>NC_135491.1:38091318-38782568 GCF_052094955.1 Ictidomys tridecemlineatus | reverse complement strand
GAACATGAATTTATAAGTGAAGTGCTATTCATTTAATCTCAGCAATATTGCTAATAGTCAAGTAGAGAATAATTTTGGTGAGAACAAGCCCCTTAAACAATGTAAGTAATATACATGCTACTTTTACTCTTATGCTATAGTTTCACTCCAAGTTACACAACAGTGTATATCTCTAAAAATTTTTAAATAATATGCTGAAATGACAGGTTATTAAGAAAGCACCATATTTTCACATGGCTAGGACATCTAGCTCAGCTCACAGCAGTAGCTGTAAATGGTCTGGCATACACTTGCCAAGTTCTCAGTGAACCTGACATGGCATTTACATAAGGAATGCCTTATATCATATTTATAAACATTTATCTGGTGATTAGTTTATGTTATCTTATGAAAACCAGATTCATTCAGGCAGAAAGTTATTCCTGGCTTCTCTACCAGGAATCTTGGTGCATTCCTCTTGGTGATGATAGGGAGTTTGAATTTTCACAATTGTGTTTGCTAGAAGTCACAGTCCTTCTTCAGCACAGTGGGCTCACTGATTATGAGACAAATCATTGTTCATTCTTTCTTTTCTATTCTGTTTGTGTCCCCTCAAATTTCACATGTTGAACATTTAACTTTCAATGAGATGGTATTAGGAAGTATTAAGAGTTGAAGACTTTGGGTAAGTAGGTGGGGCTGAGTTCAGTGGGTGGAGCCAGGATTTTGAGATCCGTGTCCTTATAAGAAAAGTTTACATTTGTGGCCTTGCTGACCTCAAGCAGAAGTTGGCTTCTTCACATACTATCTGGGACTAGGAGATTCAGAACCCAATCTCTTTTCCCTTCCCTCTCCTGGTTACAGCTCAGTTGAAATATGTGTTAGTGGAACTTTGCTTGAGTGAGTTTTTTTGATCTTCACCTAGGTTCTTTGACCTTTGTGAGGAACCTTATCAAACATGATGGCTGGCAACCTTGCCAACAAGAGAGATCCACGCTCCATGAACTCCCATGTGTCCATAGGGAATCTCAACAATCCGATGGTGAAGAAGTCTGATGTGGAAGCAATCTTCTGTAAGTATGGCAAGATTCTGGGTTACTCTGTCCAAAAGGGTTTTGCCTTCATCCAGTATGTTAATGGGAGAAATCCCCGGGCTGCTGTAGCAGGAGAGGATAGCAGAATGATTGCTGGCCAGGTTTTAGATCTTAATCTGGCTGCAGAGATAAAAGTGATCAGAGGATAAGCTGGTGTGAAACAATCTGCAGTAGATGTGTATGGCTCCTCTTTTGACTTGGACTATGACTTTCAACGTGGTTATTGTGACAATATGTACAGTTATAGAGCACGTGTTCCTCCTCCTCCCCCTCCCCCTTCCCCTCCCCCCTCCTCCTCTCATCCTCTTCCTCTCCTCCTCCTCCTCTCATCCTCCTCTTGCTAGGGCTGTACTGCCCACTGAATACCAGCCTGTATCAGAAAACACCTCTGGAAGGGGAAAAAGTGGCTTCAATTCTAAGAGTGGACAACAGGAATCTTCTTCCAGGTCTGGAAATTTGAAAGGAGATGACCTTCAGGCATTAAGAAGGAGCTGGCCCAAATAAAACAAAACATGGGTTCTCTTCTGGAAAGCCTGGAGAAAACTGTAAAGGAGCAGGGCAAACAAGCAGTAGAGAAAAAGGATGATGAGTCGGAAGAGGAGGAAAGCAGCAATGGTGAGGATGACTCTTAGCACAGAGTGGGGGTTAGAAATCTAATCCCATTATTTCCTCACCTAGGCGCTTGTCCAAGATCAAAATTTCACCAGATCCTCTCCCCTAGCATCTTCAGTGCATGCTCACTGCTCTCCCTATCTTTGTCCCTCCTGTGTTCATGAATTCATATGGCCCTGCGCCTAGTTCTATTTTCACTTCCTTTGATGCTCCTAGTAGTTTTGTTAAGTCTTAATCTGTAATTTTTGCTTTTCATTTTTATTTCTCTTTATTACTTAACAATAAAAATGATTTTTTTTTAAGACACTTGTGACCTCTCTGCCATGGGTGGATGTAACTGGGAAGAAGACTCCCTCTGGGACCTGAACTGGCCTCCACCTTCGTAGTGAACTTCTCAGACTCTAGAATTTTAAGAAGTGCAATTCTGTTGTTTAAACATTGTGGCCTATGGCATTTTTGTTTTAGCAGCCCTCACTAACATATTCATTCATCCAGAAAATGCTTGGTGAATATATCCATGTTCCAAGATCTGTGCTAATCGATGTGTACATTAATCACAGTTTTTGAGCTGGAAGGAATAGAAATCAACTCTGCAGGTGAGAGGGAGAGGGAGAGGGAGAGGGAGAGGGGGAAGGGGAGGGGGAGGGGGAGGGGAGGGGGAGGGGAGGGGGAGGAGAGGGGGAACAAGAGAGGGAAAAAAAAAAAGATAAAGTGACCTGGAGATTGTGAACATTTTCTAGACTGAAAGAAATGAATAACTGTGTTTCAGAGAAGTTAGGAAGTCGGCCATTAAATATCAGAAGCTGTGTCTTTAGGCTAGTATCATATCTTCAGAATGAGTACAAATGAGTTTACAGTTTATCCCTCAGCAAGATTCTAACCCTCTTGCCCTGAGGCAGGCATCCACCCACTACCCTAATACAGAGGTGACGAAAACAGGGTGAACAGGACAGTTGAGCAGACTTCTAGACACTATGGGAAAGGGGAGAATATTAAAGAATGAAATATTGATCACAAACTAGAAAAGGGACACTTGCTGAAGATTATATATCCTGAAAGACAGGCATAGTCTTTGCTCCCACAGATCATGTAGGTCAGTAGAAGCAGCCATGGTAGAGAGTAAAAAAGCTGAACTGGGGAATATATTTCCCCAGCAGTTTGTTCCTGTGTCCACATATCTTCATACATGACCTCTTTGCTACCCCATCTTCTGGTGACTTGTGCTTGATCTGTTTTAGTTGACCATAGTTTAATTGTGCTATTTTGTGTGTGTGTGTGTGTGTGTGTGTGTGCGCACACGTGCGTGTGGGGGTGTGTGTATAAAACTGATAGTTTTCTTTTCCTTCGTCCAAGGCTGAAAGCATCCTGTCATTTCCAGAAAACTATAGCTTTGCTGAAGATGGCATGAGATATACAGTCACTGTGCAAAGCTGCATAGAAACCTGGACAAAAGTAGGAGTAGGAGGAATCCATTTGTGAAAATGACGTTATGTGGTGCAAATTCACAAAAGGATCAGAGGACCCAGTAACACTGTTATGTGGATTCTGCCCGCACGTATGTCTATGTATGGAAAGTTATGAAACTGCCTGTACTCCTAGGACATTCAACACTGGGAGGAGATTGATTCTCATCACCCCTTCTTTACATGACACCACTATTAACAATAAAACTCATGAAATGACATGAATAATGACATTTTCCAGAAAGAAGCACAGAAATTGAGGCTTATTGTCTTTAAATTATTGCGTACAAATAAAACACATGTAAGATAAATGAATTGTAGAAATGAATGTTACTTGACAAGAATGAAAAAGGTTAATACATGTCTGTAAAAGAGATCCAATTATGCATATGTATTTTTTTGCAGAAATTTATAATGATGTTACTTTCTTTTTCCATCCAGTGTTAATGTCTGCAAATTGGTAAGTATATAACCAAAAATTATGATTTTTCTCTTTGTTTTCTTATAGATGGGGAAGCCGAATTTGTTAAGCTACTTTGTCATAAACTGAAGAATACTGTTTAATTCACTCTACCAGAAGTGCTTTTAGCATAAAGCAATGCGTACACATTCATACACTACAAACACACAGGCAAACACATACAAATGATTTCCACTTTACAATAAATTACAAAAATTGCCATACTGTCCATGATTTTTTTTTCCTTTAGCATCGATTCTTGTGGCTTTCAAATTTCTCCACAGTTGAACATTTTTGCTAAAATATCTTCACCAAAAAATTTATCATTGATTTCAATTTCATTTGTTAGGAATTTCCTAAGCTTTTCTTCAGAAAAAAATCAGAGCTAATGATTACATGTTAGTGACCACAGACACAATTTGATTAGTTGTTATGGAAAAAGTGCCTGTTCACTGTGAAAACAGTCTTTCAAACATTGCCCTTTTGATTACTTCTGGCAATTTAAGACCAACATCTTCCATCATTTCTCCTTTTTTTTTATTAAAAATTTAATTCTTTTTTGCTCTGTTAATGTCCTCTGCCTTATGTTTTATTTTTACACAGTTAATGACCTTTTAAATAATTAATTTAAGCTGAGTTTAAAGAAAGTATTACAGAGTTTCTAGTACAATCATGTATGTGTTATTTAAGGCGGATTCTGGCTCTTTTCACATACTTTTTGTTTGATTATTCTCATTTAAAACATTTTATCAGAAAGAAGGCAACTCAAAAGATAAAGTTTATGCTGACTCACGCATATATGGAGGTTGGAGATATGAACTATACACAAAAGGAGATCTGAGGATATGAAACATTAAAATTCATCCTGAAAAGAAATATATGTAGTGGAATTCTGGGTGTTTTAGAAAAACTAAATATTCGGTAATTTTCTAGAATACTATCTTTGTAGTATGTAACATTTACTCAGTGAGAAATCAAAGGTTGTTCTAATGATATATCTTTATAGTCCCCAAATTACAATGGCTCTACTAATGATTTTAGACTTTGAAATGGTGCAAAAGCAGAAGCCATCCAGAAAAAGCACATTTCAGAACATTGTACCCCCGGTGTCTGAGAACCAGCAACAAGATCTCCCTGAGATCAAAGAAAGAAGCAGACAGCTCTAGAAGTTCAGAGTACAATGTATTAGGGACTTACTCACAGAAGCATGGTCCTGGGCATCTGCAAAATCAGTAGATCCCTGTGATTTGAGTTGAAAGGAGGGGACTTACAAACGGTGCATACAATAGTGACTTTGTCCAGGTCAGAATGTACCTGGCTTAAGTCAAGCTATTATCAAGGATAGCAGGCTCACAGTCCTGGCACTGATAGCACACAGTCTAGCAGTAAAGCCCCACATACCATGGTCATTGTTTGTTTACTTAGCATACACTGGGGAACTATGAAGGGAAATTGAGTCAGGGTTATTCAAGGTCGATCATGACAGTTACCACAACATGGCTTCAGTGAAGTCAAGCTGCATCACTGCAAAAGTGTACTTCAAATTTTGAATTTTGGTCTTTTCCTGGGCTAGATATATGCAAAACAATATTTTTAATGGTACAGAGTAACAGCAATGAGCTACAATTTCCTGCTAGCTACATGATCATGAGGGCAAATAACCAATAACCTAAAGGGATCACTTCATTGCTAAGCTATCACATTCAGTAGGTTAGGTCCATTAAATGCATTTTTTTTTGTATTGGTTGTTCAAAACATTACAAAGCTCTTGACAGGAAATGAATTGCATTAAATGCATTTTAATGCTATATTTTCAACTTATGGTGCATTTATCAGGATGTAAATCCATTGTAAGTTAGGCAGCTTCTGTGTGTATGAAGATAGATAAGCATGTTTATTTATATTGTCTTATGACTTAAACTCAATAGAAACTACAACACTTGTGGAGTATCAAACCAACAAAACCTTATTTTTTGGAAAACTATTTTATCATTTCCATGCTAAATAACTCTTCTGGTTTTTAAATCATCATCATTATTATTTTAAAATTCTCTTTTGACAATGAACTCCCATTGCTGATAATCAAGATTCTGTCCTCTATGCATTACTGTTAGGGGGTAGTAAATCATGTCCTCCTTAAATTTTATTTTTTAAGCTAGATAGAACTTTTTAACTAAACTTTAAGATCAGTTTCCATTTGTGTACAGATATAAGAAATCACACAAAGGGGCTCCTTAAAATCTTAAAATCTTAAAATGGTGCTAACTTGAAAACTATTCTACAGTATCATAACACTGATGCAAACATTGACACAATTGATCAATGTATTCAGACTTTTCCAGATTTACTTGTACTCATTTGTGTGTATGTGTGTGTATATGTGTGCATGTATGTATGTATGTGTAACTCTATGAAATTTTATCACATAGGTATTTTTGTGTATCCACTAGAAGAGTTAAGCTATAGAACAATCTCATCACAATGAGGACCAGTTTTACTAGAAACTCTTTGTCACCACACATTCCTTACCAACTTCTTCCTTCCATTCTGTGCCTATGTTTACCAACCACAAATCCAGTCTTCACTTGTATTATTTTAAGAATGGTATTGTTTAATCTAAAGTAATGTTATGTTTCATTCTCACTAATAACAAAATTAATTTGTCTAAATGAACTTAGCTTTACTCTTTTGACATCAGGAAACTCTGGGTTAAATATGAGAGTTTAAGGGTTTGCCTACCTTACCCAAGGAACATTGATTTATTTTTAAAATTATTTATTTCCTGATTATGGAACATCCATTATATGAGGTTTCATAGCAACAAATAAAATACATGTGTACTTGATAAATAAATTCCATTACTTATGTGGTGAGTTTCTCCTAAATGAAAAATTGCTAATGACACATTGGTGGAAAATTGTATAGGATGTAAGGTAATTGTATATGATATAAGGTACATTTTCAAGTTATTACAAAGAATTTGCTCTTTACTTTAAGAGACAATGGATTATTTAAAAGCAATATGGAAGAACACTTATAATAATTCTTTGCAAGAACACCTTCATGTTAGGGAAAAAATATTTAAACTTTGTGTTTAATTTTCAGAGGTTAAAAAAAACTGATCTATGGTATGAATTTTCTTTCCTTCATTTCAATAGCATCTGATTTGGACATCCAAAAATCTATCCCCTCTATTTTTTTTAGCCTGACATGGTGTGAAAAGTAATTTTTTATAAGATACTGCCAGCGTTCCCATAAGAAGTGGCAGGTGGTCAAAGCCAAGCAGCACAATGTGGTTTATGTGGTGGGAGCTATTAAGGAATCTGTCATTTAATATATGCTTAAAAAAAGTAAATATTTTAAATCAACAGATTGTATCAACGAACACTTACTAATAAGTAGGAAACATGGTGGCCTTCGTTATATTAATTATTACTTTAGCATTTAATTTCAGAATTTATGTGAAGGGGATAAAAGGAACTTTAAAATGAAGTGTGAGATTAACATCAATGATGAATTGGGATTTAAGCTTAAATGTGGCCTTCTTTCCAACTACACTCTTTCTAGTGAAAATTTTCTTTTTTCTCCCAAACACCAGAACACTAATTAACCTTATTACACTGCAACACAAATAACTGGGACAATATAATGGATCAGCTAAATACTCTTAATAATTTAAAAATACAAATCATTCTAATAATCAGTTGACATACTTAGGAAGCAAGAATTATAATTAAAATGTGACATTAATTAGTGTGGGAGATATGAGGGAAAATGAAAGATTATAAACTAGCTTTGTTAATAAAATTGTGTGGCCTTTAGAAAGTTATAGTATCTCTCTGGATCTCATATTTGCAATATATAAAATAAAATTGAATGGTAAAATAATTTATCATTGTAATAAATATAAAGCCCCTAAAACAGAGAAGTGTCTGGTGGGAATTAAATAGCTGCCTAAGTTTGAATTGTATAACACAGTAGAAGACAAAGTTAAAATATATTTTAATAGTTATAAACTAACTCACATTAAAAAAAGAATGAAATAATAGCGTATATTACCAACTGCCTAAAAGAAAGAATCGTGAATGCTTATAATTTAATTTCAATGAAATTTTGAAACCTTAAGATATAATTTGCTGTGTGTCAGATGTTATGCCATTGGAAAATTTAACAGGAAATTCTCTTTCCAACAGGTCAGTATGAACAATAGAGAAAAATAATAATCATATTGTTTATGCTTTTGTTGTCTTTAAGACAGAACTCAGTGTACTTATATTTGAAAAGAAAGTAAAATTAGAATTGTTTTATTTTTTTACACCCCTATAAAAATAGTTGAGACTGGATGATTTATAAAAACAGAAATTTATTTTTTTTCATAATTCTAAGTACTGGGAAGTCTGAGATCAAGGCACTAGCAGTTTCAGTTTTCTGGTAAGAACTCCTCTCTACTTTCAAGATGGCGCCCTGTTGCTGGATTTCCAGAGGGTAGGAATGCTATGTCCCTATCTGGCAGAAAAGTGGAAGGGAAAACAAACTGAAGTCTATGAAAACTGTTTTAAAAGGCCTTAATCCCACTCACCAGGAAAATCCCTGATCACCTTTTATAGATTTCACCTCTTAACATTGTCACACTGGCAACACCAGAATTTTGAAGAGGAAAAATTCAACTCATGGCAGAAGAGGACACTATAGGAGAAGAAAAGGGAAAAAAGGATGTGAGAAAAATCTTCATAGCTTCTTATGTTTTGCAGTTAACATTTGTTATTCTTTTCTGTCATTTTTATAAATAACAACCCAGTTTTAAAAACTCAGTTGGCAATTTTTAAAAACTCACTCAGTTGGCATTTTTTTATGGTTGATTTCCTTTTTGTCTCTGAAGACAATATGTTCAGACAAAATGTTATTTAAATTTACTGAAGAAACACAGTTAGCACTGGTCACAATTGTGTTTTCGAGAACCCTCAAATAAACAAACGGTGGGATTTGGCAAATCTTTACAACCACATGTACTAGACCCAAAAGAAAAATCACAGCATTCCTAAAATATTTAGTTATTTTATATTGTTCAAATTTTACTATTCTCTTAAAAATCACATACCAAACTTTCCAATCAAGGCTTATCCTTTTATTGTTGTTACCACATATGAAGTAATACTACTTGTGATTTGGTACATCAGAAAATCTTGAAGCACATTTTCTCCTTGAACTACAAAAGTTGGAAAAAAAATTGAACTAACTTATTGAGTACAGTACTTATTGAGTACAATAAGAAGGCAAGGATCAATCAGCAAAATAAAATACCAGGTGTTTTTCTAAATAATAATGTTATATGTAATAAAACTTCAAATTTTTTGGATTCTTAATTTGTCATTTCATTTAGCATTTATTTAGTCTGTTTTCAGGCTCTATTTGTTGTGGCATACCTTGTCTTCATTTCAATTTTATGAACTGAGTAGCTTAATAAGTTAAAATAGCTTTCTTTACACTTATGACTATGATCTATATGATTATTTTCACACGTCATCACATAATAAATTAAAGATGTGAAATAAACGGTTTTTTTTCTCTTTTGCACTTCAGGATTTTAGCATAGATATACAAGGAAGAAATGAAGAAAAAGTTATAAATCATGTTTATAGGCAGATAGAAGCATAATTGTGTTTTTCTTTCCTTTGAAGAAGGAAAATGTAAGCTTTTCTTCTTTAAATATTGTTTTTCTTTATTATAAGAAGTTCCTTTGTGTATCTTTTCTATATTGATGATATATTTAAAAATATGATACTAAATTATACTATTTTTTCTTTAATAAAGAAATACAAATCCACCATAGACTTGCTTAATCTAAAATGCAACTTTTTTGGTTACAGCCTTTGATTAACATGGTATGTGAATAAGTGTTTCCTCGTAAAAGTAGCAAGCACCCTAATTAGTGGGCAAAATATTCATAATCACACTATGAGGATTAAAAGTAATAAGAAAGTCGATGGTAGCTTAATTTATGTGATAGAATGTACCAGAAGATTAGAAAGTTTGGTAGAGAGGATCATAGTTCTATTTTAGACCTGTGTGGAAAGTATAGTTTGGGAACATTTCTATAGAGGGATATAATTCTCTGTGTAGTGTATTCCTGGTCCGATAGGGGAAAAGATAGAAATGAAGATGAAAGCCATTAACATAATGGTGGAAATTTAAACTATAGAAGTGGATAAGAGTGCCAAGGGATAAAATTCATAGGAAAATAAAGAACTCTAATGAAATAATGTATTTTAAAAATCTCATTAGAAACACTTAGGAGTAATGCATCAAGATGGAAGAATAGGAAGCCCCATGCTTAATTACTCATCATAAATACCAATTTTATAACAATATACAGACTAAAATATTATTTTTTGAGAAATCAAAAATCCAGTTAAGAAGCTTTAGTAACAGAGTAAAATTTTTTTTATGAGAAGTCAAGAAACCAGTTAAAAAGTTTTAGTACTGCCGATGAGCATAAAACCACACTGAAATGGGCAAGGAGAACAAATTTACTTCCCCTTTGTCAACTCCTCAGCCAAGCATGAAAATCTCAGGACTGTGAGAGATCAGTTTGCCTGTGACTTATCCCCTGGGGTGAGAAAACGGAGTATGTGTCCAACATCCCTGAACATCAGGTGTGCTGCCCAAGGGACCCTTCTGTCTCACCTCATTTGAAACACTGATGAAACCTGAGTTGTTTGGATTCTCCAGGGCAGTTAGAAACAAGAAGAGGGGTAAGCAGCTTCCTGTACCCAGAAAGGCTCTATGAGATTGGAAGGAGACACATAACTCAAGACATCTGTCTAGGAAAGGTTAGACGTGTGGAGCCTCCTTCAACATCCTGGCCTGCAGGATAGCAGTCAGACACCAGAAAGTACAAGAGATTACAAGCTCTGAAAAAGCAAAACCAGTGATGATAAAGACCCTCTAATTAGGAACATAAAGGTAGAAATCCTGAGACATCAGATCTATATAAAAGGTTTGAGAAGCTTCCGGAATCTCTAGCTAGACTGATTGGCAAAGTTCTTTCTCTGTCAAATTCAGTCTAGAAAGACTAGGAGAGGTGACTATTTCTCCAAACCCACTGATGTTAATGTTATGATATTAAAAAAAAAAAAAAAAAGATTAGGAGTATATGACCCACTCAACAGATAAAAATAAATATCCAATAAATTACCATAAATGAATGAAGATCTAGAAATTACTTAGCAAAGAATTGAAAATAATCTCCTTAAAACCTCGGTTAGTTACAAAAGAATATTGATGGACAAATTAAATCAGAAAAATATCAAATGAATTATAAAAAAAAATTAGTGACAAATAGTTACAAGCTATAAAAAATGGGAAACATATTCAGAAGTAGAGTACAATAATAAAAATGAAAAAATTCAACAGGAGTGTTCAATATGAGACTTGGCAAAGCATAAGAAAAGATCAACTACTCTGAAGCTAGGTCAATTGAAATCACCCAGGCAACAAGGCCAGGGGAAAAGTCATGAAACAAAGTATAATCCTGAGGTACTTATGAGACCCTCTAAAGCAAACCATTTTATTTAATATCCAAGTCACAGGAGAAGAGAGAGAAAAATAGGGAAGAACCCATATTTAAAGGAATTATGTCTAAAGCTCCCATACTGAAGAGAATTGGACATCCAGACTTATGGAGGCACAGTGAACCCAAAGAGAATAAACCTAAAGTTGTCTACACTCAAACACTTTAGGGTCATATTATCAAATCAAAGACAAAGAATTTTGAGAGTGAAAGAGGAAAGAACTTGTCATGCACAAGACAGCACTTACAAGACAATCAACAGATTTCTTAGTAGAAATTCAACAGGTAGAAAAAAGGTGGATGATTTATTCAAAATACTGAAAAAAAAGAAAGAAAATAAAATGAAGCAAACAGAAAATGCTGCTAAATGCTGCTAATATTATCCCCAGGACAACTGTCTTTTAAATTTGAAGAAGAAACAAGACATAATCAGAAAATAATAACCAAAGGAACTTTCCAGATCAAAATAATTGTAACTGAAATTGTTGATGTTTAAATAAAGAATAATTAGCAACAATATGAAAGCATAAAAAATCACTGGTGGAAGTAAAAATACATGCAAATACTGAATACTGCAAAATTGTAAGGATGCCTGTAAAGCACTTCAATTCTAGCACAAAAATAAAAATCAACCGTATTACAAATAGTTATACCCTCCAAAATAAGATGGTGCACAACATAAAAGAAAGTAAATTGTGATCCCAACAATATTAAATGTGTATGTGTGTGCATGTGTGTGTCTGTGTAGGGAGGTAAGAGTGTAGAGTCTGTAGACATGATTAAAGTTAAATGATCACCTTACAATAGACTATTATAACTAGAAGGTGTTTTATGTAAGCTTCATAGTAACCACAAATTTAATATCAATAGAAAACCTATACAAGGAAAAGAAAATTAATCAATCAAAGTATATCAGTTAAAAAAATAGAGAAAAAAATCAACGAATCATGAAGAAAGGCAGCAAGAGAGGAAAAGAGAAAAAAATAACTAAGATCTACAGAAAAAAATTACTAAAATGTTAATCTTCTCTTATGAATAATTACTTCCAAAATAGATTAGAGTCCCCCCAAAAATCACATGGCATGGCTGAATGGATGATGAAGAAGAAAAGATAAAAATCACAACTAATTACTTTGTAAAGGCGACTCACTCTAAATTTAAGGACACACATAGATGAAAGTGAAGGGACAAAAACATTACCAAAAGAGACAAAGAGTGTCATTACAGATGAGGAAAGGGTAAACTGATGAGGAAGATTCAATAATTATAAAAATACATACCCACCCAACATCAGGATGCTTAAATATTATATAAACAAAAATTCTCAGAAATTTACCTACTCATTTGCTGACAGACACCTAGGTTGATTCCATATCTAGGCCATTGTGAATTATGCTGTTATACACATGAATATGCAGTAGGACTAGAGTATGCTGACTAATTCTTTGGGTTGTGGTGTATGTACCAAGTGGATTTTCATTCAGCCATAAAGAAGAATGCAACTGTCATTGGTGAGGAAATGGATGGGATTGGGGAACATGAGGCTAAGTGAGATTAGTCAGACTCAGAAAGTCAAGGGTCACATACATGTTTATTTCCTCTAATATGTGGAAGCTAAAGAGAAAAAAAAAAAGAAAAGGGGACCATGAAAATACAAGAGAGATCAGTAGACTAAAGATAGGAGATGAGGGTCAAGATGAAGGGAGGGAAGGTGGTGTTTGTAAAATGAACAAATATGTATTGTGCAGGTAAGAATACATAGCAGTGTATATTTATGTGAATATGTATAATACCAGTGGATATGTATAATTGTAATGCAACAAAAGAGTAAACATATAAACAAAAAATTTAAAGAAATACAGGAAGAAGTAGACAACAATACAATGACAGAAGGAGTCTTTAATCCCCAGTTTTAACAGTGGATGACCCTACATTCAGACAGATCAGCAAACAATGATCTCGAATAAAACTATAGAAAAAATGAACCAAGCAGACACACACAGAACATGAGAGCCAACAGCAGCAAAACACACATTCTTCTCCAACACACACACAATGTTCTCCCATAGAGGTCTCATTAGGTCATAACGAGACCTATTTTAATGAGACCATGTCTTGACAAATTTCAGATATTAAGTTATATGAAATATCTTTTCTGGCCACAGTGAAGTACACTTTGTAAAAATAAAAAGGAAGAAAGAAAGGAAGAACACACAAATACTCTCAAGTATGTGGAAATTGAAAAATATTCTCTTCAACAACAAGTATATCAAAGAGAAAATCAAAAGGGAAAATAGAAAATATCTTTTAAAAGTGCAATATACCAAACGTATGAGATGCTAATTTCAGTAGAAAAAACTTATAGGAATACACACCTATATTAAGGAAAAAATATTTTTAATGAATGAACACACATTATACCTCAAAGAAATAGAACAAATCAAGCCCACATTTAGCAGAAATAAATAATAAATATTAGATAAGAATTAAACAAAACATGTACAAAAATAGCAATAGAAGATATGAGTGAAATTAATAAGGTTTGTTTTTTGTAAAGATAAAATTGAAAAACCTTTCTGGAAGTAATTGAGAAAAAAGAAAGAATGCTCAAATAGATAAAATCAGATATGAAAGGTGAAATCTTACAAGTGATACCGCAAAAAGGATTATAAGAAGCCCTTGATAAATTCTTAGAAACTTATAATCTATCAGAACTGAGTCATGAAGAAAGAAAACATCTGAATAGATCAATAAAAAGTAAATGAATTGAATCAGAAACAATAACAAACTAAGTGCCATGCCACAAGTAATTCTAGCAATTTGGAAAGCTGAGGCAGGAGAATCGCAAGTTCAAGGCCAACCACAGAAACTTAGCAAGACCCTGACTCAAACTAAAAAAATAAAAAGGGCTGGGGATGTGGCTCAGTATCCTGGGTGCAATCCCTGGGAAGAAAACAAAACAATAACAAAGTCACCATAAAGAAATATCTATGATCTGGTGGTTTCAGTGGTGAATTCTACCCAACATGTAAAGAAAAATTAATACCAACTATTTCTCTTAATATCTTCCAAAATATTGAACAGGTAGAAACAATCTCAACTCTTTATGAGGTAAAGTTTTCTCTGAGATCAAAGTCAGGCTTAATTCTGTGAGAACTGAAAGTATAATTCGATGTCTTTTATGAACACAGAGGCAAGAAACCTCAACAAAATACTAGCAAACAGAATTCAATGGCACATAAAATTGTCATGAAACATTAGCAAGAGGGATTTATCCAAGTGATACAAAGATGGTTCAACATATTCAACCAATTAACATGAAACATAACCTTAGCAGAATTACGTGTTAAAAATCACATGATCATCTCAATAGGTGCAGAAAAATGATTTTAAAACATTCAACACCATTTTATGATATAACTTCTCAACAAACTAGGTATAGAAGGAATTTATCTCAATATAATAAAAGCTTTATACGAAAGCCCACCACTAAAATAATACACAATGGTGAAAAATCAAAAGCCTTTTCTCTAGAATCAGAAACAAGGCAAGAATGCCCAATTTCACCACTTGTACTCAGCATACTAGTGGAAGTTCTAGCCAGAGTAATTAAAAATAAAATTAAAAGTCATTTAAATAGGAAATAAATAATTATTTTTCTATGTACAGATGATATGATCATATATGTAGAAACACCTGAAGACTGAATCATAAAAAACTGTTCAAATTAATAACAAGTTCACTAAAATCAGAGTATATAAAATTAACACAAATTAGTTGTTTTTTTGTAGAGCAATAATGAAATACCTAAAACATTAAGAAAATATCCTATTTACAATGGCATCAAAAGAACAGAATATAGGGGGATAAAGTTAAGAAGGCAAAAAGGTCTTATATTGGGAATTACAAAATATATATAAAAAAATCAAAAAAGAAACCAATAAATGAAAAGACATCTTGTGTTTCTGAATAGAACACTTAATAATGTTAAGGTATCCACACTGTCCTAAGCAATCTAGATTCAGTACAAATACCCTCTTAAAACCACAAAGTCATTTTATATGAATAAAATATTTCTTAGAATTCAAAAGAAACTACAAAAGACTCCAGATAGTTGAAGCAATCTTAACAAAGTGAAACAAAGCTAGAGGCATCACATTTCCTGATTTCAAAATTTATTACAGGACTATAGTAACTAAAAATAGTAAGATACTACCATAAAAGGGATATATAGACCAATGGAAAAGAATGGAAAGCCCAAAGATAAATGTTTGCATTCATATTCAGCTGTTCTTGGACAAAGGTGCCATCATACACAATGTAGGATTAATACTTTATTTATTAAACAGTTTTGGAAAAACAGAATATCTGCATACAAAAGAATTAAATTTGAACCTTATCTCACACTATATACAAAAATAAACTCCAAGTGGATGATACGTAAGCTTAAAAATAAGAGCTAAAAATATAAAAGTTTTGGAATAAAACGGAAGTAAAGTTTCCTGGGCAAATAATTCTTGTAATGACATGAAAAACAGGAAAACAAATCAAAAACAGGCAAATGGGACTATATCAAACTAAAAAGCTTCTGCACAACAAAAGAATAATCAATCTATAGGGTAAAACAACAACCTAGGGAGTTGTAGAAATTCTTTTCCAACAGTATACCTCATAAAGAGTTCATGTAAAAAATTGTTAAGAAATTCTTAAAATTAAATAGCAGGAAAAAAGTAACTTGTTTAAAATTGGCAAATAGTAGCAGAGAGTATAGAGTTTTCCAAAGACCTACAGCCAACAGGTATTTGAGGATATTCAATAATAATCAGAGAAATACAACTCAGCATCACTATAGATACCACCTCACACCACTATTGATGGGAATGCAAAATGATACAGTTGCTTTGATAAACAGTATGAAAATCCCTTATCAAATAAAAAATAGAACTAATTTCTGATCCATCAATCCTACTATATATTCTAAATATAAATTCATTACATAGATGTGCATATATATCCTAGATGTGCATATATATCCTAGATATAATTATATATCCTAGATACATATCCAAAAGAATTGGATTTAGAATGGCAAAGACATATCTGTACTATCTTGATCATTGCAGCATTACTCAGAATAGGTAAAGATACGGAGACAACTTGTGTTCCTTGATAGATGGACAAAAGGGTCCATATATACATGAAATATTATTCAGTCTTAATAAGATAGTCATATGTGACAACATGGGTAGACCCAGAAGTTATTATGGTAAATAAGCCAATTACAGAAGAATGAATGCTGCCTGATTTCATTTATACAAGGTACATACTATCATCAAACTCTTAGAAGCAGAGAATAGTGGTGGCCAGGGGCTGGTGGAAGGGGAGATATGAGATGCTGTTCCATGGATGTAAAGTTTTATCCTTGCAAAAGGAATAACTAAGAGTCATTATCTTGATTAGAAAACTATAAATGAACTCTAAATACCTAGGGAGAGGCTTCAATATTCCCAGAATAAGGTCAATCTTGTGACAGGGCATGTTCTTTCTTATGGTCCCTTTAGGGCTATACACGAATGACTTACAATAAAAATGTCTCTGATTTTGAACACGGGACTTCTAAGCCAGTAACTCTTCCTTCCATTGATGCCACTTGTCCCTTTTGATCCCTGCTGTTACTTAGCAGGGGGCAGGGAGAATAGTCCCTGGAAAATGGCTTTAACTCCAGAGGACAACTGTTGAAGAAACTCCCCTCATACTATCCTGCTGGGAGGGCTTCCATTGTTATCCTACAGCATCTCTGACCTTATACTTTTCCGAGTGAAGTCATTGCCAAAAGAGGCCTATTTCGGTCTTGTGAATGTGATTGTGTAGTTGAGCCTATTGCCACCCAAAATGAATCTTTGAAGTAGCATCAGGTGTGGGCTAGACACAACCAAATACGACCACTGCACAATGTACTTAGGAAAAATAGATTGGAGGCTTTAATATGACATGGATTCATCAATGGGAATAACTTCATTTAAATTAATTGGTAAAACTATGTAGTATGTGGCAAAATATATGTATTCCCATTTTGAATATTCAGGAGAAACGAGAATGAGAAGAAATGGTGTCTGAGGTCTCAGGACCCTGAGACTGGCATAAGCAATAATTCAGCCATAGCTTAGTTGGAAGATATAATGCTGCCATTGGAAGGTTGTTGACTCCATAATGTATAACAGAATTGTTACTGAAATAACATAAACAAGCAATACTTCATTTTAGGTTGGTATTTAAAGGTCTGTATTTCATTATTTTCCTCTAATAATAATATATTTACACATATCATGCACTGATTTAACAGTCAAACATTAAATACTACCAGGTAAACAGATTACAGGTCAAATTATTTTCAAAAATAAAATTTCTCTGAATTCCTGTTTATATTTTGAAGTATGATTTTAGGTATCTTTAATTAATTTAAATAATTTCTGGAAAATTTCATCAATTACATTTTTGATTTTTTTAATACTCACGTAAGTATTTACTTCTCCATTATCATCATTCCTTACAGAGTGGTGCTATTATGAAAATGTATGAACCTCCAATGATACATCACAATCATGAAAAGTCCAGAGGACAACTGTTAAAGAAACACCCCTCATACTATCCTGCTGGGAAGGCTTCCATTGGTATCATACAGCATCTCTAATTTACATTAAGGTTCATTCTTGGTCTTGAAAATTCTATGAATTTGGACAAATATATGATAATATATATCCATCATTACAGTATCATACAGAATGTTATTATTGCCCTAAAAACCTCTGTGCTCTGCTTGTTCATCTCTTCTCACTGAGATCCTTGGCAACCATTAATTGCGTTCATACAGCATGTAACTTTATCAGATTTATAGTTCTTCATGTCTTTAACAGCTGGGTACTTCATTTATTTTCAAGGCTGAATTACATCCCATTGTCTGGACGAGCCACATTTTATCACCACAGCTACAGAAAAACCTCTCAGTTACTTACAAGTTGTGCAATTTTATATATAACTAATATAAACATTCACATGCACATTCTTGGGTGAGTATAAGTTTTCAATACTTTTCTATAAAAAAGGAATACAATTGCTAGATAATGTTTAATTATATTATAAATTGCTACACTGTCTTTGGAAGTAGTTTAACTCATTTTATTACTGCTGGCAATGAAAAAGAATTCACATTTCTCCACACCCTCGCCCGCCTTTGGTGTTCTCAGTGTACTGGATTTTGCCATTTTAATAGATATGTAGTAGTATCCTTGCTTTTTTAAAATGCATGTCCCTGGCAACATATTTTCATATCATGATTTTCCTTCTGTATGTCATTTTTAATGAGATAACTATTGAGGCCTTTTTCACATTGTTTTAATCAATTAGCTTGTTTTCTTATTTTCAGTTATAGGAGTTCTTTGTATATTGTGTATGCCAGTCCTTTGTCAGATATGCTTTTTGCAAATTTGCTCTCCCAGTTTGGCTTGTCTTTTCATCCTCTCAACAAAGATACTTACAAAGCAGAATTTTTAATCTTAATGAAATCCAGGTTATCAATTCATTTATCTTTATCAGATGTGTTTTGGTTATTGTATCTACAATGTAATCACCATACCCAAGGTTGCCTAAGTTCTAGATTTTCTCTTCTCATCTTTTAGGAAGTGAGGAGTTAGATATTTTGTCTTTTACATTTTGGTCTATCATGCAATTTTTAGAGTGTATGTACGTGTGTGTGTGTGTGTGTGTGTGTGTGTGTGCAGGTCCACATGCACATGCAGGTTAGGAGGTCTGTATCTAGATTCCTTTTTATGCTTTATTTTTTTAACCAGTAAATTCCAAAGGAATCCACCACAATTTGTTGAAAAGAACATCTTGACTATATTATATTGTCTGTTCTCCTTTGTCAAAGATCAAAGATCAGTTGGCTATATTTACGTGGGTCTGTTTCTGGGATCTTTGTTCTATCCTACTGATCAGTTGGTCTATTTTTCCATCACAACTGCATTGTTCTGATTTCTGTAGCTTTATGGCATGTCTTGAAGTTGGATAGCATCAGTCATTCAATTTTTCTTTCCCTTCAATCCAAGTTGACTATTCTGAGTCTTTTGCCTTCTCTAAAAAATTAGAGAATAACTTTTGAGATATCCCAAAAGTAACTTGCTAGGATTTTGATTGGTATTGAATTGAATCTATGGATCATCTTGGGAAGAAATAACATCTCACTATATTGGGTCCTATCACAGACATGGGCTATCTCTCCATTTATTTAGCAGTGTGACTTTCTTTGTCAGAGATTTATAATTTCCTTCATATATATTTTGTATTTTTTGTAAGATTATAACCAAGTATTTAATCTTACTGAATACTAATGTAAATGGCATTGAATTCAAATTCTACTTTTTCATTGCTGGCATATAATAAAGTAATTGTCAACTCTGGACAATACCATCTTATTATAATGACTTATTAGACCCAGGAGTTTTTCTTGTAGGATTGTTCATATTTTCTACATAAATATTTATGGCACTTGTGAACAAAGATAGTTTTATTTCTTCTTTCCCAATCAGAAATTCATTTGTTTGGGGGATTCTGTTTGTTCCTTTCTTTGTATTTCCTAGGATTTCTGGTATGATGTTGCAAAGGTTGGTTAGAGAGACCATCCTTGCCCTGTTCCTGATCTCAGAGGGAAAGTTTCTATATTTTCACCATTAAGTATGGGTTAGCGGTAAATTTTTTTGTAGATGTTCTTCATCAATTTAATGAAGTTTTTCTTTATACCAAGGTTTTACTCAGAGTTTTCATCATGAATGGGTATTGTACTCTGTCAAATGCCTTTTCTGCATATAATGATATAATTATATGATGTTTATTTTTAGCCTGTTGACATGATGAATTACATTTACTAATTTTCAAATGTTGAACTGGTCTTGTATACTTGGGATAAATCCCACTTGATTGTTTTATATGCTATTTTAAGTGTTATTTAATTTAATCTGCTCATAATTTTTTGAGAATGTTTGCCTCTGTGTTCATGAGAGATATTGCCATTTATTTTTCTTTCCTTATAATGTCTTCTTCTAGTTTTGATTTTACATTAGTGATGATCTCATAGAGTGAGTTGGGAAGAAGTCCTCTGCTTCCATCCCCTGAATGACACTGTAGAGTGCTGGTATTAATTTCTTCCTTTATTATTGAGGTTTGGTAGAATTCAATATAAATTCATCTGGGACTGGTGGGTTCTGTTTTGGCACAGTGTTAATTATTAATTCTATTCACTTATAAACATAGGACTATTTAGATTGTCTGTTACTTCTTGTGTGAGTTTTGACACATTTATGTCTTTCAAAGAACTGGTTCATTGAAATGAGCTTATGAAATTTGCAGGCCTAGAGTTGTTCATAACATGTTTTTATAATCTTTTGATTTCTTTATACTTTGTAAGGATGTTCTTTTTTCATTTCTAATACTAGTAATGTTTGTCACCTCTTTTCTTACTTAGTTTGACTAGAGAGCTACTGACTTTACTGATATTTTGAAAGAATCAGACTTTTTTTTTTTTAGTTTTCACTATTGATTCCTATTTTCAATTTCATGGATTTCAACCTAATTTGGATCTAATTTGTTCATATTTTTCTAAATCCCCAAGTTAGAAACTTAGATCATTAATTTTAGATCTTTCTTCTTATTTTTAATATACATTAGATGCTATAAATCTTGAGAATCCTACAATGTTTATAAACTTTTACTATGTTTGCTGCAGCACACAATTTTGGCAAGCTGTGTTTTAATATTCATTTAATTTATTTTTAAATTTTTCTTGAGATTGCTTTTCGATTTATGTTTTATTTAACAATGAGTTACTAAATCTACACGTATTTTTGAATTTTTGAGTTATTTTTGGTATTGATTTCTAATTTAATTCCATTGTATTTTGAGAGCTGAAATTATGTGATATTTATTATTTTAAATTTGTTACAGCAGGCAGGTACTGTGACCCAAAGTGCATTCAATTTTGGTGAATGTTCCATGTGAGCTTGAGAGCAATGTGTATTCCGCTGTTGCTTATAGAAGTAACCTGTAGATGTCAATTATAACAGTTGACTGATGGGATTGTTGAGTTCAATTATATTCTTACTGATATACTGCCTATTGTATCTGTGCACTTCTGTTAGATGGGTGTTAAAATTCCAAAATATGATAGTAGATTTATCTGTTTCTTTTCACATTTGCATTAGTCTTTTCCGAACATAGGTTGATACTCTATTGTTAGGCACATGTGCTAAGGACTGTTCTGTCTGAAATTAATATAGCTACTCCTGCTTTTTTTTAAACTAGTGTTACATGGTATATCCTTCTTCATGATTTCACTTTTAATGAATATGTATTTTTAGTTTAAAGTAAGTTTATTGTCAACAACATATTGTTGGGTTCTTGTTTCAGAACCACTTCAGTAATCTCCCTCTTTTAATTGGGGCATCTATATCACTAACATTCAAAGAGATTACTGGTACAGGTATAGAGCTCTCATATTTGATATTGTTTTTATACATTGCCCTCGTTTTTTGTTCCTATATTTGTCTTCCACTGTTTTGCTGTGTCTTATAGGTAAATTAAAAGTTTCATATGGTTTTATTTTCTTTGCTTTTGTGACATTTCAGTTATAATCTTTGTTGTTTTTAGTTGTTATAATGGTTGTAGTTAATTTTGCAATATACCTTTACAACTAAATCAAACCCTCTTTCAAATAGCAGAATGCCTGTTTATGGACAGTTTTAGTAGCATCTTGAATTAATAACCTTAACTTCTCCCTCTTGTCCTTTGTGTCATTACTGTCATTCATTTCACTGGTACACAAACATGCATAAGTATATACACACACTCCATAACCATATATAATTAAATAAATTAATTGCTGCCATTAGTTTGAAGAGTTACGTTATATCAACTCATAATTTGAACAAAAGGTTTTAAATTTTTGCCTTTACTTATTTGCTGCCTAGTGTTCTTCCTTTCCTTTAGCTTCGTATTTCTCACCTATTTTATTTTTTTCTGTTAAAAGTGTTAGGGATTAAAAAGCAAGGGCCTTCCATATGTTAAACAAGCACTTGAGCTACATCCCCAGCTCTATTTTATTTCTTTCTGAAGAAATTATTTTGATATATCTTTTCTTTCTTCTTTCCTTTTAAACTATTATTATTATGGTATTTATCCTACTTAGTGTTCTTTTAGCTTCTTGGACCTATGGTTCCATGTCTGCCAATATGTAAAAATATAATTTTTTTTGCCTGTATTCTGTTCCTTTTTCTCTACTTTCTTTTAATTTTCCCACTATGCATGTTAAAGCAATTGCAATTATTCCAACTTCCTTGGCTTCCCTATTATGTTTTTAACAGATTTTTTTTTATTCCTCTTGTCTTTATGGATTAAGAAGTTTGTATTGAGATATCCTTAAGCTCATAAATTCTTTCCTCATTTATGTCTAGTTTCCTAAGAAGCCCATCAAAGGCAATTTACAGTTGTTAACAATATTTTGATTTCTAATTCCTTGTTGTTCATCTTCTTCTTTCTTAGAATTTCTATCTCTCTGCTTATATTGACCATCTGTATTTGCATGCTATCTTCTTTATCCACTGGAGTCACTGATATATTAACAATAGATGATTCCAAATCATAATTATAGCATTGTTTGCCATGCGTGGTACTGATGCTTCGTCTCTTCAAATTGTGTTTTTCTATCTTCATTATGCTTCACAGTATTTTTTTTTCATAACAAGATAGTGGTCACTTCCACATGACATCACCTATCACTGGGCCTTTATTAATATGATGGTAGGATACAGGGAAGGAGAAGTGTTCAGTGCTCCTAAGATTAGGTTTCCATCTTTTAGTGGGCCTATGTTTCTGGAGTATAGACTATGCAAGTGTTTCTTAGGCTTGTTTCCCCACTTAAGTGAGTCAGAATGGCTAGAATGAGCTGGAATTGGGTATTTCCCTTCCCCCAGATCAGTTATGCCCTAGCAATACCGCAGAAGGTTAGACTATTGTCACCCTGTTATGAATAAAGAGCCTGGTGTGTTTCTAAATGGTCCCTTCTCCCCTCCTTCTGCAGGAAACACAAGGAGATTTTTCTCTAATAACTGAAAGAACATGGCCAGACTCCTGGAGGTAAATCATGCAATAAGTGGGGGACACTTTTGATTGTACTCCATGAGAGTTTTTTATCTCTCAGACTTGTTCATTGTAAGCCTCCAGCAATTAGGCAATCAAAGAATTGTTGCTTTTTCAGTTTGTTCAGCTTCATTCTTCTTGTTAGAACAGAATCAAGCTCCTTACTTAAGTTGTTTTTAATGTTTTTTTTTCCCCAAAACGATAACATGTAAGTCCTAAACAACTATAAATTTTATGCATTTATTTCAGCTTATTTGTGGCAAGATAAGTTTGATTGGCACTGATGTAAGTGTGACATTCTGTCATAATTACATCCATTTCATATGTGTTTGCCTTTAGTTTTAAGGACAATCTAATTATTTGGGTAACTAATGACACACTGCAGGGAGATTAAGGTAGATTAATCTGCAACAGCTTGTGAACAATGCATAACCTTTTGGGAAATAAAATAAAAACTTTTTGCCCATTCTCCCATCTCTGGACTGAAACCAAGTTGGTTATGATATACAATCTTCTTAATGTGTTGTTGAATATCATTTGCTAATATTTTATTGTTGCTTTGGTCCCAATATGTTCATCATGTCTCTGAAACTTACCCTTTAAACAACAGTTAGTCCAAAATAAAATGAACCTAGCAAAAAAATTGCAGAATTCATACAAATACAGAGCAAAAAAAGTGCTAAAAAGCAGTTAAAGGAACAAAAAGACAAGTAGATACTATCTGGTTTTTCCTTGGTTCTTCTTAATGAACTATAGATATCAGTAACTGAGAGTCTTTCCTAAAGTTTGTTATCTTATACTGTGGACATTTATTTTGTATGTAGAGTAAAAAAAAATTCCACCTTCCAATAACTTCAATCTACCCATCCTATTCCTCCTTCTCCATTGTTAAAAAACAATCCTGCTACTTACACCAGCTGCCTTCCTTAAGTAATATAATCATGATGCTCTCCATTCAAGACACAAAAAACTAATGTCCTTACAAATGGAAAAATAAAAATAAACCTTTATTCATACTTTCCATTCCAGAATTTCTAGGATTTCCTATCCAGTCAAGAGACAAAAGAGATTATGTGTTTTGTACATAAATTATATAATAATTTTCTACCATATTAATATAAAATAAAATTTCTTTATGCCTAAAGAACCTCATTAGTTTCTCATCTGGATTTGGCAATTGAGTGAAATAGAGCTCTGATTCAGTTGCTGGGTAAGTAAACTTGATCATTATTGACAATTACCCCTAATACCTTTATACTTCAATGGGACTATTGCAGCACTTTGCTCCTGTCTAGTAGATCTTCAAGTCTGTTTTGAGTACTTTCAGTTCCAATCTCCTGTGTCTATATTCCCTTTCCTGTGCTGAGAAAACAGATTTATGTTCTCAAACCTTAAAGACTACTTTGGAGTAGAGACACACTACATTTAACTTAAAGGGAAGAATCTTGATTAATTGGAGGTAACTATTTTGACACTCCAAATTATGCTCAGAACACTGTAATGAAATAAAAATTTCTTGATGACTTTAGAAAAACACAACTTACTAGTTTTATTCTCAAATGTTACTGAACTAAAAGAAAACATCTGGAATGCTTATTAAAACTGAAGATTCTGGGTACTTTGATGTACTGCATCTTTACTGGAGTCTAAGAATCTTTATTTATAATCTCATCACCCCACCTTTAAGTGATTCTCACCTATGTATCTTGCTGGCTTAATTTTAGAAAATTATGTTCTGACCAAACTGTGTTCTCTTGCAATGTCTGCAGGTCCCTGATTTTCTTTAAGGCAGTGCATAGAAGGGATGAGTTAAGATGCATATGTTTTCCTGATAATGAATACCACAGATGTTAAAAGGAGTCTGCCTTCAGGAGTACACTCATTATTTTGCTATTTATATTTTTAGATCAATGATTAAATTAGTTCAGACAAAAGTTAATACAAATGGTTATTTCTTAAATAAACATTTTCTGGCATACCACTCAATGATAAATTTTTGACACATTCTGGACCCATTCCATACCCTTTTACCTTTGTATTCTCCAGTCAGTAGTTAAAACCTACAATTATAGCTATAGCAGTAAAAAAAAAAAAAAAAAAACATTAAAATTCATTCCACTTCTTATCAGATCCTAAATGTGATTTCTTTGATTTTCTATGTTTGCTTAGTTACATTCCCTGTTTGTCCAAATAAATCTGAATCAAGTAATACAATGAGCGCTTGCTCAGGTGTCTGTAAAGCAAGACCTTTGGCCATTTGGATGCATACATGGCCCCTTGTTTTTGTTCCAAAGTAGAAGTTCAAATAAATTCCTGTGTCTATTTCAGTCTCATCTGATACCAAGTTCAGATATTTTAATTTGGTCCAAAACCAGTTCTACCCAGGACATTCATTGACACTCACTATGTTATGCCTATGCAACATTGTGTTCCTTCTCATATCAGAGGCTTTGGAAAAAGAATTGCTGTTCCTCATTAGCCTGAAGGAGTTGGCAATGAAGAATGAAAAATGGATGATTATTTCTATTATTGCTCGAAGCCAACATACTACTATGAAACTTGGTGGAATATATTATATCTAATATATCTAAAATCCATTTGTGATGAGGAAGGTGATGCTTTATCTCCATGTTGCATCAATTGGGGTCACTCAAGAAAACAAATGGATAGTCTGGAGAGTGCAAGACTATCTCTGTGACATACCTAGCAAATTGGCAGTCATCACTTGAATCTAGATTCATCTAGACTCCAGTTCTCATAACCTTAGGGCCTCTGCATAGTTTCTTTAGTATAAATTCTCAATAATCTAGAAACAATATTTTAAGAGATCTAGAGAGAAGTTGGTAGGCATTTCAATGACCAAAGCTAGGAAGTTCTGAATCGTTTCTAGTGCCATATGGTATTGGTCAAGCAAGATGCAGGAACAACTCAGTTTCAAGAGCAACTGCAGTGAGTCATAAAATAAAATGGTACCTATCTTAATCCACTTTAGTCTTCTGTCAATACACAAATTATTTAAATTTCCACCACTGAAAAATATACTCCCTCCTTATAAGGTACCTAAAAGGTTCATCCTATTCTGGTGTCAGCTCAGACACAAAGTTCAGGATGTGATTATCTAAATATAGAGAAAGCTCTTCAAGTACATTTCCTTGCTATGTCCTTGATAGACATACAGACTTGGGAAACAGAAACAAGTCATTTATTTGCCTTTTATAAACCCAACATGGAGTCAGGTAGGTGTAGGATAATTGTAAAATGGCAGCAGATATGCTGTTCCCAAAAGGTGAAGTAGGATGAACACAGAAGTCCCCGTGTAACCATTTTCTGTCTTTTTAACTATCCTAAATAGTCTCTCCCAGATCCTTTTAGCCTTATCTCATTGGACCCAAAGCCTTGACATATGCCTGTAGATTACTTAGTATCCCCTAAGTTCTAATTTACTCTAGGTTCAAGGGAAGAGTATTACACTCTGCCTCTCAATGGGCTGAGTACCAAAGAACTTGCAACCCCCATGAATCTGTTACAATATTTTACTGGGTCTGCATAAAATATATATCTTACACATACAACTTTCATTACCTTACAGTTTCCTCTTCTTCCTTCTGAGGAACCTTTTAAAAAAACTCTTTATAATAGTTTTTGTAGCTATTCTTTTCTGTAAATTATAATTTATATCAGAATATTTCCAGAAAGGTTTTTTTTCCTTTAGAGAAGTTTTAGGATCCTTAAATTTTTTTTCCCCCACAATTCATAGATGAGTGGATTATTATTCTTTTGGATTCAGTCACTTACCTCCAATTCAAATTTTACTGGTTTCTAAGTAATATATTTAGTTCCATCCAAATATCCCATACATGTGATGGCATATTAACTGTGCACATGTGCATTTGTGTGTGTGTGTGTGTGTCTGTGTGTACACTACATCCCAGGCTTTCTAGTAGCGTGCTGGGTTCTGAATATAAAAGTATCCATTATTTTAACATAAAATTTTAGAAGACTGCATTTCAAAGTTTAAGTGAAACATTCTTCAAGATTGAACACCTGTATTCTTTCCAATTTGGTTTTGATATCAAAATGCCAGAAAGAAATATGTTTTGAATGGATTGAGGTGATATATAGCCCACAAACTGCAATATTAATATGAAACAAGAAGGAAGAAAAGCTGGTGACAAAAACTTCAATTGCAAGTTTTACTGAGTTTCTATTTATTTTTAGACAAGAGTCCAAATCACAAAGAATCAACTCTGAGATGAACTTGTAATACTGTAAATACATAGCTCATCTGGCTGGCATGACACTCAAATTCTATGTCACACATCTTAATAGAAACTTATTTCATGCCTATTTAAAAGCGTTCTAAAATTTTAACATCCTTATAAATCAAGATTTGATTAAAAAGAATAAACCTATCAAATTGCCTTAACTTCTAGGATACGTATTGAAAATACAAAGTATATAGAAATTATAGGACCAATATAATAACAAGAGAAGCAATAACTTCAATAAAAATAAGCTAACGTTTGTCAAGGACTCACTACAGGTACTGTTTCATTTTTTTTTTCCCACCATATGGAGTGACTATTTAGTTTATAATCCTAGGTGGGTTACCTTTAAGAGAGAAAAGAAGTAGAATTTAGAATCCAAGACTGTGCTGTGCAGGTAGGATGTGCGATCTGTATGTTAGGTCTAATGAAATCCTTACATAGCCCTGATGGGTACTATCCTCTGTCCTCTTTTATGGTTGCAGAAACATCCAGAAATAGCTGCATAACTTTTATAAGTTCCCACAGGTTCATGGATACAACTGAGTCATTCTCTCTCTGAACATGGGCTTGCAACCTTGTGATCCTGGATCCTGATGGCCCTTATCCACAAGTTGCTCACTTGCTCCAGTTCTGTAGGAGTACTTTCTGCTGTTTTCTTTTCTTTTCTTTTCTTTTTTAATATTTAACAGATTTGTCACATCCACAGGCGCACTGTCCCTCTATTTGTTTTTTAGTTTGAATGAGCAGAGCTGAAAAGCACACAGATGCTCTGCTTCACCTACACCACTGTATTTTCTAAAACAATGTGAGCTCTCACACTAAGCTGCTTTATGCTGTCAGTCTAATTAGGTGGGTTTTCTGGTTTGGGGTTTTTGTTTTTGTTTTAACAAACAAATAAATCTGTATTGAACTTTGATGTCCTCAGTATTGAAGTTGGACCAGAGGTTCAAAGATCATGGTGCTATCCATTAATCATCATAATCATCCTTTCCCATTTACCAAATGTTCACAGATAACCCTATGGTCATGTTAAAATGTGATTTTACATTTAAATGCTACTCAATTTACCTCTCTTAATTGCCATAAGCACATACAATTCTGTCCTTGCATTTTCAACTCACAGACTCTCTATTTTGTTTTTCTTATAAATGTTATGAATATTTTTTGCTTATTTTTTATATTTTATTATATATCACATCCATAAATGTATCAAGAGACAGATTTTATATATTGAAAATGTATACATAAATACTGTTTAGAGACTCAATATGTTCAATTATAATTTTTCAATTATTTTGAGATAGATGTTAAAAATAACGGTGGAAAGGAAGTCTTGAGACTTAGGTTCTATTCTCTTTTATAAACAGGCATGACTTCAAAGTCCTACTCTGCCCCTTCTTAGTTGCTGAAGCTAGAGAAAAGTCACCAAGAAGTAATCTCAGAGCCATCTTTCCGTCATCTGTTTCAAATGAATAATGTGAGAAATCCACTTCACAGGATTGTAGCAAACATTAAATGAGTCTTTCTTTTAAATGGAAGGACATGCCACCTCTGCAGGGATCATGGTGCTCAGTTTGTGTCTGCTCAGCACTTGCACCCTCTTGTTAGCCAAGCTATCTTCCAGTTTCTGAGGATGTAAGTGCCTGAAAGCTAACAGCCAGGGATCATCCCTAAGCCACTGACAGAAGGGAATCCATGGGTGAATAATTGCCTAATTTCTCAGGAGGAATACCACAGAGGAATATTCCATAAGAACTAGCAGAGGTCAGTAGTGGAGCTACTGAGCTCCAATTTCCCATGGAGATCCCCTGCATATTAACACACATTCCCTTTCTTAGCACCCCTATCTGTTTCCCTTAGTCTCCAACTAGCTTTAGCAAATCAATGACTGGCAATCAATATGTATTTCAGGATCTTTATCTGTAGGAACACATCTTAAAATAATACTATAGATATATAACCAAACAATGAATCTCAGACAAGGGTTCATAAGAACCAGTAAGTGCATCTTTAGGAATCTAATGTGCAGGCACCCAAATACTCAAATGTCAGTAGTGTGGTGCTCATGCATTGTTCAATCTTTATAAAAAACTCTGTGGGGACAAAATATTATTTATTCCCATTTTCAAATAAGAAGGCAAGTGCAAAAAAAGGTTGGTTAGATTGCCAGTATATATACCAAGTTAGGGTTGAAATTCAGTTTATTCCAAAGTTCATTCTCTTACACTGATGCCAGAACCTCTTCCACGGCCGCTCATGTTGCTGTTCTATGTAATTAGCACCTATCTAGCCTAAGCAACCTCTTCATCAGATATCTGACCTCTGTGGCAGATAGAGTTAAGGCTATCCTCACCTGTGCCTCTTCTTCATGGGTAATGTGAATCTCCTCCACATAAAAATTGAAATGATGACGCAGGAGGGAAAAGGAACCTCATTTTCATTCCTCACAACTCTAGGTAAGTCATGATCATATCTCCTTTGCTTTGTTCTCCCTTTAAATCTCTCAGCATGGCTAACTCAATAATTAGAGAGCTGGCATTATAAATAAGAAAAAGAGAATGTCCATAAGAAATCAGGATGTTTTCTTAGGCAGTAAATATTTCTATATGGACTCAAAGTAATCAGTGGAGAAGGTAGGCTATATTATTATTTCCTTTATATTTCACTCCATGTAGTAAACAATAGTAATTAAGAAATCACAAATAACTAGTAAAAAGATTCTATTTGTGATATAATGAAAATAATGGCTTACAATTATTTTTCATTGTATTTCTACGTATTAGTTTTAGGGCACCAAAGAATACAGCCTTTAGTATTATAAAAACTATAGATAATTGGCTACATTTCTTTAAAAGTAAGATTTGGGAACAGAGATCACACTGGTGAAATCAGTTTTAACATAATTATGAAGCGAAGTGTGTCAATGTATTTCTTAGGATGATGCATGGAGCTTATCAAACCCCTCAGACTTTCTGGAAGAGTTTACCCACCACAAAGTCAAATAGACACAGAAAAGAAATCCTTCTGGTAAGCATGGAAAATGAAGAAAATCGTAGTTTTGGAAGAGAAAAATGAAGGCACAGAGAAGTTGTATGACCTCCTCAAGGTCACAAAGGGAGTCAGTAATGGATCCAGGAACAGTGGCCAAATCTTTTGGATTCATTGTCCAATGCTCAATCCACCATACTTCACTCTCTCCATGGTGTACAATTTGCTTCTGCGATCAAGTCACTCAGATGTGCTCTTTGGCAGAGTGGACTGTTCAAGGAAGCGGGAGCCTCCTTTCCAATCAAAGTCTTCCCTGCATCGGGCCCAGCGGGGTTGCTGCGTCCTTGTCATTCTGCCACAGTCTACCCACAGAGATGCTCCACCAGGTGGGGCTCTGAGTGCCCACTGAGCATGTTAAACCTTAACTTACACAGTTTTTTGGTATGGAACATCTGTGGATTCCAAGAGGGAACAGATGGCGCTGAGCTCTGCCAGACTCAGCCCCTCTCTCCAAACTACACTCTTCCCGTAGTATTGACAAATCACGGACCCCATTCATCTGCAAGGCAAGGGGGCACAACGGTGGAAAATGCCATCCTTGAAAAGGAAAATGTCTTACCTACCTCCTCTCCTCTCTGGTATTAACTTTCACTCAACTTTTCCTGTTTTTGATTTTCTATCGTCATCTAACTGGGGGAGCATATGGGCATTTGAAGAAAGACTCATTTTATTGGACAAGTCACTTTAACCACATAGATGTTCTTTTAATTATATTTTCAATACATACTGCTTGGAAACTTACAGGGTCTATGTAACAAGAATGATTGCTAGCAGGCATGTTTAAAATGTGAATGTCATTATTTAACGCTTCTGAATCTCAGTTTGGGTAAGATGAAACTCAATCCAATATTTGTTAATGAGGTGGGAATCTTTGTCTTAGTTGATACAAAATAAAGACCGATACTTTGAGAAATATTTTATGCAGTGTCTGATATATGTCTGTGTAGGAAAAGGGGTTCACAAAAGGGACCTTTTTTTCCTCACTTTTAAAAAGCTGTTATTTCATTTTGGCTTGAAGGAAAATTAAAATATGAAACTAAATTTAATGTTTACTTTTTAGCATTAACATTGACCTCTAAAATAATGAATAAAATGCAAGTCTCACACTCTTGTTAGCTAGGAAAAATCATGGAAGAGCTTCAGGAACTTTACTTGGAGAGTTAGAAAATCATGGTTCTTCATTACTGGGCCCAAGGTAACCATCCAGTCTTCTCCCATCCCATTACCTCATTGTTTATTGAACATTCTTTCCAAACCTGGTGCTGTGTTAGGTAATGAGAATGGAGTTGAGAACAAGACAGCTGAGACTCTTGCCCCCATGGAAACTACATCTTAGTGGCAAGAGAAATAAATAATAGATAATCAGAAACCATCCAGAGAGATGAGTAAAGATAATAGTACCTAAGGGATAGAGAGAAACCAAGAAAGCAATTTATTATATAGAGTAGTAATGAAGTAAAACATCCAGGGCTCTTCAATTTTAACATTCTTTGTCATGAGAAAGAAAAATAGGAAGGTGGCAATAAGCTAAATGTTTTAATGGATGAGAAAGAAGTCCACGGGGGGGGGGGGGGGAGGGGGGACAGGAGTGCATGAGGGAGGAAGACAGCATAGTTATTAGGAAAAGGGAGCCCTAGATAATAAGCCATCCAAAATTTGAAACTCTTTATCATTTAAACAGGCACAGATACACATACTCACACAATGAAAACACACACACAAATGCACATGTATATGCACACACATACATCCTGATATTAATGTGAATATATACATATTATTGACCCATCATTTTGACACAAACATCCATACATCAAAAATACTGATCTTGAATAACAGTCATGAATTGAATTGCATGTGTGTGTAACCGACACACAAAACTCAGATCTAGAAGCCAGGGGTTACCTTATGTTCCTTTGTGCCAAAAGGTAAGAATTCAGGTATGCTAACTACTGTCACCATAGATAAATGGCATTTGGTCAACTCTGTACAGGCTGACACAACCGTGGGACTTAAGCAGTCCCACATTTAAATCTCACAGGTCTGGAAACTAGAAGTCCATCATCAAGGTGCTAGCATACTTGCTTTCTGGGGAAGGCTCTTCCTGGCTTGTATCTATTATTTATTTCTCTTGCCACTAGGATGTAGTTTCCATGGGGGCAAGAGTCTCAGCTGTCTTGTTCTCAACTCCATTCTCATCAGCTAACAGGGTACCCGGTTTGGAAAGAATGTTCAATCAACAATGAGGTAATGAGGTAATGGGATGGGAGAAGGTTGGATGGATACCTTGGTCCCAGTAATGAAGGCTCCTCCTTAGTGTGTTCTCAAATGACATTTTCTCTCTGTGTAGGTAGAGAAAGAGCAAACTCGGCTGTTTCTTCTTCTAAAAATGACACTAGTTCTATCACATTAGGGCCTATCCTTTTGAAATCATCTAATCTAGATTATCTCCTTACAACTCTTACCTCCAAATATGGAGTGTTAGTGGTCAGATGCCTTTCCATGAATTTTGGAGGGCAAAATTCAGTCCGTAACAGTATCTTAAATATTCTTTTGTCCCTGTTTATTTCACTTAACATTATGTCTACAAATTTTTTATACTGGTTTTTACTTTTTTCCTCATAATGTAGTGCTGTATTGTGTAAATGTGCTGATATATATTTCTGCATGCTTTAAAAACAATTTTAATAGTTTCTCAATTTTCGACTTTTAGAAATACTGCAATTATGAGGATTGTAGTGAAAATTTTAGTAAAAAATATCAGCATATATACTGGGGAGGATTAGAATTACTAGGTTTTAGGAATTACATATTATCAACTTTCGTAGACATTGCCAAACAATTTTCCAAAATAGTGGTTCTATTTTATATTCATAACAGCACTGTATGAGTATTCCTTATAAACACAATATTTCCACCTTTTTCATTTGATCTGTTCTGATGAGCATATTGTGATTTAATTTGCATTTTCCTGAAGAGAAATGAATATAATTTTAAAAGACAATTCTGTCTGTGGAGTAGATAATCAGGGTTCACTGACGGTCATTAATATAATGGGCATTCTCCCCAGGCATACCAATAGCAAGATAAACAAAGTGGTACAGAAAGAAGCAATTAGCATTTCCACTTACAATGATGTTTCTTTGAAAAAGAAAGTAAGTTTTACTATTACTTACCATCTTGATTGACACTCCTGTCTACAGGTCAGGTTCACAGTATTATATATTATCCTCAACACACTGACACTCACAGGATGTCCTCATTGCGTCTTTATTTGCTTCAGTTTCTTGCTATTAGTACAATTTATATGCTGAAGAAATTATTTTATATATGTCTTATATAAGGTTATATATGTCTTATATAAGGTTTCCATTATATTTAGACTTTTTGCATTATATAATAATAATTATATAATAATAATGTCCCAACTAGGACAGTGAACATACTATACCCTCCATGAAGCTCACTTATTATTTTGTGTCCAACTATTTAAAGAGTTGTATAATGTGAAGATCATTTTTACAAAAGACAAGCATATCACATAATATCACTTTCACGTAAGAAATGAATAATTTTTTTAAGGAAAAGGATTCACTTGGTCTTTCAAATTATGTTTTATAATGAGTAAGGAAGTAACAGTTTTAAAATATGTGTTGGAGAGATAGCATTTTGGAAATGGTTATTAAAGTTGTTTCTACTAATGGGTTTTCGTTATAGAAGCCATGTTAAATATGTCACAAAAATTTATTTACCTGTACCACTTAAAATTCTGAAGATTAGAATTTTTCAACCAGAATTACAAAGCCTCTAAAATTTGTCTGCCTTGAATTGTTGTATTAAAATATCTTCTGATTAGTGTTGAAGGATAATTGATTTAGCAAGGAAGGTTGATATTTAACATCTAAAGTTCAGTAAAATCTAATGAACATAATGGAGGCAGCTTAATATAAAATACATTTTCACAATTTGAATCATTTTTTTAAAATTAATTTTGGAAAGTGGGGTCAGGCACTAAAAATAAAATAACATTTTATATGGGCAAAGTCTCATTTGAATCTCAAATTCTAAACCAAGATTTTCAAAAGTAATGAACCTTTTTGAATGAAATGCAGTGAGTAAAATATGAATAGCCTTTCACTGTCAGCAAGAATTTTTCTACACTACTTGAATAAAAATTCTTAAAATATTTTACAATTCCATTCACTTCATTATCAATATAACAATATTAAAAATAGTCCTAAAATTCATTTGGAAACATAAAAGACCCAGAATAATCTAAGCAATTCTGAGCAAGAAGAGTGATGCTGGAGGCATCACAATATGAGATCATGAACTACACTACAGAGTTATACTAACAAAACTGTATGATGTTGGCATCAAAATTGACATGAAGACCAATGGAGGAGAGTAGAAGCCGTAGAGACAAGTCCACATAAATTCAGTCACTGTACACTCAACAAAGGTACTAAAATATGCATTGTAGAAAAGACAGCTTTTTAAACAAATGTTGTTAAGAAAACTGGATATGCATATGTAGAAGAATGAAACTGGATCCCTGTCTCTCACCCTGCACAGAAGTAATGCAGCCTCATCAGTGTTTATAGAGCACTATTCACAATAGCTAAACTGTAGAACCAACCTAGTTGAACTGATAAAGAAACTGTGGTGCATATATACACAATGGAGTATTACTCAGCATTAAAAGAGAATAACATTATGGCATTTGCAGTTAAATGGATGAAGTCCAAGAATATCATGATACATCATGGTATAAGCAAAGTAAGCTAATCCCAAAAAACCAAAGGCTGAACGTTTTCTTTGATAAATGGATGCTAATCCATAATGGGGGTTGGGGAGAGGAGTGGAGGAAATTTGGATTGGGCAATGGGGACAGAGTGGGGGAAGGGAAATGGAGGTAGGAAAGATGGTGGAATGAGATGGACATCATCACCCTAGGTGCGTATGTGTTTTCATGAATGATGTGACTCTACTTAGTGTACAACCAGAAAAGTGAAAAATTGTGCTCCATTTGTGTACAATGAATCAAAGAACATTCTGCTGTCATGAATAAATGAATAGAACAAATTTTTAAAATGCAATTGAAAAAAAGAAATATGAAGTACATATTGAAAACAGTTGTTGTAACTTATGGACTTTCCTAAGTTATTAGTGGGAAAAAACTGCTTTTCAATCCCCTTCTTTTGAATTAAAAAATATTAATGATGTACAAAGACATAGGATTTAGACCAGAAGCTTTGCAACTATTAGAAGAAAGCATAGGCTCAACCATTTAATGTATGGGTGCAGACACTAACTTCCTTAACAAGAACCCAAAGCTCAAAAACTGAAACCAAGAATAAACAAATGGAAAGGCATACAATTAAGAAGTTTCTCCAGAGCAAAGGAAACAAAGTATGAAGAGAGAGTTTACAGAATGGGAGTAAATCTTTGCAGTTGCTCCTCTGACACAGGATTAATACTCAAAATAAATGGAGAACTCAAAAAAGTAAACACCAAAAAAAAAAAACCCAAATCACTAGGCAAAATAACTAAACAGACATTTCTCAAAAGAAGAAATACAGAAGAAAAACAAATTCATGAAAAAATGCAATCATGGAAATGCAAATCAAAACTACTTTGAGATTTCATTTAATTCTGGCTAGAATGACAATCATGAAGAATACAAATAATAATTAATGCTTATGAGAATGTGAGGAGAAAGTTACACTCACACACTGTTGGTGGGAATACAAATTAGGACAATTATTCTGGAAAGCACTTTCTGGAGATTTCTCAAAAAAATGTAAATTAAACTATCACCTGACCCAGCTATTTCACTCCTTAGTATTTATCCCAATTAAATAAAATAAGCATACTGTAGTGATAAATGTACTCCAATGTCTATAACAGTACAATTTATAATAGCCAAGTTATGGAATCACCAGATGAATAAATAAAGAAATTGCTGAATAAATACACAATGTAATTTTACTCAGCCATAAAGAAGAATGAAATTATGTCATTTGCTGGTAAATGGATAGAACTGAAGAACATCATGCTAAGTGAAATGACTAGAACCAGATAGTCAATGGTTGAATGGTTTCTCTCATATGTAGAAGTTAGACCAAATTAAGAGGAAAAAAGGGTATGGAATTCCATGAAATAGAAGGAAGAGTAGTGGAGTAGAGAAAGTGAATTGAGAATTATGGAAGAGGAATAGGAAAAGAGAGGAATGATTGAATGAAATTGACCAAATTATGCTCTTTCTCATACACACACACACACCCCACAGTGAATTTTACCTTTATGTATATCTACAAAGCACCAATTAAAAATAGTTTTAAATAATTGCCATAAATAAATAGCGTGGAGGAATGGAAACAGGGCAAGAGACGGTTAGAGAGAATGGAAATTACTGGGGACTAAAGTGAACAAATTATATCCCATACTTGCGTTACTATGTCAAAATGAATCAAAATATTATGTATAGGTATACTGAGCTGATGAAAACACACAATGAAAATATTTTAAAATGCTGTTCACTTCATTCTCAATATATAAATATATTAATTATATGTAATTAGAAATTAATAAACATTTATGGGGTACAGAATACACTGGTATACTTGAGGTTTCCTGATGTATATTTTTTATAATGATAAAATGACTAGATTGGTAACAGTGGAGACCATGAGAAATTGCCTGGATAATGTTAATTGATTCCAAGTAAAGTGTGAAGTCAAGGGTGACTCCCAGGAATCATTCTTGACCAACTTCTGTTTACTAACATTGTTAAAATTGTTATAGGAATATAGTGTCATCTGTGTGTGCATTTGTGTGTGTGTTTGCACATGTATACATACTGGGATGGGAAATATCAATAAGTTGACTTTGTTCACATGCTCTTTTCATGACACCATAATTTTCTGATATTAATTAAATATCCAAATGTTGATGTATGGTAGGCAGTTAAAAATATCACTTTGAGGTTGCATACAGGGTTGAGGAATTGATTTGGAAATATGGAGTCATGAGACCTCCTGCCTCATGAATGATGGAGTAGTAAGGAAGAAGGACTAGCTTTCCAGAATACTAGTGTCTGGAAATGAGGAAGATGTGGGGAAATCAGTAAAAACAATGGAAATGGACAGACCAGTGATGCAGAAGGAGACCTCAGAGTATACCTGTCCTAAACTCTACTGGAAAACGAATTGCTTTAAAGAGAAAATTTTGGCCCAATGCTGAAGAGATGTTTGGTAAGAAATGACAACTGAATGTCAACCTAGAGATCATTGGTCGTCTTCAAAATTTTGTTTATTGACTTGACAAATAAAAATGTGCATACTTATGTTAAATATGAGGTTTTACAATATGTTTTAATTAAATTAATACATTTCATACATCAGCCTAATTAATGTATACATTATCTTACATATTTATGTTATTTGTGAACACTTAAAATCTACTTTATAAGCAGTTTCAAGGTATGTAACACATCCGTATAAATTACAGTCACCATGTTGCATAGTAGATTTCTTGAACTTACTTCTCCTAATTGAAATTTTATAATCTCTGACCAACATCACTTCAATCACTCCTTCCCTCCCAGTCTCTGGTAATAACCATTTTATTTTCTGTTTCTATGTGTGGGGCTTTCTAAAATGCACATATGGGATTATTCAGAACGTATCTTGGTCTTTCTGACTTATTTAACATATTGTCTATGAGGTTTATCTATGCTGTCATATATGGCAGGATTTCCTTCCTTTTGAAGACTTCAGAATCTTCCATTGTGTATGTATTCCATATTTCCTTTATCCATTTATCTTTGAGTGATGTGTAGGCTGACTCCATATCTTGGCTACTGTAAATAATGCTTCAATGAATGTGGCTGTGCTGGTACTCTTTGAAATACTGATTGTCTTGTCTTTTGGTATACACCCAATAATGTCATTGTGGGATTATGTGGTAGTTCTATTTCTAATTTGTTCAGGATGCCCCATGCTATTGTTCATAGCAACTGTACCATTTTACATTATAGCCACAAATGGCACACAGATTCCCTTTTCTCCACCTTTGCGACACATTTTTATTTGTTTGTTTATTTATTTTTGTAACCTTAAAATGGGATGGTTTAAACAAGAAGATAAGGAATCAAAGCTGTCTGGGCAAAGAGCTTTTCATAACATTTAGTTGTGAAGGGTGCTCAGAAATCTCTCTCCACTACTCTTTATCCAGGAATTGTTGTGAATTTCCTATAGTCTACTATTTGGGTCCTCATGCAGATCTGTGTGAAATGCCTTGCCTTTACTTTTGCTCAAATATCAAGCCCTTCCATACTCAAGAGGGATTTCCTGGCAAATCCCATCCACCTTCTTAGGGTCTATAGAGATAATGGGACATCATAGCTTCACTGATTTACCGCATAAAGGAAAACAAATTTTATTTTTCAAGCATAGATAGCTAACCACAAGGAGACATTTATTATAATAAATCCCATTGCATTCTTAATATTTATTATTTTAGTTTTCCCATTTAGACAGTTTTTTGAAGTGTATAAACTGTGTCTTTTATGTTCTGAGTGCCTTATACTGAGTCCTCAACAGGACCTTTTATTCACCAATGACAAATTCCTGCAATCCTAATCAGTTGTCATCTGAAGACAAACAAGTGAATGAAAAACAAATACAGAATGAAAATACCTGCCATAAAAAAAAACAACAACAGATAATAGACAGACATGAATTATAACTAACCTTGTCAGTGTCATTAGTATTTCTGTGTTTGAGATCTAAGAGAAAAGTGGGGTGAAAGGGAAGAAAAAAGTGAGAAAAGGATTTAGAAAGAAAGCAAAGTAAAATATATTTTTAATTATGATCAGATTTTTTTTTTCTGGTGAAACTCAAAGCAATTACAGATTTAAATGAGCTATGTCCTAGTTTCTTATTTCATTACTTCCGTGCTAGTTTATGCTCTGAAGGAATTTCTTAGGTGCCTTGCAAACTTGCATCAGTCTCACAGGTTGGGTTGCTCAACTAGAGTTCTTCTGCTTTAGGGACCTTGGTGGCACACCAGCAGCCAAAGAAGTCAGTATAACTGCCTGGGACAGCTGCCATCCTCTGAGAAACAGGGAAGGAGCTGCAGGTTTGTACTATTATTCTGCTCTTCTGCCTCACAGATCTGAATGCATCCTTTGACTTTCATCATCCTCAATTCTTATCTCAGCCAGAATTTAAAGCCCTTGAAGGCTGAGAGGAAGAGGAGAATGTTTTATTTGTATAATTCCTATAAAATATTAGATTACTAAGTATTTCCAAGATGATCTCTGATTTACATAAACATACCAGATAAGGAGATATCATTTTAACTACCTGCTTATTTTACATACTTTTATCCCGTTTAAACATCACAGCAGAATTTTGACATGAATACTGGGAATATCTTTCCAAAAACACACTAATGCTTAAAGAGATCGATCCTTGATAAAAATTCTCACAGTGGTAAGGAACAGGGACAGTAGATTCATATTCAAGTCAGTCTAGATTGAAATTCATACTATTTGCGTTGAATTGTATTGTTGCAAAACTCATCACCAATAGTATAGTATCTTAAAAAGGAAGCCTTTATTTCCAGAGGATAGGCAGAGAGTGGGAAAAGAGATCCCATCAGTCCTTTACTTTTAGATCTTTTATAGTAGCGTAGAAAGCTTTGAAAGTAGTAGAACTAAATTTGAGTTCTAACGTCTGAGAACTTCCACAAATCATTTATTCTATGAATTTATTTAGAAACTGTCAAATTAAGAGAAGGATTAACCTTACTTACTTACTTAGAATCCAAGTTTGTTTGCAAACTGTTCTGTGTTTGAATATATAGGGGGTGTGTGTGTGTGTTTATACTTAGAACTCATCACTAGTAGCTAGAAAGCTAAATTTTCTAACTGCAAATTGAATTATTTTATATTAAATAATTAAGCAAATTTAACATAAACTCTCACAGATGAGACCAAAACCCAGTGAAAGAAGAGTATAGCCTCTTCATTTGCAAAATGTGGGTACATACATTTATAAAATAAGCTAAATTTGTATTAAGCAGTTACATCTAAAAATACCTTGTGGCCCTCAAGAGGAATCACCAATGAATGTGTTGTTGCTGTTGGGAGGAAAACAATGATACAGTAATATGTCATTAACATAATTAAATCATGTACAAAGGCAGAGACAACACAGGGAAGTGATTACATTTCTAATATACTAAAGCCATTACCCTCATATCAAACATACTTTAGAGCAGTGAGGAATTTCTGGTATACTCATAACAAAATCTCAAAAGGAGAAATATCACAGAATAGATTGGACCAGAATAACTCTTTTCTCTTCTGTATCCCCAGACATTTATCTAATTCCATATTTTTTCATAGCTTGCCGAGTTCTGAAACACAGAATACATCTGCATGATTTCATGGGCTATTAAAAAAAAAGATTTCCCCCTCTTTCTGTTTTAATATCTCTAATTTCTAGCATACAATAGATGCTCAATAAACATTGGCCAACTAGATCAATTGCAGAAATAGATTCTTCTTTGAAATAAAACAATATGAGTTGTTGAAAATGGTTTGTGGGAGAAATTGTGAATTATATGATAATGGGTTGAAACATTTTCAACAATTCCCTGTTGCTTATCAAGAAAAGACTGTGAAAAGATGTCTCATGAATAGAGATGTACTTTAAGGAAAGAACACTGGTTACAACTAGGAAACTGGATGACCAGAATGAGAGTCTGAGCTCCAGCATACCTCATAGGAACTTATTAAAATATTCCAGCTGAAATGTATTGCACATATGAATTACAGCAGTGGTGGTGGAATACGAATGCTATTATTGAGACAGAATTGGTAGGACTTGTCCACTGATCAGATGTAGTAACGTCATAGATAGTGATTCTGATTTCTGAGCTCAACTAATCTTGAGGCTCTTAGGCCATTAAAAAATAATGGAGGCAGAGGAAAGGAAGTAATAGTTCTGGAGAGAGAAGATGATTTCTATTCTGGACACATATTTTTAATGAATTTCAAGCACTGCATATGTGCCTTGATAATGCATTCTATCTTCTTCCTTAAATAAAACTGATGTCATACTGATACATTTCCTTTTATTTTATGTGCATTGAAAGCTAAGAATAATTATTCAGTTTCTATCCTATCTGCTGAAAAGTGTTTTCAGGTAAGCCCTTAACATCCTCTTTACCATTCAACATTCTAGTTTTACTATTCATCAGGTTTTCCAATTTATGGTTCAATCATCATGGTCCTCATATTTCTGCATTATTTAATATAAGATATTGAAAATAGAATGCTATCTTGGAAAATATGACCCCCCCAAAAAAAAAAAACCCACATAGGTTGCATACCTAGAAAGAAAGAAGATCCTTCTCAAATCGTAGTGACTGCTATAGTTAAAGGGTCTTAAATGCATCTTTATATTTAAAGATTGGACTCAGTTTAGTGCTGTTGGACAGAGGAGCCTTTCAGAGGTGGGGCCTAGGACAAGGTCTATAGGTCACTAAGGGCATGACCTTGAAAGGGATTATGAGACCCTGGTTCCTTCTTCTTCCACTCCTTTGTTCCCCACCATGAGAAGAGCTGTTTTGCTCTGCTACATTCTCCTAACATTGATGTGCAGTCTTATCATAGGCTCCAATGCAAAAAGGTCAACTGATTACAGACTGGAAAACCTAAAACTGTCATCCAACATAATCCTTTTCTATTTTTAAGTTGATTATCTCAGGTATTCATGATAGTGGCAGAAAGCTAACCCATTTGGGGACATGTAAGTGATGTTCACCTAAATCTTTCTCAGAGATGGCTAATTCATAAATCTGGGTGCTAGTTAGGTGCCAGTCTTCTGGGGGTGGTGGAGTACACACTAGCCTCTACTGAAACTATTCAGACCCAAAACATCCTTTTCTCAGACAAGGTATGATTTACTTTACTAATTAAATGTCACTTACCATATTTTTCTCCTTCACAAAATTTGACACAACTGAGAAGTTAATTCCATGTATATAACTATTTTGAGTAAATTCTTTCCCCAGAAGAATATACCTTCATGAGTTCATACCTATTTTTACTATTATATTTATAATATCAGTGTAAGTACTTGCAAATGAAAAATTGTCCAATAAATATGCAATGAATAATTAAAAGAGGCAGGGAAATTAATGTCAATATGGAAGAGATTTCTGGTAGTAAAATGCATAATTCTACTGTTCAAACCTAACTTTAGGAAAGTGACTTTTTTTGGAAATCACAAAACTTTGGAAAATTCAGTTTTCAGAATCAGCTTTAGGAGTGATAGAATTTCAGATACAGATGCATATATATGTATATATATGGTTTATTTTGTGTGTGTAGTCATTAATAATATGACCTTACAGAAAACACAAAATAAGACTAAGATGCAATTTTAAAACATCTTATCTTAATATTAGATCTGTTGGTAAGCTTCACAGGATTGTGGAATAATTTGTTGATTCACTTATATGCATGAGATAGTTTGTTACAAACATTTATTTTTAGAGATTGTTATTTTCTAACTGCACAATAAATTACTGCTATTTGCATAATAGAATTGTTTGCTTCTTTGATTTTCTATCCAGATTGGGAATTATTAATATTTAGTCATACTTGATATGGATGCTTTGTCACTGATTATAAGTATAAAGTATATATCCCCATTATGAATTTTCAATATTCCCAGGCTAAGGATAGTGCATAGGACTCCCGTCCTTCAGAAAATCTTGAGGTTGTCATTTAAATGCCAAAATCCATGAAACAATTTTAGAGTTGTGGGTTGAAAAAAATATATAGGTTTCCTTCACTGCTTCAATATGGCCTTGTGCAATGCCTGCCATATCCAGTAAGCGTTTAAAAGATGGATGTTCAATGAGAGACCAAAGAATAAATGTTACTTTCAATTTCAAGCATCCTTATAAGATCAGTAGAATAAATGCCTTGCTCAACTTTCTTCCTGTCAAATTTATGTAACTATTTTGTGCTTGGTAAAGGGCATTTTCTAGTGAATTCATTGAACTAAAATTAATAAATTATTAAATTTTAAATTTTCTAGGCACTGGGTAGAGCAGAAAGGCTTTTTTTAAAAATTTACAATTATATTCTATTATGGTCTCAAATTTAAATATACAGATATGCAAATCTCATACTTTGGGTTCTGTGGTCTTCACTATTTTTTTTCCTGAAGATGAAAATAAATAACAATAATAAATAAATTAAAGTAGGAAAAGATTTTGAATATTTAATGCAAGGATACTCTGAAAATTCTTCTCAAGGTGGAGACCGGAAGATGTACACATTTTGTGTAATATATTCTTGCTTATTAAAATGGGGATACATGCATACTGGATACTAAGCTGCAAAGAATAAACAGAATTCCTTAGAAATGCTGAGTGAGGACCTATTCCAAGGCTTTAGAAAGTAAACATTAGTGAGGACACACTAGAGGCTCAGAACCCATTCCCCAGAAGGTTCCCAATACACTGAATGGAGTGAATGCTGCTAAGTAGCCCTCCCCATATCTTAGCAGAGAAGAAGAGGGGCAAACTCAAAGTGTTCTCTCCTTTAACATTTCTTCTCTTGATCCAAGAAATTCTCACCAATTTCCTTTTTCCAGGGTCCCTTGATATCAAACCTGGCTGCCAGTGTTCCACATGAAATCCAAAAATCACTCTGACATCTAATATATAGGAAATAAATTGATTGTTTTTTTTACTGTATTTCAATTTCTATGAGAGTCTGTGTATTATTTATCTTTATACCCTAAATACCCAGTATTATGTCTGAGTATTTAAGATGCTTAGCAATGATAGTTGGATGACCAAATCAATATTATTAATAGTTCCCTTTGACTGACATTTGTAGCTCATTAAATGCTAGCATGTTATCTTGTGCATGATATGCCATTTTTATTTTCTAAACAAGATTTAATATTTCCCCCTTTCATTTATATATACAGAGAGATATAGATAGATCCTTAGAAAATTTTTTACATAAAAGGACCTTGAACATGGATGGTAATTAGTGGTATATCCAGTCATAGAAGTATTTCAATTTCCACAATAGCTTAATCCACACCATTATCAAAAATAAATGATCTGCATTTTATTTAGTGTTATTTTAAAAGGTACTTTTAGAAGCAATTTGGGTAAAAATTAGCTATTATTGTTTAAATAAGGTTTGTTACTTAGTATTTGGATATTCTGGGAAAAGTTACTTTTTGAATATCAGTGTATTTTTTTTCCTGTAAAAAAGGATATAATTTCTACCTTGCAGAATTTTGTGAAGATTAACTAAGTTAATGCATGTCAAATACTCAGAACAGTGTTTAATACAGAAGAGATCACAATGAATGGCTTTATGCATATTTATTACTTCTTCCACTGATATTTTTTTAAATGTTTAACTTTAGAAAACAGAGCAATGATAACAAGAATAACAATAAGGGTTTTTTTTTTCACCATATTTTAAAATGCATTTAAAAGGCAAGGAAACTACTGTTAATTTTTTTTTTCTCAAAAAGTCAAGTTGGCATTTACTTTGGAGGTTTGAAGCATTGTAAGTAAATTATATGCAATAATTTTAAAGTAGGGAGTTCAGTTTATGCACAGACATAGTTTGACCTTTTTTCTATTTAATTGGATATATGTATGATGTGCCTACCAAGCTTTCTTAACAAAAGCAAGGGAAAGGGCAGTTCACACTGTGCTGGGCATGAAATGATTAAATGAAATTCTTGTGAGCTGTCTCAATCCAGTAGTGGGAAATGTTTAATGATATTACCCTGAGAATGGTACAGTTATGGAGGAAATGGCTTGGTGTTACACAGGAAGTGACACCATTGGCCCAAAGTCTTAAGCTTAAAAGTCAACCAGGAAACTACTATTAAGAACAGACTAAAAGTATCTCTTCTATCAGAGCTGAACAGAGAATAACAAAGGACATTCAGAATATAGTAAGGTAAAAAGTCAAGAACCATGCAAACATGGATGTGTACATTTTCTTGAAAAATGTTATGTCTAGCAGCCATTTTGGAATTACATAATCAAGGAAGGCAAAGCCTCCTCAGGAATAGAATGATTAAGCAATTAAAGATAACGTGACTTTGAGAAACAGTAGTAAAGTTGCCTTTTCCTTCTTATGAGTCTTGACAAGAATACAGAATCCTGATGCAAATAAGCAAGGGATTCAGAAACTCAGAATAGCTAAAGTGAAAGAGCAAAACCAGGGAGATTCAAGAAGAGGAACAAGGCAAAACAATTCATTCCTTATTTAAAAAAATTTTTGAAGTTGTTCACTATTTGTTTTCATAACATGGGAACTAGAAAACCTTATCTGAATCAACATATGTAATTTTATGTTTATATATAGTTATGTGTGAGACAACCTAAAAGTATAAAGCATTCTGTATTATATTCATTATGTGGTTTGCTGTTAACAAATTTCTTTAGAAGTATTAATATTCTGAGTTAAAGAATTCTGGGAAGTCACTCAGATAAGTAATCTATCAAATAGATTAAATCTGAAAAGTTGGATAAAATATACTATCATCCACTCAGGATAATGCTGTACTAGGCTTATTTAATACAATATGCTTATGTCTCAGAAGTTATTTATCTGAAGGAGATATTTTCTTTAGATAAAAAAAAATGTAGTTTAAGCATAATTAAAATCTCCCTGGAAAATCTCCAGCTTACTTTTTAAAATTATATGCCAGATTCCTATATTATTTCCTATTGAGCTAAAGTAACAAGTTCCTCTCCCTCTCCCTCCCTCTCTCTCTCTCTCTCTCTCTCTCTCTCTCTCTCTCTCTCTCTCTCTCTCTCTCTCTCTCTCTAAGTGGAAATATGCTTCTATATGATAGACTTTTTTCACACTAATCTTGGAAATTCAGCCTCAAGTAAGAAATGTTGTCATAAGGCTTTGGCATTATTAGCAATATACCCTGAAGGTTTTCTTCAGTGGAAAATATTGTGGTGACTCACAAAAACAAATAAATAAATAAAAACGAATGAAGAAATATTCCTGATAGTATAACAAGTTGTTAGCTTTTTATCTTGGGTTGAAGTTCATTTTCAGCTATTCATTTGTGTTGTATGAAAGCATGACTCTTTCCTGAGCTTCTTGGCACATATCCACAGAGAAAATCAAAATTCAGTTGCTTACTCTGTTAGCCAGAAATTCATGCCATTTCCTTTTAAATAGGCAGCAGAGCAAAAATAGCCAATAAAGCCAAATGGTTGCCCAATTCAGTGAACTAAACAAATCTTTAGTCCACCATTAATGACTTCCATTATTCAAAGATATTTACAAAGTGACTCTGACACCAGGATTTGCCCTAGCCTCCAATATTTTGAAGATTCCTGTACACAAGGAGCTTCTAGTCTAGTGAGAAAGAAAATAAATCAAATAAGAATAGTAAACACTCATCACAAAAGGCATTTTGACAGAAGATATTGGAAAATGGACACAAAACAGTTGTGGGAGATAGTTAGAAAGGATTTTCTGAGGAAGGAGAATTAGGATAGCCCAAAGATTATTTAAGGACCTAAAAATGTATGTGTCAATATCTCCCATCCAAAGAAATTCCAGGGCAATCCCAATGTGAGTTGAAGGTGATATAGGCAGGTGTGAGGTGTCCCCTCAAAGCTCACATGTGAGACAATGCAAGAAGGTTAGGAGGAGAAAAGATTGGTTTATAACTTTAACTTAATCAGTTAATTGATCCCTGATGGGATTATTTTGGTGGTAATTGGAGGCATGTTAGCTGTGGCTGGAGAAAATAGTTCAGGTGTGGCTATGGGGTATGCATTATGTATCTGGAGAGTGTAGTCTCTCTTTCTCTCTCTGCTTTCTGATCATTATGTGAGCTGTTTCTCTCTGCCACACTCTTCTGCCATGATGTTTACCCTCACCTTGAGCCCTGAGTAATGGAGCCAGCTGCCTATGGATTCAGACCTCTGAAACCATGAGTCTCTGAATAAACCATTTCTCCTTTACAATTGTGCTAGTTAGATCTTTTAATCATAGCGGCAAAAAAAAAAAAATCTGACTAAAACAGGAATCTTGATAGAATGAGAGAAGGAAGAAAAAAAGGTAGGGAAGAAGGGAAGAAATAGAGGAAAGGGAGAAGAAAGGGTGCGACAAAGTCAGGAAATACACAATAGGTGCAGGTAGTGAAGGATTTCTTATTCTTCTTTTTTTTTCTTTTATTGACATAGTTCATAGTTTGATTTACATATTTAATTTTATCCTGTACTATTTCCATTGTTTTCACAATAATACATTTGTCTTCAGTATGAAATAGTACAAGATAATCTCTTTTATCATATATTATTAATAGTTTGAGATATCTCTATCGTTTAGATTCATCCTACCTTATTGAGTTTGCAAGGTTCTATGAGACAGGGAAATATTTTTTTCATTATTTTTTACAATTTTGAGAAAATCCAGGTACCCAACAATCATTTGTTTAATTGAATTAAATTTTGGTATTCTGCAAAAACCACAAAGCAATTCTGGTACATGTTGTTCTCTATGTTTGCCGTAGTATATAAGTTGACCATAGTAACGTGTAGCAACAAACAAAATGTATTGATTAAAAAGTACTTATCAGGTAGCATGCTACACTGGCTAATATGTTCCTTCCATTTCTCAAAACAAGCCTTCAATTACATAATAGCCTCTTTATGAAAAAAAAAACGAATTGAAACTTTTAAAAAATAGAATTTCATAATGGCTTATTAATAGCAATACTGGAAGTTAAATTCAGATTTGTGTAAATCCAGTGCCTACATTTTTTTAAATGCAGAAATAGTTTCTTTTAGTTTGTCAGTGAAGATGCAGATAAAGCAATTATTGTCTGAATGAACAAATGAACATTCATAGAGTACTATTACATATGTCTCCCTGCTTATTTATTTTTCTCTTCTTTTCCTTATTTTATTACTCCTTTTAAGCTGCCTTGCTTTTTTATATAAACAAAGATGTGTTCAATCTAGTATGATAAATTTAATTTTAAAATAAGAGAAAAATTAAATAGAAGGGGATTAAGTGTGACTAATAAAAACAGCACTGGTCTGAGGTCATTATGCTACATAATACAAAGACTAAGAAACTTAAAGCTAGCCAGAAATTAATTAGTTAATTAAATTTTTTGCTAGTCACAACCTCAAGTAATACAGATCAGATGCATAGGTTCATGTGGATAAAAGAAAACAATTTTAAAATTGCATTTAATTATTCCTAACAGTGAGAACTAAAAATTCTCTTTCATCATTAGTATTGTACATGGCCACTAGTAACCACCCTATGAAGACACAGTAAATAAACTGCTAATATTGTAAAGTTAATTCCTTAGTAGGCATGAGAATTTCTTGGGGCTCCTTTATAAAATCATAGCCCTCAACATAGTTAATGACCTTATGCCAATATTTCATTTACTCAGTGCACCTATATAATGATTGAAATTAATACTGATCATCAATATTATACTTGACAGAGTTAATTTGCAGATAAATTTTAGGACAACTTGGAGAACATTTTTGTCATGTGTCAGGTAGGGTGAAAATCACTGTAAGAATAGCTCTGGATGCTGCATTGTATAGTTCACAACCAAAGGGAGAAGATTTATACAATAACAAAGTATAAATAAAGTAAAAATTACAATAGTAACATGTATACAAAATTCAGTGGTAGCACATAACCCACTTGAATCAAACTGTGAAAGATGATGTATTAAGAACTGTGTAATGTTTTGAACGACCAACAATAAAAAAAAAAAAACAGAAAAAAAAAAAACAGAGAATAAAAAATATTAAAATTGCATGTCAGAACCGGTTTAGAAGAAGCAGAAGAATTATGTTAATTTCATATTCATATTGAGGATAAGCTAAGTTTATTTTATATACAAATAATGCTTCCCATCCCAATCTCTTATCAAATGTAATAATTTATTTCTCACTCAGGTTCCACATTCAACAGAGATTAATGGACGTACCTTGCCTCTCACCATGGTGGACAGACTCTGGATACTAACGAGTCCCTGCCAGTGATTGGTGACCCTGTCCCTTTGCATAGGTAAGACCTAGAAATTTTAGCTAATCCATAAAATGTGGCAGAGGGCACAGTATGCCACTCAAGTTATTATTAATTAATTAGAAATTTATAATACTCAGTTAAGCCATGTTCAGACTCCTGATTCACAGAAACTATGTGATAATGTGACCTGTTTTCAGCCATGCATTTTGTGTTCATGTGAGTGTGTGTGTATGTGAGTGCATGTGTGTATGTTTGTTAATTTATAATCTGGATAAAAATATCCATCTCAATGTGTGCTCTCTCTATTCTTCAAAAGGAAAGTTAGTCCTTTATTACAGTAACTTTCCATGCACAAATTCATGAGAAACACCCATTACTGTAGCTCAAACTTCATGGATTGGAATAAGTCACGTGGTCATGTTCAACATCAAAACGTTGAATAAGCCATGTACCTAAAGGAGGAAAAGAACTAGAATATTTGTAAATAGCAACAATGGCTATTTATTCCCATGTACATCTTACAGTGTGAAATTTTCTGTTTTATAGGACACAAGACAAAGATACAAATAAAGTAAGTTAAATTAATATAATTGGAGAATTGCTTTGTAATAAATCAGAATTTTTTTGATAGTGACACTTGTTCAGTAAATCTGGGATTTAGTTTCACTTTAGAATGGCTACAGCCAATAAATATTAATCTAGCATGAAACCATCATCAAAACTACATATTTGTTAGCTATTGTAAACACATTAAAATACCCATTTCATTGATAAATAGTAGGAAGGCAATGCTCATTAGAATTCAGTACTGAATTATTCCATTATATCAGCAAACACATGAAACAGGTTTAGAAAAAAAAAGGGCGGAAGCAAATTTATACCCTATTTTTAAGCATATATCCCAAGTTATCATGAAATAAATCTGAACACATGAAAGAAAATGCCTCTTTTGTAAAATAAATATTTTTTTGGTTCCCTTGAGACCACCAAATTTGACCTTGTAGTATGCTTTTATTTATTCTTTTGACTTCCAGAAAACAGGCTCAACCTGATAAGTGCATGGACCTTATGTTCAGACTTCATCCAACTGAATCCAGATAGATATTCTAACTCCTAATGTGGTTCTCCATTCTTTCTCAAGAGAATAAAAATGACACCATGTCCATACTCTCATGCTTACCTAAATCAAGAGCATGTTTAAACATTCATAGTCAAGAGTTAGGGCATGAAAATTTTCATTTTCAAGGTCACTATGGTAAAATTGAAGTAAAACTGCACTCCGTGAAAGAACTCAAATGTATTTCATACAAAAGATGTGTAGGATGGGAATAGTTTGATGTCTCCTTTTGCTCTTTAGTGTAGACTATGCCTATTGAAAAAGAAATGAAAATCACCAATGTGTGTAGGTATCTGTCCTGATGGTTCAAGGATGAATTTGACAGAACCTCTCTTCCTAAGAAGGTCACAGCCCATGGGGGAGGGGGTGGTAAAGTTCAATAATGTTACAATTTTAAAGAAACTTTTATATGCCTTAAAAAATGTGGCAAATGAGACAGTATCAACTGATAAAGAATCACCAATTCTGGGATTTGGGTGCAAGCTTCATTTTAATGCTAAATAAAAATTCATGGGTTAAATAAATAACACAGAAACATAATGGAATATACATGGTCATTGAAAGGTATGCTTTTAGAGACCATAACAAATACTTGACACATAATGTGACCTCAAGTGAAAAAGACTATATACAAAACTGTATATTCACTTTGAATAAGATCATATACATTAAATTCATGTGAGATGGGGGAGGAAATCGGTTGAAAATCTGAGTCATTTTTACTTTTTGCATTGGAAATTAAACCAGAGTTTCCAGATGAGAGGCATAAGGCCAAAGGAATTCAAAGCTTTATTTCTGGTCTCAAGAGAGAATAAACAGAGATGATCTAGAAAAAAATCTATGATGTATGATCTACAAAAATGTATGATGTTGTCTATGAAAATATTTAAGACAGTAGGTTTATTAGGCTAATGCTTCTTCAGTTGTCTATGAAAAAATGTGCTTCCCTCCTCCAACCTTTCACAGATCTTATCTGGTCAAAGTGTGCATAACTAATGCTCAGTTTACTCCACTAAACAAAACTGCTCTATAAAACATTGAATGCAGCATCATTGCACCTATCTCGATGTCACAGCAAGGTCAGATTGCTCTAAGCATTTCTAAACTCTTAGTTCTCAATTTTTTACATATTTCAATGCATTATATTAGAAAAAAAACAACTATGGAGAGGCAACTTGTCCAATAACCATATTTTAAATTGTAGTGGTTCATTTAAAGAAAAAAAAAGAGGCAGGGAAAAAAGGAAGGGACAGAAGTCAGGGGAAAAGAAAAGAGGAGAGAAAGGAAGAGAAAAAAGAAGAAAGATATAAAAGAAGGAAGGTAAGAAGGAAGAAAAAAACAGATTTAAAAATGGTTGAGAATATGGTAAGTTTAGAAAGTACATCTATAATGGAAACTGAAGGAGTCCATTAAAACTAACAACAGTTTAATAAACAACTACTAGATCAACTGTTTATTAGTTACTTTGGAAACTCAAGGTAACTATTAAAATAGATACTATTTTCAGAACTGTCAACAGAACCATTCTTAATAGCTAGAATGCATACATAAGTATAGTGAGTATACTTTTTAGCATCACTTTTCATTGAAATTGAAAATTCTCTGCTCAAAATATTGCAACATACTTTCTGCAATTTTTTCTTTTTTATTACTAAGGCAAAAAACTATAGTTATTACTCATCAACTATTATTGCTAGCTCAGAAAAGAGATGTAAACAATTATATAAATGTCCTAATGTCATTCAATAATATTATAATGAAGATACAGTTGTACTGTTTTACAAGAGAAGATAACACAAGGACTTTTATGTGTTCATAAGTTCCCCTCTTATCTTTTCTTTTTCTGGGAGAAGGGTGTGTTACTGGGTGTGTTGAACCCTGGGTCACTCAACACTCAAATTTTGATTAAATATCATGTATTTATGTACTTATTATGAGCCACATCCCCAGACCTTTTTTGTACTTTATATAGAGACAGGGTATCACTGATTTGCTTAGGGCCTCACTAATTTTCTGAGGTTGGCTTTGGTGAGGCTGGCTTTGAACTGCAGTCCTACTGCCTCAGCATTCAGAGCTGCTAGGATTACAAGTATGCATGGTATTCCCTTCTTTTAAGGTTTTGCTAAGCTTTGAGTAAGTAACTTGCATATTGACTGAAGGCTATTTTTCCTATGTTGCCAGATCAGGATTTCCTCATTTAAATGTGAGGTACTTAAGTTTAAGGTCAATTATTTGCACTTCCACTTCAATTAAGAGGACATGGCCTCATAGTTTAATTTACAACAGCTAGTTAGATTCCCTAGGAAATACTTTGGAGTTTCTAAATTGCTAAATAGCAATTAGTCATTGGGAAAAAAAAAAAAAAAACAGGAGGCAGCAAAGTTCAAGTAACTATCAGATTAGATCATATATCACACACATTATTCTACTCACTCATTAGCTAAATACTTAGGGAAAGGGAACAGTGATATTTTCTTAATGGTATAAACATTCTAGGAAAAAGTGTAAGAATTAGGTTAAATACATATTATATTGACAAGTAAACTAAAAAGTAAAAAGTCCCCTGGGCAACTTCATATGGTATTTAGGGAAAAGGATAATTCCCAGTCTGTTTGTTTTGATTTAATATCATGTATTTATGTACTTTTATTTTTTTCCATCTCAAAGTTCTGCTAGATTAAGTGACAAGTGATACAAAGGAGAAAAGCAAAGTATTATAAATAATACTACCTACCATTGATTGGCATCTCTTGGGAGCTATCCTTGGGCTAGATTCTTTAATCTGCATAAAATAAAGTTTCTTTAGAAATCATATAAACTATAATTTATATGGTGATATATATGTGTCTATCAAAATCTCAAATTTTTTCTTTAAATATTAGGTAAACTATAATTTATATGATAAAATATATATGTATATCAAATTTCAATATGATGATAAGAAGAATAGGAAACACTAGTCTAGAGATGCCTGATATCCTCTCCAGATCCAGTATTCATGCAGTTGAAATCTAAGGTTTTCTGCGTTTTTAAATGGGATGACCCTCTTCAGGACCCATTTCATAGAGTAGAAACATGGGTGATTCTGTAGCACTGGCCAAAATATTCGTATAATGATCCATGAACATATCAGAGCAGGGATGAAGGAATGAATGTGACTTCCTTGGTCTCATTCATTAAAAGCTTTTCTTGAGAATTTTGAAATAGAAATGAATATTAGCTATTTATATCTGTTTTCTGACCACAGAATTCTCTTCCTTGGAAGCATCCCAGTGCTTTTATGGGGATTATACCTCAAAGTGCATAAATCATAAAGCTTCCTTCCTTGACATTGAAAACTTTTATTGATTTAAGGGTTTGCTTTAGGGGGAAATGTCACAGTGTCAAGACAATTGTGGGTTTTATGTGAAAAGTGCTTATTTACTTTGCTCTTTGGGAAACAATGCCATGTTGCTATGACAACTGTCATATGACTGTTTCTTTTCACCATAAACACACACACACATACACACACACACACACACACACACACTCAGCCTGTTGTGTGCATTTTCATATACATGCAGCCTACTCAAAAAACATTAGTATCCCTATTCAGAGATTACTCACAGAAAGAACTAAGACAGAAAAATCATGGAACAAGAATTGTTTGTTTTTGCTTCATGTTTAAGATGAATTGAATCTGCAAGACCAAAATAAATTCTTTTAATGTGCATATTAGTCATTTAAATACAAGGGCTTAGAAAATAAATGTTGAACCATGTAACCTAATAAGTTTACCATTCACATTGACTTTGCAATTCTACCTGAAATATGACTGTACTGTGGAACCTTGCATTTTTTAAAAAAAGATTAGCTTCAGAATCACTGAAGAATTTATAGCTCTTCAAAAGTTATCTCTTTTAAATTTTAATTTGATTTGTAATACACCGTGGTGCAAACTTGCACATCTTGTACAACTTGTATATTTTTTCTATGTCTTCAAACTACCCGTAGTCTTACTAATTCAAAATTTATTGATTATTTTGCCTTTCTACTAAAATAAATTGCTATGAAAAGGGAACTATCTATATTAAAGGAAAAGGCCAGATATGACTTGTCAAAAAGATAAAGTAACTCCACAAGGAAATGCATAACTTTCTTCATGTTTGTACCATCAAAGATCATCTTTTGCAGAACTCCTAGTGCATTTTAAACATATTGGAAAACACCACCATCCACTCCATAGCATCCTCTTCAAATGTCTACTTAATCATCATCTCCACAATCATTGAGCTCATCGCTCACAAGGAATATTATTCTTCAAGTAAAATCATCTACCCAATATGAAGTACTATATGCTTCATATCTCAAATTAGAAGTCATAGCTCCTCATCAAAGTCTTGTCCAATGTAAATATCTCTTTCAATGACAAATTTTCTGATTTTTCTGTGTGTGTGTGTGTGTGTGTGTGTGTGTGTGTGTGTGTATTTATAAGTTTCTGCTAGGGGCATGCTAGTGTCTAAGAATAATATATATATGAAAAAATAATTCATGCCCTGAAAGCATTTATGTTCTGGTAAAGATAAAGGCAAACCATATTTTATGAATATACTTAGCGTGTGCAATAGGAGAAAGTAAAATAAAATAAAAGCCCAAGTGGGCTTGCAATTCCTTCCTGAATCATAGTGTGGAGACCAATTTTATCAAGTGAGCAAGTGGTAGAAAACTTTTGCAAGCAGAGAAGCAGCATATATACAGTGCAGAGGTGGAGTGAGTGGCAGAGCACCACCTGGGATAGTAGGATTGGGTATCTTGGTAGGTGGTGAAGGTCATCAGGGAGGGAGGAAGAAAGCAAAGCCATTTGTCTCTTAGGTATATTATTCAGATGCTATCTTTCAGGCAATGTGAAGTGACTGAAGGCTATAGAAAAACAGAGGGACATGATTTGTTGTTGTTATTGTTGTTCTAGAAAGAGAAATTTGACAGAAATGTGTGTAATTGGTTAGAATTTTACAACTGACAAAAAAGAATTTAAAAAATGTTCTGGTTAGAATTAAACAGTGTGTCCAGTTGTCATTGTGGAAAGAAGATATTGGGAAACAATAAGGAGATACAATTGACAAGGTCTTGTTACTATATGTTCTGGTAGAGATAAAGGCAAACCATATTTTATGAATATACTTAGAGTGTGCAGTAGGAGAAAATAAACTAGAACATATAGCACCAGATACATAGGTAAGAGAAGATGAGAATCCAGATTTCCCTGTATTATTACTTGAGCAAATGGAAACAGAAAAGATGAAGTGAGACAATAAATCTCTGGAGAGAGATATCTTAAATTTCCATATTCTTGGGAATTGCAATGGAAACATATAAACCTCATCAAAAAAGTTAGACCTAGAAGTGTGATTGGGGATAAATATATTCTAGATGTTGAAGACTTGGTTTAGCAGTAGGAGAATAATATTTAGGTAATGCAGATATAAAATGAAAATAATACAAAGAGAAATCAAAATATGAACTCTAGCAATGTGGTTTACTACTATTAAAATTTCTAGTTAGTTCTTTTCAAATACAAATGAGGGCTGCTTGGAGAATTCAAACAGTGAAGATTAGGAGATTTCCTTATGATGATTATCTAGTGACCAAGTGGGTTAGGTTCAGAGGAGCAGAGGTGGTAGATTACTGAAAAAAAGGTGGAGAAAATGAAGTAGAAGCTTCCTTTCAAATTCTTGCCTGAAATGTAAAGGTATAACAATGAGTTTATGGGTGGAAAAAAAATGGTCTCCAGTGATAATGAATAGTGTCTCTCTATAAAGAGTGTTCTCCAGAAGAAAGTGCAATATTCCACCTGTATCTAATCACCAGGACCAACCAGGGAAGAAGTAGCTCTCATGAAAGCTGCATCCCTTTCGGTCCCTCAACCCCTGATCCTGCAGGTTAAGGACCACTACCAAAGCTATTGAGAAATAAATTAGGAGCTGGAACATGAAGCTTTTAACTTGAATTGAACAGAGTTATTTTTCTCAAACTTATTTTAGCATGTGGTCCTTTTTCCTGCCAACCCTGCCGGCTAATGATCTAGGAAACATTCTTTAAAATAATGTTCATCTACATAAAACAATAAATGTACCTATATAAACAGCAATTTGGCAACAAAAGAAGACAAAATGCTACTTAAATATTTATCCTCTATGCTTATGTTTATTTTAGTACATTTCAGTTTCAAAAAAGGAAACATTTCCCATTACAGCAGGACTTCTCTGAATTATAACCATCCGACTATACATGACTAAGTGCTTCATGTATTATCTACCATCCGAGCATCATAAAACCATTTGACTACCATGTTTTGTTGTCTTTTGCTAGCTTGTGTTTGTGGTTAGAGTTCAGGATCTTGCGGCACCAGTACCCTACAGTACATTTGGGAAGCTCTAACAGGGGATACGAAGAGCACACTATACCTATACGTCAGATCCTGAGAGAATCACTTGGTACAATAGATTATTTATTCCTTCTAACAACCTATGCATTAGATGCTATTGAAATCATGATTTTGTAACTGAAGAAGTGAGTTGTAAAAAGAATAAGTTTATCAGATAATTATGCAGATTAAAGCTAGAGAGATCTAACTTAGAGGCATATATCCTTAACAGTGATTCTTTATTACCTCTCCTGTGTTCATCCTGATAGATGCTACAAAGTTGCTCAATAAATGCTAATTTCCAGAATAACTGATGTACTCTACCATGGTCATTTTTTTTTTTTTGCTCATTTTTAGCCTCATAAGAAAGTCACTTGGCTCAGATGGCTAACTGATATTTTTATCGAGTTCTGAATATTATTACAAAATCATTTAGAAACTGTAGTTACAAAGAAATCTTTGTTAAATGGGTTTCCAACTTGTCAGAAATGACTTTGGATACAGAACACAGTTTTTATGGTTTTCTTAAGACTTTTGAATTACATAAATTTAATTTCACATCTACAGAGTATTCCAGATAGTACTTTCTAAAATGAATATTACATGTAAGACTTGTTAAAACCTCTTGTCATTCAGTTTTTTTTCCTCCCCCTAAAAACAAACACACACACACACACACACAAACAAACAAAAACCTAAACCTGTGGGGAAATGACTGCCTGTTTAGTTATATGGATGTGGAATTCTACACTAATCCTGTTATTCTTACCCCACAGGTATCTCTATGCAGTACACTGTACCTGTATATTATTCTTACAATGCAAAATCCTATTAAAGTCAATGGTGCATGTATCCATTTCATTTCAATGTGACTTTGTATAATAAAAATAAAATATAGTGAGGAGAATACATAATGAGTTGTCTGCCAAAACTGTTCAAAGTACAATTAAATAACTGAGGAAGTAGGAAATTACCTTAGTACAAAGAATGTATCCACAAATAGATTACTGTTAATTTAGGGTATGCCCCGAATTACACGCAATTGCTAAAAATTTCCTTAGTCCACAAAGCACCCAAATTCCCACAGGGATGATTAATAATGTTCCCCTTTCTGGAACAAAAATGTCAAAACACACTATTCATTTTTCTTTTGTTTTTGTGACAATTGCTGTGCACCCCTACATGACAAGGACTCTGGAATATAAGTCACAAGCAGTATTTAACTTCTTAAAATAAAATATGTTCTTTACATTGTGATAAAAATGCAACAATTAACTAAGTATATTTGTTAATAGTTTCAAGATATTTTCCCATTGTTTCCATTTATTTTTCCTTTGACTGCATATAAGGGGAAATATTTTAATCCTGAAATTTTCTTTTTGCTAGATTCTCAGGTATTTCCAACAAATGAATTCTAATGTGCCAAAAGTCAACATGCTTGCTATCTAATGAAAAGAGATATAGGACAGAAAATCAGGGAATATGATTTAACAGTTAACCAAAATAATTAGAAATTTTATAATGAGATACTGGAATATATACTATACATCCAGCCACTTAATTTTGAAATACAGTTCATTATTCTTTTATTTGATTTTTCTTTGTTTGTTTGGGAAGAGGGGTTCTGGAGATTTAACCCAGAGGCACTTTACCACTGAGGTACATCCTTAGCCCATTTTTTAAAAATATATACTTATTTTTTATTTTGAGACAGGGTCTCACTAAGTTGCTTAGGGCCTTGATAAATTGATGAGTCTACCCTTGAACTTGGGATCCTTTGGTCTCAGGCTCTGGAGCCATTGGGATTATAGGAATGTGACACCATGCCCAGCTTCTTTATTTATTAAAAACATTATCAAATTCCAATTAGGTGCCCTACCCCAAGTTGTTCCATTAAGGAAATACACTTTCTCAGTCAATATATCCCTGACCCATGCCCTCCCTCCATGATAAATTCCCCTCAACCAATCGATGGCTTTTTATCATCCATTGATTATCTTGGGCTTGGGGTCAGAAAGACTTGTATAACAACCCCAGTTCAGTCATTTTTATGTTGCTCAACCTTGTGTAATTTATCACGTCTGAGGCATATCATCTTGATACATATAAAAGTCAATGCTTATCTTACACTTATTTCTGAAAACTTTGGTTAAAAAAGATAAAAGAGTTTTTTGTTTTGTTTTATTTTTTGTTTTTGTTTTTGTGTTGTTTGCTCATAGTAGAATCTCAATAAACATTTCTTACCTTTTCTGTCTCCAATTTGTAAATAGCAACTGGATTTTCTGTTATGTAGTACTTTCTCAATGAAATAGCAAGCATGTTGACTTTTGGAACTATTCATACTTCCTTTATCCCTTACCATCTGTCATCTGTCTTGATGGATACCTTATCATTAGCTTCACATAAACTCATCATCCTCAGATGGCCTCTGCATGTGTGGGTTTTTTTCTTTTTCTTTTTTAATTCTATATTTTGGCCCAAGTTATTTCTTTATCCCACCCAAATCTTAGTACTCTTTCAAAATGCAAATATGCAAATGGCATAACATCACTTACATGAAAATTTTTGTAATATCCCACTAGGCTGTGATACTTAATATCTTAGATATTGGAAAATCAAGTCAGTGTAACTAAAAACAGAAGGTAAAATCCATATAATCTATAGATTTGAAAAACAAGCCAGATCTAGTTTTCTCTGTCTTATTTTAATTTACACTCTATCTGGAGCATATAGGTAAATGTATGTGTATGTGGTATGTATGTTATGGATCTTCTGCATTAATCTCCCATCCATCCATTCACAGAGAGACATATATAAAGTCAGCCATGACCATTAAGATTAGGAATCTTTCCCCAGAACAGTTGAAGAGAGAACAAAGTTGGATTCACATTATTTTCATTTCAAAACATACCACCAAGTGAGAATAACTTTTTTTTTTAAAAGTGTGTCTCCATTAAGAACAAGGATAAATATCAATACGCCAACTCTATTTCTACATCAATCTATTCCATAATTAGCAATGGGATATAACTGAGAGTTCAGAAATCAACCAATTGATTTTCAACAGTGATGTCATCACAATCCAGTGAGGATATAATTTTCCAACGAACAATACTGGGACAATTACAGATCCACATACAAAAGAATGAAGTCCTCATAACATATGCAATAATTAATTCAAAATGGATTGTGGACATAAAAATAAAAGCTAAAACTATGAAATTATTAGAGTGAAATGTAGATGTGACATTTCATGACATTCGTTAAGCAAAAAACCTTCTTACAATAAAAACCACAAGAACAAAAGAAATAAGAGTGAATTGGACTGTATCATAATTAAAAGCTTTAGTAAGAGGATATAAAATATGAGGAAATATTTGTGAAATTATATCTCTGATAAGGTTCTACAATTTAAATTAATTATAAAAATGGATAGCAAACTCACAGCAAAAGCAAAATTGTCCAACTTAAACAATTAGCAAAGGATGAGTCTAAGCATTTCCCTAGAGAATATATACAAATTTGAACAAATAGAGAAAGAGTTGCTTAACATTATTAATCATTTAAAAAAATCTAAACTGCAAAATGCCACTTCATAGCCTTATAATCAAAATGATGGAAATTAATTGTCAAGAATATGAGGAAATGCAACCATGTGGAAAAGAGTAACATACTCAATAAGTACAACATAAAATTATTCTTCTATGACCCAGTAATTCCTAAATTTGTACCTAATAGACTTGAAAACATGTTGAAACAAAAACCTGTCCATAAATATTCTTAACAGCACTATTCACAACACCCAAAATGCAAACAATGCAAATGCTCATAAAATGATGAGCATCAATTCAAAGAGTGGTATAGTCACATGATAAAATATTATTCAGACATAGAGAAGAATGGAGCACTGATACATGGTACAAGCTAGATGAACAATACCAGTATTGTGGTGATTAAGAGAAATAAATCCAAGACCGAACATTCTATGTTTCATTAAAAACTCAACTGTAGGCAAATCTATTAACACAAGTAGAGTAATAGTTTCTGAGTGTCTAGGGGAACAAAAAGGGCTTTAATGGAGATAATAAGTACAAGGAGTTAGGTAAACTTCACTATCTATAAGATTCATTTCCAGAAGAGAGCCATTCCCTCAAACATCAGCTGCACATCTGGTGGTTCTTGGAACCATGATCATTTCCAACCAGTTGAGGACAAATGTTGGGTGTTCCTGTCACAACCCACAGGTTTAGTCATTTTTCTAGAATAATTCAGAAACTCTGGGAAATGCTATTCTTAGGATTATATTTTTATTTTAATAAAAGGATACAAATTGGCATCCAAAAGAAAAGATGCATGTGATGAGGATTGGGAAGCATTCAGATGCAAAGCATTCTGACATCCTCTCCACTGGATTCTTGGATAGCCTTTCCTCCCAGCCATGATGAATGTTATTCATAGTATTGTCAATCAGGGAAACTCATCTAAGACTTTAGTGTAGAAAGTTTTTATCAGGGCTTGATTATGTGTTTTCCTCATGGATGACCTTTAGTCTCTAGTTACTCTGGAGGTTGAAGCTAATATAGTATTTCCCAAAAGTCTCTACCGTATATCACATTGATAAACTAAAGTCCCCAGCAAACTAATATTTTTATCAATTAGGTCCTTGTAGGGGCTTGGAAATCACCTCCTAGTAACTGAAGATAAAAGCTAGAGGTCTCTTTGTGTAATGTTAATTCTTCCCTTTATAGGAAATGACTGTTCATAGTTATGAACATTTTACCTTGGGTGATGAAAATATTCTAAAGTTGATTTTAGTGATGGCTCCATAATGCTAAAAATACTAAAACCATGGAATTGGCTACACAATGGGTGAACTGCCTGCTAGATGAACCGCATCTCAATGAATCTGTTAAAAAAGATGAATAAATTTTTTTGTTGGAGTGGTTTTAGCTAATTTGCTGAAAGTGCTGCATTTTTCTAAGTTTTTATTACCTTATTTTTCATTTTAAGCATTTAAGCTTTTATGATCATCAACAACAATTTATAAATGTTTTCTTTTTGCATCTCGCAGGCTCCATTTCTACACACAGAAAATAAATGCCATAGGATTTTTCTAATGTCCTCCTTGAACACTGAGCTCAAGTTTTTTGTGAGGTCTTAAAAACAAGAACAGAGAACAGCCGCCCAAATCCTATGCTAATGACTTATACCCTGTATAAGTCATTAATTAAACACATCCAAAGTTGATCTTGAAGGGCAGTGCAGAACTGGGCTTGGAGAGAAAGGAAACTTGAAGTGCATTGCAAAACAATGAAGCTTGCCCAAACCTGAAGAGAAGCTGAATGTCAAGTTCAATCAGAATAGTAGTAACTTCTGCTGAAAGAGTAAAAACCTGCTTGTTGGGGAGAAAGGAAGGGGAACAAAGGGCCTCCTGCAATGTAAAATAGTCTTAACCAGAGGAGATTGTGTCAATTGCTGTGATAAATTACCCCAGAAAAACAATTTAGAAGGAGGAAAGGTATATTGTGGTTCATGTTTTCAGAGGTTTTAATGTTTTGGTCCATGGGTCACTTGCTTCCACTGTTTCTGGGCTTATGGTGAAGAATGTGTCATGGCAGGGGAAAAAGAAATGTAGTGAAGAAAACTGTTCACTTAATGACAGCTGGGAAGAGGGGTGAGAGAGAGAGGATAGAGACAAAATATATACTTTAAAATCATGCCTCCAGTGATTTCCTGCCTCCAAAGTCTCCACCTCTTGAAGTTTCCACCACCACCCAATAGAAATAAATGCAAAATCTTAAGAAATGGTAGTAGTGAGGCCAGAATTAGACAGGCAGTCAGTATAGATAGGTAAATCAAGTCAGGTCGGATGAAAGAGACCAAGTTTGAGTGAGTCTGGGAAGTGGGAGACTGTCCTCTGAGGGATTGAAATGTTAATTCCTTCAGAGCCCTTTCTCCACCCTTATCAAGAACCTGCCCCTGCTCCAACCTGTTGCTAGGGTAACCTGTCCCAGGAATTGCCCCTCCCTACAGGGAGCCATAAGGTTGTTAATTAGTGTGTCCTGGGCAGCTCCATCTTGCCCTCCCTGATTCAGCCCACCTGGTTCCCACCTTTGGGCCATCCCACCCAGCATTCCTGGGCCTAGTCACACACAGGAAGGAGAAAGATAAGGGGAAGAGGGCAGGAGACTAAAGCAAGCCTAGGACATATAAAAAGGGCAGAAAAAACTCGCCCCTTGGGATACCAGGATACCAGCTATGGCCCCCTTCTCCCTCTCAGGAAAAGTCTATGTTACACCTTTTTAAATAAACCCTGCTTTACATTGCTTGCCTTGACGTGCTTCTCTAATGTTCAAACTTTTAATATGTGGGGAAGCAGGACTCAGCAGGCTCTTTACAACTTGTACAAATCTGACAGCACCCTGCAAATAAACAGTGGGCAAAGTTTCCTGGGGATGAGAAAAAAAAAAAAGGAATAGGATTCATATAGTACCTAGCCCATAAGAAGGTAGAGAGAATGGTTGGTCACTTTAAAGGGGACCCACTAGGTGCAATACTTACTATGCTTTAAATCCCTTACTATGCTTTAAATCCCGACTGTCCCTTTCAGTGTGATTTTAGGTAATTCACTGGGTACTGCTTAAGCCTTAGTTTCAATATCTATAAATTAAAAGTAATAAAAGCTCACATCTCAAATGTTTTGTTAGTGCTAAATGAGGTAAGACGGTATGTGAAACACATACATAGATTCTACGGTATATAAGATTAGTGTCCAGTTTACTATTAGTAAAACCAGCTCATGTAATAAACTTGTCATGTTAACACTCTTTCACCAACGGGTGTGATAAGCATGAAAATTTAGCATGGATTATGCCACAACACTAAAGTAAACAAAGTAATTTAATCGTATTTATAAAACTTTTCAAGTTTTAACATTTATTTATGCATGCCTTCAAAATGAAGCAAAAATTGGGGTAGACCCAATGGTCACTATTTTCTTAGGTGACATTCATAAGATCTGAAATAGACAAAAAAAAAAAAAATATTTTCATAGTTCTTCCTTTGAATTGTTCTGCAAAAAAAAAAATAGTAATAAATCACAGAATTAGGATTCAGGACATACTAGATTTAGCCACTATGGCATTTAATAAACAAAGAAAGCCAATCAGACTAGACATATTTAGAGATGTTTTTGTAAGTTTGACTGTTGGATAATTCATTACAACAAAGACTAGTGAATGAAGTTTTAATTATCTTCAGAAGAAAATTTTAATCAAGATAAGAACTCCATAAAATGTACTAATTTGACAGCTGATGGCATAACCAATTAACTATTCAGAACAACAGCTAGTGTTTCAGGTGAAATAATTTTATCATCAAACAAAAGGTGAGGTTGTGGTCTATCCACTCTAACCATACTGTGTGTTTCCCGTCCACTGGAAAATAAATAAACTAAAAATGAGCCCACACTAGCCCTGATTTCATAGCATTAAATTTTAAAATGGCTTAGCACTGTTAAAAATGAAAAGTTGAAGAGGTTGATAAAGCATTTAAATATTATGAATATATCAATTAAATTTAATAGCTAAAGAAGGAAAATAATTTCATCCTCGCTTATGTAAAAATATCAATGATATTGCTACAGAATTATTTTATAATCAAGACAGAATGACTGAGTGCTTCCATGTTAGAGTTCAAGAAAGACTTATTGGAAACTGTTTAGAATCATGCTGCTGCTGAATTTCATTTGTGTTTTCCTGATTTATTCCTAAAACAACTTGGACCGACTACTACTCATAAATCAGAATTGGTAAGGTTTAACGGCAAAAGTTTCTCACACAACTGATATAGTTCCTCTTTAAAAATGATTACTGGATAATTCTTTTATGAAAAGGAAAGAAAGGAAGGAGGGAAGAAATGGAGACAAAGACCAGAAAGAGAGGGAGAAAGTAAAGCTAGGTAAGTAACTAATATTTTTTTTATAAAGATATTGTAACATGCCCGGCTTGGTGGCACAGGCCTGTAATTTCAGTGGCTTGAGTGGCTAAGACAGTAGAATTGCGAGTTCAAAGCCAGCCTCAGCAAAGGTGAGGCACTAAGCAACTCAGTGAGACCCTGTCTCTAAACAAAATACAAAATAGGGCTGGGGAAGTGACTCAATGGTCGAGTGCCCCGAGTTCAATCTCCAGTACCAAAAAAAAAAAAAAAAAAAGATATTGTAACAGAATTAAGTAAGACTTTTTTTTTTTTTTTGGGCCAGATAAATGAATGTCCACTGACATTTCTATTTATATATGCCCAATGTTTATTTTCTCCCACAAAAATACAAACACACTCTCCACGCCCCCCACCCAGAGGCTTATACTTATTAATTTTATTTTTTCAGAAGAAAAACAGACATGTATATAAATGAATTTGATGAAGGTTATATATTTGGAAGATGTAATGATAGGATTCAACTCCCACCAAGATTTGGCCACTCAATCTGGCTACTTTAGGCCACAACACCATAGGCATTTCTTTTACAATTTAGGAACCAGGAGAAACAGAAGTGATTTGGGGAATTTTTAGGGTGGGAGAATGAGTATGAAGTACCACACCCATACACCCTGGTTCGTAAGTACGAAGCTGCTTGGGCTTCAGTGTTCCTTCTCAATAAGAGGAAGGGAGGACCAAGCCCTGGCTCTTTTTCCCAGCCCTGGGTTCCAGGGCAGAGATTCAAGCACATGCTGGCTCTGGGAATTAAGAGTTGACAAAGGCTTCTTTTCTCTCCCTAAATCTATAGAGGCCAAATTCAGTTATCCCATAAACCTCAACTCTACCTGTCCTTCATATTATCCTGCCTATTCCCTAACAACTTGCTTTTAATTGCCCCAACTCACTTTTTACCTGCTGATAGAAAAGTGGTAGTTATATCATCATATAAAGAAGAATGTCACCAGGAAGCATCATTTATACCTGAGCACATTTTCATCAACATAAGTGAAGAGAAATGAGAAGCTAAAAACATTCCATTTGTAAGTAGAATCTTCGTCTCCCTCTCCCTTCCTTCTCTCTTCCAACTCCTTTTTCTTCCTTCCTGCACACACCTAGGATGTTCATACAGAGAATCCATGGCATTACCCATGCCCCTCTGCCCACTAAGGAATCTTCATTACACCTTCATTATCTTGGCAGACTCTTAACAGCTAAGTAAATTACAGCGACATAAATAAAATAGTAGAAGTTAGGTCTTTTGGTTTGCTTTGCTTTTAGGACCTTTACATAGCAAACATAGTTTAAAAAACAACTCTGGAATGTTCTTTACCTGCTCATTGTATTTTCTTTAAAACAGGGTCATCCTCTTAATGGTCATATTAACAAAAAAGTTGACTGTCAGAGCCATTGTTGACATACGCATTCAACTCACTCCTTGCTGAAGGAAGATTCAGAGAATGAGAGCAGCTGGTGCCAAGTTGTGTGAAACATGTTCCCCCAACTGCAGTCTCAACCTCTTTCCAGCTCACCCTCTTTGGCAGCCTTCTCCAGCAGCTGTGCTGGCTACAGTGACAGAACCTATCAAATGCAGGGGGCTGATGAGCTTTCAGAAGTACCCAATTAGGGTGGTTAACATTTGCTTTGTACTCACCTACTTGTCTCTGTAGTTTGTGAATGAACCCTGCTCATCCTCCAATCAAAACCCCTGGGAGAGTTCCAGCTGGAAGATTTTTTCTTTTCTTTTTTCTTTCTTTCTTCTTTTTTTTTTTTTTTAATGCAAACTGATTTATATACCTTGGGATTGTTTCCTTAGACACTGGGGGGAGGGGGAGGGCAAAAAAACAGGAACTCAGGCTAATAATGCTTAAGGACATAAGATAAAATGTCATTGGAAATGAGGGTTTTATTTATCAGAAACCAAAGGAGTCAAATAAAATATTTACGGGATTTGTATTACACGTGATAAGCCAGGATATAGCGGCAGCATGTTCCTTACACCTCTTCTGTGTTTTTCCTTTTCACCTCCCATCAAACCTAAGTGTTTAGACATTTCTCCAAACATAGTGTTAGAAGTGATCCTGTAAAATACACTGTACAGCGTGGTAGCGTGGTGCCGTGGTGCACGCCTGTAACCCCAGTGGCTTCGGAGGCTGAGGCAGGAGGATCACTAGTTTAAAGCCAGCCTCAGCAATTTAGGGAGTCCCTAAGCAACCTTGTGAGACCCTAAGCAAATCAGTGAGACCCTGTCTCTAAATAAAATACAAAAAGGGCTGGGGATGTTGCTCAGTGGTTAAGTCCCCCTGAGTTCAACCCCAGGTACCAATAAAAATAAAAATTAAATTAAATTAAAAATGAGAACTATTGTACAGTGTGTTCATACACATAGGCACAAATGTATGTTTTTATTTTTTCTAAAATCATGAATACATTTTATAAAATATTTGTCATGAGAACTTGAAATGAGGTACTAGATGTTTGGCAGTAAGATATAGACTATTTTTTAACCTGATATATTTTGTTTTGTAACCACCCATCCTTTTCTGATAAATAAAACCCTCATTGCAATGACATTTTATCTTATGTTCTCAAACAAATTGGTCTGAGTTCCTGTTTTCTGCCCCCTGTGTGTAAGGAAACAGCCCCAAGTTTTATGAAATCAATTCACCCACTCCCCCATTCTCTTTGAATGTTATTGGTAAGATCAATGCATTTACTGAAGTTTCTACTAAAAAGTGTGGAAAATTAGAGAGAGAAAGTATGTCTAAGTCCCTCTGAAAATGTAGAATCTCTGTGAGTATTCTTGGGATAAAAAGTAATATTTGACTGACTTCTAGGATTCAGTGACCAGGATTAGACTGTAGAGAGATCACAATCATGAGGCAGAACTCTGGAGGAAGATGAAAGGGAGAGTGAAGAAGGGCTTTGTGTGATGTGGGAGGAAGAGAGAAGCCAGACCAAAGAAAGCAAAGACTCTCAAACACCCACAGAAGGTGCATGACTCGAACATGAAGACTCATGGGAAAATCACATTCTGCACTCCTGCATGCCTAAGATGACGACGAAGGGGTCACACACAGAAAGGCAAGGGCAAGTCCATCAGCGTGAGGAACTCAAGAGAATGGCAAGAGGACTGAGTCCAAGAATCAAGTATTAGTTCCTCAACAACAACTCTCAATTCTATTATACTTTGCAAGAAAGAGAAAGTAACAATATTTATTCTGTAAATACCACAACTTTCTAGTAAGCAAAGGATGTCATTGATAGGAATCAATTGTACTTGACTCTTTCAGAGTTGAAAGGTACTGAAAACAATGACTACATCATTTAGTGCTCTGATGGGCTTATTTAATTTGGAGGGGGAAGGAGAACAACACACATGTAAGTCTTTTCCATGTGCCACATAAGCCATTATTTTTTTGTTAGTGGTGGTGGTTCTTGTTGTGTTCTGTGTTCATAATACTCAGGAGGAAGCAGAACTCTTTTTTTCTGAGGATTTTTGGAACTTCACCTTTCACTTCTTTATGTACCTGAGATTATACAACTTTCATAATTGGCTAATTTACATTATAAACATCAGTGTAAATATTCATAAAATACATCTGTTGTATTACTGTTTATTTACCTTATTAAGGAAGCTGAGAAGAGGATTCTTAACATATCAGAACACTAGGAAAATGCCCTGGTGGAGGAAGAAATTTCAGGAAGCTCTTATTTTAACCCTGGATGTCTTCCCTAGAATTTTAAGATCTTATGATTCTCAAGTTCGGGTATTAACTCTCTTATTCTATTTCCTGGAATGGGAAACTGATTATGCTTCCACTCTGGCTTCCCAACAGAAGAAGGAGAATGCTCAGTAGCATTGTAGGATAAACATGGAGTTATAGACTTCCGTTCAGTCCTCAGCTGTCTCCCTTGGGAGAGAACTGCTTCTACCCCATTTTACGGCAGAGAATGATGAGGATAAAAATCAGTGGTAGACTTTCCCGAGACTTCAAACTGATGAGTCTCCAGAGGCCATCTCTTTCTTTTCCTTGCTGTTAACTGAAGAGCAAAACACAATGCAAAATATCAGTACTTAACAACTTTGGGTGAAAAGAGAAGGAGATTAAATTTGAAATTATTCATTACTCCTCTGGATTAAAATCCTACAAAAGACATCGCTGACTTAAACAGTACAAATAAAACCAACCACAGTAGCACAGGCTTTTAATTCCACCTACTTGGGAGGCTGAGATAGGAGAATCACAAGACTGAGGCCAACATAAACGTGAAGTAGTCATCTAAAATTATTATTGTGGTTGTTTTTGTTGTTGTTATTGGTGGTGCTAAGGATTGAACCAAGGGGGCTTTACAACTGAGCTATATTCCCTGTCTTCTAAATTTTATTTTGAGACAAGGTCTTGCTAAATTGCCCAGGTTTGACCTCAGAATTTTAGTCCTCTTGCCTCAGCCTCCAGAGTCACTGAGATTACGGTCATGTAGCACAATACTCAGCCACAAATTATATTTTTTATGTATGTATCGGTTTATACCAATACCAGTAAACAAAAATATTTAAATATTTTTGATATAACAAATATTTAACAAATATTTGTTGTTTTGATACAACAAATATCAAAAACTTATTTTCAATATATGCAAATGTCATTCTTGTCAAATATATTACTTAAGAACAAAATGATATTTATATCTAGAAAAAAAAATAGTGGTCCAGTTTGGGAAGTGTTTGATAAAAGGCCAAAAGCAAAAGGCCAGGTGGGGATTCAGCTGCTTGGGCAGTTTTCCAAGGAAGCTTACACCTGGATTACCATATGTTTCCATGTAGCCAGTAAGATATTGTGCTGAAAAATAAATGCACATACATATATACTAGAGAGTTTCAGGCAAATGCTAGAGAGTATGGCGGTAATCTGATAATAATTCATATATGGTTTGAAGCAACAGAAGCATCTATTTATAAATGTTTTTGATTATTAACACAGTGTTAATGCAAATGTGAACAGTGAAATGATTTAAAGGTAGTGTTTAAGTAAGTAGTCAAAGTGATAAACGTAAGGAGGAGGTATTACTTTGGCTGACTCATGGGCAGCCAATGGTAATTGCATAAACACTGATAGGGATGCTGGAGGTCTGGACTGACCTGTCACTCACCTTCCTATAGTGGAAAACAAGTTTTAGGTTTTTTGTTTTTTGTGTTTGTGCGTGTGTGTGTGTGTGTGTGTGTGTGTGTGTGTGTATCTTTGTCTTCATTTTAATAACAAGCAGTCTATACTCCTTTTCTAAGGAAGTGATAGCCTCTCACTGAAGCAAATGGAACTCTGTTCTGAGAAACAAAGAAGTTTTATTCTCATCTTTGGGGAGTCTTAGGGATTGAACCCAGGGGAAGTTTACCACTAATCTCCATCCACAGCACTTGTGTTATTTTATTTTATTTTTATTTTGAGACAAATTCTCGTAAGTTGCCCAGGATGGCCTAGAACTTGCAATCTTCCTGCCTCAGCCTCTTGAGTTTTTACAGTGCTTCTAGCAAAAAAATTCCTTATATTGCTATTAAGGATATCTCTCTAAGCTTCATGTGGTATCTTGTATGGGTGAGGACACAAATGATCCAATAATGGAGTTAAGATTGGAGGATTGTTGACAGGCAACTAGCAGGAGATGCAAATGAACAAGAGAAAAGAGAAGATCTGGATTACATGACCAGTGAGAGTTTTGAGGACAGGGTGCCCAGAGAGTTGAACACAACCTTAAAATTTTAATGGAGTGGTCTAACTGCTTAACATTTTCTGCAATACCAAACTTTTGCTCACAACCACCACAATCCTACCAGTGTGGGCAGATGCACACATCGATACAGCACATGCCACCATCAGAGACATGATTAATATTTCCATTGATGTGGTATTGCACACCAAATACTTTGAATAAGCAATATTGGAGTTTTCATAAGAAGACGAATAGCTTGGTCTTAAGCTTTAAGAAGCCATCATAGGTTAGAAAGAGGTAATAAGTGACAAGATATAACTGGGTTGAAGAAGTTTGCAAAGAACAAAAATCAGCAGGAAGTGACAACATCAAATAACAGCTCTCTAAAAATCTCCAAAAATATTTCAGCTATAGCATAGCTAAACATTTAAGCTGGTTTTGCTTATATCTTACATATTTTTAAATATACAGATATTAAAATGAGCCCCAAAAGCTGGGTGACTTAAAGTATTCCAGGCAGCCAGAGTCTACTCTAAATGCACATTTTCTCGTAATGGCTTTGTAGAGAGAAAAATGACCATATATTCTATTAAAGAAAAAAAAAAGAGCAAATAAATAAATGAGTAAATTAAGCCTGTAGTATTCATTCTTAGTTTTGGAGTATGCATCACAAACATTTTTTTCTGAAGTAGTGGCATGTGTTGGAAAATGCAGTGCACTTAGATTTGAGGTTTGAATTCAGATCTTTTGAATGCCATATTCTCTTTGGACAAATCCGTTAAACTCCCTGCACTTCAATATCTTCATTCATAAAATGTAAAACCATGAGAAGCACATTATAAAGATGTTGTGAATATCAAGTTAAACGAACAAAATGTATATAAATGACTTAGGTAATTGATAGGAAATGACATATAAATAACTGCAGTACAGGTAGTTTTTCATATTTCTAATTGACTAGGGTCAAGTATGGATGTATTTATTTTTTATTTGCTCTTTTCAATTATACATGAAACTGGAATGTATTTTGACGTATTGTACCTCCATGGATTATAACTTCCCCTTCTTGTGGTTCCACATGATGTGGAGTTAAACTGGTGGTATATTCATGTATGAACATAGGAAAGTTATGTCTGATTCATTTTGCTGTCTTTCCTATTCCCATCCCCTCTCTCTTCTCTTCATTTCCTTTGTATATTTATTTTTTTCAGTTTATTTTGAGACAGGGTCTTACTAAGTTTCTGAGGCTGGCCTTAAACTTGTGATCTTCCTGTCTCAGCATCCCAAGTAGTTGGGATTAGAGCCTGGCTTTTAAATAAGAGTCTGGTTAGTAAGACTCACAAAGTCAAAATCTAAAGGGGGAAGTGTGTGTGTGTGTGTGTGTGTGTGTGTGTGTGTGTGTGTGTGTGTGTGAGAGAGAGAGAGAGAGAGAGAGAGAGAGAGATGGGGGGAGGGGGAGATCTACTTCCTGTCTGCCTTAGAGATAATGGACAACATGACTTAGTATCCAAAAATAAAAGGCAATCTCTCCACAACCAACCAGAAAACATGCCAGAAAATGGACTTCATCCCAGCACTCTTTCATCATTAATAAGTGATGGTATTACTCATAACTACTCACCATGATAAATGGTATTGATCACTGAGGGCTCATGCCAGCAGAAAAATAGTGTACTCTGTCGAGGGCTGCAGAGAGGCTGAGAGATGAGCAGACATACATGAATGGCACTTGTGTTGGCACCATAGAAATCAGAGTGGAGACTCCCCTGGGATCTTTTGGTCAGGTGAGTGCATCCTGCTCAAATTCCTTCCTCTGCCTCAAGTTCCTCCATCAGCCTAGAGTTAAAACTGTATATTTCAGTGAGGATGGTTCAGTGGTCTGGGTCCTGAGATTTACCATGAAGCTAAGGAAGTTTAAGCCTCAGCAGCTGTCACTTCTTTGGGACTCTCCAAGTTCCCAAAAGCAGCCCAAACAACATGTCACATGACTGTGAATTTGGGGGAAATGTTTCAAAGCAAACTCTTTGAATAATAAAGTTAAATAAGAGTATTCTTTCTGTAGTTTTACTTTCAGCCTCCAGGCCTTATTGGAGAGACTCTGGATAGGAATTTGGTGTATTAACCCAAACCATCAATACCTGGGAAACTCTTGCCCAGAAAGATGAAAGTCACAGATACTCAGTGGTTAAATTTCAGGAATTACAAGAAGGAAAAAAAAATATTTTGATAAACATCAAGCTCTTCAAGTTGAAAAGAATGGTTTACTTCTCAAAACTCTTTCAATTTTTCTTCAGATTTCTTAATTCACTCTGTTCATCAATCCCAAACTATTATATAACAATTCTTATTCAATTTTACCCAACCCATGCAAAGATCTGTCATAAACTGGATTTCAAAACTTTACTGTATATTAATTTTTCCACACCCTTATTATCAGATTATTTTGAAGGCTATTTACAGAAAGCTAAAGTTTCTTATAGGAATCTGGTGAAAAGAAAGTTAAACTTAGAAAACATTTAATTTTGTTTTAATAGTCTACATTTAAGTGTTTTGCATTTACTTCTGTGCCTGATTTAATTAATTGTGGTTGTCCTGGTACAGGAGTAACTCCTGGAAACCCCGTTTCTCTATGCCATGCTAACAGCCAGGGTTGTGGCACAAAAGTGCAAGTGTAGAGATCTTTTCACCTTATGAACATGCCTCACCAAAGAGAGTCAAGTAACAGAGTTACAGAGACAGCTGGAAAGAAGTAAGGCTGAAAGATTCTGATATGGAAGCTAGTCCATGAAAACTTTCTCCCATGGTGGTATAACCCCAATAAAAAGCAAAGGATTCAGTTCTCATCAATATCTAGTCAAAAAGGAAGTCCTCTCATGTTAGAAATAGACTAACAGCACAACCTAAACATCTACATATGCATCATATGTTTTCAGTTTGAAGAATATGCAAAATTGGGCTGGGCTTGTGTCTCAGAAGAAAAGTGGTCGCCTAGCATATGGGAGGCAATGGGTTCGATCCTCAGCACCACATTAAAAAAATAATAAAAAGAATATGCAAAATTAGTTACATTACAGGAAAAATTAGAAGGACCCTGGGAGTTTAAACTTATGCATGAAAGGAAATTGAAGAGTTTTCCCCAAATTTGATAATACTAAATATTTACATGATGTTACTAATAATGGCTGAAAGAAACTGAATTTTCAATAATTTTTAAAAATTGTTCTTAGTCATTCTTGAGGAAAATTTAATCTAATCTTCCAATGATCTCTCTTAAAAATTATCCCGTAGAATTTTTTGTTTGTCAAAAAAAAAATAATAATAAAAGAGACAAAGTGTATAAAGTCAAATTTGTAAGGGAGGGGAAGTGAATGGAGATGTGATCAACAATTATTTGATAAAATCATTGTGTTCCTTTTTTAGTAGATTTTGTGGCATTTGTGTTTTTGTCAGTTTAGTGTCTATAATTATATTTTGGAGTGACAAGTTTTCTGATACTAAATTGGAAAATTCTAAAAATTTTGTACTCAGTCCTGTATTTACGAGCTTTTGAATCTGGCAGCCCTCATTAAGATGAAGATTCATGAATTCAGTGAGATGCTTCAGGGAAGAAAGGGAGAACAGAAGAAGAGAAAAAAAGAGTTTGCATTTCATTTTTACTTACAGTTTGCTGTGTAGTATTAGGTAAGTTATTAGTCTTTCTGAGCCTTTTTTTTCCTACTTGACACAAGAGATTATTTCACCTCTTTCCATTTGTGACTCAAGAATCAAATGTGCTAAATATGGAAAAATACTTAGAAAATGTTATATGACTTTTCTTTTTGCTGTCTTTTCCTTCAAAAGATACATGAACCTCAGTGGAGCTTTTCTTACCCTTTCTACTAAAAACAATTGGTATTTATCTCCTTGTGAAGTATGTTGACATTGGGTAGAGTTCATGCAGAACTAGAAATAACTGAGTTAATGCCTGTGTGTCATTCCCTGCATTGTCCTTTCAAAGAGATCACAGGATATCTGCACTTTGTGTCTACAGAGAGATGAGAAAATCAAACAATATAATTTTGAATAGAAATTGCATCATTTGTTAGAAGTATTGCCACTGAATACTTGTTATTCATAACAAATAGACTCTTTTGAATGACCTGATTATTTAGGTAAGCCCTTTACTAACATTACCTTGAAAGAACATTGGCCAAAGGGCCCACTTAACTTGGCTATGTTGATAATGATCACTAGAAATACAACAGCAATTGAAAGCTTTGCTATCAGCTGCACCAGGGGCTGGAAATAAATGCAAACCTTCCTCTGAGTAGGTCTTCTGCTCTCAGGCTGAAATCTGACTGGTAGCAGCCATGCCTTTTCAAAATAGGCTAGGGATCATTCCAGATTTCCTTCACAAGTTCAAGAAACAAAGGAACAAAATTTTTAAAAATTAAAATAAAAAATAAAAAACACCAAGTCTGTTCAGCACAACTGAGTGCCAAGCACTCATCTGTCACTTTTTGATCAGAGACAATGAATGCAAGATCTGAGTTTGGTATCACACCTTGTTGACATCACAATATTAAAAACAGAGCAAAATACACAAACAAAACCAGAATCAGTTGTGTATTAGTGAACATTAAAAAAATTAAAATATTTACATGCAAATCTGGATTTATTTAATCCTTTGAATTAAGGGCATTATTTGATACTCATCTATATGTGGTTATAATTTTCTAGAGGAGTATAGATACTCTCTTTTTGGATGAGGCAGGATATTGCCCATTTTTCATAATTCCTACTAATCTCTGCTTCTCCCCACATTAAAGTAGATCGTTAGCTATTACTAAGAACTCTTCATGAGCTATATACATATACATATATATTTTATTTCATGTAGAAGTGGAAGGAATATGAAGTGCCCATTTTACTTGTGTTGTAATTAAGGGTAAAATGTAAATGTTGTTTTGTGGGATTGTGCTACTCAAGAAAAATGAAATTGATAGTTCATCCTTGAGAAGTCATAGTGCCAACATCTAGTTTCACTTCGAGCTCAGTCACTATTGATCAGGGAATCCTGGCAAATTATTTAAACTATCTATAGCTCAGTGTACTAATCTGTAAAGTAGAAAAAAACAAAAAGCAATAATATCTTCTGCAAAAGGATTGCCAAAAACATACATAATTTCATGCACAAAGCATCAAAACTTTAGCTCTATTATATTTAATGTTCAATGAATGAATGAATGGTATTTTTATATAGTAGATATATTTACAATATACATACAACTGTGTGTTTGTGTGTGTTGTGCACCTGAAATTAAGTGCAACTAGTTGCCCTGTTTTTCCATTTGCTAAATCTAGTAGCCATTCTATGGTGCTGACCCATGCTATCTCTCCCTCCATCACTAGCTGTTACTTCTTAGCCCATGACTTTAGATATTAATTGATATTTTGTGCTAAGTACTAGGTACTTAAATACCTAGTCCATTTTCTATTGTGTTAGCAGTGCTTTAGGTGCTGGAAACCCAAGAGTCAGGTTACTTCTGCATTCCCAAGTAAATCCCGACTAAACAATAAGTGAGAAGACAATGATATTGGCAATGATTCCAAAGTTCCACCTTCCTCTCATATTCTTACAACATTTTAGAAAGCCCAAAGCACCTTCCTATGTAATATTGTACTTTCATGGTTCTGGTCCCTATGGAACAGGAGAGACCTTTACATGCTTATTAAGGAAACACTTTTGCATTTCTATCAGGTACTGCTCATTCTTTTAAAAAGGAAGTAGGTTCACGAGATGCTTGGGACAGATATGATCTTTCCCTCATGGAGCTTAAAATTCACAGGAAGGAGTGATCTTAAACACGTAACTAGGTTTTCAGGATGTGTTTCTTTGAGATTTAGTAGCATTTTTAGCAATCCTATGAAAGTAAAAGAATGAGGGTCTCTAAAAATCCATCCTAACAGCAACATCAGGAAGCTGCTGAGTGGGAGCTTAATTTTTATAGATGAATACATTTGAAATTAATCAGCAGCTCATATCTAATTGGTGATCAAAATTACCTAAGGGGCTTTAAAGAACTGCAAGTTGGAAAGAATGGAGACATGAACAGGACAGGTGATTCTATTTAGAGATTTCTAACCACCACCTTTGTGATAGGCATAGCAGCCCTGATAGGCATACCTCCACACACTTCCAAACTACCTTAACACTCATAGGTGTTCCTTCCATACAGCTATAGGAGTGATCATGCTGGTCATCACTCCTTGACTCCTTATAGGCACTTCTGAGATGATTGATACCATGTTTTATGGAATGTCTATCTTCTGCAACAAAAACAACTAATTTACATTTCATTCAGCTGTTCGGAATCTAATTTAGACATAAGTCAAAATAAACACACTTTTCTGAAACTTTCATAAAAACATATGCCTACTTTGATATTTTCATCCCCCTACTGAGTTTTCCAAAATAAAAACATATGGTGGGATTATCACAAAAGTCACTGCAGCAGAAGATTTCCTTGAAGAGTCTTTCACATGCTCCCTGGTATCACAAACAAGACAGTCCTTGAGTGAAGTGTCAAAGTCTTTGATTGTATGGACAAGTATGTTCAGTAATACTAATTGCTATTATTCTTGCAATGATTTCTTGAATGCTGATAAGCCTGGCACTGGCTAAGACAATTAATATTTATGTTATTAGAAAACATTTCCCAAAGTACACTACTAATAGCTACTTTCAAAGTAAATTTTATATTATTAACATGTTGCTTCCTAGTGAAACTATCTATGAAAATAAATATAATACCCCTCTCTCTCTCTCTCTCTCACTCACACACACACACACACACACACACACACACACACACACACACACGCACACACACAGAATCTGAGCTTGAGTTTTATCTTACCAAGGCTACCATTCATGTTTGCCTTTTCTTTTCTTTAATTAATTAATTTGTTCTAATTTGTTACACATGACAGCAGAATGCATTTTGATTCATAATACACAAATGGAGCACAATTTTTCATTTCTCTGGTTGTGCACAAAGTACAGTCACACCATCTGTCTCTTCATACATGTACCTAGGGTAATGATGTCCATCTCATTCCACCATCTTTTAGATCCCATGCTCCCTCCCTTCCCTTCCCTCCCTCCCCGTTTGCCCTATCCAAAGTTGCCTTTTCATCCCTCCTTCCTCTCTCTCATTATTGCTCTGCTCTTCTCTTTTTCTCCTCTGGCTCCTCCTCCTCCTCCTCTCCTTCCCCTCCCCAGTCCCTTCCCCTTTCTTCAGAGAGACTGACAAGATACTTCACAACATATTTGCTTTAAATAGATTTTATCTTTGACATCAAAATAATTTAAAAGATTAAAAGTAAAAGGGAAGTGACTTCCTTGTTGGCTTTTAAAAATGCTTTTATTAGTGCATTATAATTATGCATAATAGTTGCATTCATTTGACATCAGTACATGCATGGAATTTAATGGGCTCCTTTTCAGTCCCAGTGCCTTCTCTTTTCCTCCCCTTCTTTCTTTTCTTCTTCCTCTTCCTCTCCTTTACAGGTCTTTCTTCTATTTTGTCTCTTTATCTTTAATTGATGCTTTATAGAAATAAATAGGGTAGAATTCACTAGGGTATATTTTTATATGCATGTTTAATAATTTTGTCAAATTCATTTTGCATTTCCTCCCATTTTTGTGTTTATTCCATCCCCCTTCCATCTCCTTCTTCTACTCCACTGATCTTCACTTTACCTTTATGATATCTGTCCCACTTTTTACCCCTTACTTTGTTCTAACTTCTGCCCATGAGAGAGAACATTCAACCCTTGTTTTTATTTCACTTGATACGATGTTCTCCAGTTCCATCCATTTACTGGCAAATGCCATAATTTCATTCTTCTTTGTGACCGAGTCAAACTCCACTGTGTGTATATACCACATTTTCTTAATGCGTTCATCTATTGACAGGCATCTGGTTGTTTTTAATCAATGTTATTTGATTTTCAATTTGGGTCTTATCAATATCAACTCACAAACTACCATGGGAGGAGTGTCATCCTTCTAATTTTTAAAACATATAAAACTATTATTGACTATTTTCTTATCTGTAGAGTCTGGTATCCAATAATTTCAAGAAGTGGTGGCTGATAATAATAATAAGATATGTTCTTTGTTCAGAGAATGGGTGCCTAGTTCTTATTCAGTAATTCTTAATCCTGACTGATAATCAGAAGCACCTTTGGGATTTGGAAATTTTTAAAGTTTCCAAGTGCTTCAGGGTTATAAATCATGGTACTCCTTTAATTCCTACCTCCAATTCAGAGTGTATCCACAAATGAAATATGCCTGCCCTGTTCATTTACATTTGAAGGATAGTTACACAAAATAAGAACTATCAGACATCCCTAATTTATTAAACCACATGGAAAGTGTTCAACAATGGTGAAACTCAAGAATTAGGGATAAAAAAATACATATAATTCTTGCCCAGGTTTACAGTCATTAAACTTTAGATTTAATACAGAATAATCATGAATTTTCTGGTACAGTAGTCTAACCAACTTAAATAACTGATAAATTAGATGATGGAAATTAAAATAAAAATGGTGAAAAGGGATCTGTGTTGAGTGTGGTAATCTTTCTTTAATAGAAAATGCCTGCTCAGATAAAAATTTTCTCTACCTGATGTAAAAGTCACTCAATCTTAAATTATTTTATGAAAGTATCCTATGTTCTAATATGTCACATGTTTAATATTGTTTATTGTCAATAACTGAGAAGCAAATTTAGAAAACTGGCTCCTATTTATAAGCTATAGTTTTACTTTTGATTTGTGATCAATGACAGACTGCAACACTGGGGTCACATATTTGGAGTGTTGACTAATATCTAGGTTGGCACTAGGAGAATGCCATGTATTAATAGGTACTTTCTCCATATGGGCTTCTGAACCCTAAGGCATCAAGCCATCAGAAGTATATAGTACTTAGTGAGTGGCATGGTGGGTAAATTTCAGAATATATCTATGTGAGAGTTAAACATAAACATGATGAAATAGGAATGAATCCAAGAGAAAGCAAGGGCACCATTAAACATTTGCCATAGAAAAGTAAAATGGAAATGATGTGGCAACTGTGGCATGGGGGCAAGAGCTCTGTACTTAGAAAGCTTAGCTCTAATCCTAGAGCTAATTCATTGGGTTGTTTTCTCAGATGGTTAATTCCATTCAAGGTGCTTGTGCTAGGGACTAAGAACGCACAGAACAATAGGATTAAGCCTTTGCTCACATTCAGGAAGTGACTTGAGAAACACTACATTTTGTGTGTGGTTTCCATGTGCGTGCAAAATGACAGCATACCCTTAAACTACCGTAACAATCAGAGGCAGAACAATTTCAGAAAAGCTCTAGGGACAGAAGTGATTTCTAAACTCCTTCAAACATATAGGTGTAAGTATGCATGTGTAGCTATAATATTGAAGAACCAAGAAAAAGTAAATTTCACTTATTTTTTCAGAAGAAGAACCAAGGATGCATTCATTACCTTCTGATGGTTACAATAAAAATTTAGATTATAAATTTCGATTTTACTACTAAAATCTTAACTATTAAATAGCACGAACATTTTTTGTTAATATTTATACACTGGTCACTGGAAACATATTAGAGATTCAAAAATACCGACAGTTTCTAGCCTCAGAGAACTTACATTTGAGGGCCTCTGTTCTGGAACATGAGAATGCCCATATCAAGTCATTGAGCCATTGAGTTTAAACACCATATAATTGTAAGAAATTGTTAGTGGTGCATTAACTAAAGAGTCCAATATGACTCTTCCCATGATCTTATATAAGACAAATAGAGGAATTCTTGGTGGTTAACCCTGTCCTCAAAGCAAGGTCAGCTCCTGGGATATAAACAAAGAGACTAGTGATAAATGTCTGGATGTGAAGAGAGCTGACTGGGAGTTGAGGAGGTGAGGTGCAGCAACAGCTTAAGCCTGTTTGTTTTCTTTTCTTCCTTTATTAATGATCTGATAGATCTGAGTAAACTGGGCAGTAATCAAATTTGCAGATGGTGTGACACAGGGATCAATCCGAAAGCCTCTGAACCAATACGACCAGAAAGTAGAAGTTCAGTCGAAATGAGATAATTAGAACACAACATGGTTGAGACAGAACGGAGGGTGTCAAAATGTGATACACAATTAAAGTTGGAGTGAAAAATGCCGAAGGGTAGAAAAGTGCCCAGAGGCAACTTGGGTTCAAAGGGAAAATATTGGACCCAATCACTGTAAGCTTGGACTTGATGTTGAGTTGTTCTTTAAAGGGGAAAGCTTTGTGGTTTATTCTTACATACTGAAGTATCAGAATTAACTGAACAAGAAATGGAAGGAAAAGTGACTCCCCACTATGAGAATAGGTTTAGGGTGCTAATGAAAGAGTCCTCGATGGTAAAAACTTGGGGATCCTTGACTCCACCTTTCATAAGAAAAGTGCTCTATAAATTTTTATGACCAAAATGAAAGCATGCTTGACAATGAGCTCTGATTAGCTTAATTTAACACTTTTACTCTGAGATGATATTTTTTTAGCCCAAAGCAAATGCATTTATGTGCTTTTTAATTTATGTGGTTAAACTAAAGTGAATATTTAATTTCTGGTAGAATGCTAAAATACTGAATTTCCTGAATCCCCATCCATGCACCTTCATCAGCCAGTAATAGAGAAGTTAGGGTTGTCTAGATTCACAGCCTGACTGTTGTTGTCACTAACCAGCTTATTTACTATGGGTAAGTAATTTTGAGGCTAAGATTGATAAAGATCATTGATAAGATCATTGATATAATGGTGATAAGAATTTCAACTATCTTTTTTTGTGACTATTCTGTTGGATTCAGAGTGCATCACCCCCCAAATATTGCCACACTGCATACAGATTATTTTAACGTAAATGCATTGAGGGGAGGCAGAATCAGGACAATCTGTTTCCTCCCCATATGCCTGAAAACAAGACATTTATTCTGTGAAGGAGCTCCTTCCCCATGGTAGCAAGAGGGTAACAACCTTCACTGTGAAGATATGGCACCAAGAAAACACCTACAGGAACCAACTTCACTAACTACTAACCAGCAAGCCTTGCAGTCATTATCGGAAGTGCATAATTTCAATCCCTGATTTACATAATTAAGAGGACAAGGTCTATCCTAGTGGTTTTTGATACCTCCATAGAAAGAAGAAGTACTTTGGGTAGGGGTCTGCTTGTGGTTACAGTTACCAGGGGTAAGGACAAGGATATCTAAGGAAGGGTCACTGTGATTGCAACTGTGATGAACAGAAGAAGGCATTGTGGTTAATGCTGGCCAGGAACAGCGAATCAGATCCCACTTTCTCCTTTCAGGATGGAATTTGGTCCTCCTCGCCTCCTGTCCTTCCCCAAGGCCCTTTCCCTGGGATGCCTATAGAAGATCTAGATGCTTGCCACAGTACTCCAGGTGTATGTGTGAGGCATGCATTAAAAATTTCTGTTTGTTTCTCTAGTCTGGTTTTTGTCAGTCTCATTTGTAAAGCCCCAACCAATGAACTTAAGAGGAACAGAGAAAACAGTTTTTTTTTTTTCCCTCCCGTACAGTTCTTAGAGATAATGTACCTAACACCTTTAGCAGAGAATCTAACACATAATATGTTTTTAATTAGCTATCATGTTATGGTTATTGTTATTGAAATTCTAGGGACTCTATAATTAGAGCCACATTCTTAATTCATGGTAAGTACTTTGGTACCCAAAATTCCAGTCCTGTTGTTCATGGTCTATGCCAGTAACAGTTCTTTTGCCCATAATGGATAGTTGCCTACATGAGAAACATACACATACACACTATCAGTGAAAAAGCAATACAATCTCAATTTATAGATAAAAGATACATTTTTTTATAGAAACTATAATTTCAAGGAGGTAAATAGGTATATACAGAAGGAAAGAAAGAAAAAGAAGAAAATTCAACTCAATGTGCCAACAGGGATTCTTGCCGAAATGTAGAATCAAGAAAATATAGATTGATATAATATTTTCTTTTCCATTTTTAATTTTTTTTTTCAAAAATTGGTCATGTTATGAGGCACACATGGACTTGAAGCCTCACTAGAGGTTCTATTAAGTACAATCCTGAATCCCCAAACTTTGATTCCATGGAACTGTGAGAAAACATTTTTTTTCTGACCTATATCAGTTTTCTCTTTCATACCGTTTATTTCTATCCTATAATCTCATTCCCTTTGTCTTCTCTCTTCCTGCAATCTCCCAGTCCTCTTGGATTTAAGCTCAGTCTTCTCACTATAATTCTGGTATAAAGCCAAGTCTTAACTCATTTGTCTTCCAATAAATGTACTTACTGCTAAGCATGTCATGCTTTTAGTAATGTTGCTGAACTGTGGACAAAGTGTTATAAACTGAAAGACTATATCAGGAAGAAATATATGCATTATATAAGATGATACTTACTGCAAGTTTGATGCTTTGCCTGTTCTAGCATTTGAGTGTAACTAACAAAAACCTTCTTCTCCTCTGGAGACTAACAAAATTTTTGGTGATACCCACTTTGTCTCTGGAGGTCTCATTTTGAGGAATTTTGTAAAATGAATCCTTCTGAATCATCTGATTGCTATCTCAAAGAGAAGTTATCTTGTAAGCATCACTTTTAGCAAAATAAATTAAGTTTATGTATTCTTTTTCAAATATAAACATTTGTTTAAGTTTTAGGTTAGGGAGGACTTCAGCTAGCACTGGGAAGGTACAGGAAAGTATACACATAATTAAGACAGATAAGAATAAAGGAGCTGGGTGTGATGGCACACACCTGTAATCCCAGACACTTGGGAGGCTGAGGCAGAAGGATCGTGAGTTTAAAGATGGCTTCAGCAATTTAGCAATCCCCCAAGCAATTTGGCGAGACCCTGACTCAAAACAAAAAGTAAAAAGGGCTGGGGATGTAACTCAGTGCAGAGTGTCACTAGGTTCAATGCCCAGTTCTACAAAATACATACATACATACATAAAAAGAATAAAATAAATAGGTATGTCTTCCTTTTGGAAAAGAAAAATAATGAGTATAAAAACAGTAGAATATTTGTCAATTTATTATGAGTTGGAAAGGAAAATAATGAAGATCCTGCCCTTCTCGGGCACTTCTCTAAGGCTAACAAATTAACAGGAGTTCAGACTGGTTTTCTTCACTAATTATCTCCAAATCTTTATGATTGTACCATATGAAACATGGACAGGATAAGGTAAAGGTCTGGGAAAGAGGAAGCTACTCAAGGAAAGGAGGCAATCATCGTACTTTTTATTTGCATAATTCTTAACTCTCAGGTCTGATGGAACACTTAACCTGAAAAAAATAGTAGAAAAAGACATTTGCAAAGAAGAGCCATCTATATCAGTTGTTAATGATTTGATTTTCATTGGAAAAAAATGTAGGAAGCTAGAAAGATTCAATATTTTTCCTAAAAATTCTACGTGCTTGAGTCTTCTTTCCCAGTGGACATTCTCACTGGGAAAAATCAGTGAGAATGCCCATCTATGAGATGGAAATGAAGATGTTTTGGTGAATGTCATTGGGTTCATAAGTTGTGATTCTATTGCTAGGAATTTAAAGCAGAGCCCCAAATTCTTGATAGAGAGAGATATCCCCAGAATAATTCCAATGTTAAGTTTTCTGTTGCTTTTTCACTCCTGTGATTCATAACAAACAGTAAAGTAAAAAAAAAAAAAATTGTTTTCTTACATCTCCTAAAAAAGGAAATCTACTGTGAGATGTGCCCTTTGTCTAACCTCAATGAGAATATTGAAAAAAAATAATTGAATGACTTACATACAGTGAAGAACTGAGATATATACTTAAATTCTAGAATGCATGCTCCTTCCCATCAGTCACACTTCATCTCTAAAACTCTGTGGTTGAGTTAATATTGCTACCAAAAGATCAGAGGCTAAAATCTGGAGACCTACATTTGAGACCTCCTACAATCACCATATCAATTTAAGAAACTCTCTCCCTCTGACCAATGTTTGCTAACATTTAAAAAGGCAAGTCAGGAGAGACAACTGTTAGAGTGCCCTGAAACTCAAAGGAATTTGTTTTGTTTTGGTGATTATTATGGCTTTGTACATCCCACCAAAGCTCATATGTTGAAAACTTGGTCCCCAATGCAGCAATGTCCAGAGATGGAATTTTGGAAAGTAATTAGATCAAACAGTCTCTGGCTGCATCAGTAAACTAATCCATTGATGACTGAATGGGCTACTGGAAAGAGGTAGAAAATATAGGCAGAAGGACATGGATGAAGGAATTGGGTTGCTGAATGCATGTGTTTGGGGACTATATCCTGTCCTTGGCTCATGCTCCTTCCCCTCCCTCTCCCTCTCCCTCTCCCTCTCCCTCTCCCTCTCGCAATTGATCACACCTCCCCCTCCCTCTCCCCACCCTCTCTTTCTGCCTCTCTCCTTTCCAGCTGTCATGAGCTAAGAAGCTTTTCTCTATCATGTCCTTTCGCCATGATATTCTGCCTCACCTCAAGCCCAAAGCAAGGAAGTCAGTCCACCATGGAACAAAACCCCTGAAACCTTTTCTTCAGGAATTCGTTTTTCTCATATATTTGTCATAGTGATGAAAAGCTGATGGATGTAGTTATTGTTTGTAGTGGTTGTAATTATTATTCTTCCCTTCATCCCTTTCTCCTCCTCTTGCTCTTTTTTTCTTTCCTCCCCCTCCTTTTCCTCTTCCTCCTCCTCCTTCTTTTAAACATTCATTATTCAGTTGTCTTTGATTCAACATTTTGCCCCATTTTATTAAATGAGTGGCTCATTCTTGCCCTCTGACATTTAATGAAACTCCAAATGTCTTATTTTTTAATCAGTTCTGCCAAAATCACTATGTTTTGATACTATAACCTACAGAAAGTCTTGATACCTGTTCACATATTTTTCATTATTAATCTATTAAAGTGTCTTGGCTAAATGGATCATTTGGGACCATCTGTCAGTGTTCACATAAAGATCTCTTTTGTGTTATAGACAGACATTACAATCAAAAGTGTTGGTTACTTGAAAGCATAACTATATATTTGATATGTTCTTCCCATCTATAAACATGACATCTATCTATCTATCTATCTACTTTTGGATACTTTATGCCTTTCATTAAAAAGTTTTCTTTATTTATTTCTTTTTGAACCCAGGGGTGCTTTACCACTGAGCTGTATCCCTGACACTTTTTATTTTTATTTGAGACAGAGTTTAGCTAAATTCCTCAGGGTGGCCATGAACTTGCAATACTCCTGTTTCAGCCTCCAAAGATGCTGTGGTTGCAGGCATGCACCACCATGCTTGGCTTTCATTAAGTTTTTAATATTCCTTTTAAGGATCTAGCCATCTCTTCTAGATTTATTCCTACATTTTATTGCTTTTGTTGACATTATAAATAGCATCTTTTTAAAATTAAAATTTTGTTGCTGTAAAAGGGATGCAGATGAATATTTTATGTTGATGCATCCAGACAACTTTCCGAACTCTCTCATAGCTACAATAATTTAAAATCAGGATTGCTATAGCTCTCTACATAGAGAAGTAGAGGTGACCATCTGATCCAATAATCAGATTTTTATAAAGAAGCAATTTTCAGGGTAGAACTAAGTGAGCCGTGTATGAGTGAGACTAAGTTGACTTTGCTTTTCATTTTTTTTTTAACCAGTCTTTTTGCTGTTTTCTCTTGTGTTAGTTTAACTTGCCTAAAATTTGCTTGTACCATGTTGCATAGAAGCAATAAAGTGGCATTTTCTAATCATTACAAATTATAAAAAAAATATTTCTAATCATTCAACAAGGATAATTTCTTCTATCCAATTAAAGATAATGCTTTTCTATTCATAAAATCTTAACTGCATGCTGAAATTTGTCAAATATCATTTTTTTAAAAAAAAATCTGATTGTATTTTCCAATAGAAAGGTAATAGCAATGAATCACACTGGTGGTTTCTCTTGTGATTGAATCACATTTGTATTTGCTTTAATAGACACTATTTACAATGTATTAGAGTTATTTAAATATATGAATAGATTTGGTTTGATTCTAAAGAGCATTTTGTGTCCATGTTTCTAAGTGAGATAATTGCATAATTTCCCTTGCTTTTGTTACTAAGTTTCAGTATTGAAATGATGGTAGGCTTAGATTACCTTGTCATTAAGAAGATTAAATATTGTTAACATAAAATTCCTATTCTTGATATGCATTAGGCACAATTAATTGACCTTATAGTTGTTTTTCTTCTTCTTTTTCTTCTTCGTTTTAATATCTTTATTTTGTTAATTTATTTTTATGTGGTGCTGAGGATCAAACCCAGGGCCTCACATATGCTAGGCAAGCGCTCTGTCACTGAGCCACAACCCCTGCCCTTCTTTTTAAAATCCATTTCTTTTTCTTGAAAAAAGAAAAAATGGGGCTAGCAAAACTTACTGCTCAGGGTGTTAGTTAGGATTAAATAAAATAGCATATGTACCAGTGCCTAAGGCCGTTCGTGGCACATTAGAGGACTCATTAAATGCCAGTTGACTTGCCCTTTCCCCTTGGCTGTGTGTTTTTGAAAAAGGGAAGAAAAGGCAGGCACAGTGGAATGTTTTTCTGCAGAGCTAGCTTAAAATAGTCATCAACACTGAAGTCAGTGAAAGTGTTTGGTTTCCATTCAAAATGTTACTTTCAGAAATACACACAGAGTTCATTTGCATAATCACTCTCCAGGCTAGGAACCTGTCCCTGAGGGGTTATCATTATTTAAATCTAAGTCAGGTTATTATCGTTCCTCAGGCTGAGCTACTTGGCTTAGTTTCCTTCCTTTCCCCTGGACTCCTGCAGTTGTGTGGCTCTGAAAGGGAGCTTAACTGTGGCTCCATCCCAGAGACATTTAGACAAAAGGCAGTGAATCCCAGTGGAAGGAACCACCATGAGTTCTGGGGAAACAGATGGACCCAAATCTCAGCCCCACTTCACACTGATGGAGGTGCCTTTGGGAAGGGATTTCACTCCTTCTCTGAGGCATACAGATTCTTGTGCTCTGAATGGAAATTAAATTATTGAAAAGCTTAATTGATGTTTTGCAGATTAAAATATATGCCATACTTACCCAAGATAGACCTCCATATATATATATTAGTCCCCTCCTTCCCTAATTCCCTCTGTTCATCTGTAGAAGATTGCACACCCCAGAAAAGAAGCAAAGACAGATCAGAGATTAGAGAACTGCCGGTTGGGAGTGGGAAGAAAATCAGACAAGTTCACGTAGAAGAAATATTTTCCTGTGAGTCACATTTTTGACATCAAGGGAGATGTCAAAAATACTCTCTTAAGAGAGAGAGGAGAAAAGAGAACACTTGACCATGGGGAGAATTGCAATGAAGATGCCAATTAGAGAATACAATAACAACAAAAAAATGCAATTATTTGAGCATCTATCAAAAGGTATGACTGTGTGATAGAAGTAACAAAACAGAGGATGCACGCACTCATGAACTGCCTTCTCCGTGGTTTCCTTCAATTCAGTGCAGTAAGATGATTTTGCTTTTCTTAAGACTCCTGTCAGTAGATAAGGTATTTGTGTCTATTTTGTGGGAGAGAAAGCTGAATTCCAGACATATTAAGCAATTTTCCTAAGACCACCCAGCTAGAAAGTACAAGTTGGATTCTAATCTAAGTCCAGCTAAATTGACAATCTACCACATGTCTCCCTCATGGGAAATTATGCTGGGTCTTCCATTTGTTAAGAATATTAAAAATATGCCAGTAGAGTTTATAAAATTTGCTTGTAAGACAGTAAAGCAATTCCAAAGATGGAAACTTTTCAACACAGACAATTGGGAGAAGTGTGAATATCGATTCCAATTCAAAATTACTGATGACTGATTGCCATCAAGGGCACTTCTTACAAAAATGATGAAAATCCAGTTTGTTGTAGACAATGCTGGGTTATTGCTTTGTCATCACGCATAATGTTTTCTTGTCCCATAGTCTGGAGAATGTTCTAGAGGATTGGCTTCATTCTGGGTAATAGGGTGCTAGACAAGAGGAATAAGATAAAATATGTATGCTTTTGTCATCTAAAGTTGTGCTGACTCAGCACAGTAGCCTGTATTCATATACAGCTGTTTACAGATTTCCTTAAATAAAATTGAACATTAGTTCCTGTGTCTCATGAACCATATTCAAATTCACAATGGCTACAAATGGTTAGTGTTGTTCACACTGAACAGGACAGGTATAGAACCTATCATAGAATATTCTGTTGAACAGCCTGTACTATAGCTTGTTGGTTCAGATATATCTTTAGGTTAAGATAGTAAAGTCAATGTCACCACTACTTTTAATGTTTCCATTTGCCTATCTGCAAGTTCCAGATTGTTAAAACCTCCAAATACCCTAAAGGAGGAAAGAACAATGGATAAAGAAACCAGCGCACAAGTAATGATTCACCCCAGGCCACTGGACTAGGAACAAATAGAGCCTAATTCCAATACAAGCATGTCTGACATCAGATCCCAGGTTCTGGACTTCTCACTCCTGAAATACAGCATGGCATATGGGAAGTTGAACTGTGTGGAAGTTATAGAAGTAGTACAGAAAGCCAAGACTGTTCAGGGTAATTATTACCAAAGAAGGAATAACAAGAGAAGGTTTTGAAATGTAAATGAGAAGTGCTTGGGCTGACAAGATGGGTATGGAGAAACATAAGCAGAGAGAAACAGATACAAGATGTCCTGGACTGCCTTCTGTTTATGTATTTTGTTGAGATTTTTCCAAAATGTATACTTTGGACATCTACCATGTTCTTAATATTAGTCTAGACCTTATGTTTATATGCCCAAATAAGAGGTTGACATTCTCTCCCAAAATTCAGAATCAGTAGGATTTGCACTGTGATCCATGAAAAAAGTTAGGACAACACTATAATATGTCTTACTTCAATTAAAATTTATGTGCCCAATTCTGTAGCTATAGAAAGTCACAGAATCAATAATAAGCAAAATTGAGGAGTAAACAAATCCTATTCTCTACCCAAAGGAAGAATAGACTTTCCTTGTCCCTGACAGTGTCCTTGATTGAACCAAGGAAGGCACTGAATGCAATTGTTAAAAAGAATCTGCACTGAGAAAAAATAAGGTTTAATTCAAAACCTTTTTAATTCTGCTCTGATTACTACATGCACAACTTTGGGGGAATTAAAACATCACCAAATACTTTCCACACATGATAAACAGCAATATTAATGTTTTCATCTAAGTACTATTATGAAGATTTCACAAATTCATATGTATAATACACTTAAGATAGAGTATGGCCTGTAGGATAAGTTGAATAAATGATAACCAAGCCACCTCCTTAGGAAAAGGCACATTTCAATAATTCTAATGATTAAAATCTTTTTATAATTGAAGAAGATTGAAATATCCTATAAAAACAAAACATGTTTTGTTTTTATAGCATATTACTTTTTCTGCTTATCGTCTTAGTAAAACATCCCTTTCCTTTATAAAAACCTAACTGTGAGAAAAAAAAAAACTTTAAGCCTATCTGAAGCAAATATAGAATGTCTTTCAAAAAAATCTCTTTGCTCAAATCTGAAAATGCTTTTCAAATAATTACACGATATCACTTATCTGCTGATTTTAACATTTAACCATAAATGTTGTAGAATGCAAGAGCCATATGTCACTTAAGAGTTACTAAAATAATCCTTTACATAGGTCCTCTAGTGCCTTTCAGCTCTAGAGTCACTAAGTTATCTATTCTCATTGTCCAGCAATAAAGTAAGCATAGCAAGAATTTTATTTCTCATGCATTTTGCATTTTGTTTTGATAAAAAATGAACTTTTATAAAACTGAACTGTCCAAGAATACTTCATCATAAAATATCCTATTCTTCAAATCCTGTCAGTCTTGGACTCGTTCTGCATGACTCCACATTGCACATCCAAAACAAGGATACACAATGGCATTGCTGTAGAGGAAACTGCTTAGCTATCTCAGTTCTCTCCAGAATTTCCACCCCATCCTTCCTTGTGACCTTAAGCCTGCCCTGATACTTTAATAACAGAATTATTTTCACTTCAGTTCTGGAGAAAGAAGAGCTGCATATTTGCCCAAAGGAAACAGCTCCTTTAAAATTAGTGGGTAAAACGAAATGCATTTTCTTTTTCAAGGCTTAATGTGGTTTCTCTAAAAAGCTACACCCTAACTATATATTCCACACTTAGGTTTCACGGCATTAAATTTTTATGAGCTTAATTTTCATCAGTTTCCTAAATTCAAACGGCAATTTCAGTAATAGTATATGTGCTTCATAAACAACAAGTGCATATGCATAATGCTGTTTAATTAGAAAAACTAAAAGTTAAATTTTCTGTGATCCTGTTTTAAAAGAAATTTTTCATAGTATGCTATAATTTTAAGAAATTTGTTGAGCCTGCTATTTTTTTTTCTTATACTATTTAGTGATACTGCATTTACTCTCAAATGATTAAAACAACACAAAAATATGTAGCTAGAATATATTCCCTGAAATTTGCTAAGGTTATAATATATTTACATATACAGCTTATATTAGAAAATAATATTGAGTTATAGTCCACTTTTATTAATTCCTATCAATGAAAGCCACTTGCACAAATAACCTCCATGTTATTCATAAATATTTTCTAATTTAATATCTCCTGTTTATTTATTCAGTTATTGAGCTAGCTCTATCATTTTGTGTTGTCTCTGCTGTGTTTTTAGGAAGTTTTAAACTCTTCTTCAAAACAGATATTCTGAACAGTTTTGTGAAATGAGCCTCGGGGACACTGGACTCAGTTTGCTGCCAGAAGTCATGTAGCTCAGTAAGATAGACTTCTTAACAAGTGAGCAGTTAACCTGTGCTTTCCTTTCCTTTCCCCATTCTTTTGTTCATGTGAGATTCTAGAACCATTCCCTGTGCTTTCATTAATACTTTGCACTAGGGTGAATGACTGTCCTAGTTTACCCAGGACTAGGAGTTGCCCGGGATTTAAGATTCTCACCGCTGAGACCATGAAATTTCCATCATAGAAATTATCGGTGACTCTTAACTAGAAATTCTTACTCAATAATTTTTGGGGGAACTGATGGAATATATGTTCCTGACCAAGTGTCTTGCAGAGTCCAATAGGTCAGGAACATATATTTCACCAGTTCCCCAAAAATTATTGAGTAAGAGTTTCTAGTTAAGAGACACAGATAATTTCTATGATGGATTTCTTTGAGGAAAGGATACATTAGTAAACAGAGGAGAAAAGAGAAATAGAAGGTGTTCATGAGCAATCAAAGAACCCTTAATAACTGTAATTGCTTCCAGAAGACTTCACAAAGAATGGATCTGCCATTAGCCTCAGTGGCTGGACCACGCCTAGTCCAACTTGAAGGCACTATAGTACATCTCCCCCAGAATAGCACCGAGTAGAGTGTGATTAGGAATTAAATGATAATGAATGTTACCCTCAGACGTCCCTTGACAAATTTGAGGTATTTAATTGATATGAATCTTGATTTAGTTCCAGCCTTCTGTGTGCAGAACATTATCTATGTCTTATTGAAAAGAGCTGGCATTTGAAACCCTCTTAAAGGTAAATAATTAATTTTCATAAAAAGACAAAAATAAACCTTATTAGACAGGAATGCATGAGACTAAGGAAATCAACCAATCTGAACCAAATTTTCTATCCCCCTACCAAATCTAACTTTCTCCAGCCATATTACTCCTAACATCAATAGATAAAACCGGTAGAACTTTTCACCTCAATTAAAACAAGCATTTCATCAAATTAATTAAAAAAATAGAATTTACATGTTTTCTTAGATGCTAAATTCTAGCTGTAGACTCTCCTGGAGATACGAATTTAAGCCCCAAATGTAGAAAGAAAGGAGTGAAGGAACAATAAGGTAAAGAACTTAATCTGAGGACAATATTTTGAGGCTTATAAGAATCATAAAATAATACGTGAACATGTTTGTAAATCAGGATAGTGAGTAGATTTTTTAAAATGAAACCTTTACATTTTAAAACAGTTTGAATTTTCAGTGAAGTTGTGAAAATAATACAAAGAGTTCCATGTACCCAACATGCAGATTCCTCCATTATTAGTGGGGAACATTAGCTACAAATAAAGAACCAAGTCTGATACACTTTTTATGAGCTAAAGCCCGAAGTTAATTCTTATTTCTTTAAATTGTACCTAATGTTCCTTTTCTGTTAAAGGGACCTGTGTAGGTTACCAAACTAACATTTGGGTGCCATCTCTTCCTAGGTTTATTTTTAGTGTTTCTCAGACTTTGTTTTGATAACCTTGACAGATTTTAGGATATTATGGTCTCAATCTTTAATATCTCCCCAAAAGCTCATGTGCTAGGCAATGCATCAATGTTCAGAGGTGAAAAGATTAGGTTATGAGAACTGTAACCTTATCAGTGGATTAACCCATTTGAAGGGACTACTGGATGGCAACTGTGGGCAGGTGGGGCATGATTGAAGGAAGTAGGTCACTGGGGACATGACCTTGAGCAATATCTGCACTTGGCTCTTTCCTCTCTCTTTCTGCTTCCTTGCTGATGTGAGCTGTAGCTCTCCTCTGCCATACTTTTTTGCCATGATGTTTTGCCTCACCTCAGGCCCAGAGTAATGGAGTCAACCAAGGACCGAACCACTGAAACTGTGAGCCCCAAATAAACTTTGTCTCCTCTAAGTTGTTCTAGTCAGGTGTTTTTGGTCCCTGTGATGAAAAGCTAACATAGAAAAATACCTATTCAGGTATTTTGTACAATCCTCCTCCTTCACTGGGATTTTCTTAAAGTTTTTCTCATGATTTGAAAATAGTGTGGGTTTTGGGGGGAAGAAGATCACAGAAGTAAATTCCAGTTTCATCATATCATAAAGAAGGTAGCTTCTAGTGACATGATCCATCACTGTTGATCTCAACCTCTATCCTCTGATGGATACTGTTTGTCAGGTTTCTCCAACATTAAGTTACCCTCCTCTGACTTTTAGCATTGTGTTCTTTAAAAGGCATTCACCATGAACAGCCCACACTGAAAGAGTAGAGACTTAGGCCCCATCTTTTTGGGGAGGAAGTCTATATTCTTTATAAAGTATTTGAAATTATTCTGCAGGGAAGGTTGTTTATTTCTTCTTGAGTCAATTTTGGTAGTGGGGGTCTTTGTAAACAACTGTTCATTGAATCTTAATTGTCTAATTTATTAGAATAAATCTATTAATAATTCCTTACATAGTCCTTTTCATGATTATAACTATAGTAGTAACATCTCTTATTCCATTTCTCATTACACTCATTTAGGTTCCCTCTCTTCTTCTTACTAACCTTCTTTGTTGATCTACTTAATAGTTGGTCAATTTTATTAATTTTTATGAGGGCAATTTGATTTTACTATTGTTTTTTCTATTCCCTGTTTCATTCATTCCTGACTTAATTTTTATTATTCCCTTTCTTATGTTTGCTTAAAGCTTAAACTTCTGTCTCTAGTTTTGATAGGTTGAAGCTTAGATAATTGATTTTGGTACTTTCTCTTGTAGGGAGATACTTTTTGTTTTTCAGCTACCATGTTCTTCTTTCAATACCTCACACAAATTTGTTAAGTGGCTTTTTAATTTTTATTAAGTGTGAAATATTTTGGAAGTCACTTGGGACATTTTCTTTGACCCAGGTGTTATACAGAAGTGTGTAGTTTAGTCTTCAAATATTTGTGAATTTTTTCACTATCATTCTATGACATTTACTCTCTAGTATTAGATACATGCACTCTTAGGATTATTTCCCCTGATCCTTTTATCATATGCATGCCCTTCTTTATCCCAGATAAAGCAGGTTTTGGAACAAAGAAGATTATCTAAAATTGATATAACTACTTTTAGCTTTCTTTTGGTTCATATTAGCATGACATTTTTTTCCTCCATTCTTTTACTTTTGACCTACTAAGTCTCTATATTAAAAGTGAGCTTCTTAGAGATAACATACAGGTGGTCTTATTTTTTTAATCAATCTGACAATACTTTTTAAAACATGCATAAAGGATACCCACATTTAAAATGGTTATTGATATATGTCTTTACTGTAGATGCCAAAGGCTTACCTTTCTTCTATCATATTTGTATTTTCAGAGAGTCTGTCCTGCAAGTTCCTCTGCTGTAATCCACTGTTAGACTGGAGCCTTTTTGGTGTCATGGTAGGATACAGGGAAAGTGAAACATTCTATGATCTTATAACAAGATCTCAGGTTTTTAGTAAGCTTTTACACTGGGGCTAACTTTGTAAGTGCTTTGTAATTTCCTCTACCTTGTGTGAGGCAGCAAGGCCAGTGTAGATCAGAGAAACACCCTTCCTTTACTGTGGAAAAAGGATTTATTAAAATATTCATTTATTTATGTATTATTTTTAAGCCATGCACAATAAGTGTAAGTATGGAGACTATTTATACTGAGGCATAAATATGCTAGGCATACTTCATGTAGACTTTTCTTTGTGAGTTGTTTTTTTTCACTTTCCTACCTGTTCTTCATATTCTTCACCATAAGAACTTATTGATGTTATTGGGGATTGAACTCAACAAATGTGGGGGGGGTGGGAGGATTCCTAGAACTGCAACTGTTCTGAGCTATCATTTTAGTGTTTTTGTTGTTGTCGTTTTTGGGTTTTTTTTTTTTGTTGTTGTTTGTTTTGTTTTGTTAGTTATGCCTCCAGAAGTCTCTGCTCCAGGTATCTAGATTTGCCTCAGGTGCCTCTGTCTCTAGACAGCAGGGTGTCATTTAGGGATATTTTCTTTGACCCAGGTGTTATACAGAAGTGTGTAGTTTAGTCTTCAAATATTTGTGAATTTTCTCGCTATCATTCTATGACACTTACTCTCTAGTATCAGATGCATGCACATTTAGGATTATTTCCCCTTTCTGGTGAACTGATCCTTAATCATATGCATGCCCCTCTTTATCTGTGATCTCTGCCCTCTGACAAACTCAAGAAGCACACTGGAAATTCACGTAGGTCAGCTTTTCTTATATGAGGTAGGAAGTGACCAATTCCAAACAGATTGGTGCTACAAGTGGGAACTGTTTCCTGTGAGTGAAAATTTTATATATGAAAAAATCTTGTGGCTGGTTGTTTTGGACCTGAAGAAGAGACTAAGAAAAAGGACTCATGTAAATTGATTCCAGAGAGTGCCAAGTGGGAGCAGAATCATGAGACACAGAAAGGAAGGAAACAGAAACAATGCAATATAAAACTTAGATACCTGCCACAGGCAAGTTTATCTTACTATGGAGGACCCAGCCTTACTCTGCTGGAGCCTTTAGGATGCTGTGCAAAACCTGGGAACAGAAAGCTGGTGTGAAACCAAATCTTTTGTCATTGGTCAAGAAGGCATTAAATTCTCAGTATCCAGGAGTTCCAGTGAAATCCCTTAAGCAAAGAATACATGATCACAGTAAGAAGCTACTGGCTAAAAGAATTAAGCGGGCAACTGATGGCCTTTGCTAGGCCAGGTTTCAAAGTGATATATTTCAGTGCCTACATGACACAGAGATCAAGTGAGCATGGTAAAGGATGACTCTGGATGGTCTCATCCCAACATCCCCTCTACTATCTTCTCTTGACCCTCCCTACAAAAAAATTGTGTGTGTGTGTGTGTGTGTGTGTGTGTGTGTGTGTAGTATTTCTACACTTCCACGAATTTCCTCTCTAACACATATTCTATTCTGAGTTTACCAAGTATTTCAAAAGATATGAGAATCCTGCTGGCATTCTGGCCTGACCTTGCAACAAGAAGCTAGAGGGCAGCTACAGGAAATCTCTAGCCCGTGAGCCATTGATCTTGAGCTCATCATTCTGAAAGACATCTGTGTTTGAGGATGAGGCTCCCAAGAGGCAAGTGATGTTTATTTCTGCTGGCTGCCTTGCCCTGTCCTCTGAAACTAGCCTCTTACCAAACATACAGTTGAGGAATCATCTACATTTGTGAACTTCACTGCTTTTTCATCTTAAGTTAAAAAATGAAATTCAACTTGTAGTTTCTCAAAGAACTTCCATTTAAAAAAAACTTTTCTATTTAAATTATCTCAAAATACATTCTTTTGAATCGTTGAGGATTTAATTTAAGTTAATTTCAGATACTGTTCTACACATAGAAGAAAGGGGTGGAAAGACTTAATATTCAAACTGTCCAGGAATTAACTGAAGTCCAGAAATCTTTTGTTCTCTCTTTATGTTCAGTTAAATTCTCCAAAATATGTGCAAAATCTTTGTCCATGTCCATTTTCTTACTGCTACTTCTCTTTCAATTCTCGAGCAAATCTTTCTTTTCTCATTAAAGTCAAAGATTCCTCTTGATTAGGTTAGTGTAAAATATTCCTGTTTTATACTAAGGCAAATGCTTTGCAGGCTCAAAACGAGATTTTTTTCTAATGAGGACTGTTTCTCTAGATCCATGACTTTGAATGAGTTGGTTAACCTTTCTTAGGACATGAGTTTATTTATTTATAAAATGAAGACAATACAACTTATCAGGTAAAGTGTAGTATTAGATGCTCAATAAAGTTTGTTGTTATTAGAAAATTTCATAAACCTGAATGTGTTTAATAATACTTGATTTAATTATATTATCTGACCCAATTTTAAAAATAATCTTCAATTTCATTTATAAATGTCGTAAGCAACTTAAAAGTGCAATCTCTTTTTCAAAAAGTATTCATTTCAATGTACAAATTTGAGTATTGAAAGTAAATTATATTAACCTATGTGCATGATTCTCAAATGTCACCAACCCAGGCTGCATTCACCTAGACTTCCAAATATAATCAAATTATCTATGTGATTGGAAAAAGTAGTAATTTTTGGATAAGACATATTATAAATAAAATATTACATACACCCACCACCTGTATTCAACAAGTGCTAACATCTACCATAAAAAAGGACATATTGTAGTACTCCCTCCTCTTACATTAGTAACAACTGAAACTAGAATTTGATTAAAAAAAATTTAAAATTGTATCGTGGCCCCACATATCTCCAGCATAAACCAGTCAAGAAATAGACACATTTGTGCTGCCTTAATCAGTATGCCTTACTAATGAATTGTTTCCAGGTTGGCCTCATTACTAATTTAGAAATTTCAAAGGCATTTATTAAATTTACAGCTGGCTGAAATCATCAGTTTGCTTTGCATAAATTTGGGCTAGAAAGGAAATCTAAGTAATATTTGCCAAATTCATGAAATTTTCATGAAAGTATATTTTTTGGAAAACCTGTTTTTGCTTACTAAGTGTTTTACTTCTTGGTCTAATGGTTCCCTGATATGAACAGCACTAGACCTATCATTAGCAGAAAATCCTCACTGACTGGGACAAATTTTGGAATGTTTCAGATAATTATAAAATTTAAATAAACCTTTCTCACTGAAACAGACAATTATCATTAAAGAGATATGTGTGTTTTAATTTGAGAATCTGAAGTCAATCATTCATTCATATCTAAATGCATGGGATAACAGAATTGGGAACATTTCCCTTTTCTATTCAGCAAATTTGTTTCGCATTATAATTCAATGATTTCACACATAAATTATTTGTTGAGTCCGAGAAATTATATGAGAATATTTGCCTTCCACTATTTTTTGCTACCTGTACCAACTCCTTATAAGACCTTCACTAGTGTAAGGATTTATGAAAATCCACAATGAAAAAAAAACTTTACAAATATCTCTTAGCTTCTTATAAACAACATCCACCAAAAACTCAAAACAGGAGGAAAATGAAAAAGAAAATACAATAAATCAAAGCATGTGACAAGATTAGGGGGAAAATAATTCAGATCAGTTTTATCTCCATCTGTACAAAACATTCTAGCAATTTCAAGTATCAATCATAAAAAAATAATTTGACAAACTAAAAATCCAAAAAAAAAATGTGTGCCTCCAGATAAAGGATACATATAGAAATATCTACAGAAAGAGAGAGTAAAGGATAAAAATTTTAAGAGCATTTCCATTATGGTTGGGAGCACATTAAGAATTCCCTCTCTCACAAATTTTATTTAAGATTACATTACAGATATTGAAAGAAGAGAAGAATGAGAAGGAAGAGGAGGAAGAAAACCAGATAGTAGGAAGGGAGGAAAGAGAGAGAAAGACAAGAAATTAGAAAAAAGAAAAAATACATTTTTTCACAAGCAATTAATATAGTTTCTTAACAAGATAATTATATGATGTACACATAAGTTATTAGTTCTAAGAAAATTAATCAAGTTACTAAATAGAATATCAATTTAAAAATTAATATTTTACATACCATTTATATAATAGAACAATATTTAAAACACATAGCACGGCAGATACCACTTTCATAGGAAACCGACTAGGAAGGACTTGTAAGTAAATGTAATAGATGATATGTAAGACAATTATGGAGAATTGCATAGTACAAGAGAAGCTGGAAAAACATTAAAGAAGCATTAGTAGAGCATACCCAATCTAACAATCAAGTATTATGAAAATATTAGAAAGCTTAAGAAAGTCTCATGTTTAGAATTGAGAATTAGAAAAATGCATAAAAAGTAGGCAAAAACTTAAAGTTTATGATTGTTACTTATCTACTTTTAATAGGAAAGATATAATTTTTAAAACTTTATAATAAATGAACACATCTTAATAAATATTTTCTGAGATCCTTGGGGTGTACCCTAATCCAGTGATAGAAGTTATTTTAAGAAGAAGAAATTGGAACATAGAGCCAAGGTGATGTGAGGAGACAGGAGGAAGATGGCCATCCATAGGCCAAGTACATAGTCCTGAGAAGGAAACTACCCTGTTGATATCTGATCTTGGACTTCTAGTCTTCTGAGAAAATACATTTCTCTTCCTTAATTTGCAAAGAAGGAGGAGAAGGAGGAGGAGAAAGAAGAGAAGAAGGAGGAAGAGAAGGAGGAAGAAGAAGAGGAGGAGGAAGAAGAGGAGGAGGAAGAAGAGGAGGAAGAAGAAGAGAAGGAGGAAGAAGAGGAGGATGAGGAGGAGGAAGAAGAGGAGGATGAGGAGGAGAAAGAAGAGGAGGAGTAAAAGGTGGAGGAGGAGGAGAAGAAGAAGGAGGAGGAGGAAGAGGAGAAGAGGAGGAGGGAAAAGAAAAGAAAGCCATCATTAAAATGGAAGCAACCATTTGAAAGAGACCGACACAGGTGTAGACACTTATGTCACACATACAAAAAGACTAAGAACACCCCGTACATAAAACTATTTGAGATAAACCAAAAAACAAATGGGAAAGAAAAAATGTCACATCTTTTGAAACAATGGGAATAGTCTGATGTCCAATAAATATGATCTCAAGAAATAGACAAAGAAAAAGTGAATGACATGGGAAATAACATTCACCAAGAAAGGGAAATGACAACCCCCAATGAGAAAAGGAATATAGTGTGATGGGTGAGGCTGACAGGGAAGGTAAACAATGGACCCTGGGCTCTGGGCTGTCATCCTTTCCCAGAGACAATGGGACCTGGGTGCAGAAGGCCAACAATGGGCTCTGGGCTTTAGGCTTTCATTCCAGTAACAATGAGTTTCAAGCTTTTACAACTGTTTTCCTGAGTCATATTTTTAACCTGTACAACTGGTTTCCTGACTGCCCAACCAGCTTGTCCTCAGTCTCTAATGATTAAGTCACACTAAACATTCTGCTATGACAACTCTCTTTAAGACTGCTTAGAAAAACAGACCCCTCTTGTATAAGTTGCCATTTTCTCCCCTGAAAATGTGCCATTCCACCTCTGCTCAAAAGAGTCAGCTTATTGATCCATTGAAATCTGCTCCCATTTCAGTTATTTTTGCTTACAAAACAATTAAGGTATTATAATCATATTTTAAAAAATAACATAAACAAAGTGGAAAATCTATGAAACTATAGACTGGAAGAAAATGATCACATATTACAAATATATAAATGGTTGATATGTAGAATATTAAAAGCTTTAAATAGAAACCCTACAAATAAATAACAACAATAAAAAGACAAACCCAACAGGAAAATGGTCAAGATACTGACAGAAAGTTAAAAACTAGAAGCGAATGTGGTAAAAATTATTTAAGAAGACTTTCCTTTGTATTCAAATGAACACAGATTAAAGCAGAGATATCATTTCATACCCTCATATTTGCAAAATGTAATGTAAGAAGTCTAATATTTTGGCAAAGAAGTGGAACAAGAAAATCCCTTATATAGTGTTGCTGGGACTGCAAATTTTACAACCAATTTTGAGATAAATTGAGCCATATCTGGTGAAGTTGAAGATGTACTTGTAGATATTACCTAGCAATTTTACTTCTAAAGACAGTCTGAAATGCACCCAAGAAGACATTCATAAAGTGTTCACTTTGACATTGCAATAAAAAAGAGAAATTAAATATTTTTTGAGACAATAGATGCTCATAGGAGGGAAGGTGAACACAAGACACATATTAAAAATGTTTAATTCTCAAAACATAATATGAAGCATAACTACAAATCCATATGTGGTACCACTTATATAAGTTTTTAGAGAGGTTTTAATTGCACTGAAAAATTGAAAGAATATAATAGAAATGTTCAATATAACTAACCCCTTCCTCCCACTCACAGATGCACAGTCTCCTTGTTATCAGCATCTGCCATCAGATTGGTACAGGATGAAACTATATGGACATTTTATTATCATTCAAATTCTGTATTTACATAAGGTTTCATCCTTGGTGTGGTTCATTTGTATGGGTTTGATCAAATTTATGACATATATTCACAGTTACAGTATTATACAGAATAGTTTTATTGCTTTATGTGTTGATTTTCTAACACATTTAATGTACAGTTTTGAATCACGTAAAATCATGACATAGCATTGTGCATAGGTAAAGCATATGGTATATACATTAGAATGTCTGGGTTGCTTATGGCATGTTCAGATTCAGTTTAGTACACACACAAAGACAGTCAAAGTCAAAACATATTTTTCATCTTTGTATTTTCAATGATAAGCAAAGGTCCTGGTAAAACTTAAAAAGCTCATGGTGTATGTTTTAAATGAAAACCAACAGTAGCCTAATTAATTTTTTAAAAAAGCAAATATTTATTTCCTTGCATTCTATTTTATTGCCGTTGTTAATAAATCAGCCCTGTAACTAATAAAATTCAAGAGCATCTCGCTGGAGAGAAAATCTGTGCTGAATTAGGTTTTTAAACAGCACAGCAGTAACAAAGAGCACAAATCCGACAGGCCATTTCTATCCTCATTTACTGGTACTCTCAGGTCTGAGGGACCTTTCTCAGTTTCTAAGTCAACACAAATCAAACATAATCACACTAGTTTGTCCTTTATGTTTCACTGCCCAAGTATCACACTATTACCCGATGTCCTCTGGGCTAGAGCTAGAAGCTTTCTATCTTGGCATCGAAGGCAGCTTTGTGATGTACTTGATATCAGAGTCCAGACTAATCACAGTGATGCACACAGCTAAGGTCACTGAAGCTGTAAATGATAATTGTTTTGCTAACAGTTTTCATTTACAACACATTTTAAAGGCCATACCTACATAGTATTTAGTGCAAGAGTCAGAAATACATTTATATAATGAATATCCCCAATAAGGTATCATTATTACAACATATCTAAAAAGTTAAATGTAAAAATCTAAGAGCACAGCTTCTTAGACTACAATAGTATATAGAAGGAAATTAAGAAACAATACTGATCTAGAGCCAGTTTCTGCTTTTGTTCCCAGACCTTTCTTTTGCATTAATAAGAACTTTGCTCTGTTCCACAGATAGGTTAATGTCTTAGAGCTCATTATTTTCCAGCTGAGATGCATGTGTGGCTTCTATAGGCTTATTTAAAAAAAAAAAAAGAACTACTTTTATATTATAATTATCTTCTAGTTATCGTTCAGGCCAATATTTGTTGTTTTTATTTTTTTTCTATTGTTTCTCTTGTCTTATACATACTTACACACAAGCACACACATATGTGTGTAGACATTTTTCTCAGAGGATTTATTTATGAACATATATGTCTATTCACATCCATGTGTATAAACATACCTATGAAAACCACTCAATGCTGGCCAGCACTCCCCATGGAAGGTGGTTCCCGTTCCAGCAGTTTTGATAAAAGCAGCTCATTTATAACATAATCTAGGGGAATGTTTGAAAATTAAGACACAAAATATTTTTAATTTCTTTTTTTCTTATGGAGAATAAGGAAGAAAAGCCAACTTTGACAGGATGAAGAAAGAAAGGCCCACTGAAATGGATTAGTGTAAATACACACACACACACCAAAAAAAAAAAAAAAAATAGTAAGTAAAATCTTACATGTGAAAAAGGTACGAGTGTGACAGTATCATGAGTCTTGATGTACATTAAGACAGTTCAATTATTTCTAATCATATAAATGACTTTTCCCTTAACATGCCAGTGGTCTCCAATTATATGTATGTTAACAGATGAAACTGAGAATGTTAAGATATTTGGATGATGACATGTTTGATAGAAATTTAAATATATCAATGTTGTTTAAACATATACTAAAATTTATATTGCATTTAATTTGAATTAAGTGGCATATTCTTATATTCAGATTATATATTTTAATTTGGCTCTCGTTGGTTAAAGAAAGGCAGGGCCGTGCCTATTTTTCTTGAACTTCATTAAGGAAAGCTAATGATCTTCTATTCTATTTTATTACACCCTGCAGTTTTTTGAGAAACCCATAATTTCTAAGTAGCACCACTAATTAACTAGATGCTGTTGTTTGCATACAAATAATAGTTACTGTAATTCTGCTCATCTTTCTATTAGAAACAGAGCAATTGCAATGATCAATTTCTTTTCAATGTGATAAAGTGGTTTTCTAAAACTCCCCAGGTATAACATATTAGGTAAGGCCTCTATGAATTTATTTTTAAACGTGGATAAATGAGTACTAGCCAGATAATAAGACTGGAGTATTATATTGTGTTGAGACCTAATGTCATTAAAGCTTGAGCTTTGCTTTTTTTTTTTTTTTTGGAGGAAGGCTGTGTGAAAAGATGAAGGAAAGATATGGTGAAAAGATAGCATTCCTAAGGGGTCCTTCTAGATCTCATCAACAGAGTCAGCATTAATTGGCACTACTTTCTGCCTGCATAAATGCTGTGGATCTTGTGTAAATAAGAAAAAGAGGCTTTTAAAATTCAGATTTCAACTCATGACTTAGAATTTAATGAAACCGTTCAAGTTCAGCACTTTAATCTCACAAATTGGTTTATCACAGCCTAGTGGCCACTTCTTGTTTTATAATAAGCACAACAAAAAAATATCTATGAACACTTAGAAAATTAAACCAAGGGAAGTATATGTAATTCTGAGCTCATTAGAAGCAATTCATATTTTCATCTGTCTCATTAGAGAGGTTTTTATGAACTGAAAAATGTACTTTTTGTATCTGAGCTTTTTAGTATTTTTAGTCCATCTGGTAGGAACAAAGTTTCCTCATTATTCCCAAACAATGTTTGCGTATATATTTTAAAACACAACTTATGATTTTATGAGGAGATAGAGAAGGCAATCACAAAATTCAGAACAGTGAAGGTATGATAAAACAAACTATTACTTTCTAGAATTTTAGACACTTTTCAGGGAACTTGTATGCATTATAACTTAGAAATTTAATTCCACATTTGAAGACTTTATATCTGAAAGAAGTACAATTTGCTGTCTGGAAAAACAAATGACCAAACAAACAAATCACGAGGTCAAAAATTGAAAAAGTTGTTGACATGGTATTTAGCAGTAACAATTGCTTCAGTCTAAGTTTTAGCTGCATTGAATAGAGCTTTTGACCTTTGATAGTGAGTAGAGAAAGCTTTTTTTCTATATTCACATAAGATCAAAAGTGATAATGGTTTTGTGTATGTCAAACCTGTTGACACAGAGCAAGAATGTATATATAAATTTGGATCTGACCTTAGGAGGGATTTCTAAATGATTCCTGGTTCTTCTTCATCTTCAGAATAGTCAATATCATCTCCATTTGGATTAAATTTAGATCTTTGATTCTAGTAGCAGCAAGCAATAAAACTGAGGCCTGGTACATGACTTCAGTGTGCATTTTCATATTGTTCCTCATGGGCTACTTGAGTAAGAATATTATTGAAAAACAGCATCTGTAGAAGAGTCTCAGGATTATTGATTCCAAACTGTATCTTGTGAATGCTTGAATGAAGTATTTTGAATCCATCTGTACCATGATCTAAATTGCTGCTGTTGCTTTAGTATTTTTTTTGGAACGCTGCAGTGCTTTCGGAGAGGAATTGAAATTCCTGTTTGTGTAACCTTAACAGAAGAGCAAATCAACTCTATGTTTTGTTTTGTTTAGTTTTCCCACTAATGACAATTCACTTCTCTTGGAGGGCAAGTGGATCACCACAGGCTTCCTATCAACAAAAGGATCACAATCAATGGTTGACTGCATTCTATATGTGGAACTCTCAAATATAGTGGACCCACTTCATGTGTATGCGTGTACACTTGCGTGCGCACACATGTGCACCTGTGTGGACATGCACATTGAGGGATTTAAGGGTAACAATCTGAATATGTAGCCTCCATTAGTATTTTCAAGGTGATATTTTAGACATATTTGTGGATCTATGATTTTCACTTATCATCTTCCATTCTAAACCACTTTGTCAATATCCATTTTTGTGAACAAACTTATACTATTTTGATGTAAGATAATGACTACCAATTATTAATAAATTCACCATATGTTAGAATAAAATTAAAGTTGTGTAACTTACATTATTATACCTATTTTTTGCAACTTTTTCTGAGGATCATTAAGAACACAAAACTTTCTCTTTCTCCATTGTTATAAGATGTCTATTTATAATAATATATGTACTGGGTTAAATAGGGTACCCCAAATTCATGTACTTTGACAACCTCAGAATAAGGCCACTTATTTGGAAATAAAGTCACTGAGGTATAATTAGTTAAAATGAGGTTATAAGAGTAGGGTGGGTCCTCAGTCTATTAGGACTATAGTTCTTTAAAAAAAAAAAAAAGAAAAGAAGAGAGACTCATAAACATTCAAAGGAAGAAGAATGACCTGTGAAGTTGGGGCTACAGATCAAAGTTAAAGGCAAGTCAAAGAAAACACTGGATTATCAGCAAATACCAGAAATTAAAAGAAAGGCAATGGGACAGATTCTTCTCCAGAAACATCAGTGAAAGCATGATCCTGATGTTGCTTCCATTTGAGATCTATGTCTTCCAGAACTGTGAGACATTACATTTCTGTTTAAGCCAGAGATGTTGTAAACCAGGCAATTTGTGACACTTTGTTATAGCAGGCGTAGGCAACTAACATAGTGTGTTTACATTTATTAGTTCATGCCCTTATTTCTTTAACAGACTGTTCTGGGTTCTACTTCTATAATCCAGGCACATAGGTTTGACTGTGCCAAAATTAATAATATAAGGCTCTGTCCTCAACAATTCCTTACTAATAGTCTTTCCCTCCAGTGTCAACAGCCAATCAAAAAGTTAATTGATAAGTGCGATAGGGAAGAGAAGATATTAACTAGTATGACAATTTAAGATAATGTATTATAAACATTCTCTCACTTGGGTCTAAGACTGTCACTGGCAAATATTTGTTGATGAATGGATGAATGAATCAATAAATAAGGCAATCGATGAGTCAAAGAAAACAAGGAGTAAATATCTCACGACCTTCTCCCTATATCACGGAATTTCTGATCTGATGTCAGAAAGAAGTTAGATATGATGATTCTCAGAGATGCAGGCAAAAATAACTAACAGGAGTTGAGAAAAAAATAGTTTTCCAAGTAAAGCAGCCTAAGATTGGTGGAGTGTGAAACCATATGATTTTTTTGAAAACTCTACATGTATCAGTAGGACCCTGTTAGAGGGGATGGAGAATATTGCTATGAAAAAAAGATGAGAAGAAAACTTTGAAGAAATGTATGCATCTTGCCAAATTGGAATATAAATTTTTATCCTGAAGCCATCTGAATTACCTGTTATTTCAGTAGGAGAAATCATTGGCATGTTTGTATTGTGAAAAATCCTATTCTTCTAGTAAATCCTTATTTTGAGTGGGTTTCTGCTCTGCTGTGGACGGCCCCCATTTGTGCCAGGGCTTCTGCTCTTGGCAAATGGCTGCCCTCACTGTGTTTATGACAGTCACATTAGAAATTTCAGATCACAGCATGAGATTTCTTAATCTCTCTCCATATCAGTCTCTGGATGGTGTTCATCTTTACCATCACTCAATTTCACCTCACTTTCTTGGCCCTATATTCTTGTCCTCTTAGATCAAGTTTCCTGAATCCTATTCTGTTCTGGAAAGACACCTGAGGAGTACCTGAGGTTGGTGAAAAGGGGAAGGAATGGAAGACAGGTGATCTGGCAACATCATGTAAATTTGCCTTGGAAATATTGCAGTACATCAAACACATAATATTCTCTTCCTTGCATTGCAACATAAATTAACAGCAAACTTTGCATTGTCATTTACAAAATAAGTTAGTATACACAATATGAATTGAGTGTCTACTGAGTTCCTACCTCCTGACAACACATACATCAGCAGTGGCCTGCAGAATTTGTAGTATGTGAAGATAATTTGGGTGTCAGTTGGAATTCCGCCAAGTATTGAAAGCCCACTATTGCTCTAAGATGTCACCTGGGACCATGTCATCAATCTGCCCACCTTTCCTGAATGGCTCCGATGCCGATCTGTCTGGGTTCCCGCAGTATTAAAGTAATGGGCTCCTGGCTCTATTTCAGCTCTGTCAAAATTGCTGCGGAGCCTTTCTATTCCTTCCTACAAGGATTTAATCTACTCCAAGTTCCCTGACACATTATAAGGAGGAAATCTGTTTTCTCTGTCACTTTTCCTTTCTCAGCTGGGTCTGCAGCAGAACATCTTTGCTTTGGATAAGACAGTGCAGACTTGCTATGAAAACCGGTGTTATCATCTGTGCTATGAGTTGTCTAACTCAATCCTCTTGTTTCCCCACACCCCTGAGGCTCTCTGCATGTTGCTTCCTCTGTTAAGGGGGAGGCTGTGTCCTTCCGTGCACTACTTATTTTCTCTTCCTCTGGGAAATGTCTGACCCCTCAAGGAGATAAAGCTACTTCTCATGGACCCGCAAAATTACACTGTTTAACGTCTGTATCATTGTTGTAATATATTATATTTGTTATTTCTGTCTTCTCCCCTTCCTGGATAGTAAACCCTTGGATGACAGAAATTGTACTTCACAGTTTTGTTAATAGTAAAAATATGTAAGGACTGTGTAGGAGAAACAATGCACTGAATGATTTTTGTGTACCATTGTATCCTCACAACAAATTTGATACGATTGTGCCTTTGTTTTGTTTGTTTGATTTTAATTGTGTTCTTTTTCTTTTCAGATGGCATAGTGAAATTTGGGAATGTGTGAAATTCAGTAGAGCCAGTTTTCGATAGAGCCTAGAATTAATTCCAGTCCAACAGATTCCAATTCCACAGTCTTTTGTCTAGTTCTAGGTTCTATTTCTGCTCCCAGATTATAATGTGCATGTACTAATCAGCTTTGATTGTCTAAATCAATACTCACAGAAACCCATTTTATAGATTTAAAAAATAGAGGCTGGAGCTAGGTTCAATGGATTGCCTGTGGACTCAGGTAGAAGAATTACTTGAGCCTAGGAGTTTGGGACCAGTTTGAGTTTGTGAAACTTCATCTCCAAAAATTAAAGAAAAAGAAAAAGAAACACAGTCACAAAGATATCATGCCATTGTGCTAAAGTCATGCAGCTCCTCTCTGAATGTCCAGCAAGTTGCAAATTACGTTCTTGTTCACTCTGTGACCAGGGTCTCTATACTGCCTTTCTATTAAGAGAGTCTAACCCAAAGAGTGACAGAGTGTAAACATTTGACAAACTAGCTTGGTTGCTTATTGTTTATTTACATTCATTTTTCAAAAATTACCTTTTCATTCTAAAAAAAGTATTTTCATAACATTTTGTCTGTTTATTTCACCTTGTCCGTGTGTGTGTGTAGGTGTGTGTGGGCGTGTGTGTGTGTGTGTGTTACAACTTAGGCCCATTAGCAAATTTAATTTTTCTGGATACAATCATTTGTGTGGGAATTGGCAAGTGAGCAAAAGTGTAGATTGGGCAAATGTCTTTTGAAAGTCTAAGAAAAGTGTGTTCTGTTCTTTTTCATGTTGTCACATCCAGATGTGAAGGCTTGAAACACTGAAGTGGCACACATGGATACCTGGCTTCAATATCAGGAAGACAGATAAGATGCGCAGAGAAAGAGTCAAAACACCTGGACCCGTGACCAGTGGACACTTGTGCATCTGGAATTCTAGTGTTATACACTAATAATATTCTCTTATGGCTGATGCCTATGGAATTGTTTTTGTATTACTTAACACAGAAAGCCCCTTAATTGACATGTTTGAAGAGCTGAGATTCATAGTCTGGCTCTGCAAACAATACTCATGGGAATTGGCCTTAACCTCCCTAGGTCTCAGATTCTCATCAAATGGGACTCCATTTCTACCTAAATTGTTCTCTGTGAGCATGAGACAGGAAAACAATCCATTAAGCACTCTTCAAATCATCTGTCACTATGTCAGCAATTAATGGGTTGATATTAATTAAGTTACTTACCTATCTATTTTATCTCCTGCCACATTAAAGAAGAAGAAAAGAATTCCACCAAGCTGGATTGAGTAAATATTGTGCCCTCAGTACTGTACTAAGGGATTTGCTTTCAACAGTCCAATCTCAAGTTGAAACTGGAAGGGGTCAGTTCTATTGTCACTTCCTTTTTATTGATGAGGAAATGGTAGATCAGACATGTGAAGTTTCCCAAATCTCTTGGGACACTTACTTACTTTTATCAAGTACACTGTAGACTATGAAAATATTACCGGTCACACAAAAGGGAAATGTTTGGAAAATATTTCATTAAGAAATATTTAATGAAGTGAGTTCTGATCTTTCCATGTAAGCAGCCAAAGGAAGAACCACACTATCAAAAAAAAAATCTTCAGTTTAAAAATATAAAATGAACAAAGTAGGTTTATTTCCAGGTAGAACTTTTTATCGTGCAATGAAAGAGCGATTTGATGATGGAAAAAGTTCAACACATCTCATTTATAAAGGAAGAAGTTATTATAATAAGAAAGTATTCTATTTGTTCTTAGCCTTTATCTTTTCTAAAAAGGGAAAGAGTAATTAAAACCCAGTCCAACTCTCCAGCAGGAAGCTTTGCACATGCAACCTACAATAAATATCCAAGAACTTCTAAGAGTTCATAAATGCCAGATGTTACAATTATAATAGTTAACACATGTGTTAGAGCTTCTGGATGCTGCTCTTTCATCAAAACATGTATTTCTGATTAAAATGAAGGCAAAACAAAATTACAATTATTGATTAAAGAGTCATTGATCTTGTAGATATAAAGAATTTGACAGGTTTCCTGAAAAAAAAAATATTACCTGGAAAAAAGGAACACTTTAGCCATGAAAGAGAGGGCAAAATACTTAGAAGAAAGAAAAACAGACTTGTAAAATATATAATCTGAAGATCAATTTGAGATACAATTGGATTTATATTTTTTTTTCGGCCAACATTTTTATGGCAAAATGTCTTTTTTTTCCTTTCAGTTTCCACAGTGGTGGTATAGCTGCCAAAATGAGTGTTGATCTTTGTTTAGTATTGTATTGAAGGCATATATTGTACACACTATTTTCTAAATGAGGGGACATCAGAGAATAATAGAAATCTCATAGGTCATAGAGAGCTGAATGGTACTCAAACACCTTCAAACAGATTGTTCTTCGACTTTCTTTACAAAGATAAAAATGGTTATGCTTGTTGGTATCACTTGGATTTCTCCTGCTTATGCCTAAGGGTTTGTTGGTTGTTTTTTTTTTAATCACAGTCCTTTAGCTTTTAAAGTATTTTTCTCATCTCTGTATTTTCCAGTTCTGACAAGGTTCTCCTTGCATTTTAGGTGCTTAGTAAGTGTCTTCCATTAAAAATAGTATTCTTCAAATTCTGTTTCACAACTCATTGAAGGGGACATACAGTTATAAAGGCCTCCAAAAAGTCCCACACTGAGCTCCAACTTGGTTTTCCCTTTTCCTTTCTGACACTCAAGATCAGGGTGATCAGTTCTTTCTGATTATATGGTCCATTTTGGTGACAATTTCTTAGAGATGAATTTCTTGAAATTGCAAACCTCACATCCCACTATTCAAAGTGAACATTCCAAAGAATATATTTCTCTGTGAATTTCTGGAATTGCTGATTTTCAGACACAAATCATGTCCTTTCAAGATAGAGATTTTTTTGTAATGATTTTTGTTACCATTGTGGGGGTAACAAAACCTATTCTTTACTAGTGGTTAGCTTTGCCTGTGACCATGACTGAAATAGTTTGAGCAACTTTCATCCCACTTATCATGCCCTTCCTGAGTAACCATGCTATAATCTTTTCTGTGTCAGTGGCTTCTGCTAGGAGACTATCACATGACCACTGACCACTGATGCAGATCTGGCATCTTGAAATATGAAGTCATCTTCTCCCTTATTTTCCTTTATCGATCTCCTGTCTTGGCTCACCTCTCATAGCATCTCAGCTCTCAGAATGATAAGGATTCCTGTGGTTTCCAAACCCATATAGAATAGAACTCACATCGGTTGCTCCCTACTCATGATTTGCTTGTCTTCTGAACAACAGACCCATGTGAACTTGAGATCCTTCTCCTATTTCAACATTTACTGGTGTCTGCATCAAAATGCTCAAAATAGTGAAACTCTTTTCATTTTATGTAAAAAGAAAAAATTCCTAAGGACATCAACAAATAACAAAACCATGTGTTTTTTGAATGATTTGATGATTCTTTTGCAGTTGGTCTATATGTGCTTTGGCTTAAGGTCCTATTGGTTCCACCTCCTAAATGCACATCACATCAATGCTATGAGTTTTGTTCTCCATTCACACACATTATATCCAATCCTTGCAATAAATCTATAAGAGATATAACTTTATTCCTTATCAATGAAAACAATAATAGTGATGAGTGAATGTATCCCAGGCAACTGCCTTGAAACTTCCTGCTCTCTTCCCTGCCTAGAGGTGATTACACTGGTTCTGAAGGAAATCAGAGAAATGCATTTTCCCCTACTGAAATGACCTAGGCACCCCTAAGAGAGAAGCTAGTTTGCTTAACATATTTCAGGGGCTGTTGAATTATTTGTGCTCTACTACAAGGTCGCTATAATTCCTCACTAGCTATCAATTGTTTGACAATGGGATGTCATCAATCAGCAGTAGCTTTCATTGCCAAGTGCATTCTATTTTTATATACCCATGAACGCACATATTTAGCAGAGACAGGAAGATGTCTTTCTCTATAGGATAAGCAATGAATTGTGTGTTTCATCTGAAACACATTATTTTGCAACATATTATTCAGAAATATCCTTTGCCTCAGACAAAAAAGACTTCAGTTAAAAAAATCATAATATATTCCTCCTTAAAAACTTTTTTTTCCCTATGAAGGTTTGCTACAGAAAGCAGATTGAAAAAAATGCCTTCTATTCTGCCATTTTATAAAATATGTCTCAGCAAATAGTCATAAATCTGTCAGATATTGCAACCCAGTTTGGTATTATATACTAGGAAAATGAACTCAATAGCAATATAATCTTACTTTCCAATATAACTGAACTCGGGGAAAATATCTCAAGAAGAATGCAGGCACAGAAAGCAAATAAAATCTAAGTACTGCAGATATAAAGAATTTTATGATAGCATATACACCTTTGGATATTGGTGTTTTCCTTTTATTAATTCTAACACAAACCCTCAATCATATCTTTCTTTCTTTTTAATTTGGTTTATATTTTTTTCATTTTCTCTGAAAAGAGTGAGATTACATTATATCTTTTACCATTTTTTTTAGGTTTACTTTTCCATTAAAAATATCATTGAAGCCCTATTTAGATATTAGCCTATTTATACGAATACCATTTTCATGGTGTCCATATCATAGAGATTTATTGATTTCTCTTTCTTGCAAATCAGATAGTGTGTGTCCATTTATCAAATTGGAATTTTAATTGAAAGGTAAGCAGGGCTGGCTCAAATGATTTCTTGGCAGTGTTTTAAGTCTTCGAACATTTTAGCTGCCTTTCCTTAACTAGAAGGTGGACAAATATATTTAACAAATCAAGATCAACTGCTAGTTGGATTTTTAAAAGATCATTCTTACTTATAGAAAGGATGTGCTATCTTTGAATTTTTACCACCTGAAGTTTTGGAGAAAGATCACCAAATGATTGACTAAAAGGAAATGGGACTGATTGTTCTCTTTTGGAATTACTCTACCATTCATTCATACAACTACACTAGCATTCTGGAAGTAATTATTGAGTAATATAGAAGTCAGAGAGAGCAGAAGTTTGAGAGAAAGAATACAAAATAGTTAGAGCCTCAATAGGAAGGACCTTGGCTCTTATGTATGCTAATTAGTGGGGAAAAATGGCTCCTCATTGATCTACAATACAGAGTCCTTAATTTGACTCACTATGACTTTTATGAACTAGCTGCTCATTTGTTCTCCAGCCTCATCACTTATAATTCCCAAGTTTTCTTCCCCAATACTCTATGCTACAGTCAGAATAAATTTATTTCAATTGTGTGGAAAAGTCAAGCCACAGACTTTAAATATGTTGTACTCTTTTCATAGATCCCTCTATCCCTCATTATCTATTTCTTTTTCCTGAGATCAAATATGGTCTTCACAAAGCTTTGATCCGATTCCCTACCCTGAATCCCAGAAACTGCACTTTCCCTATACTGGCTTCATGACAGTATAGTAGAATTCCTTGTTTGATTATCTGAGTTTCCCACTAATCCCAGAAAGAAACAGTGACTTCCTTGCTTAGTGTTGAATCCTTTATTACTTGTGTTCATAATTTCAGGTTAAAGGAAGGACACCATAAAAGGCCTGGATTTAGGATAGTTTTAGGATGTGCTTAAAGAATCAAAAGAATTCCAGGTAATTTGAAGAAGATGGCTTCAATAAATGAGGTGTAAAAGTTATCACGTAGTCAAATATAGTATATTTTGAATGCCAGAATACTTTGACCTTGAATCTATAGATATAATGAAAGACACTGCAGACCATAGGCAACATATTCTGATACTCAAGATTTAAGACAACAAGTATGCTGTTTTTAATGTATACATGGATCTAAAATGAAAATTAAACTAGATATGAAGCAGAAGCTCTACATGAAGAGTCACATTAATATTAATTCTTGAGAGAAAGAGAGGAAATTAGCAGCAAGGAAGCACCTGCTAAGTGACAGGTACCTTGCAATGTACTTTCTCTTTAAAATTCTCTTCTTTGGGACAGTTCACGGTGTCTCTGCTTATGTGCACTAAATTTCAATGATTTTAAATGTTCTTTCCTTCATTGTCTTTAGATGTCTTAAACATACCCTGAAGCAGTCTATAAAAGAATCCCTCAATATATTATAAGTAATTTAGCATATCCAGTTTAATAAATATGTGTTTATTTCATGAGAACCTTAAAACCCTTAAAATAGGTAGAATCATTTTTTATATTGAAAATATGGTTAATAAGTGTCTAATTTCAGTCTGGGCTGACATTAAGAAAATATCATAAATTCAGTGGCTAAAACAATAAATTATTTTCTCAGATTGTAGGAAGCTGGAAGTCTAAGATCAGGTGCTCCCATAGTTGGGTTCTGGTAAGGGCTCTCTTCCTGGCTTATGGATGGATGCTTTCTCACTATATGCTCCTCCTCCTCCTCTTCCACCTTAGGTAGGAGTGATTTATATATTCACTAATCCCATGATGAGGATCCATCCTTATAACTTTATCTAATCCTAATTACTTCCCGAAAGCTCCATCTCCAGTGCCATCACTTTTGGAGTTTGGGCCTCAATAGATGAATTTTGATGTACACAAACATTTAATCCGTGATAATATATGAAACTGTAAGAGATTCACCCAAAGACACTGTATTGAGTTGGATAATTTTCCTCCAAATTTTGTGTCCTTCCTGGAACCTAGAATCTGACCTCATTTGAAAATAAGGTTGTGCAAATATAATTAGTTAAGATGAGGCCATACTGGATGATGGATACTTAATGCAATATAACTGGCATCCTTATTAGAAAAAGGGAAGAGACACAGAGACAGATATACACATAGCAAGTACGACAGAATGAAAGCAGACATCTGTAAGCCAAGTATTGCTGGCAAGCACCAGAAGTTAAGAGAACAGCATGAAACAGGTTCTCCCTAGAGTAATTTCAGTTCTTATTTTTTTTTATGTTCTTTACTTCTCTATTCTTACACTGGTTATAGAGTTCCTATGTAATAGCTACCATTGTCTTCTTATGATGGATATTGGATCTAAAGTGAAAAATATTCTTTCTAAAACAGAGAATCCAGTTAAGTATTTTAAAAAGCACATTAAACAATTTTCTTTCATGATAAACTCCAGGTTCTGGCTAGTTTAACATTAAGTGACTTTCTTTAACAAGTGCCAAGTGCCACAAGTAATTTCAATAGCATAAGGATTCTAAAAATTAGAAAAGTAAAAGGCAACAAAGTCAGTAACCTTATTTTTATGTTTTAAATTCTAAGCATTTGCTAGTATCTGACATATTTTCTTTCTGGCTTACTGGGCAAGAAGGAAATATGAGAATTTTAGAATCTCATTAACCCTTCCTTTAAACCTTTCAAGATATTCCATGTATAAGGACATGATAATGGTATAGAACAATTCTAATTTTCTTCTATATGTTTATATTTCACATGGGAAGTACTTGCTGGAATGTTTAGTTTTAAATAAAAAGCTCAGGTATAATCTTGAGTATTATTCCCTAAAATGACAGTTGTAGCATGGAGTATATGGAAACTCAGAGCAATAATTCCATCTAGGAATTAAGTCTAAGAATCAACAGTATTATTTTGGTGCTCTTTTCACTATTGTTCTGTGCATCTGTGTCGCAAAGCCCTCGTTATTGCCAGTTGTTTTAAAACAACATTCTACAATGTTATGTGAATTTGAAGATTTGTAAGACATTTTGGTTTTTGTCTTTCCAAGACACAGCTGGTGTACTGTTTGCACAGTACCTGGCTTACATCTAACTGTAGTAAATGGAGGAGTACGTCTACATGTGTTCTTCATTCAGTGGAGATTACTCTGGACACTCAACCATTTTCTTGGGAACTACTTACCTTATGTATTAGTAGGTAGAAGAAGTTTTACACTAGAGTGAAATTTTCAGTAAGTGAATACTGGTAGGTGACATATGGGAAGCTCTGTCAGTACTCACGTGATGGAAGCATCTCATCTCGGAATAGGTTGAAATAAGATACCTTCTATTTCAGGATTGTAGCTTTAGAATTATAGAAAGTAAGATTCCCTTACAGAAGGAGAGATTACTAACTCTGTTGCATGAGGAACTAGATGAAAATTAATGCAGATAACAGAAAGGTAGAAATAATATTTACATGGCTTGCTGATGATATGATAACGTACCCAAATGAGAACAGCCTTGCTCCTTAAAGACTATTGTTAACTAATAAGAAAGCTTGGTGGGACTGGGTTTAATTCTCAACATCATATAATAAGATGAATAAAGATTAAAAAGATTATAGGAAGCCACTGTTTAAAAAAAAGAAAGAAAGCTTGTTTAAAAACATAAATTTTCTACCTACTAAAAAGGAATAATTAGACTATATAATAATGGAATTTCAATTATGTATATAAAATACTAAAAGCTTAAAATATAAAAACTTACTTGTAAGTGTATTAAAATGAATGATTTCATTTTCAAAAATAAAATAAGACCTTATGAGTAATATGAAAGGTTGTTTTTATTTTATTGGACAGACATTGCATGATTCCAAATGGGAAACACTATGTTATAAACACAGCAGCTCTTACGAGATTAATGTAAAAATGGGCACAACTGTAAAAAAAAAAAAAAAAAAAAAAAAACTTGCATTTTGGAATTTTTTATAAACAAATCTATAATTAATTTGAAAGATTTAATGTTCATGGGTAGCCAAATTCTTAAAAATATATGACTAGTAAGATTATTAGTGTTAATAAACACAGTTTTCTCTTGGAATTCATGAGAGATTGGTTCCAGGACATAATAAAATCTGCAGATGCTCAATTCCATATTGAATGGCATAGTATTTGCATATAACTTATACATATCCTCCTATATACTTTGAATCATCTCAAATTAGTAATGAAACCTAGTAAATGAAAATGTCATATTAATTGTTGTTATTCTGCAATGTTTAGGGAACAATGACAAAAAATGTGTCTCTACTGAAAATGCATATTTTCAGTAGAGACACAAGGCTAAATAGATTATTTTATCAATGTTTGATTGGATCCACCAGTGTATGAGACATAGATATGGAGGGCCAACTGTACTTTTTATATATCTGGGATTAAGTAGTTAGAAATGTTAAAATTGCCTTCTCACAAATACACAATATCTGCAGGTCAAATCACTGAACTTAAAAATAAAAATCTCTTTTATTTCTTCATGTAATATTATTTGTATTACTTTTGTTTGTGTACATATTCTGCAAATTTTGTTCAATGTCTTAAAAAGCACTTAGTAAAGCTAATAAGGAGACCATGATGTTAGACAGGAAGGAGGTCACAAACTCCTGAAGGGGACCTTTGAAAATATAGCCTGTGGCCATGGAGATGTTCAACGATGGGCTTTTTTTCTCTGGTTTCTCCAGCATACATGTAGGTAAATTTGATAAAATTTTGGGAAGTATGCTGCAAGCGACACTGCACGGGAAACCAGTGGGCCTGTATTCTCTCACAACCCCTGCCATTCACTCTTTGCATTGTTACGCAGAGTATATATAGCTCAAGCATCATGAACCCATGAGTTCCTTGTGTTCACAGTTATCCTCAATGATGCCACTTGCCTCTTTTAAGTTGGATTTCATTATAAGTCAGAGAGAACGATATCAACACTTAGATTTACTTAACTGCCACAGGAATGTGGATTTGAAATATATTTCAAAGTTCCTATAACATCAAAGCATGAAATTTATATAGTTTGTATGTAAGGGTTATCTTTTTGCCCTTCCAAAGAAACCAAAAAACCAGCTAAGTGTCATTGGATACTAACAGTGCAAATCTTACTAAAATATATATAAAATTATCAAAACGTTAATGCATTATTGATTTTTCTGAGCACATTTTACAATTGGTTACAGAAATAAAATTGTTCATGACAGCAGCAAGATATTCACATTACACATGTGAATATAGGAACCCTTCGCTCTTCAAGTCAAGAAGAATTCAACTGCAATCAACTCTTTTTCCAGGCTGTGATTTAAGAAGACAAGTCATCTACCCTCAATATGATGATATGGAGGTAAAGAAAATTAACCTTGAAGCAAATGTTCAGTCACAAATGACATTAAAAAAAAACCTAACAGAATAAAAATATTTTCAAAGTTCCCCCATGTCTTTATTTGTATGAAATATTTTCAAAAACATCACTTGGCAATGGTATTTTATCATATGCTTTGTTAAAACTCAAAATGTGTGTACTTTAAAATACTTTTAATTTCCTGCTATTCTAAAAGATATTTGGAGTTAGAAACATCACATCCAGGTTTGTCTTAAAATAACTGCTTAAATAACATAATGGACCAAAAATATCCTGTTGTGTAAAACTAGAATTTCTCCATACTCTGTCAATTGAAAAATAAATAAATAAAGCTACCTTTTTAATGAAAAATATAATAAGCCCTTAGGGATTAAAAAGCTTCATAGAAATGCTCTTCTAAGGAAGGCAAGGCTTCAATTTGCTGATACAAGCTGATCCATTGCCATATTGCCATAGGAAAGTGAGGGTTGTGGAAAAAGTATAAGAAAGGTGAAATGAGAGTCTTAACCTTGGAAGATTTTAGAAAACTTTAGGAATTGAAGTAGAAGTGAAGGGAAATAGCCAGTTGGTGAACTACTATTAAGTGGTAGCTTTGTAAGACACTCTTTCATTTCTCCATAAATTATAGTAAACTTGAGGTTCCTTATCAGTGTTGTAGATTGGATTTGCTTTTACTGGAAGAGAAGTAGAAAGACTATCATCTAGGTGGGCACAGACCAGAGGTATGGCGACTGTGAAAATCCAGCCATGTCTCATTGCACCAGTAATTGAAATTAAGTTTCAAATCTGTCTCTTCAGCTTAATTTCATAGGCACCAAAAATACAAATAGCCCAATCAATAAATGGGCCAACAACCTGAATAGACACTTCTCAGAAGATGATATACAATCGATCAATAAATATATGAAAAAAATGTTAATCATCACTAGCAATTAGAGATATGCAAATAAAAACTACTCTTTCATCTCACTCCAGTCAGAATGGCAGCTATTATGAATACAAACAATAATAAATGTTGGCGAGAATGAGGGGGAAAGGTATACTCATACACTGCTGGTGGTACTGCAAATTGGTGCAGCTAATACGGAAAGCAGCTCATTATTTTAGTTCTATGTATTTTTATCAATTACATGGATTACTTCTTTCTCTCTTATTGTGTCAATTTAGGAAGAGTTCTTCTAAATATTTTTAATGGGGTGTACCAAATAGTTTTTGATAGAAGAATACCACTTTTACTCCCACCAAAGTATTATAAAATTATCATTCTTTACCTATTTGTACAATAAAAAACATCACTTGCAAATTTTAAAGGAAAATTTAATAATCCCCATCCCTACCCCAAATTTCTTTGCAGGTGCTAGAAAAATTCACTTTGCTCTATGTGATAATTATTTTCATTTGTTCTTTGTGAATATTTTACATATTCAGCAATTGAGATACTTATTTTATACATACATGTCTGCAGAAATAGTTTAGAACAAATACCAACTTTCCCATTACTTCTGGATTTTGATGTCTTGTTCAAAAAGCCCTTTTTGTATCATAATTATCTAAATATTTATTCATTTTTCCTAATAACATTGAGTTAGGCATCATTTTATTTGAAAATATTTAATCCATATTGACATTCTCATGTATATTGTGTGAAATAATAATTTGTCTTTACACTTCTTTCAAATAGTTGGCCAATTTCCCAAAACCATTTATTGAATTTCTCCTTTCTTTGACGATTTAAAATAAATAAAATAACTCCATCATGTCATATGCTCTGTTCATTTCAAAGAATCTGTGTCTCTATTCCTATGTCAATACCAAACGGTTTTACATATAGTAGTCTTACTTTAAATGTCAACTTTTGGATGGCAAAAATCCTATTGAACTGTATTTCATTGGTTATAATTAAGATTGATTTTAGAATATCCAAATCCCATTTTTGACTTTTATTATAATATTTTAACATTATACACAGTTCATTCTTTACCAGTATTATGTCAAATTTCTTCCTTATTAAGCAATAAGAGATCTCTTTATTCAATGCTACTCTGATAATCTGATCTGAAAGAGCTCTTTAACTGAGCTTTATTTTCTATTTAATTTCCAGAGTGAGCTTTCTTAAGCATAGATCCTGTCATGTACTTTCCAAGCTTAAAACTCTTCATTAGTTCTCCACTGAAGATAGGGTATAATTGGATCTTCAGAGCATGACATCCAGGGCTTGGTTTTTCTCCATCTTGATCATCCAGTAATTAATTTAGTAGAACTGGGTGCAATCACAAGACTGCCTACACAGCATATATTCCTAACTACTGAGCAGCATTGACTTTAGAAAATGTGGTGCTCTTTTGCTGAGCTCTTCTCTGAGAGTCAATGACCATAGTTATTGATTTGATGTGTGCATTGTTGTAATGCTTTCCCATTTCGTAGAGTACCTGCCAAACTAAAGATTATGCCAGATGTACTTTAGTGGGTTGTTTAAACTGATGGCTTCTCATTCATATAGCAGGAGAGAGAACATGCCACTCGCTGCTAGAATAGCTATTTTTTCTTCTTATTTAGTTATTTATGTTTTATTCAGGCAAAGCTAGAGCAAGTAGGCTGTGATTGTTTTAAGAGTATAGTAAATTCTGTTGTATTTTGGGGGTATCTTTTATTTCTTGGAAAAAGAAAATCATTGAAAAGAAGACTATGAGATAATAGCTCATTTGCCTTGATCCTATTGTTCTCAGCTACTGCTATTTATATGGCAAATAAAATAAAATTAAAAGGAATGGAATTGTTAAGAGATATAACCTTGACAGGCCTTGTGCTTTGAAATACATTTTGACTGAACCTAGTGCTGAGGGCATGAGATCATCTCCCCTTGGGTATTCATCATGGTTGGTACAGGATCTGGGCCACTCAAGAGACAAGCTTCATCTATCAGAGAATGCAGGATCATCATTCAGTTGTGACCCTGTGCAACAGCAAACAATGTTGACAGTAATTAACAGAGCAGAGTTGAGTTTTCTCCACAACTTGCTTTTGAAAGGGAATGGATTCCTACTTTCAAAGTAGGAATCAGAGCAAGTCTTGAGGGTTTGGGGACAGTTTTAAGGAGAGGAATCTTAAGAGAAGAAACTGGGTTTTCCATTCATAAACCATTAGAATTTCATCTTATTAGGAAAATAAGAGTTATGATTTTGCTACATGAATATATGAAAATGAATATGCATTGTTAGCAATGATTTTTATTAAAATGTATTTAATGAATGCACATGATTGACTCCTATTCAACATTTAAAGCTAGCAACTAGATTTTTATTATCATCTTGGATATGGGAGAAAAGGGGACACAGAAAAGCTGGTGATTATAAGGAGAAGGTAAGTAATTAGAGCATGACTACTACTCAGTCACTGTAAAGCCAAAGCTTTGTGCTGTTAACTCTCTATCTTAATTATCTCCTTACTTTAAACTCCTAATTGTTGAGTACCAAAATTAATAGCCATTGATAATGCCCACTAATTGTAGCACACTATCTAGCACTTAATTGATGGAAGTCATTCTTATTATTGATTATTTTATCTACATTCTAATCACTTTGTTTTCTTTATATTATTCCATCTTTATAATAAACACTTTGATATGTTTATTTTATTTTCATAAATCAGGACACCATGAATTCAAAACAAAATTGCAAACATGTCCTTATTCAGCTGGATACAAACTTGAAGATCATATTCATTCTGCTATACATTGAGTTCTAGACCAGTAAATATCCTTAAACTTTTTAGACTAAAAGGATAGACCATGGTATTGGGCAACTCAAAAAGCTGAAAAAATAAGTATAATTTCTCAAAGACTATTATAAAATTCTAGCTTATTTCCTTTTTTAAAAAACTCTTTGTATCTGATGTCTTGATTTTTAATAATGAAGCTTAAATACAAAAGAAGAAGAACTCACAAATTAATTATCAACCTAACATGTGCCAATGTTTAAAGCCTGCAACATTTTTTTTTGTGTGTATGTGATTATCTTCCTATAAATGAATACCCTCAAACTCAGAGATAGTAAAAGAATCACAAAGCTTTTCAATGCTGAATTCAGTACTCAAATTTAAAATAGTACATAAGAATTCTTTTAGTTTTCTTTCTCTTTTTTTTGCTGCAATGATTTCAGGAAAAGTTTAAAACTATTGATAAATGCCCTTTCCTGTCTCCCTCTTTGCAAAAAAAAAAAATTTTCCCTTGATTTCAAAGTAGTCCAAAGAGAGAAAAATTGGGCATCTGGTTTTCCCACTACAAGGTCTGTTGACAATGAATGTTTGATACTTGACATCCATCTGCTATAGGAAAGTTCCACATTAATAAAGAGATGAAGATATGTGACTTTCCTGGAGGCTTAACTATTTAATATAGAAGTCATTATTTTATAGAGAAAGAAATATTTTATTCAACCAGTTCATCAAATTTATGTATCTAAAGGACACATTTTGTTGGCACCCAAGGGCAAAGTAAAATCATTCTGCAAAAGAGTAAAAATGGCACTCCAATTTTTAAAAGGTAAATCAAGCAAATAGATCTACTACCTATTAAATTTTAGAACTGGTTTTCAAATTGGAGGATAATTCAGAAAATCGAAGAGAAGATAGCAGAGAAGGAAGCACACCCCTGTGCCCTTGCATTCTACTTACTAGTGTCAGAGTTTCCCACTATCAGAAAGTCGCTCATTCAACAGAGTTTACAAAGAAAGAAAGACCTATGTATCACAGCCTGGAAAGGCAGCACAGATCTTAGCATATTAACCTGAAATTGTAACCTGGCAGGCCAAAGTCCCCCACAGATGTGTTTTGTTAAACTACTCTGTTGATGTATGTATTTCAAAGATGAAATTTTTACCAAAAAGAAAAATGTTAAAAACCAGCATTTTATCATTTGAATTGAATTTGCTAAATTATCTTTTTTTTTTAATCCCCCTTTTTCAAATCCAGAAACAATCCAGAATTTGAGAAAGAGACCAAGAAGAGTATTGTGGGTTATTGAATTTCTTTTTTTTCTGTCTATTATAGTAAATGATTTTTTCACCTTCTTTTCTCTTTTACCTTCCTCCTTTCTTCACCTCTTGGCAGCCAATTGCTTCTAGTAGACTTTGAACTGAGATATAGAGAAAGGGCTGCCCATTCTTACCTGAGCAGTTATAGTTTATGTCGGAAGGTTCTTATTTTGGCAGATGTCCAAACACTGGTTCTCTGTAAGATGAACTGTTTTGGGGTTCCTTAACATCACCCTACACAATATGCTGAACTCCAGTTGCAGTTCCAGATGCCTGCTTGTTGGTCCACATACAGACTCTCATGCAAAAACCACCCGCCCAAAAGCAAGGTTTGCAATGGAGAGCACTTTCAATGAATTTCTCTTCTTCATTCTACCACTAAATACTACTTAATATCTTAGATTCTCATTTTTTCTTACGTTTCTTTTCTTTCTTTTTCTTTTTTTTTTCTTTCTTCCAAACACATGTCCTATAACTTGCTTCCCAAATTCCAGAACTCTGGAGTTGTTCTTGGAAGACTCTGTCACTCAGCCTGAGGGAGGTGAGACACTGATAACTTTGTCTCATAAAATATTTCTTTTAATCTCTACCTTTTCTTTATTTAAATAAATAATAACCACTGATACTTATTCAGTGGATTTCCAATATTAGCCATTGTTTTACTTAAGTACACTGCACTAAACATTCATTGAATCCTCGCAATTATCTTGTGCATCAAGTATGGTTAAAAGGCCCAGTGGACCAATGGGATAACTATCTTTGCATATATGAGTGAATTAATGAAGTCTAAAGAGTTAATAAAGCATCAGAGAGGGTAATGAAACCTATAGCTACCTACCCTCAGGGTCTGTGCTCAGAACCACCATCCTCTGTGCTGTTTTCTTCCTCCCACTCTCGACTGGTAATATCTCATAATTGCGATTATTTTATATTTTAGGACATATATAGAATATCTAGTAAAATCCTACTTTTTAAAAGATATTCTACCAAGAGTATTATAGGTATATCTCACTGCATCATCATCAAATGAGACTCAATGACATTATTATTATTCCCAATGTACAGCTGAAAATCTAAGGTTCAGAGAGGTGTAACCACTGTTCACATGGTCATCCAGTGGTGTGTCCAGGGCTTGGAATCTTTCATTCTGACTTGCACAGCCAGATCTCTGGATAGCTATGCTAGACTGCCTCTCTTTAGATTGCTGAGAATTCACTAATACAGGACAGTAGAGACTACCGACTCCTCTATCATACCTAAGAACATTTAAGAGTCTATTAAGATGTAGTGAATATATCAGTTTTATTTCAAGCTTTAGTTCAATTATATGAGAGTAGGTTATATAAGAAATGGAGATCTTTATTGGACTACTGAGGGCAAGGTGAAAAGCATTTATCAGTGTATCATCTATATATATATGTCTGCATGATTAAATGGTTTAATAAGTTTTATAATAATCATTATTGTAACACATGGCATTATCCTATATCATATGATGAAAAGTTATGTTGGAATATTTTGTTATTGCAGTTAACTCTTCCAGAACAACAGGATACCATATTAGCTTGCAAATTAAAATTACATTAATTGTTCAGTGAGTGCCTGAATCTTGCACAGTAAGTGATATTTAAGTCACTTAGACATATTAACTTTGCTACCATGGTAACTTTGAAAAATATAGGTCCAATACAAAATATACCTTTGGCTGTCCATTTAATGGTGATTTCCCTTCTTATCCCTTACCAACAGAATCTAGTATGAATTGGTCACCAATCTGATAAACATTCTAAGAAAATAGATGTAAACTCTGATTGGTATAACATGGCAATCTTCATCTGCTTTTCCATTCTCCCTGACAGGCAGGTATGGCCTAATGACATAATTGGGGTCAAAGAGGTTAATATTTTCCATGGGACTTTGTAGGAGAAATATTTCATCTTGGTAAGAAAAACACATTCATTTTTTTAAAAAGCTTTGTTATGAGGCCTCTTCTCCTTTCTTCCTGTTTCAGATACATTTGTTTGAGTAAGTGGTATTTGTAGGTGAAACGACATGCTTGTGATTTCCAGGCCAGAAGCCTAAACAAGATAGTTGCACCTCTGCATGGCACAGTAACTCCAAGCAAGGACCCAGGTCTTTGATAGCATTGGTGAGGTTCTGCATGGAAGCTGGATTTATTTGGCTCCATATATCTTGGTTTACCTTTATTAAGCATGTGAAGGCATTAGTAAACTTAATCCTTAAGAATGGTTTTGGATTCAAGAATATGTAATCATGTATTCTCATTCTGGCTCTACCCAATTCAGCTGTCTGACCTTCAACAAAGTACTTAATCTCTCTGCCTCTGCTTTTTCATCTGTAAAATAGATTGTTGTTATTGGCAAAGGTTGTAATTATTGTTTTGGAAAAAAAATAGATACAAAACAGCTGACAATTCTAAATCCATAACAATTTCCTTTCATTTAGGAAATGGCTCAAATGCTTTTAAAAACAATTATCTGTTCTCTTTTCCCCAATTAAATAATACATGGAGACATTATATACACTTATGAAAGGAATCCTTTGGGTTCACAGGTTCATGTAAACCTTATTCCTTCCCACCAAGTTTCCCTATTGACCCTTGGAATATTTCCACAGATATTTAAAACAAAACAAAACAAAATACCTTTGTTCTAAGAAACCAAAATAAATATTCTTTGAATTTTACATTATGACTTCTTGAGTCACTTGAAAAGACAAAACATAGATGCAGATTATTAGAACAAGCGAGGTACCAACAAGGATATGAATAGCTATTTATTATCTATTGGCAAAAGTAGATAGGCTCTTATTTTATTTAAATTCTTTATTTTTTGTTACTTTCATTTTAAAAAAATTAGTTTCTATTCTGAATTTTGTGTGCTTATTCTTATTTGTATCTATTGCCCTCACTTCTCCCTGCTCTCAGAATATCTGTATATATTCATTCATCTCCCTTGGTGTTGTGTTTATATTGCTACTCAAAATAGTTTTGATTACCTATAAAACAAGAATACATAGACTCAGAGAGGCTAGAAGATGGAAGAGAGTGCATTAGCAATTTTGGATCCTCAGAGGCCTGTTTTTCCTACTTTCCTGAGTCTTACAATGCATTGAAATGGTTTTACATGTTCTTGTATCTTTTCCATATCAAACACAGTGACAGATTCTAAGACTCCATCAGCACGCTCCATATCAGATGGGAGACAGCAGCCCAACACATTGAAGAATCTTGCCTCAAGGTCCAGAGCTACCCTGAAGGCAAGAAAAATGAAAATAGCCCCGTAGTCAATTGCAAGGGAGCATTGGATTGGGAAATGGGAGACCTCAGCCCCTCAGTCCTTCCAGCCTCTCACTAATTAACCTCTTACTAATTAGAAATGCCATTTTTAATTACCATCATTTCCCTCTTTAAATGTGGTGAAAGCTAGCTCTGTAAGGCTCTGGGGTTCCATTATGTTACAACAGCTGTAAATTACCTAAGTGATTAATATGGCCTCTTCTGATGCCCCTGAAGGCCCACTCTCCCTAGGGAGGGACGATGTCAAACACAGAGCTCAGCATCATGGGACAGAGCACATGTTTTCAAGATCTAACTTAATAAGATGAACTGAAATGATGAGACCTTGCACTGAATCTAGCATGACACTTGGTTACCAATGAAAGACTGGGTCTCAACGATTACAGAAAGCTACATAGATCTGCCTCAAACACTGTCTTGAAATTAAAGTCACCTTGCAATGACATGGCCAGTCTCTTCTTCTGCCCTTAAACACCTTGCATTGAATGCAAATCTGCCTGCCCAGTGCTGAACTTTATCTATGTGCCAAACACTGTACCAGTATGTGATCATAAAATGGTGGGTCCAAATTGTTCTGACCTCTTGTCTTGGTAGATCCTATGACCTAGCAGGCAAAATAAAATTTATTTCATTTTCTCCCAAGAGTAAACAGTGGAGTGCCCTGTGTGATAATACACTGTGCCTACTGTCCCCTGCATATCTTGTAGGATGTCTGTCTGCCCTCATCCATGCTGGTTTTCTACATTGAGAATATCAAATTTCCTCACACATCCATGGTCTTTTGGTCACTTTGTTATTTTAAGCAAAATCCCTACCTTGCTATGTTAGCAAAATCTCTTCCTGCTTAGTTTTCCAATTTCATGTTATAGAAGTCTTCTTCTGCTCCTCTCTACATCAACTTGATCAGAGTTTGCATTTTATTTTGTTTTCCAATCTAGCCCATTATAGTATATGTCAATGTTGCAAGTCAATATCTACCTATTTGCAAGTCAATATCTACTTATTTGACTATTTGACTAATTTTATTTTCCCTGCTAGGTCATAGACTTTACAGAGACAAGAGGTCAGAACAATTTGGGCCCACCATTTTATGACTACATGCTGGTACAGTGTTTGGCACACAGATAAAACATAACAAATATTGTTAAATGGATAAAGAATTCCTAGTTGGGATGCTAGTTCAACTGCAGACATTTCCTGCTTGCAGCAGGGAGACAAAAGTGGTTCACAATGTGGCCTTCTTCTAGTCAGTGCCCCTTTCACAAAAATGTCTTCCAAAGGTTTCATTTCTTCTTGATTGCTGACAGAGTCCAGAACTCTTCATATTATTTTTCTTAGTCTCTTCAATTCTTAGTGTTTGAATGATTGAATATCAATTACTTTCTTTTCTCTTGGCTCATGGGGATTATGATATAATGATTCAAACCTATGGGATAGTTTTATAATTAGAGCAATTAAATAAAAATCATCATTCTCCTATTGTAAATATTTTTGTACACAGGACTCCAGTTTCTTTATCTATAAAATGAAGAAACTGCATTTGTAAATGTATATAGATATAAACATATGTTTATATATTTATTATGCATTTGTAAATATTATATATATATATATATAATTAGCACATTTTTAACTATGCAGAATAATGGGTTTTATTGTGACATGTTTGTACAAATAACATACTTAGATCATATCCACCTATTTATCCTTCTTACTCTTCCCTCCCCCTTCCTATTCTCTACCAGTCTCCCTGTTACTTCCATGTCATTTTTTTTTCTTTTCTAGATTCCACATTTGAGGGAAATCATGAGACACTTGTCTTTAAGTGTCTGGCTTATTTTCTTTAACATTGTGATCTGCAAATGACAATGATTTTGCTTGAGAAGAAATTATATTTTATGATCAATGTTGTAAGGAAGTAATTCTAAGTCCAACACTCATTCATTTGAACACCTGACCCATAATTAATATTCAGCAAATCCCATTTCTTGGAAAGGAAAGAAGAAAAGTCAGATATAAACTAATAATCTGCATTCATCATTGCAACAGGGAGAAGAGTGATCCTTTTGCTCCTGTCTTTGAGCCCTAATCTCCAGAACCGGTGAATTTGTTGTTAGTTGGCAAGTGGAAGATTAAGGTTGCTAATCAGCAGACCTTGAAATAAAAAAAGATTATCTGGGTGGGCCCAGTGTAATTGCAAAGCTTCTTTAAAAATTGAAGCTGGAAGCACAAGAGTAAGTACCTAGTGACAACGTCAGAAACTCTTACTGCCATTGTTGGCTTTGCAGGTGGTAGAGAGGTGCCAGCCAAGGGATGTGTGCAGTCTCTAGAACCTGGAAAAGGCAAGCAAACCAATTCTTCCTCTATAGACTCCTGGGAAAGCACACCTTGATTTTAGCCCAAGACCCACTTCATTCTTTTGCTCCCAAACCGAAAAATCAATAAATTTGCATTGCTTGAAGTCACTAATTGTATGGTCATTTTTGCATCAGCAAGGAAAATGAATACATACAATCATTCAGAGCAGGAGCAGCACCAGTAGCACCAGCCTCTATTTTTTTCCCCCAGTCTCTCCCTTTTTTTATCTCTGTCCCTCTATATACAGTTTGTTCTTGAACATAGGATTTAGGGACACCGACCTGCTGCATAGTGAAAACTCCACACTTTTGACTCCTTCAAAACTTTACTAATAGCTCGCTGTTGACTGAAGCCTTACTGACAACATAAACAGTTGACCAACATATGTTTTTATTTCACCCACGTAAGGTATATGGTGAAAGACATTCACCAACAGTGAGTGATCACTAGTGAATTTGATATGCACTCACTAGAGAGAGGGATGTCTCATGTGGAATGATTAGCATTGTGGGGATTTAAAAGCTGATACTTATAATAGTTCAATCTACTACCATAGAAACATGAGGTGGCTCAAATAGAGTACTACAGTAGGTACTACAGTTAATTTTTTGCAGTTATGATTTATTATGGATTTTTATACATCTGACTATGTCTCAGCTGTAAATGGTGCCATGTGTGATTTGTAAGTGCTTATGTGCATAAGTTTGGACAAATTTTAAATTTTTAGAAAACATTTTTGTATATTTTATGGTAGTATATGATGGAATAAAATATTATTGCCATATTTTTATGCATTCATGACATACCTAACTTTTTAAAAAAATTTGTTTCTATTTCTAGATTAGAACTTTCCTCTGAGTTTGCTCAAATTGTCACAAATCTGAAAGGAAAGAAAAATCTATGTAGTAGACCCACAGAGTTCAAACCCGTGTTGTTCAAGGTTAATTATACACATGTACCTATGAATTTTTAAAAATATGTATTCATAATCCCAAACACACAAAGAGACATTTCAATTGGAAAAAATGGAACTATTTTCTTTGATATTAGGGGTGCACTGGAGTCAGAGTGAGTTTATTGTTCCCTCTGCACTGAATTTTCTCAGTAAGACAAACCCTGCATCACTGCCATTAATCCGTTTAATTGTGGCACTAATTTTATGGTGAGATTACTTTCCCATTATCAATCTCATTTCCTCTACCAGAAGGGACTGCCTTTCACCTTGGAGGTGAGTCTCAGCTGCAGAAATGTGCCCTTCATCAGGGAGAGGCCATGGTTAGCAGAAGGAAGACTCCATTAGCTGGACACATCTGCTTTCCAGGTGTCAGGAAATTCTATACTTGGCTCTTAGGTGAAAAGTTATATGTGCCATCAGTGAATAAATAGACCAGAGAGAATTAAATAAGGTTGATACTGTCTGGATGTCAGTCTCATATCAGAAAAGACAAAAAAAAAGTAATAATGATAGAGAAAACTTTATACTGCTCAGTCTTATTAAATAATTTCATTCTTCTCTTGGTTACTGGCAAATGGAGAATTTCAGACACAAATCAAAGTTTGAAGGACAAAATGACTATAATACACTGCATGTTAATTGTGAAATTAATAAACTTTTAATATTTTTATAATAAACAATAAAAAATGAAATAATAAAAGTATACATTGGAGAGGATGAGCATCTTATATTCCCATGTTGTTCTGGAACTTTCTCATGTATGTGACTTTTTGCAGAGGGGGGTTACTGAGGATTGAAACTAGAGTACTTTACCACTGAGCTACATACCCAACCCCTTTTTATTTTTTACTTTTAGACAGGAACTTTCTAGTTACTCAAAATCTCACTAAGTTGCTGAGGTTTGAACTTTGTGACCCTCCTCAGTTAGCCTCCTGAATCTTTGGGATTATAGGTATGACTCATTATGTCAGTCGTTGACTTTTTATTTTATTTAAATTATGATTAAAATCAGATGTCTTGGTTTATAAATGCAATTTGATATTTCTCTACATGATAAATGAATGTGTTAAATTTTTATTGCTCAGTAAGTGTTCTAAAATATAGATTATTGGTAGAAACTCGCTTTTAATCAAAAATATTCTTTTTACAACTTCCAAACTCGGCTATAGTAACTCTTTAATGTGACTTTTTTTTCAATATAAAATAACTTCACCCAACCCATGTAGTAATAGTCATTAAGGAGAAATAAAAAAAAAAAAAAACCCTATAGTCTCACCACCCTAAATGGAACAGTTGTATAATTTTTTCTACATTTCTTGTTTTACATTCACATTTTCCCAAAATAGTAAGTGATGTTTTAACCAATTATTTTGTATTCCAAGATTCTATTATGAAAAAATGTCAAATATAAAAATATTTGAAAAAAATTGGTGAACACATGGATGCTATCAATATGTATATTAATACTAATATCACCTGAATGCTACTAATATTTCACTATACTTATTTTACAACATATCTATCCACCTATCCACCCTACAGTCTAATCTATATTATTATTGTTCTATTTGCATATTTTAGTTTTTCTATGTAGCTGCAATTTCTTCTTAATGATCATTTATAATGTTGGCATACCAGTGGCCTTTTTATAAGCAAAGTGAATTTTTCTTTTAAAATGTTATCACAAATGATATATTGAATTCAGAAATGATTACATTTGTGAATAGAATTTACTTTCCAATTATAGTTAATAAACACTCATTGAGAACCAATTACAGGCCAATCATTGTTATGTGCTATGGCTATGAAGATGAATAAAACACCTCTCTTGCTCGTAAGGAGTTTGCTAATGGTAGGGGAGACCCCTATTTAATTTCATTTCGTACAATGCAATAGAATAATTACAATGGTAAAGGCATGTACAAGATTTAGATATACTGCAGAAAGAGAAATCATTAACCTTACCTGGCCCAACTAGAGAAGATTTCAAGGAAAATGTAACATATTCACTTTATTTTGGAGAATGCAGTGGTAAAGAAATTTGGTTCCCTATCAAAATAACTATCTGTGATCCTGATTCTACCCTACCTTCTTTCTTCTTTAAGAGCTGTAGTTGGTTAAATTCTTCAGCAATGGCAGTTCAGCTCCAGTTCCAGTTCAAGTTGCTGACTTAGAATTTAGTCTATGTCTAAGCCCACTGGAGTGGGACCATTTGCACTGTCAAAGGTAGACACAGATCTGATTTTTAACATCACTTGGACAATGAGATATAATAGAAAAGTTGCTAAGGATGTTGAGAAAAGTTTTCTATTTAGGCATGTGGCACTTGCAATTGGGATCACCATCTTGGGATCTAGAGAAAAAATTATCTTCATTACACTTTCCTTAGGCATGGTGGAAAGGTATAGGTGGCTGAGAAGTCCTTGTGTATACCCATTGAGCTGATGTATTTTATTTGAGTCTGGATCCTGACTACTTTTAGTTTAGCAGAAATTATTATTTAGTAAGTATAGATTTGGCTATAGATACATTGATTTTAAGTAAAATGTTGTTTAGGTGCAGTGTATGTTTTTAATGAGTAAAGAGATTTGGAGTGGAGGATGTCTCTCTCAGCAGAAGGGTACTTGAAACAAAGACAGTGCTCTGTGTATGGAGTGGTAAAATGGCAATGAATGGTAGTTAGGCTTCTAAACTGAAGAGAGGCAGAGATAAGGGGAGGGGGAAAGGGAATGTTTGTACTGGCACATAACAGGGTGAAATGCTTCAACATTTGTTTGATTAAAGGAAAGGACAGGTGTCTTAAGATTTTTCAAATATTCTACTATCATGAAAATGACAAAATTATTTGTCCTTATGGGTTTTTCTAGCCTGTAAAATTCAGTATTATTATATATCTGGCACAAGATTATAAAATTTTAAATTAGTAACTCAGTAATTTATTCTTCAAAGGAGAGTATTTTCTTAGCATATTAAGTTTACTAAATCTGCTTAAATTACACTCCTGTGATCTATCAGGGTGTCATGATCACTGAGAACAACATTTCCCAGAAAACATACTACAGGATAATTGAGAAGAACATTCTACAATGCAATCATTATCAGAAAGAGGTTAACACGAGTGATGAATCAAATCTTTAACTTTGTACTTACGTGTATTATCTTAGTTATTGAAACATTCCATGTTTTAATACTTTATTTTTTTTTAATCTGAAAAAGTCAGAGGTAAATAAACTCCCTTCTAAAAAAGAGTTTGTTAAAAAAAATAACATTAAACAAATTAGGAAGTATAATGGACTTGCCCACTATTTTATCACTTTCCTTTTATTTTCCTTTCTTTAATGAAAATTACAAATTAATTAAATATGAGAGGAAACATGCTGCCTTTAGAAGAAAGTTGGAGCCATTTGTTGAATTTAATAAACAATGGATCTTGGTGGTGGAGGAAAGTACAGGAACCTTCCAATGATGGTATCCATCTTTGTGTTAATTCATGTCTAATGGTAATTTTGGAGACTTGCTGGGTAGTTAAGAAACCATAGGTGCATATCTGGCACTAACACATACTCACCTAGGTTGGAAATTAGGATCTATATTTACCAAATCTTTGCTTTTCTTTTGACATGTCTCAGACACAATATGGGACTCTCAGTGTGTAAATATGAATGCATATGACAAGGTCTTTCAATACCTAGATGACAAGAGGTGAGTCTGTTCAAGCTTCTCAGAGATGGAATTCCAGACCCTCCCACACTCTGTGCCTTGTGGATGTCTGGCACTAAATGGAGTAAACAAGTTGGAGTAAGCAAATTGGAGAAGACCAATAAGCCAAGCATGTGTGGGCTTTCTTTTGCCAATATTTCTGATGCCACTTTTTTTTTTTTTTTAAGAAGGTGACTGTTATTTATATCCTGTTTCAGATAGCAAAACAGAAAGTTCAGGTGACTTGACTATGGTAACACAAGTAGATACTTGGAAAGAAGCATTGTAAATGGTGGAAATGAAAAAGAAACTCTGAATAATTGATGCTGGCAAGTTCTTTTGTGGAATCATTCTACATTCAGCACATTCTTAGTGGGCCTGCTAGATTTCTGAACACCCTACTTATGCAAAGGAGAAAAATATATGCACAACTCAAGGCATCCTCTAAACCCAGCTGCAAGAAGAAATGAAATGACAGTGTCTTCTCCGCCCAGAGCATAAAAGCACTGCACACATGTCTGACTGTACAACCACTAGCATCGATCTACAAAGCAGAGGCTTGCAGTGCAAACTGAGTGGGACATTACATTTAGAGTTCCTCTGGAAAGGAGACAGTTAAAGACAGCGGATCAGAATTTTGTTCCGTGGATGGAAGGAATGTTGAAAGGGGGAGAAGGGAGTTCTGATTTTCTTTTAGTGTCTTACCATTTGTAGTAACATATATGCTACCCTCCCAGAAACTGGACCACTTGGTGTATTCTCCATTGGCAATAAATTTAAGATTGAAAGTATTGAATGCAGTAACATTCATTTCCTAATCACTCCCTCTGTCATGGTCCCTCTGTCTCTGTCTGCCTGTTCTCTTCTCACTCTCCCTCTCCATCTCGAAAACCAATTACTTGTACAAAGCTCTGTTTAAAATCAAGAGAATTCAGCTTCTACCTCTCTTTCAAGTAGCTTTACTAAATACCTCTCAGGATGAGGGTGTCTGATCTGACAGGCAAATTGCTGTGCTTCTCAATCTTCAGAAAAATTCTCTTTCTTTACTTGACTTGACATATCAACCTGGCATTAAGCATTTCAAAACTTCTATGAACATAAAGAGAAGGAGATGTGTGTGTGTGTGTGTGTGTGTGTGTGTGTGTGTTTCCATTTCATGCTGCCCACATAGTATTTCCACAGGTATATCTTGATCTAAACAACAACAACAACAACAGTTTCTACATTCCCTGTAAATCTAAGAATAACCTCGCCAATTTTATCTGATGCTTTCTCATGGAAATAATGGCATTTTCCTTAGGAATTGGTTCCTGCGTTTGCATTTGCCCTACATTCTTTTCTACTATTTCTTTGCCCCCAGAAATCTGTTTGTTGTTATTCAATGTTTTGCCTTTTCCCATAGAGAGTTTGAAGTGGCTTTGGGTTATTTTTTTAAATAATCCAAAATTATTTTTTTAAAAAGAAAATCATTCAACTTTAGGTAAATTGTTGTCTCTGTGAAAGACACTGAACTTTGTTTATTGTCTAAATATTCAACAATATTTGCTTGAAAAGAACTTTCTTAAATGCTTATAATGGACCAGGCACAATGTAATGGCAGACAGAAATCCCTGGTAACTATTTCAATACTTGTTACCAAGCTAAAAACGATTTACCACAATTGGATACTCATGACATACATTGGTTCTGAATGCTCTCTCAAATATGAATGCTGAAAACATTCCATTTTGCAAAGGAAAAGCATCCATTTGATGTAAGTTCTTCATATGGAATTTTCAAATAGGCAAATGCTATGGTTTGAATCTTAAAACCCACCAAAACCTCATTTGTTGAAAACATAGTCCCCAAAGCAGGAGGGTTCCAGAGGTGGGGTTTTTAGGCAATGAGTGGATCATGAGTGTTTTGATCCCACCAGTAGATTAACCTATTTATGTATTGATCCACTGATAGTTGGACAAACTCCTGGAAGGTGGGTCCTATTTGGAGGAAGTAGGTCACTGAGAGTAGGTCATGGGACAGTTTAATTTCTCCCCAGCTCCTTCCTCTCCCTGCTTTCCTGCTGCCATGGACTGAGCAGCTTTCTTTCTCCATGCACTTCTATAATTTCCTGCCTCCCCTCAGGCCCAGAGCAATGGAGCTGGTTGAACATGAACTGACTGCTTGAAAACCATGGTCCAAAGTAGATCTTCCCTCCTCTATTGTTCTTATCAGGTATTTTGGTCACAGAAGTGAAAAGCTGGCTAATGCAGCATATGTCCTTGCAACAGGTCAAATAAATGATAAAATGGAAGCTGGACCCAGTCTTTGTGAACAAGAACCTATGCTCGAAAATAATATGCCATACTGCCTAATAAGATGCCCTGGCCAGATATCATCAAAATAATTTCAGAACATATTTGCATATTCACAGTGCTAATGAGGACCTTGAAGGATGTAGAAGAAGTGAATAAAACAATTTCCATCCTTCAAGATATATACAGGCAAATGAGATACATGTGCTGCTCAACTTGTGTTCAAATCACAGAGAGTGATTGAAGCAAGTAATAGTCATGGAGGACAGTGTATCATCCATATAGAACCTCAATTTTTTCTATTTTACCTTCTTTTAAAGCATGCTTTGTAGAACACACATTCCAATAGGAAACCGGTTAGGTCAGTTTCCCTGGAATCAGAGCCTAAGATAGGGATTTTTAACCAGGTGTTTTAGGAGAGGATGATCTCAGGACAACTGTGTAAGGAACAGGGAGAGAAAGAAATAGAACTGAACAGGAGGCAAAGCAAAGCAAAGCTACAATTTTACCTGAAGGTGAGCGTCTGGTTGATCTCAGATGAAGCTCTGGAGTTTGAAGGGCCTTACAAAGCCTATATACCTTGACCCAGAAAACTTTTGTTACGCCCTCTACCAGCTAGTTAATGACAGTACTAATCTGCAGTAACTTATTAAATGTTTAATAACCAGTTGTCAGAAAAAAAGTCCTAAATGTTAGAGATTACTGATTTTCATACTCTATACAGCTGATCTCAAGTTATCAATCCTTAACATCACTGAATGCTAAAATGGGACCATCACAATTGTATCCATAAGCTGATACATATTGGATCCAGTGCACCTCTAGATTACCTTTTAGACATTGCCAAGAGAAGATTCTTCCAGAAGTATGAAGTAAGATGCTATGAATTGTTGATTTCAACACTTCTAGAACCTGGAGCACGGTTCCCATTAGTGCAGTAAAAAGTGTCAGGGAGAACACAAATAAGGCCTACAATAGGCCTTAAGAGCTATTAATAGCTATATAGCTTGATGGACATATATGCCTGTGGGATATTAAAGTTGGATAAAGATAAATGTATTTACTTGGTGAAGAACACCTCAGGACCTTTAATATACCAAAGTTTGATGTAACATTTCAAGACAATGGTGTGTTTTTTAGGGTTGTCAAACTATGTTCACTTGACATATTTTTGTTCAGATTGTCAAAATGTCAAGTTGTTTGTATAGAAGTCAGACAGACAGACACACACACACACACACTTACACACATTTGAAAGAGTGATTGCTCCTATATCACTCCTATAATTGCATCAGAATTATGTAGGTCTTAATTCAACATACAGATCTCATGGTCTTACCCACAAAATATTAAACCAAATCATACAGGATTTGGGTTGGGAAATTGTAGATCTAAAAAGCATTTCAGGTAGCACTAATATGCTCTAAGGTTTGAGAATTTATGTACTGGCTGATGTGTTATTAATCTTATAATATGTACTAGTTCATATATCACTTATTGAACTTATAAATGTTCTGTTATACATGTTACATGCAATAACTCAATTCTCAAATGTTCCATGATAGATGTATTTTGACTCCAATTTTATAATGAGAAAACTCAAATTTAAAGAAGTTACAAAACTTTCCCAGATTATTAAAATAGTAAGAAATAAAGAAGGTATTTGAACCCAAAATGTTAAACTCTGGAGGTAGTCATACCTCTCTGTCTTCGTTTCTCTCATAATTTGTACCTTTAAAAATCATGCTATTTTTGTAAACTACCATAAATGCATCATGGCAAAGGATAAAAAGTGAAAAAAAATGCAGGATGATAATCAAGTTATTAAGTAAATAAATAAGTGAATATATTTCAAAGTAATGTGATACAGTGCACAATTAAAATTAAAGATGAGAGATTATTACAAGGGTACATTCGAATATGACTTTTCTAGGTGCCCAATATATATCTCCATGCATCCTGTTTTCTCCTGTGCTAGATTCTTCTCCAGGTTCTGAAAATTGATGCCACAAAGCTCAAGGCTTATATCTGAAATTACCAGAGTTCTAGCAAAAATAGGCACTCCTCCTTTTTAATAGTTCTACATAAGTCTTTGATTTCAGGCATATCATGGCTAATCTAACTATCTTCCCACACTAAACCCAATCAGTATAGCCAGGAAGATGTGATGATTTGATTGAACAAAACTGATTTACTTATTTTATCCTTTGAACCAAAGGTTGAGTCAGTTCCCTGCCAACCACAAGAATTCAAAATTGGAAAAGGAGCTACATTAAAGAAACCCAGAATAGATTAATGCCACTGAAGCTGAAAGAACAGATACCTCCTAAAGCTGAATCACGAAGGCTTAACACAATGAGAATGGGCATTCCTGTTCGTACATGTACAAACTCTAGGTCATAAAATAGCAGGAAATGTGAACTATCAATATCTCAATATAGTAAGAGCAAAAAAACTTTTGGGGACACCTCAAAGAAAAAGCAAGAAGATGGTGAAAGATGATCAGGAGCTCTCAGATTCCATAAGAAGGTCTTTTTGTGTCTATTTTTCTCTTGATGAGTATACCTTATATTTTTTCAAGGAGTTAGCAGTAGTTATCTATCTATTCTTAATAAATTACTAAAAACTCAGTGACTTAAAATGACAAACTTTTATTATCTTCTAGTTTCTTGAGTCTGGGCATGGCCCTAGAGTCCTCCAGGTTCTCCCAAGTTTATAATCAAGGTGTCCAAAGTCTGCTTTCCATTTTTTTGGAACTGAAAATCCTCTTTGCAGCTAATTTGACTGTTGAGAATAATGCGTCCCCTCCTTGCAGTTGGAGAACTGAGGCATCCATTCTCTGGCTTGAGAGGACCACTCCCACTTCCTAGGAGATCCCTGCAGTTCCCTGTCACTTGGCCTTGCACCATCCCTTTTCAACATGTTTGTTAATGCAGAAATATCTCTTCTTAAAAATTTCATTTCATTTGTTCAGGCCCACCGAGAACCATTAGACTTTTTGATTAACTCAAATGCAACTGATTTGCTTGTATCCTTAGTTACGCTTACACTCACAAAATTGCTTTATCTTTGCCATTTTCTGTTGTCAGAACTAAGACATTTCTACCTACACTTAAGAGGAGAATATTATGCAAGTGTAGGACTCATTGGGAGATCACCCCAGTTCTACTATATGAGCTACCTAGTACAATATTAAGTGGATATGACCATGCTGTTTTCCAAGCAATAATTCATTTATTGACATTTCCTATTCAGTACTTTTTCCTCTAAAAATAAATAGTATGGCAGGTTTTGATGAACAATAATGCTCTTTCCACTATCCTCTCCCTTGTAATAAAGTTTCATTACCCTGAAAATCTACCAAAATGGACATATATTGTATAATTTCATTCTACCTGGAGTTAGCAAAATGAGCCATTTAATATGTTAGGTCATCAACAGGAAAAAGATATTCATTGACAGAAAATTATCGCTGTGTTCTCTGCCATCACTCAAGACACCCATTTTAGGTTCTTTTGCTATTATTGTTGTTGTTTTTCAAAAAAATGTGTTTCTTCTAATTGAATAAAAAAATTTTGAAACATCCAGTTGTTTCATTTAAGCTATCCCAATCAGGAGGTGATTCGCTGACATTTTATCATAAATCTCAAAAACCAAATGAAATTTGTGGCAACTGTTATATTCCCAAAATTACATTTTAGAGAACTTAACATTTCCCCACTTTGTATCCATGGTCTTCACTAAGCTTATGGCAATTAAGTGTATGGGTCAAACAAATGAAAACTACTAATGAAGAAAAAGAGAAAAGTATTATTTTGTGGACTGTGTTGATTGTACTTCCTAGAAAATTGTATTCCCTAAAGATTTCCTTAAGTATTTTTCATTAAAAATCTTCATTGAACTCAGATGAGATTATCTCTATTTTTTGGTGACCCTAATTATCTCTATTAATTGGTGACTCTAATCCACTGTCATTCATTCATTACATAAGTTCATGTTTATCCAGTATTATTGGTAAGGCAGTAAAGAAATACTGCAGGCCATTCAGAGAAGGGGCCACCTTTTGTGAAGTATCACAAATAAAATTATTTGGAAGGGAACATAATTTTTGAAAAACTTATAGTGATTAATAACATGAAAGAATAATAAGGAGCTGAAATCTGATTGACTGGAAATAAAGAATATATTTATTAAGGAGATGATATTTCTTCTGGGATTTGTAAGATAGGTGAAATTTTAATATATTAAAACATGCAGGGACTGAGATTATTCCCAATTGATGGAATTTTGTTATGAAATGTGGTTAAATAAACCAAGAGGACATAAGATATGGGGATAATGGAAATTACTCTGATGTCAAAGCCTGTTTGCTGTTAAGAAATTGATGACAGAATAAAAATGGAAACATGATGTGGAGTCACATGGGGACTAACATTTACATGTAAGGGATTTAGATGATTTAGTTAATAAGAACAAAAAGGTATGTAAGAAGGGAAGTTCAGCCCCAGGTAGGCCATAAGACCATGGCTCTTGAACTTTAATAATCACTAGAACAAGGAGCTACCCCTGTTAAACATGCAGATGCCCAATCCTTATGACCCCCAAACATTCTGATTCATTAAGTATGGGGTACAGCTTATAAAACATATGCATTGTTCACATGAACCCCCAAAGAGGAAGCATCAGTGGGGCATTTATGCCTGAAACCAGTAAAATTTAAAGAGCAAATCATAGTGTTATTTACTACTACCTTTCAGTGTTTGTTTTGTTTTGTATCAGGAATTGAATTCAAGGGGTGTTTTAACACTGAGCTCCATCTCTAGTCCTTTTTTATTTTATTTTATTTTTTGTTTTGAGAAAAAGTCTTGCTAAGTTGCTTAGGGCCTTGCTAAATTGCTGAGGCTGACTTTGAACCTGCTATCCTCCTGTTTTAGCCTTCCCAGCCACTGGGATTACAGGCATGCACCATTGCACCTACCTGTAACTACTTTGTGACAATAGGCATTACATTGAGATTATCTCCTGTAAGTCAAGATGTATGGTACTGGATAAAATCCCTCCAAAGTAGAGTCTGTGGAGACAAGGACTAGGTGGTTTATTAGGAGGAATTGCAGTGTTTAAGCAGTTGGAGACATGGATAGAGACACAGTATTGACATGATTTGGTCTGAGGGCACATTGATCCCACTGTGAACTTCTACCTTTGGAAAATAACTCTGATGAATATTTCATAGAATTTATAAGTGGTGCCATTTTGTAGAGTACTGTGAATTGGGTGCTCTTGAAAGAGGTGATGAGGAAATCATTAGCTCAAAAAGGGAAGAGAGTCAGCCAGGGGAGGGTAGGTTTCACATTTGAATGGAACAAGTTAGAGGTGGCAATAAATGCAAATATGAAAGTTTGGAATCTTAAAGGATGGATAATAGTAGAGATAAAAATTTGTGAGATTGGTACATAGTCATGATAGATAAAGTCCCAGTAAATAATGAAAAAAAAATGGGGAAAATGATCTGGGTGGGAAAAAAAATCACCAAAGAGGAAAGAGGATATGAAGAAAAAAACATTTTCCATTCTAACTTATTGTGGGGAAGGTAGAGAGAGGATATATCAGGAAGCCCTTAGTGCTTTGCATTTCTGACCAATCAGCAGGAGAGAGAATCACAAATTACTTATAAAAGTACTAGAAGAAGATGTTTCTTGCTTTCTAGGTGGAGCAAAAACAATAATCTGCAAATAATATTAAGGAGAACCCTTAAGACATGGTTAGTCTTGTTTGTGCTTCTCTTGGTTTATTATAGCTTCCTGGAAAAGTATTCCATTAACAGAAAGAATGCAGGTGAAGTCCAGCCTACTGATAGGAGATATGTGTCAGTAACCCTAGTGTCTCAATCTCAGGCTGAGGCATCTAGACCACTCACCTAAGGAAAGTAGTAGAGGTTCTCTTTCATGTGTGTGTCTGCAGAGGCCAATCCATTTAGAAAAGTACCACATGAGTGCTGGAGGATGTCCTGGATATAGCAATGCCCTTTGAGTGTGTAAGCATGTAGGGATTTAGGATATCTTGATAATTTTTGAGATGACCAGAAAACACTGCTTTTTATGTATGGAGAAACATGTGGACCAGAGAAGTTCTATTCCTGTAGCAAAGAACAGGGATAAACAATAGCAGTTTTACTACTGTTTGAGGTCTTTTGTTGTTGTTGTGTTCAGTTTTGTCTTCGTTTGCTCTCTCAAAACAGAATCTAGTAGTCTATTGGATTCAGGAAGCCACAGAGCAGTTCCCAGTCAATGTATGGACTTTCTTGATGTGAATGAATTTCAAAAGAAGAATGTCCTTGGATCAAGAACCATTTATGAACAATACTTGGGTTCATCCACCGGTATAGCAATTTTCTAGATGTGAGATCTTCAGCAAAGTGTTTAATGTTGTGAGCTTCTGTTTCTTCATTTTAGCAATGGGTGACAATAATGCATCTACTTTCAAGAATTATAAGAAGAATTCTTACTATCATCCTTGTAAAATATTCACATTTTCTGGGCTATATTCTTATCATAGAATACAAATTCACTAATGTAAAAGTCTTTTATTTATTTATTTTTACACTGTAGCCATATATCTTAATAACAGAGTTTTGTGGTTAAAAGCTATTTTTATTGATTTCTTAAGGCACAAAATTTAAGATGTCACAATAGCTTCTGGTTGATCTGAGATGATAAAAAAATTAATCAAAGGGGAAAATAGCAAAAGAATTATTAAATAAGTGTGGAAGAAAAAAATGAATGAAGAATAGTTTGGTAAAAAAAAAATATGGGTCTTCATCTCCATCACTGAAAGAGCAAACACATCCAGGGTTTGGGAATTGAGGTGACTGAGTCTACTGATATACACATGTGATGCCATAGTCCAGGGGTTTCTGAAACTGGAATCTTGATGTCTAGCTCATACTGTTCTAGCTGAATAGTATGATGCTTATAAACATTCAATTCTGTCTGTTGATGTAGGGTAATACGACATTTAGTTTGGAAAAGAAAAGGGAGAACAAAACTTGTTATTCACTTTCTATATTCATCTGTGTCTCTGAGTTAAAGAAAAAGACAAATGACTGAAATTTGTGCAAGATTTAAGAAACCCACAAGAGTTAGTGAGGAATCCTGAGAAACTGTAGAATACCAGGGAGCACTTTAATGACCTTGGTCCTAAAGGGAGGAAAGAAAGCTGGGTGGAGAGGGCCTCCAGATAAGACCTCCAGAGGCAGCTGTGGAAACCATTTCCTTATCTTAATCTCCTCTTCCTTTAGACTTGTTGACTGTACTCTACATTCAAATCCAACTGGAAGGCAAGAGCAAAGTGACTCTGTCTCAATCCAGGGGCCTGGGATAGGTAGAAAGGACAGAGCAGAAGAGAATCGGGAAGAGAGAAGGGCAAATGAAAGAGAACATGTACAATCCCCCTGATACAGAGTAGAAATGAAGGTGCAATTAATATCACCAAAAAATTAGAAAATTATAGGGGATAATTGCACTATCAATCCTTGAAAAGAATATCCATACAAAGTAGTTCTTGTTTATTCAACACTTTCTTCTCCAAGATTCTAAAAATTTGCATTCTCTACTAGCATCTGTAGATTGTGCTTTAATTCATATATTTTAAAGATTATCTTTGTATACTAATTTTATGGGGCATGATGTTTCACTTAGCTCTATACTTAAAGCCTCTACAACATTCCTCTATAAGATTGATGTGTAAGTGGTGTGTAGTCAATCAGGGATTCTTTTTCCTCCAACCTCCTTAACTTGTAAGAAAAAAAATTCAGAAAAAAAAATTGTAAGTAATGTTAAATGAACATCCCACAAACACCTTTGTTTCTCTAAGTATTAATCCACTTTAAGTCTCATTTTATATATTAATTTTCAAGTACGTACATATACACATATGTATGTATAATTTATTTTTGACTGAACTATTGTAATTAAGTTGATATACCACAAAATATCATTCTTAAATACATTAGCATGTATCTCCTTTGAAGGGAAGTATCATATATCACTTTAATGTCATTATAATAACTAAAAAGAGAAGCTGAGGTTGTAGCTCAGTGGTAGAGCATTTGTCTAACATGTGTGAGGGCCTGGATTCGATTCCCCAGCACCATGTAAAATAAATAAACAAAATAATCTGCGTTCATCTACAACTAAAAAATATTTTTATAAAATAATAACTAAAAAGAAATAAAAACAATAATTCCAGAGTACAGCCTAATTAACAGTTTAGATTTCACTATCTATCATTGCCTCTAAGGTGTCTTTTGTACAGTTTGTTTGTTTTTACTGTTCCTCCAGGATCCTACCAAAGGTCACACAAAGCGTTTGTTTGCTGTGTTTCTGTAGTTGTTTTTAAAGCTATAATAAGAACTCTGTCTTTTTTCTTTGTGGTTGATTATCATGACATTGCCTTATTATTATTATTTTAAGGGCACAGGATAGATGTTTTGTATAATACCCCACATATCAGAGTGTCACACTACAATTGACTTGTAAAATTACTAAATTCAAACTTTTAATTCTTACTTTATAGAATAAATTATAATAAGTCATATCCCACTGTAACAGAAGAAAGAAAACGTAGGAGGAGGAAGTAGAGGAGGAAAATGGAGAAATAACTTCATAGTCAAAACACTGGCAATCACAGGATTTCAGAAACAATTAACTAAATATTCTGAAAATCCAGCCTAATGCCATGGAACCATTAAAATAACCTGAGAAAGATGGAAAACAACAATGACAACCAATTAGTTGTCCTGAATATAATAAGGTGAGTTCCAAAAAATTTCCCTGTAGGAAGCCTCTGAGGCTTCCATTATTGATGTTACTAAATCCAAGTCCTGGGGGTCTGTAGGGGTAATAGGAGAGGGTGGTCTTTAGCAAGGTGTTTGGAATACATTAATAATGTGTTGGAGTTCTTCGTTGTGCTAGTAGCAATTAAAGGTCTCTGTTTTCCTTTCCTCCACCGTTCATCTATTCATTTGCCAATTTATTTGAAAAATAATAATGTTTGCTAAAACAATGAACCGTAGAGCAGTGTTACAAATTTGGTATCATTGTTATTTTCACTGTAAATATAAAGAAAATAAAGCTAAACAACAACAATAAAAAAAAAAAGCAAACAACTGGCCCTCAGTCAGCCACTTATTTCTTAAGCAGAAGAATTAATTCCAAATATTGAGATGGCTGCTGTAGCATGTTTTCAAATCTAGGACGGAAATCCTCCTTTGAGCATATTATCCTGATATGTGCTTTATAATATGATTCTGAATGAATTTGGAAAGATATATATTAATTCAAATTATAAGGATTCTACCAAACAAATTAGAAGCATTTGAAAAATATTTGTTGAATAAATAGATGTTAAAAGCTTTTCTCTTCTATTCTCTGTGCTCTAAAGTTCTAAATACAATGCTGTGAATGTTTGTCACACTTGTTGAGTGCTAATTACATTAGAAGTTTATCTTCTAATTTGGCAGAATTTGGTGGTGTTGATCATGTTCTTTGTGTGTTAGTCCCAAGCCTGGCTGGGAGAACAGAATTGTAATGAAGTCTAATTTGTTCTTGTTTCCTCTCTATTGTAATTCTTTCTGAGCACCTTACATTTGATGATAGAATGGAGCTTTTGAAACACGTAATTTTATGCTACAGAATGGCATGTGATGATTTCCTGTCTTATTCTTTCCCCTAGACTTGACAATTGTGTTTGTAAAATGTTTGCAATATATTCAAAATCTAGGACCCAATGCATAGCTTACCATACTTCCAAAGTCATTTTGATTTTTTACTCCTTTATTTCTTTCACACATACAATGATCCATTGTCCACGTAGCCATTATTTAAAAATAAGTTCTATAAGAAGTAAAATTAAATAACTTATATCAGTTTAATGAATTTGAAATTTGTGATTTTGTAACCAATAAGAGTTATGGATAAGTAGCTCTTGTTTTTTCAGTGACTCAGGAATGTCAAGAATAGATACTACCACCCTTGGGACCACATGGAGACCATCATTATGTTGCAGCTCAGAGGAAGTACACATATGTGTAAGGCAAAAAGTTTCATGCATACTTTGTATGTTCCTATAAAAAGCTTTACTTTATCCCTAACATGTAACATCCTCCGATATTCCTCTGGCCATAATTAACCCACATGCTTAACCTCAGCTTCAGGAGAAACCAGAGGCCTTCCCTGGAGGGAACTTTGCTTCTTAAGTAAAATCTACATTCAGTTGAGACAGATGAAAGAAAGACTGAACACTGGGTAAAAGCGCTCAGTTTCTGCTCACTGTTCACTAAGAAGACATGTACACTGTACTAACATTGCAAAATACTAAGGTGCTGAATAGGCATTGAATTTTTTAGGGTAAAATAGCTACCTTCAATTAAGCTCACTGATCCTCCAATCTCAAATCTCTATCCCAATTCAGAAAATTAAGTGTGATAAAAGATTCTTCCAATCTTTCCTGATTGCAATATATATATATTAATATACACATGCACACACACATATGTAATGGGAACTTCTCAATTTTTTTATATAGATTTTAAGGATGAGTACTGCTTGCTTCATCAGATCTCCTGATACAAAAAGAATACTATTAATCATGCTATGTTAAAATTGTAGTAGCAGCAAAATAACTAATGGGCTGTTTGGTGGATTCATTAACAATTTCTGCTTCTTATTGATTATCCTTTGAATCTGAATCTATTCATGCCAATGCAACCAACAAGTGCCTGGAGATAAAAGGAAAACAATGTACCTATGTGCCCATTAAAGATAATTACTGCTCAATCAAAAATCATTGACATAAAATTCTGGAGTTCCATAGAGGTTGCATATTGTAATATTAAAGTATTGTATAATTAGTATTATACAATACTCTTGTATTATCAGGAAACTGAGGCAGAACAGAGAAGTAGTATTACAAATTCAAATGGCCAATACATAGCATGGATAGAAATAAAATAAAAATTTCCAGCTTACTAAATCAATATATTATATTTTCATTATATTACATCTAAAACCAGTTACCTTATCTCTAAACCCTTTATCACATTGCCAGTCTGAACTTCTTGGTTACAAAACTAAAAACTCTCAAAGAGCGTTTTCCTCAGATATAGAAACCAAAATATTTCTAACATAAATCCAAGGTTAAATATAAAGTCAGATATGGATATGGATATGGTATGTTTGGAAAAATCTGTAAGACATTTAAGTTTCTTTTTCTAATATGATAAGATAGTATAATGCTTGTATGTGTATATACATATACACATACAAGCAACAAAACAATTGTTGTTGTTTTTCATTATACATTGTCAACATATTTACCTATTTAGACACAAATTGACATTTACTGGTGTGTGTGTGGGAGGGGGGCTGGGGGTTTCATTAATAAGAGAACTTTTTAAAATACAAAAATCAGGATTGTTTCACTAACTCTACCTCTAACCCAACCCACAATGCATACAACACACTTTAACACACCACATACACATGTAAACAAACACACATCCCTAAATATTGAAATCTTAGTAAGAAAAAAAAGTATTCAAAGGAACAACACTGGTATGTTTGGAAAAATCTGTAAGACATTTAAGTTTCTTTTTCTAATATGATAAGATAGTATAATGTTTAACCTCACAATTAGATCATTTAAGAGAAAATAAATAATATGCAACCAAATTTTCAAAAAATAATTACAAAGATGGTGTTTAACATGTTAAAATTAACTAAAGTGCACAATTATAAACATTTCAATCTCAATGATTTGCAGAATTAACTCAAGGTTATGCCAAAGAATATTCACTTATTATTTATTAAATAATAGGCAATAATCACTAGGTGCATTGAACACTGACATGAAATGCCAAATCATTTTTAAGCCTTAAATATTTCTGACTGCAAATTTACTTTAAGACAAAATTATCAAAACTAAGTGCCTTGATTTCAGGATTGGTCCAAAATAAAGTAGGTTTTTAAAGTCTGTCACCGTAGTTTTTTGACAAATTGATAGAGACACTCTATTAATTTTGTTTCTGGAGTTAATTTTCTTTTTCCTGAGAAGAAATCACTCTCATATGTGAATAACTCTAAACAAACACACTGCGTTGTAAAAGAACCTAATCTATAATATTATGTGCATCACTACATGCTACACTCCTTATATTCTACACACAAGATGTGTTCTCAAAATGAAGAGGGAGGAATGTTAAGTCCTCCACAAAATGTTTTAACACACTTACTTTGAATTTAAATATTGAATAAGGTGGTAAATAAACTTTATGCTTGTCTCATTTTCAATGAAGTCCTCAGTGGACAGTTGTGAGTCCTAGAATTAGACTTATGGATCACTGGCACAGGTATCGGTTTTCTCTCCTTAATTCACATGAATTAGTGTAATTATACTGTATCTAAATCAGTCATTCAAATTTCTATATACTATCATTGTAGAGAATCTCTTTCATTATCAGGAACACACAAAGATGTATTATCAAAGGAAATGCCGTGAAACAGTATCTCAATTGTAGAAATGTCTACTTAAGGTGTTCAGAAACATTTACTAATAAGATTCAAATTTAAAATGTAGTAAAATTATCTTTAAAAATAGTGGATAATAATACATATGAGGGATATTGTCCCAAACTATTTGTTCACAAAGAAACTATGTGTTATTCCCTATGAGTTTTCACTACTAATAATGAAAATAGGATAAAAACAGTGTTAAAGAAATTTTACTAAATTGCAATGCCAAATGCTGGCATATATTCAGAAGAATAGAGAGTCGAGTTAAGAATATTGGCATGAGATGTATACATCAATGGAAGAAGGTACCTGCACTGTAAAAACATCCACTATATGTAAATCATTGAAGCAGGCATCTGCAATAGTTTATCATGAGAGAGAAATAAATAATATACACAGGGACAAAACTGGTTTGGGGAAAGTTATTTAATGTCACACAACATCACACAGTAAGTCAATAACAAACCTGAAATTTGAATACAACACTCTAACAATAGCATCCATTCTTTCCAATTAATTTTTTTCTCCAAATATGTCACCTTGATTTGCTTGCTTCACTATATTGGGAAGACAATCCTATAAACATGAACTGGCAGACCTGTAATTTGGTTTAAGTCAGAAGATTTTATTAATGTATAGCTCATCAAAACTCTACTATTTGAGTGGTATATTGAGGCACTATGAAAAAGAGAATAGAGGGAATTGAAATTGCTTTTGTCCACATCCTCTATTCTCCCAAAACTATCTATGCAATTTATTTATTTACTTATTTATTCATTTATTTGTATTTTTTTAACCTCATGAAAAATCGTTCCGACTCTTTAGGCAATTGTCTTCCTAATAGAATCTACAGATTTGGGAACAAAGTTTAGAGGAAAAAAAAACCTTAGGATTCAGTTGACTTTATGTTATTGTATTTCAGATATCACAGCTCTTAACAAACTTATTATATCATTTAAGATATGTTCCTTTTTAAATTTAATTTTATTGGGTTTTTTTAAGTCATACTTGACAGTAGATTCTATTTTGGAATAATTATTTAAGCACGGAATACATCTTATTCTAATTCAGACCCCAGTACCTCTCTTTCTCCTTTTCCTACTCTCTGCTTCCACTTTTCTCTATTGACCTTTCTGTCACTTACTATAGTTTAAAAAAAAAAAAGTGTGTTCCTATTGGACGTATACCATAATTAAAAAACAGTATGGCAAATTTATTTATTCTTTTTATTCTAATGAGTAATATTTACTTTAATGTATAATATTAAAATTTTTATTTTAATGTGTAATATTATCTTACCAGGTTAAACCTGTAATGAAACAAACCTGTCTTAAGCACTGAAGATAGCAGAAATTTGAGTATATACAAGAATAAAGCATTGATTACAATAATTCCCACAGCAATATAGATTTTGTGATAAAATACAATGAAAAAGATTTTTTTCTTTCAGAATCCATTACATTATTTAATGTAACAGAGGATTTATTGACTCATCCTTTAACACATGTGTACTAATTCCAGATAGTCCTGATTTGCTAGGGAACAGGGTCCCTCAATTTATTTCTTAAAGTAAACATGATGATGCACATGGGGTTCATTATTATAGAATTTCACTGTGAGATGAACCCAAGTCCTGGATTCCAGGAGTAACACCACCTTCATTCTGGAAATAAAGAATGATTGAGCTGAAACCAAAAGAGTCCATGGCTGAGAGAGAGAGAGAGAGAGAGAGAGAGAGAGAGAGAGAGAGAGAGAGAGAGAGAGAAATATTTAAATAATTTAATGTGCTTGCTTTTTCACTAGAAACTTTCCAAAAAAATATATCTAGTGCCAAGACAGAAAATCTATCATGTTAGAAAGGAAAGGGGTCTTAACCTCTTGGGCTCAACCCCATGTTAATGCCAACAATGATTGCAATTTTGATGGACTCATTTAAAAATTTAGATTCATTTTCTACATCTTTCCTACCTTATTCCTTTCAAGAACAAATATACTGAATATGAACCCTGGATACTGAGGAGACAGAAATATAGAGGATGGAGCTTTTGGTGCAAGGGAGGAAAACCGTTTCTTCCCTTCTTTCTCACTGTTTTCCTCTGTTCCAAACTCTGTGTGCTATATTTGGATTTGTTTGATTCTTTCTGTCTTGATGGAATCCTATACTATAAGATATGTATGAAATTGCTTTTTTTTTCACAACAGAGATCTTGCTCTGGAAATGCTTAAGGATATGAACACTACTTAAGACCTCATTGAAAAACTTTCTTCTCTTGCTATATTTACTACTGACTTTATTTTACAGACAATTTTTATCACTAAAGTAAGAGACTCCATTGGCTGCATTTGCTAAAGGTGAAATAAATTAAATAATAAAAAAGAAGACTGATTAGTCTCAAATCTAATGTATATTTAGGTTGTCTCAGATAGGCTTCCCAAATAATGCTTCCAGAAATATATTTATGAATACACATTCATTTGCTAATAATAGAACATTATGTAGTGATTCCTGGAATTAGAATTCAGTACTAAATAGGTGATCACATTTAAAAGTATTTGAAATCCAAATTTTATTTTACCAAACATACTGCTGCTATAATGTGTGAGCAACTTTTGAAATTCCTTTGCCAACATCTAGACATGTTTTGGAGAAGGAAAACTTAGGCCTTGAATTCATCATTTGGTGTATAAAATAATTTTGTTACCTAAATGTTTCATCTTATATAAACGTTATTAAAAATTGTTTATGCTTAGTCTGTAAGAGTGGGAAATGTATATAAAAAAGAAGTAAATTGAAGTTATCACTATGTAATATGCTACTTTGTGCTTGCTGTTAGGAATGTGAAATCCTTATTCCTTCTTTATTATGATTTGTTGGAAATACACTGAAATAGTATCTTGTACAAATCAGGACACTAGAATAAAATAGTACACTTAATAATTTTTTCCTTAAAGGAAACCTAGTATATAATTATTGAACACAATTTTTATTTTGTTTTTTTCTATATTACAACAAAAAGTAACTCAAGATATATTTTATTGTCTAATTATATAGAATATTTATCACTTATTTAGGTAGTTAATCATCTAGCTGTGCTTAATATGGATCAGGTGATATGTACTAAGCACTGAACTAGGTACTGGGAATACTGAGGTAAGAGAACATCAATAAGTTCAATAAGTTCATACTCTATTGCTTAAACAATGTAGCAAAACAAAATGTGAAGATAGAATACAGGTGATAGGATCAGAGAAAAGAATTTTCTCATTCTTTGTCACAGGGCATCAGTCAAAGTTTCTCAGTAAAAGAGACGCCCAGGCATATTTAGAAGATGCATCGACATTCTCCAGGTAAATCAAGATAATGACACTGTAGGATGAAACTCTAGAAAGCCATCAGAATTTGTGAGCCAACCAAATACTTGGGAAATTTCAGCTAAGGATACATAAAAATGCTTAGAATGGTATCTGGCACCAAGTCATTGTTTACTAAATGTTCATTACTTCATCACCATATCATTATTGATTGTATTGATAGCAATAATCTAATTTTCCTCAAAACACTATGAGTCAAATATATTTTATAAATGAGAAGATTGAGACCTAGACAACAGTAACTTATCCAAAATCAAATAGCTGGTAAATGGGGGAGTGATAAGAAATCAGGCTGTGAATAAGTTGACTTCAGGACTCATATAGAAAAGCCACTGGAAATGCAATGAATTATGAAGTAAGCTGTATGCTTTTGGTAGGATACACTCCTGTAGACCATAGAGAGATTCTAAAACGCATTATGCATAGCAGTTTATGATCTGATTTGTTTCCATGTAGAGAAGCTACTGAAGGAAAAGGCAGGGAGATCAGTTTGGAGTCTTGTGCAATAATCGAAGAAAGAATTTATGAGACTCCAAACTGACAAGGGCTGTGGAAAAGATGGAATTGATTGTACAGATATGCAGATTTAACTTGTGAGAATTAAGACTGTATGAAGAAAGTAGGAATTTTGAACCAAATGGAACTGGAGGATCTAAAACTGGAAAGTAGATCTTTACAAGAAATGTGGGGTTTTGTATCTAAGAATAGCTTGGGTTTCAATTCAAAACACACTCTCCATCAGTTATCATTGATTATTATCAATAAACTAATTGCTTCTGAAGGGTTAAGATAGATACCATAATTTAAAAGTCCAAGTCAGATAAGTGTTTTCAGATAAAAGCATATGTTTAATCCACTTGAAATCCTTAGCAAAATAACTATGAAATTGAGTCAAAATGAATAATTTTACAGTGTTATCTGTTTTTCCTAGTCAAATGACTTGATTTTGACATTTTCTAATATACTTCCAGATGATAAACTGAAGATCTGTGGATCAAGGTGAAATCATATTGGTGTTCAGTTTTTCCCCCATAAAGATTCTTCATTTCACACTAGTGAAAACCCTTTTGGCTGACAATCCAGGTTCTAATTTACAACCAGGTAGAGTTCTACGGTTGGGACTCAAAGTTGCATTAAACCTTATATTCTCCAGAAATCTTTGTGATAAAGCCTGTGAGACCCATTTTTGACTGGTTGCTTATAACCATAGATTTTTTAAAAAAAAAATTAAATCTTTTGTTTACAAATGAGTGGCTTAAATTCACATGGAAAAAAAGTCTTAATTATTCTATACTGTGGTAATTTTTATTACATTCTCTTGATGCTTAAAATATATATTTTAAAAAGTTGCATTATTTTTGCTTTTCACTGATTCACATAGAAATTGCATAGTCAAATACATTAGTAAAATTAGAGGTGAGCTCTTTTGCAGGAAGCCATCCATGAAATTTATGAGGACCCTCTCTTGGCAGGGAGGTCCGGGAGGGATAGGCTTGGTACTGGGAACTTTCCGTGGCTCTCCCTTGGCAATAGATCTTCCAATGCAGGTGACCTTCCCCTCTGCTCTACTAGAAAGTTTCCTTGTAGTAGTACTGGAGATGGGCGTATCCCATTAGGAACTGAACAGCCCCCATTATTCCTATTTTGGTGAAGAATATTCCCTGGAAGGCTTTTGATGTTTTCCGATATAAGCAGGCATGGCACCCCATTTGGTCCAGAAGCTTAATCCTTCTGATCCGCTTGCCCCTCCTGCCCCTGCTTTTGAAACTAATTTCTGTGTTCTGTGGGGTTTTTTCGCCATTTTATTTCTCTTAGCTTTTATTTCTCAGCCAGCCCATTCCACCGAGGGGAACCCCATTACCACCACCTGTGTGGAATGTGGGCGAGAATCTTTTATATTATAGTTTATGTAGGTATATTCAGGGATAATGGAAAATAACCAAAGCAATATTTGGTAGAAGAGAAAAAAAGTAATGGTTGGTAGCCCATGTTCTTAATTATTTTTCATTAAACATAACTAATGCAAGCATATTTTACCCCATCAGATAGTATTTAATATATGTAAATATTCAAACCCTTATAATCCTATCAACTACCTTTCACAATAAGTCCAGAATTTCATTGAAAACGTTAATGCAACACATATTTATTAAAGAACATATATTGTCAGCAAAGAATGACTAATTATTAAGACAAAATATGCTAAATAATTCAAAGTAGGTAGAACATTTTAAGATTATTTGAAGAAGAAATCACACCTGCATTGAACCATTTCGTGAAGAAATTAAGAGCACTGGCTCTGCAGATTAAACATCCCACCAACCATTAATTTCTCAAATAGTTATCAACTGGTGAATTTACTTTCCTCATTTTGTAGAGTTGCTGAGACTTAGAGAAGCTAAAAATACCTACCATGGGTCAGGCACCGTGGAACACCCCTGTAATCCCAGCAGCTTGGGAAGGAGGATCCCAAGTTCCAAGCCAGCCTCAGCAAGGCCCGTCTCTAAATAAAATATTAAAGGGCTGGGTTTGTGTCTCAGTTGTTAAGCACTAGTATTAGGACTACTAATACTACTTAAAATACCTACCAGGACACTCTGTGATGTATTTTCCAGATCCCACTTCAATGAAAGTCTCATTGTTTCAGGTAATGAAGGTGTGTTCCCTAGACATCCTTTGCTCTCAACATGTTCAGAGATCGCCTTGCCTTCAGAAAACCACCCAATTCAATCTGACTAGTTTCAGTGCATTAGCATTAAGTCCTGGCACAACTGGCACTACTCTGAAGCCTATTGTAAGTGAAGAAGGTCCTGCTGGGTAAGCGAAGGTGTTATTGTTCCTGCATTGAATCTTGACCTCCTCTTCCTCTGTTTCTTTTTTTTTACTCCTGTTGCTTCCATGAGTGTTGATCGCAAAAACACCCCTTAATGATATTTTTTTTTCTATCTTTCTTTGGGCATTCTGAGACTGATTATTTTATAAAGAAAAGAGACATATTTAACTCATACTTTCAGAAGCTCAAGGGCAAGATGCCAGCATTCGTTTAACCCTAATGAGAGTTTCATGGTGAATGGTCTCATGATACTTGGATCTTTGACAACTCACATGGTAAGATAGGAAGCCAGAGAGTTGGGAGTGGGGAGAGGCCAGTTTTGTTTGTTTATAACACCTCCCACCACCTCCCTCCCTCCCTCCCCCCCTCTCTCTCACACACACACACACACACACACACACACACACACAAATTGAGGATCTCAGAAAAACTACGTTGTTCATCCTTTCTGAGGGCAGCATTCCAGTGGTGTAATTACCTTGCACTAGACCCCACCTCTTAAGGATTTCACCACCTCCCACCCATACTAAGAAACAGCTTCTAAAAAATAAATCCTTGGGGAACACACCCAAACTGTGGCAATCCTCCGTGACAAATTCATCTCTGAGCCTACTTTCTGGAGAAACAAATCTCTGAAGGTAATATGATTCAGAAGGCGAGAAGGCAGGATTTGGGACTGCATTATTTGCCATCTATTTGGCAATTAAGAAACTTGTTATTGGTGGCTGATAAAGCACAAATGGCATGTGGAATACAGTCCAGTTGCTAAAGTTTATTAGAAGTGAGTTAAGACGATATACCTTTGGTAAAAACACGTTGCTAGGAGAGGCTATTTTATAATGAGGGTCACTAATACCTTCAGGGAAAACAGGATTCCCTAAAATAACCAGGTTCAGAATTTAGGTGGGAAAATTATAATAATGTACATCAAGATCGAAGTAGACAATGGGGTGGATCTAATTTATAAAAAAATAATTAAGTAATTAAAATAAAATAAATATAACCTGTAACTTTCACTTATGGCTCAGTTAAATACTTCAGAAGAAAACTTCTGAATTTATGAAATTAAAAAAAAATATAACAAAGACAAATAACTAGAAGCCTGAGAAAAATTGCTTCTATGAAAAACCATGATTCCTTGACCAATTTCTGAACTGCAGCCCTGTTTTAGACTGAGAATCTGGTATCTGTGGAAGAGACTGGACTCCCAGGGAAAAGGGTGCTACAAAACTGTAATAAAGTTATACAATATTGATTTCCACAGTACTTTCTCAAACAGACCATGATAATGTACTGGAGAAATTATGCAAGGAGAGTGAGAAGCTCCAAAGATTTTTCTTGGAGTGGGGCAAGAGCAAAACAGAACTTCCAAAAAACTCTAGTGTATGGTTCAAGTTATCCTGCACTTACACTAATTAACTCGGCAAGGTTTGGCATGAGAGGTATCAATGGTAGGAAAAGAGGTGTTATATTGTTAACTACAAACCTCAGTCATAACAGAGAACTTTAGGGCTTGGTATGAAAGCAGTGCTGTATGAATCTCAGAATTAAATATATTTTAACAAATATCTTGCAGCAGGCTATTGGGTCTTGACAGAGACTGAATACCTGACCTTGAAATGACAAGTGACCCTGTGACTAAAACTGCCCTGTATTAACTTAGTCTGTCAAATATCAAGTCATAAAGTTGGTTGGAACCTTTAAAAACTACATTGGAAGATGAATCAAGTACAAATAGTACTAGGGAGATCAAGCAAGCTGTATAATCAGGGAGTTCAGAACTCCATGTCATCCATTGCTATAATATCAGCCTCTCTCCCTATCTCTCTCATCTCATATCTCTGACTACATGAGTATCCCATATGGCTAGCTAATATGAAGAATAACTCCATGCTTGGTTAATGGATTGGCAAGCCTGTCATATGTCCAGGAGCCATAAATAGAAGACAGAGGCACCAGTGTCAAGGAACAACCCTCTCTGAGAGCACCTAGGTTATCTGCTTTATGTTGAAGGAAACTGAAGTTAGAAACTATAATGACTCATGGGGATGAGCAAAAGTCTTGGTTGTTTGATCAGGTTTCTGGAAGAAGACATGTTTACAATTTAGAACAAAGAAAACTGGAGTAGAAACATGAATGACTATGTCATTGAGCACAAAGCATGAAGAACTTTATGGTGCATGCTAATCAACTTCCAACAACACTCATCAAGGAAACGCATTAAATAACAAATGCAAATGATTCTGCCCATTATATTTAGCCAGAGTCTTACCTAATCCAACCCAGCAGTGGCATGATGGATCCATGAATGTTGTGACCAATGAGTAAGCAATGGGGGGAGGATATTCATGGATCTAGTACCAGGATGGTTCCAGCTGTTACTGCTATCCAATGTCCAAATGTCAAACACAAAGGCCAACATCATGTTTCTGATTAATCCACAACCCATCTGTCAGCTGCTTGAAGCCTATTGAATACACTGGATTTCTTCTCCCCAGAAGATTTAGTTATATGCATTTATTTTTGTTCTCATTATTTTATTTATTGTCTTTTTTTCTGATAGAAATAGACATGTATTTCATGGATTGGTTTAATTTTCCTGCCTAAAGAACTTTAGTAGAAACCAATATTCAAGGCTTACAGAATGCCCAATTCACTGCATATGACCTGATATACTAGGGGACCTACATCATACTTAATAGTAAAAAAGCAGAAAAGCAAGGCATTCCCCAGGAGATCCACTTTTTATGTCATATACCCCTCCATCCTGGTGCAGCCATCCTTATGGCCTGTTGGAGCACAGATAGACACCCACAGACAGTGCTTCAAGATGGAGGTAGTAATCATCCAGGATGCTTTATATATACAATATGAAGCAAAGACTTTATATGTAGTTCCATCAATATTAGAAAGAAAGAATGGCTTTTAGAACCACAGGACAGTAGCAGAGTAATCCCAATTGCAATCAGTTCCAGTGATCCATTGAGGAACTATGTATTCCCTGTCCCTGAAAAACTCAGGTCTATAATCTTTGAGTTCCCATTGGGATAATAATTCTACCATAGGATAGGAATGTGTCTCTTTGAAAATTTTCGACTCTGTTATGGTTTGAATTGCTTCATCCTAGTATTAATATATTAACATCCTAACCCCCAGTACCTTGGAATATAATGTTACATGGAGACAGTTTTTGTAGAGGAAAAGTAAGTTAAGACTATGTCAATAGGGTGGGTCCTAATCCAATGTGACTGCTGTTTTTTTTGTTTGTTTGTTTGTTTTTTTAACAAAAGGGAAATCCAGACACAGAAAGATGGTAAAGGGAAGACATATTAATATGAAAACACATCAGGATGATACATCTACAAACCAAGAAAAAATAAAGATTGTCATAAGGAAACATGAGAAATTAGGCAAGAGGAATAGAACAGATGCTTTATCACAGATCCCAGAAGGAAGCAACAGAGCTGACATCTTGAACTTGACTTCTAGTCTTCAGAGCTGATGCAATAAACCTCTGTTGTTGAAACAGCATAGTTTTCTGTATTTGTCACTGTAGCCCATGCAAGCTACTGTGGTTTCCTTTTCCTAGGGAACGAGCAAGCAAGAATGGGACTTGCAACTGACCCTTATCATGAGGAGGACAGACATAGAGATGATGTTATGAGGAATATATTTGATACCCAGGTGATCAAATTGGGTGTGTCTTAATTTTGATGGACATGAACAAAGACAGCAATGCCTGTCTTACATGAAGGATGAAGGTGCTAGGGCGAAGAGAATGTCAAACCAACAGTGGTGAGAGAGATGGCAATAATTAGTTGTGACCTGAAGACTAGATTCTGTGATTCTGATAAATCTAGTCTTCTTCTGAGTTTTTCCACTATGCTGGATCTACCAACATCCTAGAGCTCCTGAAAATAGAATTTATAAGTAAGAGTAGATCCAAGTGGCCAAAAGGGAGGATGGTGGTTGTACTCTGGATGAACTTTGTTACAACATCAAGACCCCAATCCATCAAGACATTTGCTCCAGCTTCTGGAAATGCTATCTACTGATGACCACCACCTATGGGTCTGTCAGGGACACCTGAGTATTAAAGTCCTCAACAAGTTCACATCTCTTTCAGAGATGACCCTATCTCGTAATTATCTGGTACATGATAGGAAGGTATGCTTATTCTGTCCAATAAGGAGAAGCATGAACAGCAATTCTCCAGAGCCCTTGGTGCAGTCATTCATGGTCTTAGTCCTGTATCACAACTCATCATCTTTTTCTACCAATCTTCTCTTTCATCTATCCCTTCAAGGAATCTTGATCCTAAGGTTCCTAAATAGTTACCTGCATGCTAATCTCTACCTTGCAATCTGCTTGTGGGGATCAATCTTCATACCAACTTCACTGAGTGCTTGTAAGGATTTAATAATATAATGCATAAAAAATGCTGAGTCTATTGCCACCAGCTAATAGCAACTGTTCAAATACAATGTTTAAAAAATTGCCAAAGTAGAATGCAATGTTTTTCATTATCTCAATAAATGGGCATTACTTTACTTACTTCTATATTCAGCATTGTTATTTGAGAAGCATGTATTTGTGTGTGTGTGTGTGTGTGTGTGTGTGTGTGTGTGTTTCTTGGTAGGAAAGCTTCTTGCAGACTTTGATGCAAGATCTTCATATTAGATTTTATTTATATATTAGATTATATATTATTAAAATATATTTTCCAGGGAAATTACTTCTTAAAACTCACTTTAGAAAACATAACTCTTCAGCAAAATTGCAAAGCAAAAAGTTATATAATATACAGGTATTATTGATATCATAAGTTTGTGATAATTTGTCCTTTCTTATCCTGCAAGTGTCATCATAGCAAATTTATAGACGAGACACTGGAAACACTATACAGATTGGTGTTTTTGATCTTGCTGTAATTTCAAGCTGGCCCTGAAGTTTATGTTAAAACCAAAACACTACATTCAATTTACTATACTATTGAGAAATGGTAACATTTCTTAAAGTTATTTCTTAATATTGTTTTACTGGCTTGGTAGAAAGCCATTCCTATTACTGTGCACAGAGAGTTTGCAATAACTTATTTGGTAATAGTCCTGCAAAATTATTTAACCTAATAACTTGTGATTATTACCCATGTATTTCTTTGTAAATCAGGTCTCTGGCTTTGTTCAAGTGAGAACTCAGTTTGTACATAAATGTTCTCGTCCCTTCTTTCTATATTCTTTGTTTTCCTTCAGTGTTTTATAACTTTTAACTGAATATCTATTAGCAGACACTTTCCTCAAATCTGGTGATATATGAGTTTTGGACTATTTGAGACTAGGGCACAGAGCATGGTGACTAAATGTGCTTTCTTGCAAGAAGAATTCATAGGGAGAAGATATTTACTCTGGTGCTGCCAGATTCCTAAATCGTTGTACACTTGGAAGAGCAATAGGATGCTGCTAAAAGAGAAGGAAAAGAGAGGATCTCTAAAGATCTAGGAATGGAATGACTTTTAGTGACCAATGGGATGCAGCGCACTAGTTATGCAGAGAAACTCCAGAGGAACCATGAAAGAAAATATCACCTGTAAGCATCTGCTGAATTTAAAAGGATTAAAGATCCCAGAAAAGGCATGATGATTAATTTTATATCTACTTAAAGGGTGTTCTGGGATGAGATTAACGCTTCAATTGGTGAACACTGAAGACAGCAGATACCCTCCATGATGTGTGTGTGTACCTTACTCAGTCTATGGAAGGCTGAAACAGAATAAAAAGATAACTCTTCCGGAACACTAAATCATTTTTCCAACGCACTGCCTTTGGAATTCATCTGCACCTTCAATTCTCCAAGGAGTCCAGCTTCCTGAACCATCCTGCAGATGTTGGACTCTCAGGCCTCTCTATAAAATGTAAGCCAATTCATAGGACAGGTTGTTTGTGTTTCTCTGGAAATTTCTTGCTAACACCAATGGAATCATGCAACAGGGCCATTTTTCTTCTTTTCATTTTCCTGCCTATATCAGCACTGGAGAAGTTAAACATGCCCATGGTCTAGTGAGAGCCCAGGGAGTAAATGAGAAAGATACAGGTAGAATGTGACAAAACCAAAAAAAAAGCCTTAATCTCAATAAAAGGTTAAACTATTGATTATAGTAGAACTGGATAATATCTAAAAGGCTTTAGAGCATATATAAACACAGGCCATATTTGACATTTTATTATTTAAAATGGAAAAAGAAGTGATGGAGTTCTGAATCTCCATGCAATAAAGGAGGAAATTTTTTTTCTGTACTGAATACATTTAAAATGAACAATAGGACACAAAAATAAAGTTATGTTTTAACTACTCTTCATATGCTTACTTCTTTGATATGTTAATTATTTAAGTCTTTAAAATACAAAACCAAATTTCCATTGGTAAGGAAGTAGAAAGAGTAATGGCAAGTTCAATACTATGTCATTAGTTGCTTACATGGATAAATTTATCACTAATGGAGACATTTGGGGGAAAGTGTTGAGTTTAAGTTTATGGATGTTGATGTTTGGACTATATAGTGAGTTATCCAGACTAAGATGTCATAGCATAAAAGGCACAGAAATCTAATATTTCTAACAATGTTTTCAAACTGAATATTAGAGTATATATATATTTCCTTTCATCTTCTTATTGCTGATTCAGAACCATTTTTCCTATTATAATTTTTTTCTACCTCAGGAAATTGCTCCCATTTGTTGATGATTCAGAACTGAAGAGATCCAGGCAAACAGCAGTAAAGAGAATTTTATTTTATTTATTTATTTTTTACTGATGTTACTAATATTTTGTTTTCCACAGCACAATTTTCTTAGGAAAACTTTTGGCAATAGAAATAAAAATAATCTGGGAAATGAGTGAGTATGAAAAGAGGATTTATAAAAGGCAAGAACCATAATGAATCAAGAGATGAAGACCAATCCATTCTAATTGGGAATAGGATTAAACCAAGTAAATCACAAAAATATTATGATTTTAATTAGTTTTTAAAATCTTCACATTTGCATTACTACAATTCACTTTGCCCTCAATTTTATTGAGCCATAAAAATAGAAAATAGCAATTAAAAAGAATTTGCATTTTGTTAGTTTTTTTGTTGCTGTGACAAAATACATGAGAAATTAATCTTATAAAGAGGAAGGGATTGTTTGGGGCTCACTCTTTCAGAGATGTCAGTCCATGATTGGCTTTACTCCATTGATTTGGGTTCTATGGTGAGGCACAACATCATAGAGGTGGCACATGGTGGAGTAGAGCTGCTCATCTAAGGATGGCTTGGAAGCAATGACAGAGAGTCTAGCATCCTCATATCCATTTCAAGGCCATGCACCTTGTGATCTTAATTCCTAACACTAGTCCCCACCTCTTAAAAATTGCACTATGTTCCAATAGCAGCACCCCAAGATGGCAATTAATCCTTTAGTACATGGTCTTTTGAATGAAATTTAAGGTTCGAACCATAATAACTTCTCTGCCATTAATTTGTATAAATTGTGTGTGATTAATATCAATCATAGGAGGTATTATTAGATTGATGTCACTGAAACTATAACAATTATCTCTTTCTAGGAAATTGTTTAGTCCATATTTAAAATTTCTTGTGAAGAGTTTTATAATCTTTTAAACATCTTTATTGAGATATCATTGATATGCAATATAATGTATATATTTAGGGCATATATTTTTTACCTTACATACACACTCATAATGCCATCAATGAACATTTCAATGATGCCCCAACTCTTCTGGTTTCTTCTTGTATTCCCTCCCTTCCACCTCAACTCCTTCATCTCTCCTCTTCATCTCTATTCATTTGTTTTCTGTAATAGTAGATTAGTTCACAACTTTAAAATTTTGCTATAATAAAACATACTGTATTAGAAACTAACACAAATAGAAGAGTCCTCTTTCAATCAGCATAATTATTCTGAGATTCATGCATCTTGCTGTATGTATGGAGAGTCCTTTCTCTTCTATTATTGAGTCGTAATACATTGAATGGACACAGCAGGACTTGCCTGTTTGTTCACCCATTAATGTGGCTTTCAGTTTGGGGTTATCAAAAATAAGACTGGTATAATCGTTCCTGCTCTAATTTTTGTATAACCATATGCTTTAATTTATCTGGTGTAAATGCTTAGTAATAAAAAGGATGGATAATATGATAGACATATGTCCAAGTCTTAGAGAAATAGACAAAATATGCGCTAAAGTGTTTCTACCACTATAAACACAAGGAGTGGATGAAAGTTCCAGTTTATCTACAACTTTAGCAATATTTGGTCTGGAGAAGTTTTTGGTTTGGGTTTTTATTTTTTTATTTTTTTTGCTCTTTTTATAGCTGTTGAATGGCATCTCATTATGATATTAACTGATATGTCTCTTAATGATTGACAATACTATCTTTTTATGTGCTTATATAACTAATTATGCATCCTCTCTGCTAAGGTGTCTACTCAAATATCTTTACCCTTGTTTTATTGAGTTTTGAAATTGCTGTGCTAATCATGGAAATAAATTATGAGATATATATTGTGTGAAATTTTATTTTTATTCTCTTAACAATGTCTCTTAAGAATCAGAGTTTTGATTTGTTATGGGGTCTATTTTATTAAGTTGTCTTTTCATGGACCATATTGTGGTGCCATACCTAAGAAATTGTTTTCTAAATCAAAGTCATTATTTTTCCACTTATGCTTTCTTTTAGAAATTCTGTAGTGTTTAGGTTTTATTTGTTAAAGATATTGTTCATTAATTACACTTTTTTATTTTTAAGAGATCAACAGAAATTCATCTTAGATCTTAATGTCTAAAAGAAATCAGCATTGGTTCATTTTCATCTTAATGGATAATATTAATCTTCTTATTGATCATCATCATCTCTCTGTATAGGCAATTAAAAAATCTAGTGGAAAAATTGCAGTACACCAAAAACCAGCAGATATATTTTATGATATTGATTTTAATTGAAAAATTCATTTTAATGAATCTTAGTTCTTAGAGTAGATAAGTGGAATTCTGCCAAGATTCATTCTCTCAGGACTAATTCCAGACTTCTTAGGTGATTGATGCCTGAAATATCTTGTTTAACTCTCCCTTCAGGAATTCCCATTGGTCAGAGTCGCTTCACTCAAGTGCATACCTCTTTTCCTAAAGGCAACCCATAATAAATAATTGATCAAAACAAGAATATAAAAGTCCTGAAAACCTTCTCCAATTGTGGCTGTGAAGAGTTTTCCTAGCTTCTGAGCTCTGTCTAGCTTCCTTTGAGGCTCTTTTTGTCACTGAAATCCAGAGTACAACTTTCCATTCCATACAGTTCTCTTTGCTTCACTTTACCATAGATGTTAATGCTAAAACCATTTGCCATTATGATTCATGCATGGAAACATATCTCAGAGCCTATTTCTTCCTACCTGACACTTCCTGTGATTTTAGGAAGCAGAATCTAAAAAAGAAATTTTCAAGATGGCTTTCGGTCTGGCTAGACGATGAGGATGTCAATCACTGCAGATAGATGGATAGATAGAAAGAACCCTCTTAGCATCTGTGTTGTGGGAAACAGACTTGTCAAAACATTCACTAGGGTTAAATTGAAGTGGAAAGCTGGCAGAAAGAAATAGAGAGGTAGGTACAATGACTCGGAAGGTTTAGAAGTAGAAAAAAAAAACAGTAAGGACAATGAATTTTCATTAAAATTTGTAATCAGAGAAGGGCAATGAGAAGCTGTACAAAGGCCCCATTGTCTTCCTACAAATACATAACTTCTTTTTATAACCAGAATCTCATAAAAAACCAAGAATCACTAGTAACTTAATTATAACATTAATAGAGATCAAAATAAAGTTGAATTCTCCATTTTAGTAGGTCTGCTATACCCATGTCAGAGCCCTAATTAGGAAGAACTGAGATCCTGAAATTGTGATGCACAAGTCTGTGCAATCGATATACTCGAAGTTTAGAAATCCTCTGAATTTCCAGAAGTCTCTGGGTCTGTAGAGGTCATTTAGCCTTAAGAATAGAAGTCATTGCTTTCCTGCCTTTGCTTGAAACGCGTGGAGCACCTTCTGCCTGACAAGATGACTTGTATTCCAAGATCTATCCTGTAGTCCCCATTGGCCACCTTTCAAAGAAGTACACCTATGTCCTAAAAGGTCTGCTGGAAGAGTTGCTTGGAAAAGAACCATGTTAGAATCATGTTAGAGTCCATGTGTGGCATAGAAATGTGAATCAATATGATGAGCTTCATTCTATATCCTTTTCCCATTGCTCCAGGCTTTAGGCAACAGGATGATCAAATGTGTAACTCCTCTAGGTTATGGCTTCTGAACACTCAGGAGGCCAAATTCCATGCCCTTGAGTTTTTCAGTGTCGGTATTGTGTGAGTGCAGGATGATGAGAGAGTGGAAGAAGTGACAGAGACACAGAGGAGAGAGAGAAAAAGAGGAAGAGAAAGAGAAAAGGAGAGGAGATGGACAAGCAACTCTAAGAAGATGCTCAAGAAATAATTTGTGGATTCCTAGCACCAAGAAATTGCTGGAAAGAGATGAAAAGTTGATCAAAAGTAGGCTGGGGCTAAGAACATTATGATTGGTAAGTTAGTATCAATGACAATAAAAAAAATTGATGAGGATAGAGAAAATAATCTTTAATGTCAAAAACAAAAGAATGACCAATATACTTATTAAAATTCCCATTGCTTCTCTCTAGGTTTTTGTTTACATGAAAAATACTTAAAAGAAACAGAAGACTGTATAATGGGAAAATATGGGAAGAAAGACATGAAATTTATCATATTTGAGAAATATTATTGAAACTACTTTTAGAAGTAAACATGACTGAATAAAGAGGGACTATTACAAATTAATGTGTGCACACACACGCTCATTAACTCATACACAAACAAAAAAGAGTACATAGAAGAAAAACTAAGAAAAATTGCAATGCAAACTTGCACTCCTAATCTGTACAGTAAATACCTGGAAAATTGTCAAAATTCACAAGAGCTAGATGTTGTTCACACAGCATTTTATATATCTCATATCTTTTATATTTAAAACACAATCAGCTAATATTACAATTATCATTAAAGTGATTTTCCTCAGTACCTAATTGCCAAGGATAGCCAAACACTTTGAATACAAAACTGACAGTTTTAGGAGGGCATGGACATATTAGCTTCACTTCAACATGGATGTGGGCAGTTTTGCAGGCTTATACAGGAGTATGCTATAATCTGATAGACTGAAAAGAGAGACAGAAGAGTAAATAAAATGGTCTAGGGTACGAGTTATAGTTTTTCCTCCATATCCATGGGACATTGGTACCAGAAACCCCTGGGGATGTCAAAATCTGAGGATGCTCAAGGTCCTCATATAAATTGCCACAGGATTAGTGCATGATTTAGACACATCCTCCTATAGACTTTAAGTCATCTCTAGATTATGTGTAATATCTAATAAATATGATAGGCAAGTAGATTTATACTGTAATTTTTATTTTTGGTACCAAGGATAGAACCCAGGGGTACTTGGTCACTGAGCCACAGCCCTATCCCTTATTATTATTTTTATTTAATTATTTTGAGACAGGGTGTCACTAAGGGGCTGAGGTTGGCTTTCAACTTTGATCCTCCTTCCTCAGCCTCCTGAGCCTATGGGATTACAGGCATATATCACCATGGCTGCAACTGTAATTTTTTATGGCAAAAAATGTCAAGAATAAGAACTCTGTACATGCTCACTACAGATGTAACATTTTCTGAGTATTTTTGATCCACTGTTGAATTCATAGATAGGGAATTTGTAAATATGAGATACTGGCTACACATATTTAAATCAAAGGATATGCTCTTGTGTACTGGGAATCTACAGGCTCTTGCCCCATCCTTCCACCATTGATCTAGTCATAGATCTATAGAAATAAGTCAATGGCAGCGCAGTTGATAATCTGGCATTAAGTTAAAATAGTAATAACCCTAATTGACAACAATTATAAAAAAACGCTTCTTCCTACTCCTTAAGGCCATCAATAATAGGATAATACTGTCAATTTAGGTGGTAGAGAAAGAAGCTTTCAATATAAAGAATTTTCACAACCATTCAAATATGGCACAACAGGTCAATATAGTATCTGAATATATCAAAAGTGAATTTGTATTGTCAATAGCTTTATTCACATACATGCATTTTTTTCTATTAAACAGTACAGTGTATTAAGGCAAGTTATCTATATCTGAAATATAACAAATTCAAAATATCTGAAACTTGCATTCCTCATCCTGTCAATCCACTTGCAGTTGCAAGCTAAGAATCTTGGTTGTCAACAACTTGAGGAAGACCAGAATCTTTCAGTTCATCATGTCCCTAACCCAACATTGACCAATGATAATATGTATGAGTAAATAAAGAACCCACTCTGGGTAAATGGAATTTTATTGTCCTGATATTATGACAGCAATATACAATAATATTTAAAACTTCAGTTTCATCAAACTAGTAAGAGAAGAAAGTTAGACTCATATGTAATTCATGTATGTGAAATTGAAAAATCTGTGTAGATAGAATAAGGTAAGTACAGGTGGGTGGATTTGATTTAATACACATTTCCACTTAAGACCTTGTTTTAACAATTAAAGACAGCAATTAGATTAACAATGAATCATAAGGTATAGTTTGATAAAATAGCATTTTGGGGATATTTTTCTATTCTACAAGTCAGCTAGAGAGGCCTAATTTTTTTAGTAAAAATGTTAACGTTAGTATGTTAAGAGATTTAATGGTGTTTATGACTTCTGGTTTAGACACAAGATTATTGTTTACCTTAGGTTTCTATGACTTCTATCAACATTCAGTGTGATTGAAACTCAAGAGTACTGACAAATGAATCAACAGGCAACAAGATGTTGATGGGAGTCAGAATTACTGCCTAGAAGACAACATGTTCCCCTACATTTAGTCTAGCATTCAATAAAATAAAAAGAAAAGCTCATTAATTTATAAATGGTTTGCAGTACCAAAATATACAAGGTAACCTTGGAAATAACTCTATAAAACACTTAGTCATACTACAAACAGTTATTACCCATTGACTATAATTATGTTCCATACATACAATGGATAGCTGACAAATATCATAAACCAGGGTATTTTGATTCTATGGCTGTGAAAGAACAATTTTGGAAATGTTTAGTTGTGTGTGACTAAGTGAAGCATATGAATACATTTGCATAAAGACTTGGAATAATGGTGAAAACTCATGATGCTCAACTGAATACTTTTAGAAATAATAAGAAAGTACAGCGTGGGAGTTGTTAACATGTCAATATACAACATCATTATGTTTCCTATATTCCACAATAACCACTATAACAGAGAAGATAAAATTTACCATTCATAATAGATCTAAAAATAAAATATGTCCTGGAATATATTCAATAAGGAATGCACAAAGTCTTTCTGAATAAAGTATAAAGAATTGCTGAGAGATGTAAAAGAAGTAAAGAAATATTCCTAGTTCATGAACAGGAAAATGATATATTGTTAAAATGATAATTCTATAAGATGAGTTAAATCATTTATTCTAATCCTTTAGGGTTTTCATTGCTGTAGAATAATATATTTATATGTATGTGAATTTATAAAGAAGAGAATAGAAAAATCTGAGCAAGAACAACATAAAAGCTAAAAATTTGCATGGTCAGATATCAAAATGCATAATAAAAATAAATAATTATGAATAATATCTAAAACATGAAAATATATAAGAATATAAAATCTTCTTTAAAAATGCCCAGGTAGATTTGTTTAACATACTCTAAAGATGGCATTAGAAATAAGTGAAAAAAGGATGGGTTATTTAATGTTAGAAAAGCTTTTGAAAGTTTTGAAAAACAAATTTCTTGTCTATTACAATATAGTATAATACTTATATTAATGGTTTAAAAAGTTAAAATGAAAATGGGAAAAATGAATTATTTTAACTAAGAAAATATTTACCTGATGTTTGGTTCAGTTATATATTTTCTAAATAAATCAAAAAATTATTTTAACATTAATCACTTGCTTGTATAAAGAACAAAAAGTCTGTCTTCATCTAGAAATAAAATTCAACTAAAATGAAAAACTAGGAAAATAGAAGTTACATAAGTGACATATTTATAAAGAATTCTTATAAAGAATTAATATTTGTAATTCAAATGATATGTTTTTAGTTGAAAATAGAGAATTATACACCAAGACATTAAATAGAAGCTGTTTGGGGCTCTCTTACAATATTCTTCTGATTCTGTGCAGTCAGGAAATGTTCCTAGTTTTAAAGATCTGTGTTATTAGACAAACAATTGTGTTTGCTTTCTATTGCCATCATAACAAGTGATCATAAATTCAGTGGCATAAGACAACCCAGATTTATTATCTTTCAGTTTGGGAGATCAGAAGTTCGAAAAGGCTTTCTCTGGGCTAATAGTTTCTAGGTGTCATGGGGCTGTCTTTCTTTTGAAAGCTCTAGAACAGAATATTTTCCTTTGCTTCATTCAGCTTCTAAAAGTCATCTGTGTTCTCAGGTCAGAAGAACATGAAGAAAATTTTCAGAATCAGCAGTGTATCGTCTTCAAACCTCTACATCCTTCTTCCACTTAAATGACCTTGAGAGTTCAGTACAATCCTATCTCCAAATAATTCACCTTCATCTCTCACTCCCCATGTATGGTAACATAGACAAAAGCTTCTAGGAGTTAGGGCATGGACATCCTTGGGTGAGGGGGTCACTATCTGCCTCCCACAGTTTGTGAAATAAGCTAGTTCATTTAAGGGTAATCTATTGTGTTTCTCTGTCTTTTCATTTTCTCATAAGAATACACAGGTTTTTAAGCTATACTGTATGACTAAAAAAGAAAGAAGAAATTCATGTTGAAAAAAACCTTGCCTTAGATCCGGTTTCCAGTGGTTGTCAATCTTAATGTTGTTTTTTTCTGGTGATGTATTGTATTTCTGTGGACAAGTCACTTAGAGGCCCTGCTATTTAATTTCTTTATGTGCAATTAGGGAATTCAAACTTGAACAACTTACCACTTTCAGTTGAGGACTGAAAACTTGGGCTAGAACTCTGTGACTTCATGAGATTGTTTTGACTGGAATGGCAGCGTAGGCACAAAAAAGCAAGCTAATGTTCTCCAACAGAACACTAAAGGCTCTTTTAAAGTTGTTTCTAATTCTGTTGGGTGTTATTTGGAATGCTTTCTCTGTGTTTCCTATGTTCACTCGTGTTGTAGATAATTAAAATCCACATATAATACAAAACTCATTTACTCAGGCGACACTTACACAGCAACTACTTTATGTTAGTCGTGGTGTTAGGGGATGGATTCTAAGCCATAAGTAATATGAACAGAGAAAATGAATTCTATCGAAGGGCTAGCACCCAGATGAAAATGACATATTTCTGTCCCTCAAGAAACTTAAACGTTGGTTGAGCAGAGGGAATAACTACCTCCTGGAAAGCAAGGATTGTCTTATTGGGCCCCATAAATCCAGTCTCTTCTAGCACTCAGCTTCCATTAGCTTCCTAAACCACTTTTCATATGATTGATTGCTGAACGAGTGTCCTTGCATGGTTCTGTTCTTCTATAATCAAGGGTCAGCTTAGCATATCCACTTGGATGTGTAAGAGGAAGTCATAACTCAACATGTCCAAAGTTCATTGTTAGTCATGATTTTTCCCTTCAACATTGGTCCTGTTCCTGGATTTCTAATTTCAGTGAATTACACCATTATCAATTCTCTTCTATAGCCAGAACCCTATGAGTCATTCTTGGTACTTAATTTCCCTTACCCACTATATTACTCAGGACACCAGCAAGAAACAAATTACTAAGTCATATTTAAAATAATATAAAAATATGTTAATTAGGGGAGTCGTGAAAGAGTGGGCAGGGTGTTAGGCTCCCACAAGAAACAGTACAGTATCTTAGAGTTCTTTAGTACTACTATGAAAGAGACTCTCTGGATTCCAGGTGAGTCCTGAGGGCCTGCTGCCTTGAGAAGGCAAGTTTGACAATGGTGGAGTGTTGAGAATATCTCCAAGCCGATTCTGTGGGGAGGTAGCCAGGGGAAAGCATATACAAATCTCCTTATCTTATAAGCCCTTGGGATTCACCATTAACTGAACTGGATCAGAAGGCACAGCCAAAGGAATCACTGATGTCACGTATACAGGTCAGCCTCCAGTGGAGAAGAGGAGAGTGGAGAAAACAGGAGATTGGATATGAGGGAGAAAACTGAGTGAGCATAGTATTGGGCATCTTCTCTTCGCCTCCAAAACTTCTCAATACCTGCACCCATAATCAATCTGCTCCTATCTTCCCTAACACCATGGTAATTTAGGAGAGAAAACTGACAAAGAATAAAAATCTCTGTAAATATCTTCAGATGATAGTAAGCCCTGGGTATGAATAGTTTTAATCCTAATCTACCTGGGTTACAGCTTTGATCATCTTGGAAACTTTCTAAATGTTTAGTGGCTCTTAAGTGCCTATGAAATGCATAAATAATGGTGTAGAGTAAGGTAGAAGATAGAGATATGCCAAAGGTTGCACTACTCCAATAATCTGATTCCAAGCTTTATCCAGAAACCAGGTGAGAAGCCAATATCATTGCTTCCCTTTTCCACATCTCTCACTTTTAATTGCTCTAATTAGTTCTCTCAATAAATATGTTTCTATTTCTGCCTTAAGTATATGTTTATAGATATAATAATTTTCCTTTCTAACTTTGTACTCAGCTATAAGTAGAGAATAGGAAATGAGAATTAATGGCCTAAATATCCAAATACATTGTGATAAATTATTTATTCATTGAAATATATATATTTATTTATTTATATTTATATATTATGATATATATAAGAAAAACAACTGATTGCCACTTACATAAACATGTAGATTTGGAGATATATATATCCAAATTTATATATAATTACCAATTTCCATAATATTTGGCAGTGTGGCAAGTGGTAATCAGTCTTTTCTCATGATGTATGTATATTTTCTCAATTAATAAATAATTGAATACACACACATATACACATGTATTTGGCAGTATGATAAGGGGCTCAGAGTACAAGATTAGTATAAATATTAAAGCATAGGTAAAAGAAAAATAGTCTACTCATAAGATAAAATGTTAACTATATTATCAGTACTAAAACTCTTCTTTAGCAGTTTAATCAGACCAAAGAAGAGAAAAACAACTGATTGAGGTATCTAAGAAACTAATGAAGAAGATACAGGACAATTATTAATTATGACATTTTAATTCAATCTGATTAACACAACAATAACAAAGCAAATAAATGAGAATCACCAAACTGACAAAGGCAGACTAAAACCATGCTTCTGTTTATCACTGATGGTACTGAAGACATTTGGTAGGAGATTGATGAAGAATTGATGAAGAATTCTATATACATTTTGTTTCTGTCATTCTTCTGAGAAATAATTTTAATTTATTATACTAATTACAGAAAATGTAGATGATGAATGAACCAAGATGAGTTTCACAGGGATAGATGTAATAGTCAAAACTGGGAAAAATGATATTTAATAATCATTAAATGGTTAGCTGAAATGTGTCTGTGCTGCCTGATAAATGACAGAAAAAAATACAAATAATTTAAATTACATGAGAATTTCTTATGACACTAACAGAAAAAAGAATAATAACTAGTAATAATAAATTTAGGAATGTTTCACACATATGAAAATAAAAACATATGCATAACACGTCAAACAAAAAATATGCACATGCTAAGATCTAGATTTTTTTCTCCAGAAATGAAAAAAAAATATGAATCCAAGTTATATTTGGCTTTGGAGATTATAAAATTATATTTATTTTTCTTTTCTGCAATTAATCATGTAATATATTTTTAAAGATTTCACGAATACATGTAATCTTTAAAAATTAAATGTTGCATAATTATTACAGTCTTACAAGCAATTTAGGATTGAAGATATAAAAATTCTTAAACTGTATGATACCTTTTATATATTTTATTTATCAGAATAGCACTGATTCATCATGGGTAAATATTTTTAATAATTACATTAGCACAATTGGCAAACTCATTATGCTTAATTCATTCATATACATATAATTATATTTATGGGATCCTAAACATTTTTATTTTACATTATATATTTGCCAATTATTTAATTTTAGTTTCTATAAAATCCTAATAACCACTATATTAGTGGTTATAAGGTATGTACTCAGAATTGTTTTAAATAATAAATTGTTAAAATATCTTATTATTTTCCTTTAAAAAATATTTAGTTATTGGCACCACTATACCAGAGATCTTAAACTATACTACAGAGCAATAGTAACAAAAACAGCATGGTATTGGCACCAAAACAGACTTGTAGACCAATGGTACAGAATACAGGACACAGAGACTAACCCACAAAACTTCAATTATCTTTTATTAGCCAAAGGTTCCAAGAACAAGCATTGAAGAAAAGATAGCCTCTTCAAAAAAATGTTCATCATCACTAGCAATTAGAGAAATGCAAATTAAAACCACTCTAAGATTTCATCTCACTCCAGTCAGAATGGCAACTATTATGAATACAATAATAATAAAGTGTTAGCAAGGACGTGGAGGAAAAGGTACACTTATACACTGTTGGTGCAACTGCAAATTGGTGCAGGCAATATGGAAAGCAGTATGGAGATTTCTTGGAAAATTGGGAATGGAATCACCATTTGACCTAGCTGTCCCTCTCCTCAGACTATAACCAAAGGACTTAAAAACAGCATACTAGAGGGACACAGCCACATCAATGTTTATAGCAGCACAATTCACAATAGCTAAACTGTGAAGCCAACCTAGATGTCTTTCAATAAATGAATGGACAAAAAAAAATGTGGCATATATACACAATGGAATATTTCTCATCAATAAAAAAGAATAAAATCATGGCATTTTCAGGTAAATGGATGGAGTTAGAGAAGATAATGCTAAGTGAAGTTAGCCAATCCCCAAAAACCAAATGCTGAAGGTTTTCTTTGATATAAGGAGGCTAATTCATAGTGGGATAGGGAGCAGGAGCATGGGAGGAATAGACGAACTCTAGATAGGGCAGAGGGGATGGAGGAGAAGGGAGGGGGCATGGGGTAATAAATAATGGTGGAATGTGATGATCATTACTATCCAAAGTACATGAATGAAGACACTAATTAGCGTGAATCTACTATGTATACAACCAGAGATATGAAAAATCGTGCTCTATATATGTAATAAGAATTGTAATGCATTCTGTTGTCATATATAAATTAAAAAATTACATAAAAAATAATAAAAATATTTAATTATGTAAATGATATTTTCAATTTTCTCTTCTAGTGTATGCATCAATCTTTCTCACTGAGTAGATGAAAATATTTTCTAGAGTGCAGAAATTTTAAAAATAAGTTGCATCATATGAAACATTTTTAATGAATAAGAGTATTTTTATTCCATTTGTGAATTCTTCAAGATAAGAGACACCATGTTGCCATCAGAACTGTTATTATCTACAAAGGCTCTATTGTGGAAATGGATTAAAAGGAACTCTTTGAGATGTCTTTTTTTTTATACAAACTTACGAGGAAAAAGACTACACATTGGGGTGTCTATTGCAGCTTAAAGACACATTGACAGCCCATAAGAAAAGGAGAACTAAGAAAGATGTGAGTTAGAATATTCAATTTGGTGTTCAAGATTAGAACAGAATACAAATACTATCCTCTTCCTTTTTAAAAAATTTTTCACATATATCTTATTTTAAAAATTATTACTGGTCATAGGCTATATTTCATGATCAGGAAACAAAGGCACCATCTTCATAATATTCACCAAAAGTTTAAATAAGTGGGAAAAATGAAAAAGAATAAATAATTTTGTGCTCCTCTTTCCTTACTCTAGTACTAGTGCAAAACTTCATCTTGGTTCTTACCTCTATCTTCTCACTCCTGCCATTAAAAGAACTTTGTACTTCAAGGGAACCTGGAAATGATAAGAAGCATTTCTGTGTCTTATACACACAAACCTAACACACAATTCATGTGTCATTATTGCCAAAAGTGTATGTGTGTGTCTGTGTGTGTGTGTGTGTGTGTGTGTGTGTGTGTGTGTGACCTTTTTAAGTTGCTCTTTGTTGAAAGAAAATCTCCAAGAATTGAAGGTATTCTACAAAGGTATCCTACACATGAATAAAAGAGGAGGATCTTTCCAGTTACATCTTGTTACAACATGTAAGAAGTATCTCTACTTTCTCCTCTTATTTCTCCACATAAGAAGGAGATGGTGGAGATATTTGGCCCCTCTTTGGTCCCATTTGGCAAAACACAATTTTTCTTCTCAAAATATCTGAAGTACAGCATGACATGTGACAATTAACTTCAAGGATCTGTTCTTCAATTATAGAAAATAATAATACTGAATTAAACTTTTAAGAACATTTCATTATATACTATATGACTGGTACCTGTTTTTTTAAGTGAAACAATTATGCAATCTATTATGAGAAGTAATACTACCTGGCAGTTTCTCATTGTCATTATTTTGACCACTCACTTCCTAGAAAAACGGAAAGAAGCCTGTTGGAGTAGGGAGTGGGTGATATAGCTATTTGCACATCTAAAATAATTATAATCAAAATGTGAATTCAGCAGGGCATGGTGGTACATGCCTGTAATCCCAGTAGCTCAGGAGGCTGAGATAGGAAGATAGCATGTTCAAAGCCAGACTCAGCAATGGTGAGGTGCCATGCAACTCAGTGAGACTATTTCTAAATAAATTATAAAATGGTGCTGTGGATTTGGCTCAGTGGTCGAGTATTCCTAAATCCAATCCCTGTTACAAAAAAAAAATGTGAATTCACTGACCTTATCAATAAACTTATCAGGGTTTTGTAAAATTTTATGTTTGGTAACAAATCCTATGGAGCTTATTATGTCTTGTGAAAAAATTAGCTGAAGACATGTCTGAATCTAAAACCCAATTCTCTTGAATCTAACTCCATCACCCATCACTGTTCTACTCTTTTCCAATTTCACCATTTTCTTATATTCTAAAATTCTAGCCCTAAAATTTTTAATGTACAACACTGAATGGGAATCATAAGGAAAGGATTTTAGATCTGAAATGCATATTTCAACTTTCATTATAAGCACTTCATTATAGACAAGTATCATGTCAGATTTGCAGGTCGTGAGAGTTTGATTTCAGAATGACCAATATAAGACTCATGCTTCCTTGTTTCAGGTAAATAGTATCCAGAGGAAAAGTTAGAGGAAACAAGGAAGATTTATACCCTCAACACCTTATGGTCTTCATTTAATTTAAAAATATAAAAATTGCCCAATCTTGAAAAAAAAAATTGTTCACAGAACAAAGATCAAGGCATATACATGTGATAATTAAGAGGGAAAGGGGCCTTTACAGATATAATCCACTTCTTAGCCATTAAATCCCTGGAATATTGAAATTTTATATACTTCACTATAAATTTGTAACGATAAGGTACAATTATTACATTTTTGTCACTATAACAATATACCTGAGGTACAGAACTTTACAAGGAGATATGATTCATTCGGCTCAAGATTTGGGAGTTTGGGATCTGGTGGCCGCTCTAGGGGGTCAACGATGGCACATTATAAGGGGAGAAGTTATGGGTGTGGAAAAGTTTATGCCAAATAGGAATTCACAGAGTCATTGGAATCCCACAATCCTTTTTTCTTTTTTCTTCTTTATTTATTTTTATATGTTGCTGAGGATTAAACCCAGTGCCTCACATATGCCAGGCAAGTGCTCTATCACTGAACTACAGCCCCAGCTCATAAGCCAGGACATCAGTGATCTAGGGAACCCTACTGGGTCCCATTCCCAAAGATTGTACCGCCTCCCAACAGCACCACTGTTAGATATTAGGTGTCCCATAAAAGTTCATATATAAGACAATGCAAAAAGGTTCAGAGGTGAAATGATGAAGTCATGATGAATCTTAACATAATCACGCTGATAAAGATTAACTGGGTGATCATTGTAGGCAGGTGGGGTGTGACTGGAGAAGGTGGGTGATTGGGGGTCTGCCTTTGGGGTATGTTTTGTCCCTGGTCTACAGTTTTTTATGGTCTACACCATACCCTTTTTTCTGCCACAATATCTTACCTCATCTTGGGTCCAAAGCAATGGAGTTGGCCATCTATGGACTGAGACCTCTGAAATTGCAAACCTGTTCAAATTGTTGTCAGGTCTTTTACTTGCAACAATCAAAAAGCTAAGAAAACCCACCCTATTGACCAAGCCCTCAAACACAGTGGACTCTTTGGGAATACTCAAACCACACTCAGATCATTGCATATAGAGAAGACTGTAATGCATATAGAAGAGGACTTTAGAGGGATTGCTACCAAAGATGTAAGTACATTTAAATTAAATAAAGTGAGGGAGCCTAGTCCTTTAATGACTTAGCATGAAAAAGAGAAGTATGTAATTTTATTCTTTAACTGTGCTTGGTTTCTACCTCAAGCTCTAAATTTCACATATCAATGAAAATAAGATCTTGGTAATTTGGAATGAACTGTTCTGAATCTTATCCTCTAAAGGTCTAGGTTATAATTCCTAGGAATAGTGTTACTTACCAACATCCATTCTAATCCAGAGGTACAGAGAAGACAGTAACTGCATTCTCCTGGCCTAGAGAGGTTAACTTAGGCATGGGCGTGGTGCTGCTCTCTGTGCTTGAGTGGAAAACTTCTGGGATCATGAGCTATTGGTAATGGTTTACTCACTCCTAAAGAGTGGGGGAAAAATAATATTGGCCCTCTTGTCATCTTCTGGATTTTGTTATGTGCAATGATTCTAGTGGATCTCAGGTGGGAAACAAAGCCAACATTTAGAGAAGAGAACACCCTGAGAATCTCTGAAGAGCACAAGAACCCATTCTACCTCTATCATCTTACAACGTCACAAACCATAAATTTGTTTATTCCTTAGCAGGGACTACTCTTAATCTACAGATAAGGAAACCAAAACTTAGAAAATTCATGTTAACTTGCTTCTTGGAGCCACATAATAACCTAAGGAAACAAGATACCATGTGGCTATTTAATCCATGAAATTGCAACCTCTTCTCCAAATATTACGTGTCTCCTCATACCAATCATTATGGGGCCCTCAGTTTCTATTATACCTATTATACAATCCCATAAAATTTAAGCCAGCCATTATTTGAGGCCAACGGCTGGCCTCTAGTCTCTGTTGTCACTATATAAAGCATAATTTTGGAAATGTAGTCAAAAAAGCACACTTATAGAAATTGATTATACCATTTCTAAAACAAGAACCTACCTTGAGAAGGCGCCTGTGGTATTTAACCTAAACGCCCTCTCCCCCAAAATCAATGGTCCTATTGAAATTTAGTAAAAGAAAAGTTAAAATGTAGATTTCACATTCTCTTGGATCCCTAAATATTGATTCCCTTTTTCCTATTTGTCCTCCACTGGGATATTATAAAACTGAAGTCTTAGAATGCTTTTTCCTGATGATACAGGAAAAAAAAAAATGCTAAAATAATAGGAGCAAGCTTAAGCTGTATATTTCCTCAGAACAGTAGCTTTTTTTTTTTTTAAGTGATTTTCATTTTATCTGGCATCCTTGTGGTATCTTGGAGTTTTCATAAGAAACAAAGGAACATACCAACCTCAGCATGCATATTATTTTTTTTTCTGTGTATTTTTTTTATTATTAGTTGTTCAAAACATTACAAAGCTCTTGACATATCATATTTCATACATTTGATTCAAGCATGCATATTAAAAGTGTGTTTTGAAAAACAAAGCTAAATTTGCAATACTAGTTTTTGACATCTTAAAAAGAGATTTCTACACAAATTAGCATAATTGAAATCTCAGTCAGTACTAGAATGTTAGTATACATGTTCAATTACTTGGTCAACAAAAATATAAGGGTCTTCTTTTCTATTTTTCTTTTCTTCCCAAAATAACACATCAACAGCCTTACCTTCCTGATAATCTCTAGGAAGTCTGCTTTGAGGTTACAATTCTCAGAGACTTAAAATTGCTTTTCAAATTGAGCAGCCATTTTAGATACATAAAATTCATTATGTATATGGATTCTTGAATTTCTTTCCCCAAAAATGTATTTCATAAAATGTATGGAGTCTTATCCAGTAATGAGTATTCCTGAAATGCTTTCTGAAGATTGATATAAGCGCTTCAGGGACAAAAATGGAGAAAAAACTGGCTTACTGAGTGTGTTCAATAGATTTGGGGATTTTGATTCTTTGTCTACACTTAGAAACACGATATTTGCTTGCTTATTTTTCTATTAAGATAATGAAAGCTCCCCCAAATAAGCAAGTGTGCAAAATTAGACAGAGCCCTTTAATTGAATTGTTACTTTGCTATTTCAAGCATATGTGTTAAAGGAAACACTACTGGGTCAATTTGCTAAATGTATAATACTAAAATATGCATAGGATAATCATTATCATCATAATCATTATCACTTTCTTCCTCGTCAATAAAAGGTAACAACTATAATAACTCATGAATTGTTATAGTTACCATAATAACTATAATTAGTTTTAATTAGTTACATGGTAAGTCTGGTACTTACTATGTGCCCAACTTTGGGCAAAAAGCTATGGCTTTCTAATCCATCAAGATCAACATGTAAGTCACAGAGCTGGACACAAATCCATATTGATCTACTGCCAGGCTCTGTGGGAGTCCTTAATATAATGTACTGCTTCTTTCGGCAAAGTTCACGCTTTTTGGCCAGTTTCTATGTTTTCAAAATACACTAAAATTATGAATTTTTTTTTTCCTCTCAGGATTAGAGTATGCTCAATTTGACCTCCGTTTAATTTTCAGGGAGACAGTCATTGAGCCACTGTTGGATGATAAATGCATTCTAATAGACCTTTCCCTGTCCAGCAATTTCTTTTACTTATTTGACACAGATTCTTCACACTGTTTTAATAGTAAGTCTTACATCAATATTCTGCATTAAAATGTAAGCTCGTTAATAATACAGGCTTTTATATTTGCTTTCAATCCCACTACTTGGTTCACATATATAATTTCCTTTGATACATGATCAATATTTTTTGATATGTGGCCAAGTTGTCATATTTTTGGTCTAAATAATAATGACACAAAGGCATGCTATTGAAAGTTGGTCCCATTCATTGAATGCTCAAAATATGTCAGGACCAGGGCTAAGAGTGTTATGCATTCTCTTATATAATCGCATAGGAAACCTACGGGGTAGCTTTTGTACCAGAGGGAAATCAGTCAATCAATCTGTTGTCAAAATGCTCAACATGATGTCATTGGAAGGTGTGTGAAAGTCATTTGGAGAACACCTAATCAGAGAGCCATCTTTATTTTGGGTAAGATGGGAATACACAAGTGTTTGTAGCAAAGAATCTGGGTCTTTAAAAAGTTCCCACTACCACAGGTGGTTGCTTCTAAGACTTCAAATGTGGCAAAAACAAGTTTCTTTGTGTGGATCTGAGAGAAGATGATTTCATGCTGACTAGAGACTGTAAAAGACATATTTCCTCATTTTGATGTAAGAGTTTCTTAGCTTGACATCAACCTCTGGCTCACCCTATTCCTGCCCAGGTTTCCTCCCTTACCTCAATGCTTTCATTATCCTGACCTCATTTCCTTTTTAATCTCAGTTTTGACATTCAACTGCTGCTCATTCTGACCTTAGCTCCTCCTAGAGCACCTTAGCTGTACCATCACCATTACAGTTTGTCCATATATCTGTATCTCTATATACATGAAAGACACTGAAGCACTGATAAGGAAGAAAAGAAAATCTCTTTTGTTCCAATGATTTAATTTTTATTGATAGTTCAGCTGTGTTTCTTCTGTGGTGATGATTCTTACCTTGAAGACCCACCTCTATGTTAATAAAGAATTCAAATCATCATCAGAGAAGGAATATTTTCATATTGGGTCAAATCTGTTGACATACTACTTCCTAACTTACCTCTGAACCTATATTCTTGCAGCACAGATCTTGGCTCCTTTGTTCTGATTTTTTTTTTAACCTGTTTCAATATCCCTTTTTATGACATGCTTTTCTGACCTACACAGATCCCTGTTAATGTTTTGTGTTGTTTTCTCTGGAGCAGTACAGCTTGCTGTTCTGGGACAGATCTACCAATCCAAGGAGCACCATTAAGTCAGGCTCAACACTCATGCATTGAAGATTGGTTTTGAAGACCTCACTACAACTTTATTACCAGATGTATTAGCACATAAAAATATACAATGACATAAACACAACCTCGATTTCTAAGTCAAATCTGTATTGTGCCTCACATAGACATTAATCAAATTAGTAGACCTGCTATTTAAAACCAAAGCAGTTACCTTGTACAAAATGAAGTATGTGTGACAATTTGGAGATATACATTCAAGGTTTTCCATAACTATTATCATAAGTATAATTAAAACAAAATATGCTATCATTAGGGGGGGAAAGGACCTGAATTCTACTGCAAGCTATTTATTCACTTTATAATCTCTTTAAATGTGCCTGTGTTCTGAGTGGTATTCAGAAATTTGCAGCATTGATTATTAATTCACAGTGCATCTAAAGGTAAGGACTTTTTCATCCTGAAGTTCATTTAAAATATGTACTCATTAGGAGCTAGGCATTATGGTGCACACTTATAATCCCAGCAGTTTGGGAGGCTGAGGCAGGAAGATTGTGAGTTGAAAGCCATCCTCAGCAAAAGCAAGGCACAACTCAGTGAGACCCTGTCTTTAAATAATACAAAACAGGACTAGGAAGGTGGCTCAGTAGTCAAGTGTCTCTGAGTTCAATCCTCAGTACTCCCCACCAAAAAAATAAAATATGTACCCATTAGGAAAATTTATAAAAATATACAAATAAATTTTAAAATGGCCATGCAAGACCTAAACTATGAAAAATTTATATATCTACATATCTATATTTATTTGAGAAAAGGTAAAGAAATGTAAATAGAGTATTATACAACGCTAATGGATTCTTAGCAGATGATTCTCTTCAAATTCTATAGATTCAGCACAAGTCAAATACACAACACCTTTTCTAGAAATATGCAACAGATTCTACAATTTATAGGAAAGTGGAGAGGACGGAAAATCGCTGTGATAGGCAGAATTCTAAGGCGGTCACCAACACTTCTATCCCTTGATGTGACCACTCTCTATAAGCCCAGCCCTGGATTATGGACAGGACTATGACTGTAATAGCTTTCATGCTTTGGATTCAATTACATTATATAGCAAAGTAAACGGATTTTGCAGATGTTATCATGATCTCCTATCACTTGAGGTTGAGTTAACCAAAAGGGAGATTATCCGGGGTACGATTGTCCTAGTGAGGTCAGAAGAGATCAGAGGCATGAGTCTGTGTGAAGACTGCAGAGGAAGCCACATGCCAAAAACCTAACAGGGAATCTAGGCCAGAGAGCCCCAAGAAAACAGCCATTTTATTTCTACACTATCAAGGATAGAATTCTGCTGACAACTTGAATGAGCTTGGAAGAAGGTACTGAGACCTAGGTAACACAGCCCTCGTAGACTCCTTGATTTCTGCTTTGAAACTCTGAGCAGGAAATCTAGTCCTACTGTGCTCACACTTTTGATCTAAGGAAAATATGGAAAAATTCATGAGTGTTTTAAGTCAGTACCATTCTGAAGTTATATCTTGCAGCAGTAGAAAACAACTATGGCCAACATACTTTTGAAAAGAAACAGTGAAATTGGAGAATGTACACTCTCTGAGTAAAAGATTTATAAAACCACAATAATTCAGACATTTGTATTGTGGAAAAAGCATGCGTTAGCCATCAATGAAACAGGATAGGGACACATACAGACATACATGATAAACCTTTAATGTCTTTCTCAGAATCTATTTATTATTCCCATTAAATTACCTTTAACAAATTATGGTGTAACAATTGAATATCCATGTGTAACATATCCATATGAACCTTGATCATTAATAACATGTCATAAATTTTCTAGATGATAACATAGGACAAAAATTTGAGTGACATTTATTTAGGCAAAAGTTTCATAAATAGGCAAAAAAAAAGGCAATCATGAATTATTTGTCAAAACTGATTATTTCAGTTCTTTGAAAGGCACTGTTAATATGAAAATGAAAGTTACCATCAGAGATATAAAATATCTGCAAAATATTTATTCAAGAAAGTATTTTAATCCAGTATAGAAGAGTAATTCAAACTCAATTGCAGGTACACACACAAAAAAAGTTTAATTAAAGACTATATGAATAACTGGGTGTGGTGGCACATGCCTGTGATCCCAGCAGCTCAGGAGGCTGAGGCAGGAGGATCTAAGTTCAAAACCATCCTCAGCAAAAGTGAGACACTAAGCAACTCAGTGATCTCCTTTTTCTAAATAAAATACAAAATAGGACTGGGGATGTGGCACAGTGGTGAGTGCCCCTGAGTTCAATCTCCAGTACCCACCTCCCCCCAAAAAAATTTCATGAATACAACATGCAATTTGTATGTTGTACATAGATGTAGAAGAAAGATGTATTGATAGCAAATTAGCACATGAAAATGATGTTCAATATCATTTATTATTAGGGAAATTAAAAAAAAACTAAAATGAACTACTATTTCATATCCAACGTAGTGCTAACTTTTAAAAAATTAATCATACCAAATGCTGGAAAGCACATGGAAAAGTTGAAACTCTGAAATTATATAACCAATTGAAAAATAGTTGACCTTTCTTAAAAAGTAAACATATACTTACTGTATGATCTAGACATTGCATTTCTAAGTGTTTACTCATGAGAAACAAAGATGCATATCAACACAGACTTTTACATGAATATAATAACTTGATAACAGATAGGCTCAACCTATATAACTATTACTATTATTGGATATCTGAAAGCATATATTGTATGCTTTATTGCTCCTTTCCTCCTGATCCCCATCAGAAAAAGAGCAGGAAAGTTTCCTCAAAAAGGACAGGTCTGAAAAAGGACAGGTCTCTGTATCCCCTCACTTTTCATTAGTTTATGTGGGGACTGAATGTGATGCATTGGAAAACAGACATGTTGGACTAGAAAGACAATTTTATTTATTTTTTGGTACTTGGAGTTGAATTCAGGGGCACTCTACCACTGAGCCACATTCCCAACCCTATTTTGTATTTGATTTAGAGACAGGGTCTCACTGAGTTGCTTAGTACCTTGCTTTTGCTGAGGCTGGCTTTGAATTCACAATCCTCCTGCCTCAGCCTCCTGAACTGCTGTGATTTTAGACGTGCACCACTGCACCTGGCCTTCATTTTTTTTTTTTTTTTTTTTGTGCAATTGAGGTCTAGCAATTTGAAGTGTCTTGGTCAAAGTGACACATGAAAAGGCAGAACTGGTATAGTACGAAATGGATGTGTAGCTATCAGATTACTTCAGCTTTCTTGCCTGGTGATTGTTTTTCTCTTCCTTTAAATTAAATTCCTTTTTATTGCTTACAGGCATTTTTAATGCTCGGGGGAGACTATCATATTGACAAATACTTCTACATAAATATATCCACATTGATGGAATCCCTAATATACATTTTATTTTTAAAGATTTAGAGATTGTATACATAGCTGGATATTTTAACATCTAAAAAAAATCAAGTTCATTATCATAAATTTCATTGTGTATATAATCTCATTTTTATTGACACCGTCTTTAATTAAATTGTCCTTTTATTATACGTTTTCTTCCACTGGTATGCTTAAGCCAACATGCCAATTTCATCCATTTTGTTTGTGTTTTTAAAGCTACCACATACATTTTGGTAAGTCAGTTCAATCTTTGTACTTTTCAAATTCAATTAAGTTGAAAGCTTTGTCTACTTTGATAAGAGACAACTGCTGAAAGCTAATGCCTTGCAGGAAATTGTTACAAGGACAAAATATTATTTAATAGAGAAAGAGGAAAACATATCTTTATTTAACAGACAATCAAGTGAGGTTTTTCAAATACTGCACCAATTATACAGAAGATATTATTTTAAATCATATTTAGCTTCACATGTTTCTGTTTAACACAGTAGAAGAGTGACCTTATATTTTATTTGACTTAAAAATTAAAAAGGTACATTTTCTGCAGAAGCAGGCTAATGTTTAATAATTCTAAAAATGCCTTTAATTTGCAACTGTATATAATAGATTCTATTTGCATTCATAGAGATGATAAAGTGAAGTATAACTTTTAGTGATTTGTATTCAAAATCAGGACAATATTCATGGTGCAAAACCTTTCTCAGAATGTGTATTTGCAGATGCCTTATGTTTCTCCCACCTACATTGGAAGGTCGGCTTGAAGCCTGATTAACTAATATTTCAAGTCCATAAATATGTATTAAATCTACATCTAGGTCAAACACTATGCAATGCACTGCAGATAAGCTTGTGACTATGGTCATCATGCCCACAGTTCACAGCCTTAGAAATCCAAAAGGTTCATGAATACCAACCAATGTTAGGACAGAAATCAATGGATTACTGCCACAGGGAATCCTACATATGTATAGAAAAGTTACAATTGAGTTATGTTCTAAGGTCTAAATTGATCAGTAGATGGTAGAGAGATATCTTGAGTTAGTTAGAAGCACTGAAGAGGTACTGTGACTGCAATAGATGACAGGTATGTGTGAGAGAGGGTGAGTCTGGAGAGGTAGCCAGTACTTAGTCATGGAAGGCCAGCCATGAGGATCATACAGTGGTTTTTGACTTCAGATCCTAAGTCACACTGCTGTGCACATTAGTTCTAACGTCAATTATTGGTCTGAAACTATTTTTGAATCTCTCATCAAAACTCGGAGTATAGAAAAAGGAATATTCTATTCTAGAGAGTGAGAGAATTGGTAATTACAAATAGAATGAAAATTGGCATGTAGATATAAAAGAATCAACAAGCAAATATTTTGTAGTTAACCATTGAATCAGTTTAATCTGATGAATAATTTCAATTACCTCTTACTGTTTATATGATGAAATTCCATTTATAGTGACTTTGATCGTTTTAATTTACCTTTCATTGACTCATATTTTATCCATATTATATTCCTTCAAGCAGATTTTTCCAAGGAAATTTGCTAGTTACCTGGAAAATAGTTATCACTCATATTTTTACTTGTTGGATATAATACTAATCCTTTGTGGAAATGTGTCTCCCCTCACAATAGCATACCAATGTACATGCTCACATTTGATATGCATTCATGAAACCTCAAACCCTGTTCAAAACAGAAATTTCCTATTTAAGTAGGTACTGATCTGACACTAGAATATTTTTGGCTTTGGGCAAAAATTATTTCTAAAAATTTAATGATAATTTCCTTTATTAACTGTGGATGACACTTGAAAGTATCAAATAATGGGGAAGTAAATAAACAATCCAGACTTACTGTGATTCCTAGAAACCAATATTAGAAAATAACAAGGATTTATTCTTTCTATTCTAGTCCATCTTCCATTTATTATCTATAACATTCAAAGTAATCCAATATAGGATAACATTTTTAAAAACCTTTATCTTTCACAATACTGCAAGTGAATTATTTTTTTTGTTTTCCCTCTTAATTTAGTTCCTAAAACTCAGAAAAAAAAATACCTAAGTGATTTAAAATATGGCATTTCTCTAACCAGTGTTTCCTTCATTCTACCTATAAAGAAAATAGAAAAGACAATCTCTAAATCCCCTATTATCTCTTTAAAAATCCCTTTCCTCTATAATTACTAGTATGATTTTCATTTTAAAGTTTTGAAAATAAATTTGTGAAAACCTGTTTCATGGCAATGTTTTGGATTTGGTCCTTTAATTGGCAGCCATATTTATCCCCTAAATGAGTTCTCAAAGGTCAAAAAGCAATCAATTATCTACTGCTTTCCTGCTTTAATTGGTAGTATATGTTTGAAAGAGCTTTAAACATCAATGTTTGCATTCTGTCTCTAAAATCTGAAAGGCTCCAATACGACAAGGGGGTATTTTGGAAGTTGTGGTAAATTGAACTTCTAGTATTGAATGGGTATTTTTAATTGTCCTGGTGTCTCTCTAGGTTTTTCATGAAGCTGCTTATGCTCTTTAGCACTTACTTTTTCATAAGAAAATTACAATGTCTAAATATTGTAATAGACATTTTAAGAAAACTTTAAGGCACTCACTAATACATTTTAAGATTAACATTTTTAATTTTAATTCAAATTTTTTTTAATTAAAAATCATCAAAAACTTTAATAAAAAGGAAAATTGAAAATTTTACAGAAAGTCTAGAAATCATGATCTATTGGTGCCCTTCCCATTTTTTGTTCTTGTTCTCAACCTTTAAATCAGATGAATTTGAATAGTAATGCAAACAACTCTGTATATTATGCCCTCCACCTTAAGGCATTGATTGCTGCTCATAAGAATTTTACAAAAAACAAGAATTATCATCTCCACTGCTTGGGTGAAAATCTGAGACTGCGAAAAAAGAGTATTTTGCCCTAAATTTCAAAGCTCACAGGTAGCAGATCCAAACTGAATTCAGGTGTGTTTTTCAGTGCATGTAGCTACCTAAGGCTAAAGAAGGGGTAATTAATTCAAGGTCATCTCACCCTCCTCCTTTTCATTGCTTGATTGGTTTCTGGTCTTCAGCTTCCACATTTTCACTCTGCAATCCTAAACTTTTCATTACCTCCTATGTTCATAGGGTGAGTCATTTATTCCACTTTGTCTGGAATTTCTGTCTCTTTAGTGTGACTCTTGCATTTTGAGTATTCTCTGTCTTAGGAAGACCAAAGTAGCTTTCCTGGACAATCCTGGTTTAGACTTTAAACTTGTGTGTCCAGGGAACTTCATCAAGTGTCAGACAAACTAAGAAGCACTCTTAAGTGATCCCATTTCGGGCACTATCTTTCTGATAGACTTTAGCTTAGAGTATCTCCTTTGCTTACAATCTCATAGGTATACACTGCTGCAAATGTCACCCCAGGATGCCGGTCATTTGGAAAGGTCAGCTTCCATCCCAAGGGATGCCTGTGTTCATTCTTTCAGAAACCACAAACACTATCACCTCAACAAGTTCAAGTCTACCGTTCCTGTTTCACTGTTTCTCCCCAAAATTCATAGTAGTCATTTGTTGACTTAGACAATACCATATTTTAAGTGATTAGTGGAGAAACTTGGGAGAAATTTGTGTTTCTAGAACATTTGGAGAAACAAATATTTTCTCACTGTTTATTTTCATTTCCCCTTTTCAATTCAATAATATTTGCTTTCTTGCTGTAATAAGATGAGTTGGAGAATAATGAGAATACAAGCTGCTCATACCTTGAGAAATGCTTCAGGGAAAACAATTCTAACACTGAAGTTGAGAATTGTGAAGCTTATTAAATAATTCTGCTCTTGATGAAACCATCAATAGCTGAGTGTTTTTAAAAACATTGCTAACTGTCACTGAACAAGGATAAAGTCTTGCAAAAGGCAGAAAAGCAAACTTCATTAGAAAGATCCTCATAAATTTTGGAGCAAGTTAGTAAGCAAATTAGTTGGATTAAGTTCTTTAAAAAACACTCTTCTAATTCATTTCATTAAAACTGTATGTGACATTTGCATTGTATGCAAATCAAGATAAAGAAGGAAATGTGAATAAAAATCTCCAATCTTTAGGTTAAATAAAATAAGGTATAATTGCTTGCAAAAAAAGAAAGAAATCTGGGTGTCTTCTAGGATAGAGCAAACGAACATTTGTAAAAGTTAAGTTCAGAGAGGGGTCTTATGTTATCTTGTATTACCTTGAAAGTAATTTATAACTGGATAATGGTTATCATTCTTTTATGCTTTTAAATTCTAATTTGAATTTCAAAAACAATTCTGACTTACATGTAAATATTTGTTTAGAATTTTATTTTTTAATGTGATATATATTTCTAAATTTCTTGACCCTTTACGGAATTCACTCGGGGAACAAACATGGTTTAGCACCTACTGGATCCCAAGCATCAGGACAAAGGTGAGGATTCAGAGAACCCATTTCTTAGGAACTCAGCAGTAGGTAAGAAAATCCAAATTCCTTAATTTTCACTTTGGTACATACTGACATGAGTTCTGAAAAATATATAGAACTAAGCAGTGAATGGGCCGTTTCCTAACAAACTATTGAAGCATTATATTGTCATTGGGAATAAAACGGCAGCTGCTTGATTACAGACAGCACCGCACCATTTGGTAGACTTCTATGAACATTAAATAAAGAATAACCCATTTGATTTCTTCATATTTCTAAACAAGTTTTGAATGTCTGCCTTAAGCTGTATTTTATACGAAGAAAATAAACTGACAGTGTCCATTAATAAAAGGTGCCCCAAAATTTGATGCTCTCCTGAATATTCCTGTTGAGCTTGGGGGGGAGTGGGGCATAAGTTGTTCTCATAAATTGTTTGCCAACATACTTTCATTGATTTGAGAAATAGTTTATTCACCAACTTAGCATAAAGTCCTATAAATACATCCATAAATATGCCATGCCTCCTGATCTCAGGGAGCTTAAAGTCAAATCAAGCTAGGATAAGCTGAGGTAAATAAATCTCTGCCAGGTTACCTGATCTGTCCCAGGCTAAGAAGTGGTGGGTTCCATGTCTTAAATTCCGTCTCCTGACTTTTCCATTTAGTGCCTGTTCTACAGCCTCCAGTGATCTCCTTTAATGGTTGCAAAATCACAGGTGAGGAGTCAAGTGACCTAAATTTTTCTTTTGGAAAATAGATAATAATGCTGCTATTTGTGCATGTGTGTGTGTTTTAGTGAAGAAAATAGCATTTTCAATAGAAGCTCCATAAATGCAAAATACCCTTCCCTGAACAAGTTCCTTCAGTATTAGTGGTATTTACTCATGTGCCTCCAGTAAAGACCACACTGCTATGGAAGCCAAGTGACAGCTGGTGTGCAATTTTAGAGTCATTGTCAAATCAAAATTCCCTTTAAGTAAGAATGTAAAATTAAATTACAATTAGAACTACATATTCCCTCCCAGAAGCCCAGTCATATTAACTCTTGGGGGGTTGGGGACAAGGCGTATCCTATAGACATCACTTTGTTGAGCTGATTATACATATTTGTTATGATTTATTTCTATATTCCCATTTGGTGACCATGACCTGGAAGTATTCATCTGTTTATAATCTTTTTGCACAATGATTGTTTTCTTCTGCTTTTGGGTCTAATGAAGATAAAATAACTTATTCTCATCTAGAATAACTGCTGCTTTCAATCTTCTATATGTGCTGTAGCATAACTGTTCAATATTAAGCTTGGCATTTAAAGTATTTAGAATTGACTGAAAGCGTTCAGAAAGGATAAAAGCTTAGTGAACTAATTCAGGGAAAAAATCATATTTATCGAAGCCAATTTCTGTAGCTTGACATTTTATGATTTACTTCTAAGCTGCTAAAATAGCTTAAGAAACCTTTTCCTCCTGGTCTGTCTGATTTTTCTTGTATTCTGCCTAATCCTGCCTGAAATTTGTGCAATTAATATCGATGCGGGCATCAAATACACTGACAATGATCACCTAGGAATTATGACTGATTAGGAAAAGTTTTATACTTAACATGTCTGTTAGCTTCGTGATAAGTGCACCAGAGAGTTCCTGAAAAACAGAGATACTAGTGAGTTTTTTGGATGCAATCTTATATATACAGGAGATGGTCCTCCCTCCACAGGACATCTTGCAATTCAGATTTTATTTTAAAGGTTATTTCCTAAGTGGCTTTAAAAGAAAAAAATTGGAAAATGTTTACTCTTTGGATTGGAGTTAGAAAAATGGAATTAAGAGCTTTAACTTGAAAATACTTGACTAACTTACCAAGTCCTTACAGAATTCTCATATGAAAGAGGCTGAAAGAGGGTAATTACAGAAGCAAACTCAAAGCAGTTGCAAGAGTTAAGGTAAAGTTTCCCCCCAAATATTTTATTCTTCAGGAACAATACAATAGGTTTTCCCAGAAACAATGGATGTCAAATCATCTCATGAATTTTGTCATTTCTAGCTAGGACCCCTTGTGTTTTGTACCAAATCCCGCCTAAGGGTTCATTTCATGTTTTTTTGGAAGACACTTTAAAAAATGGACAAAGGAAGTAAGAGTTTTATTCTTTTAGAATAATATATGTACCTAAATTTATTTTCTTAATGATATATATTTCTGGCTCATCTTACTATATGCATATACATAAGAGATATATTTAGAAATAGAAAGTCATAAAATCTGATATATGTAATTAGGTAATATAAAGATGGTTTATTATAATATTTTCCCTTAGAGTGACAACTGTCATCTATTAAGCCATAAACTCATTTAGTCCCTGAAAGCTACAGGGTAGATATCTTCTCTTTAGATAGAAGAAACTGAGATTCAGAAGGAATTTGGACAAAGTCACAAAACTAGTGAATGGAAGAGCTTGATTTCAGAAGCACACCTGGTACATTTCAAATCTAGTCTATGATAGTTATCTGACTTTTTCCTCAGTTTAGATCCAATTCCAGAAGATCTAAGATAGCAGGTTTTTGTGAATACTGCAGTATCTATTTAGAGTCAGATTGTGCAATGTTTGCAAACTTCCTATTCAGAATAGCTTCATCTGTAAAATAAAGGGATTGTCAATACCTTGTAAGTTGCTGTGAGCATTACATGAGGCATGGATATGAATATTACATACTTAGTGCAGGTCTGACATGTTGAAATTCTCATTAAATATTGGATGATAGTATTTATAAAGGTGGTAAAAATAATATTTAGGTTTTAGTGCCACAATTGCATTTACCAATTATTTTTATTTGCACTTCTTTTTCTTTTTTTTTTAACATAATGTTAATTTGCCAGAATACTTACAAGAAAGAATAGCATAAAGAAAAATGCTGTCTTTTGCTCGTATTTACCCACCTACATTTTAATACATTTGCTAGCTCTTTAGTGGCATGAACACATACTCTTTTAATGGCATGAATACATACTCCATTACCAGTAAAGTCTAAATTATTACTACTTATATTCTTGCTAATAATACCAATAATAATAATAGTATCTAAGATTTATGGGAAATCTTCTAAATGTTTTATGTAGATTAATATATTTTATTTCCACAAAAAAATGTGATAAAGAATTATCATTATCCTCATTTTGACCAAAGAGAACTTTGCTCAGTCTCATAACTTGTAAGTGGTGGACTTGAAACAGGGCAGTCTGACCTGAGATACCATATTTTTACCCATCATAAGATGGCGGGGAGGACTTACATCCAGGTTTCTGCTGGCTTTGTATGACTGACTGTTATCTGCTGCTATAGAGCAGAATGAGTTGTTGCTAATTGTTCTTGAAATTGATTTTCACTAATGCAACTCTAAACTCTTCAATATTTTATTCCCCCTTAATTTATCACAGAACTGAGATGTTATGAAGGTTGTAGACAAGAAAAAATAATGGTATTAATAAAAATATCAAATACCCTTCAATTTTGTGCACATCACACACCAACTTTCTTATACAAAGAGCTTCAAAATAACCCAATCTATTGTTTTTGATCATGAGCAAATGCTTGAACAAATGTACTCTGAGAAAATGAATGAAGAGGAATAATGGGTGAAAATTAAGACTGTTGACAATAAAAAGTCACAATTCCTTATAAAGAGAATTGTATTGTCTTTATATAATAGATTCAGAGGTCACAGAAAAATATGGGCCTTGAATGTCATATGATATGGCAATGACTGACTCCACCTCCTTCCACTCTTTCAGGTTATGCCTTAATAGTATGCTGGTGGCTTCTAGCCACTAGATCAATGAGAATGTAATCAAGAGAACAAAAAAAATTGCTTGTTTCTATCCTTGATCTAATCTGTACTTCCCATTTCACCATACAGGTGAAATGGTCAGAGAGAAGGAATATGATGTATTCAATGCCCAAGGCTTGAGAAGAGGGTCAAAATTAAGTTTTTAAAAATTAGCTAGCTCCTAAATAGTCTCATTTTTTTAAAAAAAAAAAAAAAAGGAGGCTAATGTTTTTAAGTAGACATAGATTGAACTTGTTCCTGAGGTGTTGATTACTGTCATTGCTTATGAAAACAGACAGTATACTCATGTAGGATGCCCTGAAAACCAGTTTTCCCAGGTGTCAAGTACAACTGGTCACATGGTATGTTCTTTATTACAGTGAGTTTGTAACTCAAGGATATGAAACAGTCAGGCCAATGGTCACTCACATGGAAGTCATTTTCCTTTTGAATTCCAAATGTCATTTTTTTTTTTTTAAGGTGAGGTCCTGTGATGTAAATTTGACTTAATTTGTTTTCATCTTTATGGCGTATGGGATGGGGATATGATTGCAATTCATGGATTTATTTTTAAAGATTGGGAGCATTCTCTAACACATCTTTGAAGTTAAATAGTTTCTGGAAGTCAAATAGTTTCCTAAATGCTTTAATCTCTTTTGGTGTCTGAAACATCTATTCCTTCTACTTCCTCCAATTTATCTTGCCCTGAGCTGAGGTTTCAAATTATTCACAGTACTTAAGAGGCTTCTAATAAATTGAAAATGTATTCTAGTATTTCTTTGGAATAGCAATTCTTAAATATTCTAGGCCAAGTTCTCACAACTAAGGCATATATTTTCTTTTCTTCTCATATGATACGATGAAAATAAAAGATAAGGTGGAGAAATTTGATCCAAAACTTCCCACCCAAACCGAAGGGAACAGGAAGAGTATAACCTTAAATGTATAATGTCCCTTTATATATGTTGGACAACTTTATAGTTGATTTTAATATTGCCTGGAAAACAGTCATGAATGTTCAGCCAGAAAAAAACATGGATGCTTATAATTGGCTCTTATCACTGGCTATTTTTTTTCCCTTTATGTAACATTCCAATTACCTTCAGAATCAAATCCAAAAATGCCCCCATAAATTTGTGAACACCGACCCAATCTTTGCCAGATATATTATTTACAAAAGTTCAATGACTCCCTTGGAGCTGCTGCAATCAATTAGATCAATAATATGAATTTTAAGCAATCTCTTAATATGTATTTATATATGAATCACAAGTCACGGAGATAGATGCGTTAGGGTCTTTTAGGTCAATAATCTCCCCTCTTACAAGTCTAAAATATTTTAAAGCAATACATATATTAAGCATTCACGGCTATTTCTCTCCAAAATCAATCATAATACCATCACAGATTCTGTTTTCTGTCAACTTGAAGGCACTTTCTATTTTCTCTCTAAAACACTTATTTCAAATATAATTTTCTCAGCATCTATTGATAATGGATGTTTCCTGAGGTTGGCAAAAACCTAACTGGATTCCCATTAGCCTGAGTGGTCAAGGTTTATTCCTGAAAGAAGTCTATTCTGTTTGTTACAGTAAACTGGATGAGAGTGCCAAGAATTTATTCACCAGACACTTGATTATAGAAGGCTTTGGTATGCAATGCGGACCGTTAAAACGTTAATGCATTCAATTATACAGTCTTTTCAGAGGACTTAAATAGAAACTTTGGAAATGTATTCTTTGGTTTTCTAGTCTCCAAATGTCATTGGTTTCCTATTGAAAATTAATTTAAATTGAAAATGAATGAAAGCTAATTCCATAATGACGCCAGACCCCAAGCCAAGGGATTTGAGTGAATTAAGTTATGACTAACTAAAAAGAGTATCACTGTTTAAACATGAGACATTCCATCTGGACACCGGTTTGAATTGGTTGAGCATCTATAATAAGAACTGAATACTGTTGGGCACAGCATGGGTGGATACAGAGACTACTAAAATTCATTCTTTGCCTACCAACATCTCAAAATCTTTTGTTTTGGTCCTCAAAAGTGGGTGCATGCACTCCAGTGATTATGTATAACAATCCATTTGGGTGGGGGAAAAACAATAGAATTAGTCAAAACAGTGTTTCGGGTGTTCTCAGTATTGCACGCAAACTTCTCCCATCCGGTAGGCCAGGTGCAGAGTGGTGAACAATTCCCACATGCACTAATTACCTCTTACCTCAGCTGCTTGCATCGCTCTTCCTGAGAGTTTTTTGACTGCCAGAGCATGTTTTGCCTACCAATTGAACAGCCCACAAGCATTAGTGTGTTAATGTTTCCGAGACAAACCTCAACCAATCAGGGGTCAGGTTTGGCACATGAATAACCCTGTTTCTTGAAACTATTCAGAGGTGAATTTTTGCAGTCTATCAGACTGTAGCTGACGAGAGTCAACCTATTTATCATCACATTATCCTTCTCATTAACATAATGTTATTTTATTGACTTTTTTCTGTTCATTACTCATTTTCTGACTTCATCATACATTCTGGGTTTATAGAAAGAATAAATTATACCCAAACCCTTGTAAGATATTTCATAGATTTTATACTCATGAATGATAATGTGCTTTATATACTTTATGTCTGAAAGACCCTAGCCCAGTCAGCCTAGTTACCTAAGGCCAAGATATGAAACCAAGATACCAGACAGGCCATAAACAGGTTCAGGCGCCAGGCATGCTCTCCGGACAACCGGTTGAAGAACAGAGCACCTGCATCCTGAGGCATGAATGAATAAACCTGAACAGATAAGCAGGAACAGAAAGAATAGAATGCAGACCTGTGGTTTTTGGAATGCAGACCTGTACCCCCTAGGTGGCCTATATGCTAGATTTAAACAAACCAATAAGAAACCTGTTGCTTCCCGCGTGCGCGAAACCTGTCCCAAACCCTATAAAAATCTCTGTATCCCCAAGCCCGGGGTGCCAGTTCACCAAAGCTCCGGCTGAGGTTCTGCTGGGCACCCGCAGGCGCCTGTGTCCCAATAAACCAACCTCTTGCTTTTGCAGCCAGTGTTTCGTGTGATTCTCCTTGGACAGGGATACGGGGGTCTTTCATTGGACGGGGGTCTTTCAATGTCCATTATATAATGCGCATATATAAAGTCTGTAAACATGTGAACCGTGGTATATGATAAAAATGTTTTACTGAAGAGTTACATAATTTTTCATACTCTACTGTTCTGAGGTCAGCTCTGCTATATATCAAGGGAGAAATACAGCCTAAATGACTAACAGTGTCCCTGGAGACACAAACCTTAGGTGAGAGAAGTGAAGAGGGAAAATCTATCCATTTGACTGCCATTATTCTCCTTTTGGACCCAGATCAGTGTAATATAGTAAAAAATGCCCTCTTTAAGAAAAATAAGGATTTGCTATAGGTGGTAGTTATAATCTAAAAGTGACCTTTTGGAAGTAGACTTGGACATAAGGGTCTTTGAATGTCATTGCATAGAACTGATGAATGATTTACAAAGAATCAAATTGTTGATTTTTAAAAAAAAGTCAGATTGTCAAGATGAGTTAATCAGTAAACTTAAAGGAGCTAGTAAGAGGGATAAAAATCGGAGTACAAAATCAATTGCAAAAACAATTTTATGACTGAGTTTAGAACTTGGAAAGCTCATGGGACAGAGGCTGGTAAGAGGTTATTTGAAGCATCCTCTTAAAGGACTTTCATGGATGCTGTTCTTTCTAGAAAGGAAGCGTGTTGATAACGACACACATTTCAGTCCTTACAATGGCCATAAGCAAAGTGCAGAGAAAGGCATTGTAGGTTTCAGCGAAGGATGAAGGATGAGGGATGAGGGATGAAGGATGAAGGATGTGTGAGGAGCAAGGACTTTGAGATTTTTAGGATGCCCCAAAACTCAATCCCCCCAAAAAAAAAAAGCAGCTCAGATTCAAGGCTAACTTTGTCTATGTCTGTGTGCCCCATGGCATATCCTTTTAGTAGCTAAATACAAAGGTCTGATATTGGGTAGGCCTGGAGCTAGTGCAGACAGAAGAATCTGAGCATCAGTGGCATCTGGAAACATGAAGCCCCAAAGCTAGCAACAGCTAATTTGGAGAAGAGACATTATTTTATCCATCACTGTTGTCACCGGCTGTTGTATGACTTTGATCACACATGGGCATGTTGATTAGAAGAGCTAAGAAAGGAATATTTAAGATGTAAGTTCCTTCAACTGAGAATATAAATACCTAATGGAATCTTCTGATCAATTCTGAGAGATTTACGTAAAAGAATGGAAATGTACTTAATTTGAAATGTTTCTAACTAGTCACAAAATTCTGTGGTGGCAATAGAGACACGGTTACCTGGAGTGATGAGTATAGCTAAGTGAATAGCAGAGCAGAGGGAGAGAATGGTGAGAGGGAGGAGAGAGGGAAAGGAGAAGTACTAGGGACTGAATTAGAGCAAATTGTATTCCATGCTTTTAGAATTATGTCAAAATGAATCCTAATGTTTTGTAAGACTAAAAAGAAGGTATGTTTATATTAAACTAAGGTGAGGTACAGATGGCAAAAATCTACAAGTTTGAACAGGTTAGAATCTCTACTTTGTATTTCTATATACCTCTTCCAGAGTGCAACAGTGGGCCCTTCACCTTCTGAATATAGCCCTCATTGCTCTTAGGCTTATTTTTAAAAAGAAAGTTTTTGTTTTTGATTTTGTTTCCCTGTCTCTCTTCTCCTTTCTCAGCCCCCCCCCCACACACACACACATACACACACACACACACACACACACACACACACACACACACGATTAGGAAGACAGTGTTATCTTTTCTTCCCTTAGTTGATTGCCCTTGAACACGCCCATTACGGGAAGGAGATGCCTGCTGAGGATCTGGGAAGTGAATATCTCCCAAATTAACAAGTGAATCCTAACAGGCCATCAGGGCACCCTGGGACCCTCTACCAGAGCACACTTGGAATGTAACACTTGAAGAGCTTCTTTAACACTCCCACTCCCCCCCCCCCCCCCCCCCCCCCCCCCCCGTCCCTTCTGATGGGATGAGTCACAACCTTTGGGACAGGAGTCTTTGCTAGCAAAGCAATAAGCATTCTTCTTCCTTTTCCTCAGAACTGTGTCCTCATTATTAAATTGGTATTAATTTGATGGGGGCAAGGACCAAGCTTTCAGTTATAAGAGGACCAAAGAGATGGTCATTGCCAGTCTCATAATTAGTGATGGCCAGTCTGATGTTCCAAAAACAGGACAACACTTCCTGCTTTCCTTCCTCACATTCTGGATTTACCCCAGTGTTGTATATGTGTGTGTGTGTGTGTGTGTGTGTGTGTGTGTGTGTGTGTGTTTGTTTGTTTTGTGTTTTGTTTTTTTGTTTTTCCATCTTAAAATAGGCTGAACGTGAATGGTTTAAATTCACTCTTACAATTATGATACCTGGAAAATATTAGCTACTATGAGTTCATGACCTAAATTCTCCCAGTGATATTTGTATTTTGAAGGGTCTTCTGGAGAAAGCAAATCATGCCTTTCACTTTGATTAGCTTTCCTCTGAGTATGTGCCACTCACTAGGCAAGAGTTAAAATCTGGATCTAACTCTAATCAGAGTGCCTTTTCAATCCTTGATTCTAGGAAGGCTCATGACTATTTGATAAATAAAATACTAACATAAATAATGTTGTGACAGTTCCAGGGTTAACCCTCCTTCTTTGTTAAAAGCCAACCCTATGTAAGAAGTATGCTTCCCTGGAGACCACCATGCTGTGAGAAGCTGTAAGGAAAATGTGGGGAGAACTGCCCCACACAGGGCAGGTGAGAGAAGCTATTAGGAGAAACACCAGGGTAGAAGAAACCCAGCTTTGAACCAGAGCAATCCCCAGCTGAGTCCAGTTCAGTGCCCCGGGAGGCAGAAGCTTTGTCAGGCCAATCAGCTCTTGAATTCCTTCTTCACCAAACAGGGAGGCCAAATGAAGTGGTTTCTTCAAGTCACTACATTTTGCAGTAGTTTATTATGCAGCAATGGACAATAAGACTACACTACTTCCAGGAGTTTGTGCTATTGAGAATCTGAAGCAACAACACAAGTCCTTACCAGCTTTTAGGTAAAACAATGAGTTACATCATTACGCAAGTTTTCCCCAAATTCAGCAGGAATGCAGAAGTGAACACCAGCATGGCAAAGGTCTTTGGATCCACGCAGGCCCAGGTTTCCACCCCAACTTTTTTCCTCCCTTTATGACCATGAGTCGTTAATTTTATCAGTTTTTAATACTTGCATTAGTGTTCTGTGGCTACCCTAATAAATTACAGTAAGTTAGTGACTTAAAACAATGGAGAACTACTCACTCACATTTCTGAAGTCTAGAAGTCCAAAACAAAGGCAACAGGAACCACACTCCCTACAAAGGCTCTGTAAGAGAACAGCCCCTTGTCTCTTCCAGCATTGGATGGCCGCATTTGTTCCTTGGCCTGTAGCTGCATCATCTTTGCCTCCATCTTTGCATGTCCTTCTATTTTCCTTTCTGTATGTGTTGAGTTACTCTATTGTTTTCTTTTTAAAGAGACACTTGTTATTGTACTTTGGATCTACTTGAATAGTCCAGGGATGATTTATACATCTCAAAGTCTTTAACTAAATTACATCTGTAAAGACCCTTTTGCCCAAATTAGGTAATGTTCAATCTTGTGGTATAGAAGACAATATTCACAGGTACCTCAGGATTAGGACACGGGCATATTTGGGGAAGCCACCATTAAGCCCACTGTAATAATGTAACCTACTTTATAATAATAATACAAGGATCAAATAAAATAAGGTGTATAATATGCCTGACAGCTCACATTAACATTTATTCATATTTTCATTAATTTCATCAATAAACTTTTACATTACTGACCATGTCTACATAAGAATATGTTAACATAGAATTCCTTTTAATGAATCAGAGCTTAAAATGTTTAATCTGAATCAACTATCATGAAAATGTTCCCAAGGCAACAAATCACATCTCAAGCTAGGAGGATGAATTTTTTTTGTGTGTGTGTGTTTGTGTGTTTGTGTGTGTGTGTTTGTGTGTACAATACCTTCAAGGCAAATGGGGCACAGCCATTTCTCTGTACTGGGCAAGATTTAACTTTAACATCTTAAAAAATATTGGTGTTGATAGCACCTTGTCAGCAAAAGTCCAAATAGATATTTTATTAGCAATCAAGAAGTCTCTATCTGTCCAATGTGAATATTTTCCACTATATTTTTATTCCATTTCCACTTGCATCTAAAATTGAGGAAATAAAACACCTTCTCACTCTCACAATATGCTGAAGTAAATAAACAATCTCATGCTGACCTTGTGTTCTTCATTACAAATGGATAAAAGCTATTTTATCATGTCTCTATGCTATGAAAAATCTATTTCTAGGTTTGCCAAAATAAGTTTGTAGCTTTCAAAACCTTCTGCAGTCCAAAATGTCTTCATGGAAGGTGGGATATTGGTGTTTTTTTAATAGAGTTCAAAGAGAAAATAATAGTCTTGTGTTGGTCTATATCAGAAGTTAATACCAAATGAAAATAGCCAAAGATATTGGTGAAATAGTATGACCATTGCACTATTAGTAAAAAGAAAATAAAAACAAAAGCTAAAAAAATTAAAACTATTTAAAAATTCAATTGCTATGAAAGTAACTTTCTTTGAAAAATTAAAATAATATTCTGACTTCTAAGAATTAAAATAGTTTGTTATAAGCCTAATGAAGTGTTTAAAATTTGGTAAATAATTGAGAAATTCATTATCTCATTTCATTTAATTTATGAACACTTTATTCTACATTGTGAAACATTAAATACATTGATCATATGATTTCACTAAGCTGATTTGATATGATGACATTAGCTAATAATCTATGTGTCATTTGAATTATTTTTTGATAAATATCAGGATTTGTTAGATTGAATTATGGGTTTCATAAACTAGTAAGTGTCTTAATATTAGTTTTTAAAAGGTTTTAATATTTTCAGGTTCTCATTTTCTAAATTAAACTTGTTTGGATTTTAAATGCATCACTAAAGTTTAAAAAAACACCTTCTATCATATGAAGAATGACAAAAATGTTTAAGTATATATTTAGAAAAATAAAAAGAGATATAGACAAGTAAAAGAGAAGAAAAACAGCAATCTGCTTTCTTTTTACTTATTTTTGAGATATCCTAATTAGTATTGCTTAAGAAAAGAAAAATAAACTGATACAAATAGAAGCAGCAAAAGAAGACCTTTATTTTTTCTCCATGCAACATTGAAAGTAAAATAGGACATACTAGACAAAGCCACCAAAAACACACATTGGAGAAAAGATAGCCTCTTCAACAAATGGCACTAGGAAAACTGGAAAGCTTTATGCAGCAAAATAAAACTTTCTTTCCTGTCTTTCACCATGCACAAAATTCAACTCAAAGTGGATCAAAGATCTAGGTATTAGCTCAGAGACCCTACGCCTAATAGAAGAAAAAGTAGGTCCAAATCTTTATCATGTCAGATTAGACCCCAACTTCCTTAATAGGACTCCTAAAATGCAAGAAATAAAATTAAGAATCAATAATTGGGATGGAATCAAACTAAAAAGCTTCTTCTCAGCAAAAGAGACAATTAATGAGGTGAAGAGAGAGTCTACATTTTGGAAGCAAATTTTTGCCACATGCACATCAGATAGAGCACTAATTTCTAGGACATACAAAAAATTCAAAAAACATAACACCAAAAAAAAACAAACAACCCAATCAATACATGAGGTAAGGAGCTGAACAGACACATCTCAGAAGAAGATAGACATTTAATCAACAGATATATGAAAACATGTTAAACATCTCTAGAAATCAGAGAAATGCAAATCAAAACTACTCCAAGATTTCATCTCACACTAGTCAGAATCGCAGTTATCAAGAATACAGACAATAAATGTTGGCGAGGATGTGGGGGAAAAGGCATACATTGCTGGTGGGCTGCAAAGTGGTGCAGCCAGTCTGGAAAGCAGTATGGAGATTCCGTAGAAAACTTGGAATGGAGCCATCATTTGACCCTGTTATCCCACTCCTTGCTCTATACTCAAAGGACTTAAAAGCAGCATACTACAATGACACAACCACATCAATTTTCACAGCAGCTCAATTGACAATAGCCAAACTGTGGAACCAACTTCAGTGCCTTTGAATAGATGAATGGATAAAGAAACTGTGGTATATATACACAATGGAATATTGCTCAGCAATAAAAGAGAATAAAATTATGGCATTTACAAGTAAATGGATGAAGTTAGAGAATGTCATGCTAAGCGAAGTTAGCCAATTCCGGAAAACCAAAGGCCAAATGTTTTCTCTGATTAGTGGATGCTAATCCATAATGGGAGGTGGGGGGAACATGGGATGAGTGGAGGAATTTTGGGTGGAGCAAAGGGGAGTGGGAGAAGGGGCATGGGAGTAGGAAAAATGGTGGAATGAGATGAACATCATTACCCTAGGTATACATGCATGATTGCAGGAATGGTGTGACCCTACTTTGGGTACAACTACAGAAGTAAAAAAAAATTGTGCTCCATTTGTGTAAAAGTAATCAAAGAGCTTTCTGCTGTCATGTATAACTCATTTGAATAAATAAATTAATTAATTATTAAAAAAGAAAGCAAAAGAGAAAACAGAAGCAAGCCCATACCCAGGACTTAGAATGATGCTCCTTAGGATGCTGGTAGAGCTGATGGAGTCTAACTGGGGCTGCACTGAGATGTGCAAGTTAAACTGATGTCCCCACCTCTATTCTCACAAATCCTCTACTCACCACAGAATCTGGAATAGGACAGTATCTTGTTGTCCAAACCTCTACCTAACAAACCTGTCACATTTCTACTAGCAGAGGGATGTGGGCAAAAGGTCTAATTGTGGATTGGTCTATCTTTTTTTTTTATTAAGCATCCTTCTATCTTCAGATTTTGCATGTTTATGCTCCAACCCATTGAAGTCTTGGCAAAGAATCTGATGCTGAATTTAAAGTCTTCAAAGAGAAGATAGATAGGGGTCCAAGCAGCTGTTAGCAAACCTGCTGGTTCTTCTCAAGCAAATAAGACTCCATTTGAGTAATTTCAAATTGTGTTGATAATGGTGTGAGAAATGTTGTTTGACATCCAGGATATTAAAAAATATCATAGCTTTCCCTCTCCTCTTTTTCCATTGATTTCTTCATAGTTCTCCTATTTTTGAATGTGTTATTTGATTTTCCTGTCTGTAGTTTTATTTCTTTTGACCAAATTAGTATGAAAAGTGAACTGGATACTAAATGATAAATATATTTTGATTTAGATAGTCATTATAATACAAAAACTTACTAGAAATGCAGGTAAATTTAGTTTATATGTAGAATGAGCTGAATCTTAACCAAAAATGGACTATAGGCTTGCAGTATGTTTTTGTTGTGAGGAAACTTCTTTTTTACTATTCTATATGATATAGTTATTGATAGATCAACTAAAACTACCAGAACTATGTGAAATAGCATAGTTTAATGACTTCCTGGTGTTTCAGATATCTTGTTTTGAATTCTATCTCTTACCAAGTAGGAAACAGAGGTGGCAGAAGAAGCTTGAACAGAGGTTTAATCCCTATCCCTCTCTTTACCTAAGTTTTCTTAAATATATAATGACTGAAGTTGCAACAGGACATATTTCAGAAGGCAAAAAGAATTCAGTAAAACTCAGTATTAAGATGAAAGCATAGATAACTAGAAGAAAATGGAATGTACTGTTGAGAACAATTTCTGACATGTGGATACGGTTTTAAATTTAGAAGTAAAGAAGCAATCACAAAGCAACATATCAACAAAAAGCTATAAAAAGTCTACTTCAAAAAAGGCTGCCAAAAGTATTTCCAGAAAATGTGACAAACTGACAAAGTCTTTATTAATACAGAAAAGTTATAAAAATCAATAAGAAAATACCAAGAATACAAAAAGTAAAATAAAAACACCTGCACAGACCATTTGAAAAGAAAAAAAATACTAGGCACTTGTCAAATATTTGAAAAAAAATTTCTATGTCAATTGCAATAAAATAAATTATTTTAAATGTTACAATTTATCCCTAAGACTGGAAAATATTAAATGTATTTATGATAATATACATTTTATAAATAACATGTGCAGTATATATGTAGTATTTGCCATTTATATACAAAGACATGCACTAGTAACTAGTAACTAATACTGTCAAACCAAGTATTAGTTATATGATACTATTTAATATTTAACCAAGACGAATGTCTAAAGTATCGTTACTACTGATGTCATCTAAGAGAATTAAACCTAAATGCAAAGTTCTATGCATTAATATAGTTTTTGTGTTATTAGTGCTGAAAAAAGTATATACTTTATTTGTTCAAAATTAGATAAAAGGTTCAAGTAAATCAGTATGTATTGTTAATAAGAAAAACATATTTTGAATCTATATACCAAGAAGGATATTGAAGACATTGTTATGACTAGTATGATTAATATCTGGTATATTTAAGAGGATCAGGCAGTATGGTATATGTTGTTTCAGGCAGCAAGCCTCAACAGCTTCCTTAATGTTTTGCTATCTTCCATCAACCACATCCAATCCCAAGGACATGCTTTTCATTGTGCCTTTAGACTATATCCAGAATCTGACAGCTCGCCCACCTCATTGTTACCATCAGTTCATTTCATCTACTTCCTTGAAGAGGACTTTATATGTAGTGACTCCTCCAGAGCCTTGGTCCATCCCCATGTGGCTCCTGCAAACTCTTTGCTCCTGACTTTCACAATCTTTCACTTTCTAGATCTCAAAGTAACAAGGTACGCCCCTTACCACTGTCCATGGGTGTGTGTCTATCCCTATGGTAGGTGACTTTTCTTTCCTCGCAAAACAGATGATCACACACACAGTTCAAAATTTTAAAACTGAGAAGAGTTCATCACACTGGAGTAGTTGGAAGGCCTTCCCACACAGGTCAATAGCATAGCAACAGTCCATTTTAGATGAGCTTCCACATATTGAGCCAACACACCTGTCAACCAAGCTTGGTCTTTTTCTCCTCCATCATTGGGCATAAGGTTCTCTGCAGTGATTTAGCTGTGAGCTGAAAAAGAGGAGCTCCTATAGCAGTGGTTCATGAATCGGGGCTCCAGGCCAAGAGCTCATGCAGTTTTCTTTGACTCCTTGGCCCTGCTCTAAGGATATTTCTTAGCTATACTACTTCCAATTTTAGTAGAATTGCTATTGATGCCTCCAAATTTAAAACTCACTGTCACTGACAGAGTGCATTTCACTAAAGTCAGTTCTGGCTGTATGGCCATTTGAAGACCTATTATCATAACCTGTTTTTTGGGACTCTGTATGGACAAGGACATAAAAACATAGCAGTATGTGTTTTCATGTGCTGAACAGATCTCTGCCTGGCTCCAAAACACTAGTGTTCTATATTGAAGTTCCTCTAAAAGGGTGTGCCAAAATTTCCCTGTGGTATCTTTGCCTGCCAAGAAGTAAGACTTCTGTGGGCACAGGAAGTTCTGGGAACTTTGGAGATTGTACCTTTGAATGGATCAGCATGGATGTTCCCCTACCCCATCTCACAGTCCTACTTATTCTCTATTTGAATTGTGACCTTGAGATAACAGACTGATTTGGGTTACAAAGGTAATGTTTTCACAGAGCTATTGTCATTAAAATTGAATTTACAATTTGATCCTCAGTTTTTTTCTGAACTTGAGCTCTTGGAAATGAGACTTGTCTTTTCTATACTGCCACAGAGGGATGCTGGGTTTTGAATTTGGCTTTCAATTAGTGATTTGGTTTTGTAGTTTTTCATGTGTTTTCATTGTCTTTATCCAAGACATTAATAATTACCAGGACAAACGATAAGATTCTGTAATACTTACCATTATGAGATTCTTAGAACCTCTCAAGTGATTAAGAAACATGCAAATATTTCTATTCTCCGTATTTCATTTCACTTAACTATGGGTGAAATTTTTCACTTGAACTTCTGTGGTATGCCAAATGATATCAGGATACCTTTAATGATGGGGTCTAACTCAATAACTCTAAGACAAACAACCTACTTCAAAATGAGCAAAGGAAGACTAATGTCAAATGAGTACAAGATAAAATGCTGAACACCAGTTATCACTAGGGAAATTGCAATGGCATATTACTTCATACCAGTAGGATGGTCAAAATAGAAAAATACAGAAAATAACAAGGGTTGGTGAGGAGGTTAAAACACTGGAAACTTTGTACATTGCTGATGGGAATGTGGAGAAAATTTTGGCAGCTCCCCCATAAGCTGAACATAATTACTGTATGATCCAGAAATATCACACCTAGGTATATATTCAAAAGAACTGAAAGCATGTTCAAAATTTTTGTATATGAATATTCATAACAACCCAAATGTTTCTCAATGAATGAGGGATAAACAAATGTGGTATATCCATATAATGGAGTATCATTCACCCAGAAATATGAAAGATGTAGTGATCTATCATTCAACATGCAGGAACCTTGAAAACACATTCTAAGTAAAGGAAGTCAGACACAAAAGGCCACACATTATTATATGATTCAATTTATATGAACTATCTAGAACAGATAAACTCACAGAGACAGAAAGCTGATTAGTAGTTGTTTAAGGGCAGAAAGGAAGGTATGGAGGAGCAGCTGATGAATAGATACAATGTTTCTATTTAGCATAATGAAAATTTTCTTAAAGGAGAGAATGATGAAAATATTTGATGAAAGTACTCAATGCAACCAAAATGTCTACTGTTACATTTAAAATGGTACATTTTATGATACATATTTGAACAATATAAAAGTAAAATTTTATTCTAGATTTTTTCCTTCCAGATCCATGCATTACCAGAATTTTTATATCATATTCCTCAGGAAACAGACTTTATGATTCAGATATACATATACCATCTCAACATTTACTGAAGAGAGCTACTAAGAACATCAACTATCAGGGAAGGAAGAATTGGGCAAAGAAAGAAGTTAAAGTGTAATGCAGTCGCAAAGGAAAACCTCAACCAATCCTTAAATATGCTCTGGAGATGGGATCATCCGTCAGGATTTCAAAATTAAGGCAAGAGATTGCATCTTCATATTCAAACTCCTACCAGACACAGGTTTTCTCAGATAGCAGGACTAACCTTGTGTGAAACTGAACACTATGAGCAAAGAACATTTCCTGGGAAAGATTCAGATGTGAAATCAGCTGTGGAGATAAGTGCCTCAGCCCTGAGAAGGAGGAGCTTGCTTGCGCCCACGGTATCCACCAGCACATAAGAAATTTGTTTAGCATTCCTATTTCCTAATTTACTGGTTTGAAACAAAATTGAGACTGGAATTTTATTCTGACAATTACCTAAATGATCTTCATGATGGTCCACCATTCCCTACAATCTGTTTGTAGTGAAAATCACCACTATTCCAAACATTTTTGCCATTTCAAAAAATCAAATGCTTCTGACATGGTGGTAGATAGAAAGCTTACATGTCATGAATGCTCAGAATAACCATGATTGCAAATCGTCTTCCTGCAAGGTTTAATAACTTCTATCCACATAGATCATCAAGTCTAAATAATTTCTCTGCTCTATCTGGATCTCCTTGGGCACTCACTCTTATTTAGTTATTTATTCACTGTTTTTATGTTCTTCCCAGCTTCATGACACTCTTCTTACAAAAACTGACACCATTGGTTATATTTATCACAGTCCTCTGTAGTAACTAGAGCCAATATGCAAAGAGTTAAAATTGTTTGGGGATATGAATTCCCTTGGGATTATGAATCAATGACTGGCGACTGTTGTAGTATGAGGGTTTCATCCAAGCCAAGACATACTGAAGCATGTCTTACACTACAAACTGCCCCTGTGGATCTGATTAAATTGGCCTCTATAGGATTAGTAGGATAGTGGGGAAGTGGGACAGAAAGTGGGTAAGAACCAAGAAAGCGCATATCCCAGTCAGTTTCCTCTGGATTCTCCTTTCTGACTTGATCACATGTGCATCTCATCTTGGGCTCTCTGACTGGAAACAGAGCCTAAGACATCAAAGGTGGATAATCTACATCATATCTCAACTAATAACCTTGTGTTAACTTGTGTGAACATTTTAATATTAGTAAGTCCCTCAGCAGGAAAATCCCATACCTAAAGTTATATTAGAAACAATCTTCAACCCAATTATAAACTCCCTGCAGTTTGGTTAAAAGCAGTTCAGTGATTACTTATCTGTATAACAGAAGCTCTTCCTGAATTCTTCTTAAATACAATTGTTTGATATGGTGTGATATTGGTTATGTATTAAACAGATAGAAGGGAAGCGCGCGCGTGTGTGTGTGTGTGTGTGTGTGTGTGTGTGTGTGTGTGTGTATGGGAGGGGTCATTTTCTTCATTTGAATCAATGCTTTTCTGTCTTAAAATAGCAACATGGTTTATTTCAACTTCTTAGACTTTAACTGTCTGTCCCCCTCCCGTGTTGTCCTCAAGAGCACCTTCATACCAGGTGTGCTAAGATCAAGGTCTCCAGTAACATATACTAAGGAAAATATGCTGAATGTGAGAGTCTTTTTGATGGGTGGCTGTTGCCTTGTTCAACTTCCAGAAATAAAGAGTGAAAGTGACTGGCTCATCAATGTGCCCAGCAGAACATCATCCGTTTATTTTGCTGAAACCAAAACAGTGGAAACTCAACTTCTGGCTGCGTAAGGAAAATAAACAGAGACAATGGCATTTTCACTCTCCTAAGCAGTTTATCCAGATCAATATGGGAAAGATTGCTGCTTTGCTGATCTGAGCCTTAATTAAGGATTTTGCTCTCTAAGGTTGACATGCCAGCCACCTTGGTGAGTAGTAGCGTATTGAGTTTCTCTTTCAAAAATTCAGAGCTAGAAAACATCAGCACAGCAAATACAACTAAAGATAATATTTTTAAAAAAATCCATAAACTAGTTTTTAAGTTTTGTGAAAGCAGATTTAAGAACCGAGTAAAAATTATTCCCATGGTTTTTCTGTATCTTGTGAATAAGTGCCCCATATCATAGGGAATATATAAGGCCCAATTTTATCATGTTCTTTTTCTTTTTTTTTTTTTTCTTTTTGACAGTACTGAGGATTGAACCCAGGGGGGCTTTACCACTGAGCCATAGCTCCAGTCCTTTTTATTTATTTTATTTATTTAGAGACAGTGTCTCACTAAGTTCCATAGTGTCTCACTAAGTTGCTGAGGCTGGTCTCAAACTTGCAATCCTTCTGCCTCAGCCTCCCAAGTCCCTAGAATTACAAGTGTTCACAACTATTCCCAGCTCTATCTTTCTGTTTTCCCCTCTTCTTGCCCACAATGAATACATGCATATTCTACCATCCAGCTATGTTGTAGCCTCTTTCCCACGATTCCATGTGTCTTCCTTATGTTTTTGGATATGTGGCCCCTTCCTGCTGTGATACTGTTCCCTTCTTGAGCTTCTGTGGCTCAACCTCAGTCTCAAGTATCACCTCCTCCAGGAAGCTATCCTTCACTTTGCAATCTTTTTACACAGTGGCAGTTGTCTTGTTCATTTTTCCCATAGAAAGTAATAGTCATAAAATTTGAAATGCTTTAATTTCTGAGCTCTACCAATATCAGGAGGAATAAAGAAAACATTTTTTTGTTTTTTTTTCCTCAGAATCTGCAACTCTTTGTAAAATCTATAAAATAATATAGGTGTTAACAAAATGCTTGGGAAAATGTTGAATTACTGAACACATTGGATTATTTAAAACATATACTGTTTTAAGCTGATATGTACTCAAAATCAAAATGACCATTCCAAAGAGAAATGATTCATGTGACATGTGCTAGAGACACTTGCAAATGGATAATAAGAGTTATGGCTCTTCAGTGGATAATCAATTGGCTTGTTGAAGAAAGGTATTCGTAGAAAAAAAATATCCCTTAGAACTAGTCTTTGGAAAATGAACATTTAATTTTTTTTTAAACAAAATAGGATCCCCAGGATTAAGGGAAGCTAATATTTCTAGAATCCTCTTGTTGGAGTTTCATAATTATCAGTACTTGAAATTTTATCTCAGCCTTTACAAAGATTGCATTAGCATAAAATGTTGTGTTCTTTTGATTTAATATATTCTTTGAAGAGGGAAATATTCACCAGAACTAAGAATTGGGATAGGAAATTATTACCTGCCAGGTGACAAACAGTACTTTACACTGATGAGAAATATATTTTTTAAAAATGCAAATTACTGAATTTGAGTTGACACTCAACCATTTTAGAAAAAAAAATTGGAAAATTCAAATTGAATATTCAGTATTAAAGTAATAGAGCTGTTTGAATTGTAGCAAATTGCAAATTTGAAATTAATATGTTCTTTTTCTGAATATTACCTGCGTTATTACATTTTGTCAAATCATGTCTGCACATGATTCAGCGCAGTTAGGATTTACGCTAGAAAAGGATGGTTATGTTTAAATGATGATTCCTTTGCAATGCTGAAGGGAGGACCTAGGTTAAAAAATATTCCTAATTATTTTGAGGTATTTGTTGTACAGTCCACAATTCAGCAATTCTTTGTCCTGAAGATTCTTTATTCCATAACCCATAATACTCCATAGAAATGATTCTGTTCTTATTGCTATGCCTTCATATCACAGAATTCAAAGTACAAATCAAAACCAAAGATGCTTATTCTTGAAGATATTAAATTCTCTAAAAGGAGGCAATATCAAATTCCTGTATCAGAAATCCTCCAAATGTTTGCATGACTTATTCACCTCAGGGGTCTCCACTGAACAAATATATTCGAAATCAGTAGAAATATTGCTATTTATGAGGGCATATCATTAAGGCATGGATTCTTGACTGACCATGAGAATTATTCAACCTCTCGAGAAAGTGTTTCTGTTCTTAAAAAAAAAATTAAGAAAGCATTTTTGTGCATGCCATTAATTAAATTTGCTCAGAATGCCACTTATTGTGTTCAAAACCTTTCATAGGATTGCCATTGAATGGCCTAACTCTTTCCATATCTATGAGGTTCTGCAAAATCTAACCCTTGCTTCCTGTCTGACCTTTCTTGTATATAGTGTTCATCACTCACTCTGCTCCACCTCTACCCTTCTTTCCTTCCTGCAGACATAAAGAGCTCTTCCTCAGTGCTGGATCTTTATACAGACTGGTCTACCATTCCCTCCACAAGTGAACCAGCAAGACCCTTCTCAGCCTTCTGACCCCAATAGAAATGTCCTCTCCTCAGAGCAAATGCCATGTGCATTGCTTCTAAAACTCTTCTAATTAACCCCTAATTTTCTTCCAATTAACCTTAAATTTTCTTCCTTTCAGCCTCTTATTATTCTCTGCATAGTTATTGAATTACTAATCTGGTAACATTAAAAACGCTATTTAAAACTTTTGAGAAAGGATTCACCCTCATTATAACATAAATTAGCTAAGTCTGGATGGTATCATTCTTTTCACCATTAAATGCTCAAAATACCTGACCTTCAGTAAATACTTAATATTTTAATTAATGAGTATATTTTATTCCTGATCAACATTTTTTTTTGTTTTTGCTGTGTGTTATTTTTAAAATCCATAGCTACATCAACAATGCAGCACTTGATGTCTGAGAACAACAAGGATTGGTTATTTATTGTGGTTTCTGTAGGTTAGGAATGTGGAAGGTAAGTTCTATGGTTCTGTCTAGAAAGTCTCTTGCAGTATAATCAAATGTCAGTTGGGACTGGTCAGCTGGAGGCTTCACTGGGACTAGAGATCCCATGTCCAAGATGGCTCACTCAAAGGGCTGGTAAGCCTGCTCTATCTTGCAGTCACTTCCTCAGACGGAAGTGCTTGAGGGTCCTCATGGCACAGAGACCGATTTCTTTTGGAAATAGTAGTTCAAGAGACCAGAGCGTAAGCTGCAATGCATTTCATGACCCAGACTTAGAAGTTACACATCATCCATTCAGCCCCATGAGATTTCTTACTATGCCAGTTTGGATTCTGTGTGTTGGCATAAGCACCAGGAAAACAGGAACCAATGGTGATCCATTCGGGAGATGCTACCACAGTTTATTTCTGGTTGTCAGAGATTTGAATCTCCTAGTTTCCTCCTCTTTTATCCCAATTCTACTGTCTCTCTTCTCCTTTAACATTTGCTGTTTACTTCTTGTAATGGACAATCCCGGAAACTTGTGAGCACATATTCCTAGTTTGGATCTGAGGAATGAGGACTGATTATAATTTATGGGAGGTTGTGCTCATTTTCATACCTTTCTTAACATACTTCCTTTGTCAGAATAGTATCAGACTAACAGTCTGATTTCCAATGTTAGGCATGACCAAGAAACCCCATCCTTCCTTCCATTTTTACTCCTCTATCTCCCCCACCAAGCACACAGACATACACAAACACATAGGCAGCAAGCCCTCAGTAGATAGTGATACTAACTTGTTTCAGGTAAGCAACATCAGAGGTAGATTTTTAAATTTAACTTTAAGTAAACAACAACGACAACAACACAGTGAACCAGGATTGTAGAATTCCTCAGTAACCTAAAAGAAATTATTCGGGTGTGCATGGCCTAATTATTAACATATAAAAATGCATCTTCATTAACAAACCGATTCCTTTCCATCTACCTTTCCTTGATCTCTAGCTATTGTTAAATACTCACTCGTAAGTTCCCTTTGTAATTCTCCATCAGTTTTCTCAAAGGGTAAGACGGCTTATTTTAGCCAAGTTTAAAACTCATTTAAGATTCATGTATGCTGAGTTCTAGACAAAACACTAACCTTTTGGTGTTTGGCCTTAACTTTGTCAAACATAACTTCCTGCCTTCAAAAAAAAGTTTTAAATGTTAATTAAAAACATTCAAAGAATCCTAGTCAAAAAATAGTCCTGAACTTAGACCTGTTCTCGCCTAGAAAATGATGAGTTACAGTAAGAAGCATATGGATTAAATGTCTCTGCAAACTTAATGTGAATTTAAAAATTAGTGTTTTGAAAACATATCTGCATTTTGATGAATTAGCTAGTAAAAAGTTTGAGTGCAACCTCACATAAATTGTAGTCAGTCCTCATTCCTCAGATCAAAACTAGGAATATGTGCTCATGTTGTACTCACAAGTTTCCAGGTTTTTCACCACAAGTTCAAAAGTTTAATGGGAACCAAAGGAAACTTACAGTCAAATGAGACAGTTGGTATTAGTAACAATGACATAAATGTCACTTTTAAGTTTTTACCATTGTAGTAAATGAACATTGAATACAAATTAAAATCCCAGGTTATTAGTTCTAGGGATTATAACGAACATTTGGTCTTCTATGGAATATGATTCAATAAATTGTGACAATTTTCATTAATTCATAATTTATCCTCTGCTTTCTTCCAGAGGGTTTTGAATTGGCTCACATTAAGGGATATATGCAATTGGACTTAATTAAGCCAATAGAACTAGTGTGAGAACACCTGTTTTCCTGATACTCAAACATGGTTTTTATCCAGCATTCATTAAACAAACACTGATTTTTATGGTCCTATGTGCCCAGCACCATATCATGATATGCACTCTTAGGATGGGTTGTGGAGGAAGAGGTATTAATAACAAAGCTCCTGCCTTTTATAAATGCATAATTCCTTGGGAAAGAACAGACTGCAGATAGATACACAGATTATATTCGTACCACATGTAACTACTTTATATAATAAGATGCCATAGGTTTTATATAAATATGAGAGGTAATAGAGTTTTAAATAACAATATTCACTGTGGTTGAGAGAGAAGAGAAAATAAAACAAACACATTGCCCCAGAGCTCAATATAATTTGACTCCATACTCATTTTTCATCTGAAACAAATCATTAGAGCTCTGCAGTGATTGGTACCTCCTCTGTGAATAAATATCATTTTTCCAAAGGATGCTCTAGAGAGATTAGAGATCAATATGGATTCATTTTTGTCTCATAATGGGAAATACTGGCCCTACACAGCTTTCACATGCCAAGATAGAATCCAGAGGTCACAGACCTTGTCTTCCTACCTATCACCCTTCCTCTTTTATGCACATGTAAATTCAAATCTTCCTCATTTTCTGACAGGTGCACGAAAGATACTTGAATCATTTACACTGTTCCTAATGTAAAATGGTATGCATTTAGCAACAGAGCCAAAATCTGTTCACTAAGAAACCTAGCTTTAAAATACCAGGGAAGTACAGGATTAGTGAATCTCAGCAAAGGTATAAAAATTAATCTCACTCAAGGTATTATTACTAGCATATGTAGTAGAAGGATAAGAAATGAATTCATGATAGTTAATTCTTCCGTGACTATGGGAAATTTCTTCTTCACCTACTTATCTTATTTTTGCTTCTTCTTGCTTCCTTTAACCCCTTGAATTATTCTTTGTTCTTTAATGGCTGCAATTAGTGTACAAGTTAGCTACCATCAGCCATTGTTCTGACTCCACAGTGTCTACTGAGCAGCTTGTTAATGAGTCTTCCACTGGAGACTTCTTCCTAACCTCCCTCAAACCTCTACCTTCACTTAACTCTGCTCTCAGTTCTCCATATGTACTTCTGCATAATTCATTTCCCAATTTTCCAGCCCTGTCTTGAAATTCATGCAGAAGGTATATTTCATGATTTGGGGTGCAGGGGATCTGACTATTTTTGATGATAACCAAATGTCACTTCTACCTTTGGGTAACTGTCCTAAGTTGATCCAATCTTAAATCCCTTATATTCTAACATGATTGCTGGATCCTAAGAGGTAAAATTGGAATACTGGAGGAAACTGAGGAAGATATCAACTCATAATTTTCTCCAGAAAAAAAAAAAAAAAGAAAAAACTACTTTGGCCACTTGAGTTGTTAATAAGAATTTTTAGAAGTTTTTCATTTGATACAGTTGTGGCTTTTATAAACTATTCCTTATTATAAAGCTATTTTGATTCCATATGAATATAAAAAAGGACACTGTGAGATTTTCCCATCTCTAGTCTACTGTTTTAATTTTTCTAGAGACCTTTTTGTTTTTTGTACCAGTAATAGAACCCAGGGACACTTAACCAATGAGCCTCTGAGCCACATCCCCAGTCCTTTTCCACAGTCTTTTTTTGTAATGTTTGAGATTGGGTCTCAGTAAATTGCTTAGAATCTCACTTAGTTGCTGAGGCTGAATTTGAATTCATGGTCCTCCTGCCTCAGCCTCCCCAAGCTGCTGTGATTACAGATGTGTGCCATCGTATCCAGCGCTAGAGACCTTTTATCTTTTTAGACAAGAAAAGGACAAATTCATTGGGAAAACTATTATGTATTTATTTGTTAATAAAGAAAAAAATCATACACAGAGATTGCCTAGAACCTGCTTTTAAAAGAACTACTTTTGTGTTACACTGACAAGTTTGCATGAGACTTTTAGATTCTGTGTAGCTCTTATTATTTTAGACTTACATCTTTTATCTTTTCTTCCTATTCAACTGGACATATTCATCATATTACAGACACTGTGAAAGTAAAATCACAATAGGAAACTCTAATTACTATCTTTCTCAGCATGAGAACACACTATTTTTTTGTTTAAATTCTTATGAAGTCTTTCTAAAACCATTCTAAATGTTCAGGGATATATTTAATAATGAGCAATTTTTTTTTATTGATGAACACCACTACTACTAATCCCCTACAGAAAAAAAAAATTAGGTTCCTTGCACAATGCAAGCATATTGTTCACACAGAGAAATTGTCAAAATGCACTTGTTTACTCTCATAAGCTCATGACATATTATATGGGGAAGCTGACCTGTAAGTTCTTTGAAAGCAGGGATCAAAACTTCCTTCCTTTGGGCTGGGGTTGTGGCTCAGTGATTGAGGGCTTGCCTTGCATGTGTGACGCATTGGGTTCAATCCTCGGCACCACATTAAAAAAATAAATAAATAAAATAAAGATATTGTGTGCATCACAACTTAAAAAAAAAAAACTTCCTTCATTGAGGTTTCATAAAAATGACAGAAACTTGTCATTATTCATCTATGTCCCCTATTCTAGTGGTCAATAAACCTTCTTCAGATTCTTACTATAAGTGACATACTTTATCTTCATAGCAGTTAAAGTTTATAGAGACAAAGGAGATGGCTTGATTTACTTGTGATCACATGGATTCTAATTTAAGATGCCAGGGTATCTCATATCGACATATTCTTGCCTAATAAATGACAGGAAACCACAGGACCAAAAAAATTCTGAAAGGCCCACCCCAGAATTTTTCTCAGTGGTTTCCAGCATATTCTGATTTCTTACTCATTTCCATTTAACATTCCGTAATCGACTTCACAACCTGTTGGCAGATCTCTGACTTGGTTGAGATTTATTATCTATATTTTGCTTTCTTAGATCTAACTCTACTTTTATTTCAGGTCTTTGAATGTTAAGACTTCAGTGTTCTTGGTCCAGGCAAAATTGGTAGTTTCATTTTATTTCCCCATCTTTGGCTCCAACTATTATTTCTAACTTACAAATATATTTAATCATTGTTCCAGGAAGTGGTATCTATGGATAATCATTTAGAGTGTTCCATACATTCATGACTCAGAAATATCCCTAATATATACCTGTTTTTAAACTAGATTCATATGTTTTGTCCAGAAAACATTTTTTCATGCTTTACATGTATGATACTGACTCCCCTAATGTTACTATTGCAGTGAAGCCATTACCAAACCATGTAGTCCCCCTAGTCTCAGTGATTACATCTATGTGACTTTTTTTTCTGAAGCCATCACTTCTTCACACTACAAAAACATAGAACTTTTACATACATACTTATTTGTATGTATACACACACACATATATATACACATCTACATCTGGCCCAACAAGTGATTATAACAAAAAAAAAAGTTTGTGATAAAAATAAAAGAAAAAAATCTCAAAACAAAAGGCAGCAAGACACTGAGTTTAATCCCATCTCTATCCAAGAATGACAATTGGGATCTGATTCTCAATTCATCAGTAAACCAAGGGAAATAATACCCAGTTTACAAGTTTTCAGTGTGTAATAAATGGTATAATGGTGTATAGCACAGAAAAGAGGTTATCACATTTTTCGTGCTTAATATATGTTGGTCTTCATGACTGTAAACAAAATTGATAATGAACAGTTAAAACTCAAAACCCTCCACGGGCCAGACTTTTTTTCAAGTATTTTCTTTGACTCCAACAATCCTAGATGGTAGATATAAGTCTTGAAAGAGAAACCTGGGTCACCAACAGGTTAAGAAATTTACCCAACCAAAGTAACATTTAGTTCACAGAGCAAGATTCAGGACCAGGCTATTGGCTTCAGAGCCCCTTTCTTTTCAATATAACTCAGTGCTACTCCTCATCTTTGAAAAATTAGCAAATATAGATAATGGATAAGCCCAAAGATAGGTGCTTGTAAGAGATTCTGAAACTCAGCAGAATTGCATAGGAAACAAGTGTTATTGAATTACAATTCTCTTAACATTGCAGCCATGGCAGATCAGCAATGAGGCTTATCACTGACATTCTGACCTTTATGTGGATTGTGCATTCTACAACGTCACACTGATTTAAATGAGATAATTGAGCTGAGATGGTAGCTAATCTAAGTACAAAGAACCCTGCTGATATTGGGTATGCAATATTGATTTTAAGACTATTGTTTGAATAAACTTGAAGCTGATTGAAATTTATGGAAAGGAATTGACAATAAAGTGATTTAATGGGAAGTTTATTGAAAGTAACTAAAGTTAATGAAGGCTATTGATAGTTAAAAGGATTAATTTAATAGAATTTAATTGCCACTTAATTTGAGTCTATTAAAGCAAACTAAAGTCCAATACAAAATAAATAGGATGGTGTCTGAATATATATTGGACTGAAAATATCTTCAATTTTAAAAATAAATCATTATCTCACAGAGATAATTCCTATGTCTTTCTAGATCCATATACATGTTTCCTGTAAATGTTATATAAGAAGTAAAGGGTGACTTTAAACTGATAAAATCAGATTGAATTTATTCAAAATATTTAAAGTCAAATTTTTTTAAGAGTTGGAAAAACAGAAAATATTCTGAGTGATTTATAATTATGAATGTTTTCCTTGAAATTATTCCAATCACTCTAAAACTAGTCCATACTTAAAAATACTTTCACCTATTTCTCATTTTCTTACTGCATGTTTTATTTTTCTACCAGAGATAAAAATCCAACTTCCAGATTTTCAGAATCTGGAAAATCTTCCAGATTTTCATGAATCAATCTCTGTAGGCTTAATGAAATTAGAGATATTTGGAAAAAGCAAGAAGCATAAATTTCTTGAAGTGTGCAGCCCCACAGACTTAAAAGGGTATCAAGAATAAATTGTTTTGCCTCTTGAGTTACATAAGTTACATGTCCTGTTGGACAGTTTAAATTTCCTAGGTTCTTGTTTACATCTGAAATCTGAGGTTTGTTTCTCCTAAGGCCAAAGATGAGAATTCAGTGAAATATTGTGTAAGAGCTAACAGGATGCCTTGCCCCTCAGGTCCACTTCACTTTATTGGAATAAAACTAAATATGCCTATGTGTCTTTCTTCCTTAGTGCCACTGACATGTCTATTCAAGAGGAAATGAAAAGGACATTAAGAAAGCTTTATGATCAAGTGGGTCCTCCTGGAAGTGGGGGCACTAAACCCTGCCTTGAGTTGAGATAAGACGGCGTATCAGGTGGTGTACAACATCTCAAGGGGGAAGACAACATACATAATGGCATGAGTATTGGTAGCAAATGGTTTCCAAGACGTAAATTCTTGGCATTCAGATTATTTTCTATTTACTATTATCACAGCATAGGTTCCATCAGAAGCAAGACCTAAGATAGGAAATTGAGTTCAGAAATAGGTTATTAATATTATTATTTTAACTTTAGAAGGGATCACAGGAACTCAAAGTGCAGAAGAAAAAGGACAAAAGGAAGGCTAATAAAGTCTGTTACTGAGTTAGTAGTTACTTTGAGCCACTGGATATGTTCTTGCTGGATATCCTCTGAAGAACTGCAGGGGAGCAATCAGAACTTCTCCTTCAATATGTTTATTTGAATCTGGATAAAACCAAAGCCTGAGCCCCATTGATTGAGGATTTTAACCCCTGGGGAAATAAATTTCCTGTATATCCAGATTTTGTTTTCTTGCCAACAAAACTAGTTTCCTTGGCTTCAGAGAAAGATCTTAGTCAGCAAAACTGAGATCTGGCAGTTACTTAGGTGACATGTTATGAATATGTACACATGACTGTCCCTACTAGGTGCAGATCAAATCAGAAGTTAATGGGTTTTGACATTTAACATGAGGATATTTAAGCAAGTTACCTGTATAATTTGTATTGAGAATACAATATTTATGACAGTACTATGCTTTCATTAATGTACTAGAAAGGGGGATGATGATGATAACAATAGAAACTTGTTATTATGCACCAACTATATACATCATGTTCTGCTTTAGGAACGTGACCTCCATTTCCTATCTAACCTTTACCAATGAATTCCTAATTTCCTAACCTCAAAATATGCCTTATATCCTGTCTTTCCTCTCTCAGTAAGTATCTACTTCAATCTGTAGGTGTCTTAACCAAAGTTCTTTTCTTTACCTTCAATTCCCTGTATACTCCAAGTGAATCGTCCTATTGATTCTACCTTTAAATATATTCTGGGATTGACCACATCTCATTTCCTTTTCCACTCCTACACTGGCTCAAGAAGTGGTCAACAGCAGCCTGTTTTTCCTGCTTTCTCCATTTCCCCCTCTCAACCTCATTAGAGCCTATCTGAATCTTTATTCAAATAAATTTCAAATCATTTTCTTTTTACTATTATTCTAGGATTTCATTGAGACATGAGAACTTCAGTTAATGTAGGCTGAATAGCTTGTTCCACAGTGAGTCATTGAAATTTCAAATTACATCATGTTACTTTTCATCTCAATACCATCTCCTAGTTTCCCATCCTATTCAGAGTGAAGGCTTTTGGTCATCTCGATCACTGAAAAGACCCGATATGACCCTTTAATTTCACCTACAACTCTTTCTTCTTCTGTTTCATAAGAATCCATGATCTCTGTCAAACACACCACGCTCATTCCAGTTAAAGAGACTTTGTAGTAGATGCTTTTACATTTACCTGTCATGTTCTTCTAGCCTAATCTACTCAAAGCTTGATCCCTAACTTTACTCAGTTTTCTCCTCAAATAGTTGCCTCAGAGAATATTCTATATAAATATAGCCTATACAAAATGTAAACAGACATCCATTTCTACAAGAATGTATTAAAATAGTAAACCTCCATCCACCTCTATGTCCACAGAGCCTTCTTTTTAATAACTCATATTACCACTTGACATATTATATATTATCATCTTCTAAAAGTTTTTTTTTAAAAAATACTAATCTCCTGCTTTAATGTAAGTTGCAGAGATATTGAACTTTGATTTTTTTTTGTCACAGATGTATCTGCAGACCTTAAAATGAGCTCCATCATAGAGTAAGTATTGTATCCATATATACGGAATGAAAAAAAATCACAGTCCTGTGAAGTAGACACTACTATCACCACAACTGACAAATGTGGATATTGAGACAAAAAATATATATGTGCCTTGCTGGCTTAACCAAACCTTATACCTAATAAGTGGAGAGCTGTGTCAGCCTCTGCATGTTCTTAACCCTATCCTAATTGGTGTCTCCTTTCCATATGGCATTCACTCTCAATTTGCCACAGCTTGCAACTTGCACACTACACTTTCATGTTACTGTCTTGACCCTTGTTGCATTTGAGATTGTAATTCCAAGCAAACAGACTAGAAGGATACAAGGAAATTGTGAGAGATGGAATGTAGAATAGATTGTGACAGATGAAAAAGTGAGAAAGAGTACCAACAAATGATTCAGAAAAAAATGTAGCCCTAAAGCCCTGAAGCCCTTAATAAATCTACATATATCTATGGACACCACTAATAATAGTCTCACTTTGGAAAAGATGCTATGTCTCCAAATCCATACACCCAGAGATACCACTGTTGGATTCTTGGACAGGAGTTTTGCAATTCTCGATTAGATCATAAATCCTCTCTAAGCTGATGCATGACATTCTAAGCACTGCTCAAACTTACTTTAAATTTTATTACTCAGTTGAACCTATCTCATGAGACATTTTAGCTTTCACTGTCCTCTGCTTATGAGATTGATGTTGTCTTATATCTCATAGCTAACAAAAAGGTCTGACTCTTCAGTGAGTTTTACAATGGAAAAAACTTACTTGATGATCATTATGATATAAAACAGTGTTCAAACATCATCATTAAAGCAAACCATAAATGTTTAATCAATGCACAACTTCTAGGAGCAGCTTTTATAGTGTCACATATATTACATATTATATATACATATATGATCATATATATGTGATTGTACATATATAATATGTATTATATATACATATATATATTACCATACATATGTGATTGTTTCCTCCTTTACATTGGTCTTTCACAGTTAGAACTTAGTGTGATATTTAGTTTTTAGTCAGATGTTCAATTCACATAAAATGTTTAGATTGTGCTGCATAGAAAAGTATACTATGGCATTCAAAATTGAAATTTTTGAGGGGATAAACTTGTTTGCTTGATTCACGTATGTTTGTCTAATGGTGTGCTCCAGGGCCTCCCACAGTGCTTTCAGCATAATTGGAGCTCAATGAATCTGTGTAAAATAAATACAAGTAGAGCTGTGAATGCCCATGAATTCCTTCACAGATCCTTGTTCTCCTTGTCAAAGAACCTTTTCTCAGGCTGTAAGCATCTATGAAGAATCAGAATGGTAAGACTAGTTTTGCTTAGGACAGAAAATAAAATTTTCGCATGAATTCTAAAAGAAACATGTCTATTAATATTAACACAAAAATAGAACTTTTGATATAAAGTAAGTTCAGTTTATAAAAACTAATTTATATTAAATTTTATGCATATACTTTGTCCTTTCCCCTTAAAATCTTCAAAAGTTCTCCATATTAAATACCTTCTCACTTCACTTCATTTTCAACAGTTGGAGAAATAATAAAACTCTTTATCTACTAGTCTGAAGGTTCACCAGTCCTTACCTATGGTAGGTACTCATCACATCACAAATGCTAATTTTATATATTTCGGCTATTAAAATGAATCAAAAATATATAATTTTAACATAATTGTTATCATTTAACTCAAAATCTTCTGTAATATTTATTTAAAACAGTTTTTTTTGCATGTCCTTTTTTACTTTATTTCTGCTACCTCCTTTCCATTTATAAACTATCATCTAAAAACTATGAATAGCAAAGCAACAAATTTTTGGATGAAAATTCTAATAATGTGAAAAAAATTCAAACTTCTAACTTTTCATACATAACCTCTCAATTTCTGTCTCAAAAAAAAATGTTTCTTTATTTTCTCCACTGTGTTCATTCAGCATGTTGTATGTTCCTTCTTAGTTCTCCTTGGAGCCATGATAGTGTGGACCAAAGCAGTCTGCTCCACAGGAGGGTGCCTAAGACTGAGGTGGGTTGACCCCCCTAGCTACTTCTTTGGAGTAAAGGTAACTAGTTACATATCCTCATTTTCTGACCTCACCCTGCTATTACAATATGTAAGCTTCAAGACAATAATCTCACTTAGCAACCATCCCCTTTGCTATTTATGTATTTGGATGGATACCATGCCTGGGAAATAGGTTATCTGGGATTACATTCTCCTAAAGCAGACTATGAAACAAGAATTCGAGTACAAGAATTTGTTTACAGAAGATTCCAGGAGAGGAATCTCTTTGGGGAGAAATAGGTGATAGAGAAGATTCAGACACACCAAGGTGTTGGAATCATTTATAAAATAATTTCTCAAAGGTTTGATAATGCCGTTTGATAATGGACTGACATCCATTCCCTTGAGCTACTTAAGGAACATAAAAGAAAAAAATTGCCTGTCTTCTATTATATGCATGCCACAAATAGATTACAAAAGCATCCTTGGTCATAGGGCTGGGGAGTTGTTGTAGATGACTTGGACCTAACCTGAGAAAAAAGTACTAAAGTGTACAAGCTCTTCAGAAAGAGTTTGTTACTGTTATTTTTTTAAAGGGGATTTAAATTCATTTTGTAAAAAATCTAAATAAGTAAAAGAATAAATTACAGTATAACAATATAAATTGTCCAGAAACTGCTTCATTAATACTTGGGTGTGTATTATATGCTTCGAGTAATTTTTCACCTTGTGTGCAGATAATGCTGTATTTTACAATCTCACTTCTGCTTCTTCATTGTACTTAGCTTTCCTAACATAATTAAATAATCTTTTAAAACATATTATAGTCTACACGGTATTACCTCTATTGAATATGCATTAATTTGTCAATTTAATCATGTATTGTTGGACATTTAAGATGTCCTCAATTTTTCAATAATACAAAAATGTGATAAATACCCTTGTACAGTATATAGATTTACATAGCTATGATTAATTTTTCAGAAGAGATGTTCTTTCTTTTGATGGTTGACTGTAGCCATAATTTTTTATTTTGAATTATAAAAGCAATATACCATGATAATGATACTGAGAAAACAGCATTCATTCGAACAGAGCTATTATTAATTTTGCATATTATCTTCTAGACTTTTTAAGTGCTTTTCACATGGTTATGCTTATAGGTAAACTCTTTTTAAACCTTTTTTTCTTTTTCGTTTGCTATTTTCTTCCATATAGTTCTAGTGTTGCTAAAAGTACTTGATTATCACTAAATGTACACATCACAGTTAATCAAGTGTGTGGGCCATGACTGACAGCTATTTCTCCTTCACAAGATATTTAAATCTCTTCTAATACTTCCTTATTATAAATAATTTTTTCCTGAAGGCTTGTTTTTCATTTTTATTTTTGTTAAAGAAAAATCATTCATTATAAAAAACCCAAGATGCATGAGGAGTAATAAGAAAGACTAGTCTTTTAACTGTTCATTCTTTGGCTGTTATATTCAGCTTTTTCTGGCATCCTACTCAAATTCCTTCTAAAGACAGGTGACAGTGGCACTATATTCAATCAACATGACCTGAGCAAGTTGATTTAACTTTATATTGGATATTGGACTAACATCGTCCAGGAAAATCATTTGTCCTTCTCAGTACGGAGGGACATAGTCCATTTATTTTTTATCCTTTACCTTACAATGGCATATCTCTGCTTAGTTGTGGGCTCAGAACTATTTGCTAGGTGCAGGGGGATAACCAAGAAAACAACCAAAGTCTGTTACCATTCATCTTGATTTAAAAAGGGGATGCTATTTCTAGACAGAACTAAAATGTCATTTTTGCCCAAAGTCTCAGCTCTGTAAAGTCAAACATTTTCTAGACTGCTTATTAAGTAATAGAAAAATTATCAAAAGTTTGTCAGTCATTTGAATACCTTCATATTGTTGAGCAATTTATACAGAATAATTACAACATCAAGCCTGTGAAATATACGTAAAAAACTTCTTACCTAAGAGAAAGTTGTATCTCTTGAGAGGCTAACTCCAAGCCACACAGTTTGTAAGTATAGAATTAAAATTCAAATCATCTGTTTTACAAAGGAACCCTGAATATAAATATTGATTGATTATTCTGTTAATTGACAAAGGCAATTTGCCTCCATGAATTCAGCCAAAGTATATGGGAGTGGGTATTCATTCAGAAGCTCACATGGAATGTGAAGCTTCCAGAAGACGGTGCTCCAGTAGAAGTCTCTTTCATTCTTTCTTTGCAATATTCCCTTGAAAAGTTCTACCCTTTAGCCAAAGTCTGTGCTTCACTTTAAAATATGTAATTAGAAAAGGTTATGCTCCATATATGCATAATATGTCAAAATACACTCTACTGTTTTGTATATTTAAAAAACAAAAATATTCTTACACTGGAAATTAGCTAAATTTCTATTTTGTATTTAATTCTTTTTTACTGATGATGGTGTAAAAGGTATCTGAGTCCAACGTTAGTTTCTTGATTCCAGTCACATGGGGCTAAGGAATGGATTCAAAATGCAGGTGAATGGCAGAAAATTTACACAGCCATTGCAATTTGCAAACCTCAAGACAAAAATCTCCCCACAGATTCATGTACAGATAGTTTATTTGTTTACGTGAGATCAGGGAAAAAAAATGATCTACTAAACATTGCTTTTCAGTTTCTACAAATAACTTTTAAAAGGGAAAAATTAAATATAATATAAAGGAAGAATCAAAGAAGATAAAGTAAAAGACTCCAGGAATCAGTATCTCCACCAAGATAAAAATTTTACTAATAGAATCCATCTCATGAAACTATATTGGAAATCCGAAGACTATTTACTGAAGGGGGAAGACAAGGAGAGTAAACTTCAGTTAATTTTTGTAACTTTCAGCTCTTAACAAAATACCAGCCACACATCACCCCAACCCACCCCAGCACTAAGGCAGATTGCCACACATATGCCAGGATTATCTTGCATGCAGCTACTGTGAGCCAGTGCAGATGAAAAGACACTAACCTCCAAATGAAGAGGACCTCTTTTCCAATGACCTATTGTTTCTTCTGGTCACAAAGATAAAGATAATTGGTGTTGTTGGGGGGTGAGGAGTGGGAACAGGGTTTTTGCTTCAGATCCCTTCGGTATTATAAACCTCTCCTCTTCCAGCAAATGGGACTTTCAGGGGACTAGAAGGGCCAATGCCCATTTCCCTCCATTTTTCTTTGTCTTTTCTGGGAGCCATATATTAAAAACTAGGACATTAAAAAAAAAAATAACAGAAATGAGGACATCAGAAGAGTGAGTATGCATGTCCAGGAAAGGTACAGGGTCAGAAAAGAACAGAGAAGACTTTAAGTTTATATCTTGGGCTGATCCTGTGCACAAAGAGGGGGCACAACACTAAAAAAGTAAATAAAAAGAACAATAACAATATCAAAAACCCAGCAATTCCTAAGAGCAAATGAGAAATAGACGTAAAGGTATTCCTACAAGAATCAGATAAAAACAAAAGACCACAGTAATGAGGGCCCCCAAAACCTGTAAGATATACAGAGAATATAAAATGAAAGAAGTGCCCTTTATTAGTAATTACTTTAAACTTAAACATACCCTCTAATCAAAGACAGAGGCAGAATGGATTAAAAAAACATCAGGTCTTATTAGTCTTATGATATGTCCTTTACATGACAATCACTGCCAACACATTTTGAAAGTAAAAGAATGGAAAAAAGATATCTCATACAAATGAACCTGAGAGAAAACCTGAATAAATCCTCTAGTTTCACTTGCTTTTAATTACTTGATTCTTATCACCAATTCTAGAGGTCACTCAGCTAAGCAATTATTACCATTAGTTTTGTTAGAGATAATATCTCAGACAAATGGGTCATGATAATAATGGTGGCCTAAGTTATTTTCCAAGAACTTAGAGGCTACTACTCTTATCTACTTCATATTGATCATTGAACACACTGACCATTCATTTGGGCCTGCCCAAGTATTCAATGGTTGACTATCTATCTAATCTATCTAATCTATCTAATCTATCTAATCTATCTAATCTATCTAATCTATCTAATCTATCTTATCTATCTTATCTATCTTATCTATCTTATCTATCTATCTATCTATCTATCTATCTATCTATCTATCTATCTATCTATCTATCTATCGTGATGCTGGGGATTGACCCAGAGCCTTGCACATGCTATGTAAACTTTCTAAAAAACTAAGCTATGTTCCAGCCTACTGGTTTCTTAATAAAGTGCTGAAACTCCACACAAAGACCAAGTTAATTCCACCATTTTCTAAACACAAGTTCTAAGAAGAGCCATAAAATTTGATTATGCATGCAAAAATTACTATTCTTTCATTCTTCCTTATCTCTAATCACCTTTCCCCATGCCTCAGACCACCATGTTTCTTGATTCAATAAATAATCATAAACTCTATCCCCAGGGAGGCAGATTTGAGCCTAGTTCTCCTGACTCTACATAATTGGCCATGTTATAAATAACCTCTTTTACAAAACACATAGTTTCAGTGATTGGCATACTGTGAGGCCAGGAAAACAGACCTGGTTCTACAACAAGAATAGTAACTGAAAGAAAGAATGATATTTCTAATATCGGACAAAATAGACTTTAAATTACAAAGTTTACAGGATGCGAAGAAGGGTATTATACATTAATCTAAGTTCCAATACGGGAAGATGATATAATGATTACAAAAATGATTACAAATGATTCCAAAGCCATTTCTTCCTCAGGGATCTAAAGCTATTTTATACAACTAATAATTGACCACACAATAAAGCAAAACTCACAGAATTTTAAAAGGAGGAATAGAGAGCTCTACAATGATAATCAGAGATTTCAATGCTTCATGCTTAATTGTGAGTAGAAATTTTCTATGAAAATATAACAAATTAGAAGCAGTAGATAAACGAGGAAAAAGAGGATATAAACAACATGTTTTACTCAGCATTTGCACTGCTGTGACTAACAGAGCCAACCAGCACAACTGTAGAGAAGGAAAAGCTTATTTAGGGACTCACAGTTTCAGAGGTCTCAATCCATAGACAGCAGGCTTCATTCCTGGGGCTCCTGAAGAGGCCGAACATCATGGCGGAAGAGGGTGGCAAAGCAACCAGCTCACACTGTGATCAGAAAGCAGAGAAAGACCTCACTCACCAGATATGAATATATACTCCACAGCCCCACCCACAATGAACCACTTCCTCCAGCCACACCCCACCTGCCTCCAGTTACCACTCAATGAATCACATCAGGGATTAATTCACTGATTAGGTTAAGGCTATAACCCAATTAATTCTCCTCCAAATCTTCTTGCATTGTCTCACATGTGAGCTTTTGGTGGATACGACATCTAAACCATAACACAACATGTTGAACTTACTAGGGTAACAGTCCTGTTCATAATGCCCTACCTAACAAAACCAATGTTTGCATTCTTCGGAAATGCTTATGGGGTACTTTCTGAGAGAGACCATATATCAGACCAAAATTAAGTCTCTGTTGAGCTAAAAAGGTTGACATTATATATATAAAATCTTCTCTGACAACAGAATGAAGTCAGAAATCAATAACAAATAAAACTGGAAAATCTCCAAAATGGTGAAAATTAAACAATGTAACCTTAAATGGACAATGGATCGAAGAAGAAGTCACAAGGGAAATTAGAAAATATGTAGAGATGCATGAAAGTAGAAATACAACATGCCCAAATTTATAGGGCATAGCATAAGCCGTGCTAAGGGAAAATTTATAGCTAAAAATGCTCGCGCTAAAAACTGGAAACACCTTAAATCAAAAACCAAATCATCTAAAGGAACTAAAAAAAAAGAAACTAAATGCAAATCTAGCAGAAGCAAAGGGGGGAAAAACAGATTACAACAAAGAAAAACGAAATAGAAAAATAAAAAAAAAAAAAGGAGAAAAATCAATGAAACTAATAATGGTTGGCTCTGTGAAAAAAAAAAATGAACAAAATTGGCAAACTTTTAGCCAAAGGGGGGAAAACGAGAGAAGGTGCTCAAATAATTAAAATCAAGAAGTAAAATAGTTATTGGTTCTATGAAAATATAACAAATTAGAAGAAAGTACTTTGAGAAATTTACCACAAACAAATTGGATAACCTATGAAATAGAAAAAAAAAAATTCCAAGAAACACAAACCTTACAAAACTATATAATGAAGAAATAGAAAATCTGAATAGATGTATAATTAATGAATAGACTGAATCACAAATTATCTCCTGACAAGTTCTAGAGCTGATTGCTTCACTGGAAAACTCTACCAAACATTTAAAGAAAAACAAACAATAATATTTAAAAAAATTTCCAAAAAACTTAAGAACTGGGAATGCTATCTATCTCATTCTATGAGCCCAGTACTATCCAGATAGCGAAGCTGGAAAATGACATTATAAGGAAAGCAAACTATAGACCAATATTCCTTAGAAGCATTGATATAATAATGCTTGATGAAATACTGCAAGCCAAATTTGGGGGCATTTTAAGAATTTTATACTTCAACGCAAAGTGATATGTATTCCTGGAATTCAACATCTGTCAACATAAGAAAATCAATCAATGTAATTTAGCACATTAATGGAATTAATAAATAATACATAAGTATCTAAAATAATGCAGAAACATCATTGACAAAATTTAATTTCCTTTTCAGATAGACTCAGCAAATAGGGAATGTAAATAAACTATCTGAATATAACAAAAGTGTATATGAAAGACCCACAGAAAACATTATATTCAATTATAAGCTCATAATTGCAATATGATGTTTGCTGAAGACCAAAGTGTGGTATGTGAGCTTAAAAACGAGGTTATATGATTTCTCTCCCAGAAACCAAAAATAGATTGGTCAAAGGTCTGGATCAGCTAGAAAATAGCCCCACCATGAATTGGGAACGACACCAAATCATGCAGTCCAGGAAAACAACAGTTACTGTGGGAAAGATAGCACTTCTGGAATTGATAACACACACCTGGGGTGCCGCATATGCAATGTCTTAATTATTTTTAAAGTAGGAGATTTGAAGAGCAATAACATGACCAGAGTTGCTATCATTACCTTGGGAGGCTACACTTGTTTTCAAATGACACTGTTCCAGATATTTTTGGAACTTCCCTCTGAGACAAGTTTCATTACTATTTTCTTCAAATTTGTAGGACCCAGCTTGATCATCCATCAGTTCAACAGACATGGCACCCCATGGCTACTCTTTATTTCCAAAAGTCATTTCTTCCTCAGGGATCTAAAACTATTTCCCCTAAAACAGTCAAAATAATACACTGCAGTCTCTGAAGTAAATAACTCTTCCCTTTGTCCTTGACATGTAAAGCAATTAAATGTTAAAATAAAATCTCATAAGATAAAGGTTATCTTTTGTTAGTATTAGAATAAAGTTTTCAAAACTTAGATCTTTAAAAGCAAACCTTTTCAAAATACAGGGAAACAATATCTGTGTATCTCTTACATATCACAAAACATGCTACAATGTTGACATCAGCCATCTTTATTTTTCCTACAATTTTCTATCCTCACCTAGCATAGTTGTATGAAATAAGCAGTCTCCGGGTTAGATAGGTAAAACAATTTAAACAAGGCCGTAGTGGGTGAAATAGGACTGATATAGTAATGCATGATGAAATACTGCAAACCAAATTTGGGGGCATTTTAAGAATATTTCTGTTTGACTTCACCAAATCACAATGTACCATGGACAATTATCATTCATACCTGACCAACACTTAATATTTGTCCCACACTTACTTTTCCTTAGCACTAGGCTAAGTATAGACCAGAGATATTTGGAATTAAGCAATTATCCTTAACTTTTCTAAGGTAACCTTTGGACCATAGTTGAGTTACATTTATTAAAAATTACAAAAACGTAAAAGTTATCAAAAAATAAGTAACTTGCATTTTAATTTCCTCATGATATTGAAAAATGTGATAAATTAGGTATGTAATATGAATGACAACCTGAAAAACTTCCTTTCAAGTTATAGCATTCAAAATATCTGAATTAGAATTCATCCCATAGAAACTATTTTGATGGGCAAATTATGTGTGAATTTCACAGGGCATGTGAACCCTCTGACATCGATCATGATCTTTTGTGCATATGTGTTATGCCTACAGGAAAGCATGTAACTAAACTAAAATAAAATAATAAAGAATCCTATCTTTCTCCTTCATGAGATTCCCAAGAATTAGAAGTTTTTAATCTCTTTTCCAGTTTCCACATTTCAGTCACAATGGCCAGAGTATAAAGTAGAAAGAAGAAGGAAAGAATCTGAAAACTGAATTTCTGTTCATGCAAATAAAAATACAGAAAAATTAAGCAATCGCAGAATCTGTTGGATAATCTATAGTTTTTCTGTTTGGTACATCTCTGTATTCTGTCCATTGCAATATAGTTTGTCATAAAAATCTACATAGATCTCCAAATGTAATCAAATTTATACTTAATCTTTTTCTTAGCCTCAGCTGCTAGAAGATTTTAGCAAGCAGGAAAAAAAATTAAATTCAGGTTAGAGTTTTACCTTTGGGGTAATTTTCATAAGAACCTATGGCCAGAACATCAAAATATAATTAATGGAGTCTAACCATAGTATTTATCAGGTTGATAAATACTATGGTTGTCTATGGGCACATGATGTTTTCAGGTTCTGTGTTTGAGATCCACGTTTGATACTAAGTCCTTGTCAAGTTCTACTGACAACAGAGATTTTTCTTCCTGCTCCATTGCAGATAACCAGTATAGTAGCCTTGCTTTGCCAATGACACCAGTGAAATTTAGAAAAAGTTATAAGAAAATAATAGTGTATTTTAGTCATATTGATGATAGTACATTTTTTTAAGTGAAACTAGTCACTCTTTCACTGATTAAATCAGCACTTTATCCTATAGTGTCCTAGATGAACCAAACCAGATTTTTTGGTGTATAAATGTATTTTTGGACTGTATCAGTATATCCTTGAGATGTTAAAAAAGAAACAGATGGATATTTAAAAAGGATACTCAGATATGGACATCAGATGCATGAGTTTTAAGTCAGTCTCTGTTTGTTTGTTCTAATCCTTATGCATATTCAGAGAAGGGCTTCCAGAAACTAGAGAATTTCAAAGATGTAGAGCAATGCTTACAGGGCATCCCCTGAAAAGAGCCATGCCTCTCTGAAGAAAAATCTTCATTGAAAAACAATTTGTAGAAGTGAATGTTAAAAGAAGGTCAAATTTAGAGGAGTGACTGCATTCTTACTGATATTATTAAATTTTGCTTAAGAAGTATGTTGAATAAATTTCAGAGAATCCAAATGTGGGTAAAACACCTCTCTCTCTCTCTCTCTCTCTCTCTCTCTCTCTCTCTCTCTCTCTTTCTCTCTCTCATATATTATGCAATATTAAGTGGAAGAGCACTTGCCTGGCATGTGTAAAGCACTGGGTTCAATTCTCAACACCACATATAATAACTAAAAATAAAGGTCCATCAACAACTAAAAAATATTAAAAGAAAAGGAAAGGAAACTGCTTAAAAAAAAGAGGAATGAGAACCTTTTATATTACAAAAGAAAACATCAATTTAAATGACACACTTTCAACCATCCATTCCATTTAAATTGCTTACTAATAAAGTACTGCTGTAGTCCTTAAAAGCTCAAAGGAAATATATACTAAAGTATATTGAAATAATTGCAAATTCTGTAAGACATGCATCTGCTACCTTAATGGTGTCAATGTGTCTAGGGGATGGAATTAGAGAGACATTCATCCACATTCATGGGTCACTGAAGACTTCATGAGTAGAGATGACACTTGAGTTGCATCTTGAAAAATATGTGAGATTGTATTTATGTCTTCCTGAAAGGTCTTTCTGGGAAAAGAGAAGAACATATGCGAAGACCATGTTATGTTCAGAGTTTACATGTTTGGGGAAATATAACTAGTTCGATATTCCTAGAGTAAGATATCTGTCTAAGAGAAGGCTTCAGAAAGAAGTTGTTGAAGATCTGAAATGTGCTTTTGGAAGATCCAATATTTATTCTGCTGAAGAGTTTTAAATAAAGAAGATCAGTCTCAGATTTGATTTCAATACATCCCTGGAGTTTTGTTTTTTTTTTTAACCCAATTCCTGCTGCATCTGATCTCCTTTAAGCAATAAAAGTCATCAATTTGTTAAAAATTCAGTTTTTCTCCATTCGGTGTCTTAGAAGAACATATGACATCAGTGCTCAAAGTGTAACATTCTCCCACTCTGACAAAAAATTCAGTCCACCTTCAGTGAACAGCTCTATGCATTCTGCCAAGTTCCCACCTATAGGGGTCTCTGCTTCTAGGAGAAAGTTTTGTTTTGTTTTCTCTGACACCACAGAAACTTGCTGCTTCTAATGGGGACAAATGTCCAAGGATATGTACTGGATCTTCCTATTCTTTGGGAGTAAGAGAATTCACACACATTTTGTACATCCACTCCCAAGAGGCCCAGGTGGGTTTGAGCTCCCACACACTCTTTCTTTCAGTTCCAGGATCACGATGCCATTTCCCTCAGTTGGAATTCTCAAATTCCAAATAAACTACCCTATATTCTAAATATATGTCTCAGTTTCTGCTTTCTGCCAAACCCTAATAAAACACAAGTGCTTTGAGGCCAGGGACATTATTAGGCTGTCACGTATGTATGCTGGATAATAGTTGTGAAAGAAACACAGTAGGGATTCAATGCACATGTGTTTATTCAATAGACACTGATGAAAGATAGCAGGATCAGAATCAGGAACAAGTCGTATTTATTTAAAAATTAAAAAAGAAAATGCCTTTACATTTCAGGAGGAATTTAGAAATGGATTCACATGAGGTTGCTATTGAGGGAATAGTTTGTACTCTTGCTCTTACTTCAGCATGCTAAAAAAAGGGAAATTATTATTATTATTTAAAAAAATTTTTTTTGCAGTAGTAGGACAGAATGCTTCTATTTTGTTTCATTTTTATGTGGTGCTAAGGAGTAAACCCAGAGCCTCATACATGTGACGTTAAGTGCTCTGCCACTGAGCTACTGCCCCAGCCTAAGAAAAGGAAACATTATTGAGTATGCATGATTTGGTCAATCCAACTACCTCTGCAGATGAAATGTTGCTTTAAATTTTTCTTTGAATTACTAAGAATGAGGTATGTATTAATTATGTAATTGTTCTATTCTAGTCAACTAAATAAGAAGGCACCCTCCAAACTTGATTGTTGATTTTTTATTCAAAGATTGTCTAGCATATTATTGTCCAGTGATGCTCAATAATATTAAGTTATAATAGTATCAAAAGGTATGTACTTTGAATATCTGAGTTATAATAGTATCAAAAGATATGTTATAACATTATCAAAATTCAACATAACCTTTACAAAATTTTAAAATTCATTGAAGAAGACAGAGATTGTATTAACATTAGAAACACGGTTTTACTGGCCATGGATATTTCATCTCTGTCATCTTTAATTAAAACTTAACATAATCATAGCTACAAAAAAAAGAAAAAAAAGAAAGTTTCCTATTTCCCCCTAATGATGCAATAACAACCATGAGATTTGCATTAACTAATAAACAGTAAAGTACCATAAAAATTTCCTTTTATCTATTTAGAGGAATATGACACATTTTCTTAATTTATTCAGAATATATATATATAGTCAAATGGCTTATTCCCTTTTATGCAATGAGAATAAATTTGATACTAAGGAAAGAAGGGTTGCATTGAATCAAAATATAACTTGTTGGAAATGAGAATAAATAGGCCTTTACCAATATTTCATCACATAATGCTATTTTATTCCTCAAGATAAAATGTACAGGTAGAGGATAACTGAAGACTCCAGGACCTGAGAAGTTAAAATCTGTAATAGAAAGAACGTAATTTATCTATGTTGTCATAGCAACCAAGGGTGCACTGCACTGATAGGTAGTGAAAATAAATGCAATAATTCAAATTTTTCACAAGAATATGTGATAATTCTAAATTTCTATCTATCTATCTATTTAGATACATATGTGTGTTTAGATATAAACTATATATGGATGTATCTGAATACCAAGTCTCTCTACATGTTTATAATTGTAGTGTTTATTTTCTCGGATACTTTTCCCAGCCTGTAGGTAGAACTAATCAGAATTGCTTAGGTTTTCCCCACAATTCATTTTTTGTTATTGTTTTTTAGCAAAATAACATGCAGCTGGGAGTACTAGCTCATACCTTTAATCCCAGCAGCTTGGGTGGCTGAGGTAGGAGGATTGCAAGTTCAAAGACAGCCTCAGCAATTTAGGGAGGCCCTAAGAAAGTTAGTGAGACCCTGACTCAAAAAAATAAAAAATAAAAAGATCTGAGGATGTGGCTCAGTGTTTAAGTGCCCCAGTATAAAAAAAAAAAAAAGCCATGTTGTATTATGGTAAGTTGTTTACGTATATGTCCTTAATATTAATGCTGTGAGCTTTTGAAGAACAGGTATCATGTCTTCATCTTTAGTAGAGTAGTATAATTATTTTAGATTCTAAAATTGATTGGAAACCCAGATATTTACTGACTTAAAAGTATGAAACTGTCTTTTCAATAGTTCAAAATCCCTGTTTATGTTATTATTGTTATTATTATTATTATTATTAAAACCACCAGTACTTCAACTACTACTACTATTGCTGATGTTGCCATTACTACACTACTAGATTAAATAATTGGCTTGAATTTGGATCTTTTATTTTTTAATTGTGGTAGGCACACTTAATATGAGATCTAACCTCTTAAAAAATTTAAGTGTATTACATGGTAAACTGTAGGCAATGTTGTTAAAATTGACTATTAACCTTAAATATTAACAATATTGTAAAGCAGGTCTATAGAACTAAATGTTCTTTCAAAACTGAAGATTTATACACATTGAACAGCAAGAACTCATTAGATTCTCACAAGGTGCTCTTCTATGAGAGGCACATAGGGATTGGATTTGACTGTGGAAAATTTTCAACCCCAGGGCTGCAAATGTCCCAAGCATACTATTTGCCAGTCCCAAAGAAATAATTTGGAGAACTTAATAGGGAGCTTTGAATCATTTAATTCTTCACTCCTCAGGGGAGGCAGGCTGGGATACAATAGAGGGACACAGCATTCCCACAACACGAAGCACACATGGGATAGATGGCATGCCATTGAGCAGATGATTCTCCAGATGTTTTATGAGCACATTCTTTTGTTTTACAACAAAGGTCATTCTGCTTTGACCCTTCACCTAAAGACTGGAGGCAAGGGAAGTGTACCTCACTGCCTGGAACAATAACCTTTCCTAGGCACTGACTAATGTTTATCCCAATAGGAAACCAATGTATTGAAGCAACCCATTTCTTCTTCATTTTAGGCCCAAGTGCTCTGGGAGCAAACAATACATTATTTCTCATTATCAACTTGACTCTTTTTCTTTATATTAGAGAATTTATTATTGTTGTTTAAACATGTATGCTTGACTTTGTATATTGACTGTATAAATAGAAATCTCTATAATGTTACTGATAACAAATATAGCAAATATAATCAATATCGCAAGTGTGACATGCTTATTGATTTATTTTCTGGCATCATAGGATACACTGACATTGATCTATACGTCAGTATATATACCAGGAGTGTTTAACCACCGAGCTACAACCCCAGCCCTTTTTATAACTTATTATTATTATTATTTTGAATTTTGAGGCAGTGTACTTAAACTGCTTAGGGTCTCACTAAATCACTGAGTCTGGCCTTGAATTTGTGATCCTCCTGCCTCAAACTCTTGAGTTGCTGGGATTACTGGTAATGTGCCACCATGCCCAGTAGGCACTGAATTTTATGCTAACTTCTTTATCACTAAAGATTCAGAGTAATATCAACATGTGTGTCCTTTTTCCAAGGGAGTTATAGGATTTTATTTCTTTCATTTATTCAAACAGCTTTTGAGGATCTTCCATGTCTCATGCAATATTCTAGAAGAAACATCAGGAGTAAAATGAGACAAGGTCCTAACTTTTGGAAAATATGATCTGGTGAGAGAGAAAGAAAATCCTAAATATGTGAAGGAAAAATTAACAGTGTTATATTAGTGAATTTTTATAAATCTCATCATCATCAACAGATCCCTAGATGGCATACTGGGAATTTTTTTAAAAATGAAAAGAGGCAAAAAAAAAAAATGCTCAGAAATGCACTGAGAAAAGCAAGATGATAAACAGTCACAGAACACCTTGGTAGGGCTTTGGCAAATCCAAGGTGGAAGCCATTGCTCAGCCTAAGTCAGGTGCTGTCTTTCCAGAACATTAGAGTAGTCATGTTAGACCTCATCATTAAAAAAATAAAAATGTGGAAGGGCTGGGGATATATCTCAGTTGATAGAGTGCTTGCCTGTCATGCATAAGGCCCTGGTTTCAATCCCTAGCATCACAAAACAAAACAAAAGCAAATGTGGAATTGTGTCTTCCCTTTAAGGTCAAAAGCACATTATTTATTTATTTATTTATTTATTTATTTATTTATTCTAATTTGCTATATAGGACAGCAGAATGCATTTCAATTCCTAGTACACATATAGAGCACACATTTTCATGTCTGGTTGTACACAAAGCAGAGTCACACCAATCATATCTTCATACACATACTTAGTGGGTAATGATGTCCATCTCATTCTACCATCTTTCCTATACATCTACACCCTCCCTTTCCCTCCCTCCCTTTTGCCCTATCTAAGGTTTTCTCCATGCTTCCCCCCATCCTGGATCAACATCCTCATATCAGAGAAAACATTTGGCATTTGTTTTTTGTTTTTTTTTAGGATTAGATTACTTCACTTAGCATAATAGTTTTCAACTCCATCCACTTACCAGCAAATGCCATGATTTTATTCTCTTTTAATGCTGAGTAATACTCCATTGTGCATATATGTCACAGTTTCTTTATCCACTCATCTACTTAAGGGCTGTGTCACTATAGTATGCTGTTTTTAAGTCCTTTGGGTATAAACCAAGGAGTGGGATAGCTGGGACAAATGGTGGTTCCATTCCAAGTTTCTCCTACTGCTTTCCAGGTTGGCTTCATCAATTCAAAGTCCCACCAGCAATGTACATAACTTTTTTCTCCCACATATTCACCAATTCTTATTGCTATTTGTATTCTTAATAGCTGCCATTCTAACTAGAGTATGATGAAATTTTTAGAGTAATTTTGATTTATATTTCTCTGATTGCTAGAGATGTCAAACATTTTTTGATATATGTGTTGATTGATTGTATATCAACTTCTGAGAAGTGTCTGTTTGGTTCCTTAGTCCATTTATTGATTGAGTTATCCGTTTTACTGGTGGTAAGTTTTTTGAGTTCTTTATATATCCTAGAGATTAGTGCTCTATCTGATGTGCATAGGGTAGAAATTTCCTCTCATTCTGTAGGCTCTCTATTCACCTCACTGATTATTTCTTTTGATGTGAAGAGGCTTTTTAGTTTGAATCCATCCCATTTATTAATTCTTGATTTTATTTCTTGTACTATAAGAGTCTTGTTGAAGAAGTCAGGGCCTAATCCAACATGATGAAGATTTGGACCTACTTTTTCTTCTATTTTGCACAGGATCTGGTTTAATTCCTAGGTTTTTGATCCACTTTGAGTTGAGTTTTGTAAGTGGTGAAAGGTAGGGACTTAATCTCATTTTGCTGTATATGGATTTCCAGTTTTCCCATCATCATTTGTTGAAGAGGCTATCTTTTCTTCAATATATTTCTTTGGCACCTTTCTCTAATATAAGATAACTGTACTTATGTGGGTTTGTCTCTGTATCCTCTATTCTGTACCATTGCTCTACAAGTCTATTTTAGTGCCCATACCACGTCATTTTGTTCCTATTGCTCTGTAGTAGAGTTTAAGTTCTGGTATAGTAATGCCACCTGCTTCACTTTTCTTGCTAAGGATTGCTTTGGCCATTCTGGGCCTCTTATTTTTCCAGATGAATTTCATGACTGAAAAGCACATTATTATTTTTAATCAGAGTGTGGACTAATGTTTTATGTCCCCAAGAAAAAAAGTCTTCATGTGATGTATGGCCCCATAGATCTTCCATCTGCCTCAACAATAGGTACAAGAACTATTAAAGAAAGGCAGAGACTGAATGTGGAAGATGAGTTTTTCAGAAGAAGTGTGGTCTGAAGGAAGGGGACACATATATAATTAAATTTAATTTCATTCAAAGGAACAGAGGATGCTGCATCAAAGATCTTACCAATTGCACACATTTTAGATCATCTGATACTCACAGCAAGCATATGATGTAGCTAAAATATGTTCTCAATTTTTGAGATGTGGAAAATTAGCCGAAGAGGGTTTAATTGCTATGCAGTGTCTCAAAGGCAGCACTCTATCTTTCATTTTATTAACCAAGGCAGCAGCATAGCTGTGGTCAGAAATCCAGGCATTAGACTGTGTGGACAGTGGGACAATATGCAGTCCAAAGTGAGAAAGTGTGTTAAGACCCAAAGCCATCACTGGATAGCTTGTTCATCCTTGGATAATTCAGAATAGGTTTTCAAGCTAGAGTTTTGTGTACCATCAAAGTATAAAGAACATTTGAAAACATATTTTGAACTGCAAAGCATTAGAGTAATATTATATATTATTATCATTAATGATATTAATACTACTAATATTCTCTAATACAATTGTTGTATTATATTTTTAATCTTTTTTCTATTTATTGAAATGATTGATGATTGATTTAATGGATATAGGGAACAACTTTTATCTGCATCCCAGTGAATGTGGAACATACATTAAATTGGATAGAAAGCATATCGGGTAGAAAGCATATGCTAATACATAAGGTTAGTCATGCCTTCATGAAAATGTGTAATTTTTTTATCATTTCACTGTAAAATCAAGGCCTCCATTTGTTAATTTGCATTTGAATGATCAAGACTAAATTCAGCAGGTGGTTTTATTAATACTAAAACAAAATAAAAAGCCATCTCTTTTGGTGCCAACTTATTTTGCATTTGAGAGGAATATAAAAATATGATAGAATTTTATAGTGTAACAAACAGGTCATCTTGAGGTAAATCTTTACTTTGATAGTACTGCCTTTCAATTTAATCCTATTCATGACCCTCTTTCAACCATTTTTGTCTGCTTTTACTGATCCTATGTTACTCAACTATTCACTGTTACTGAGAATTGCAGGAATACCTGAGTAGGAAATCAAAGTCACTCATGCATTGGTTCATTATATAAGTATAAACTGATAAAGTAACTGTCTCATATATATAATATAAATGCAATTTGGAAAGAAATACTAAAAAAAAAACCCGCTCATTTACATAGTGATAATTAGTTAATAATTTCCTCTTAAATTCAGAAAACTTCAAAATTATCTTTTCATATTCATCCATTTGTTCCTCAAGCAGTATTAAGTGCTTTCTATTTTTTACATATTACAAAAAAAAATCATATGATCTTAGTAAATGTGTCTGTACCATAAGAAAGATCAGAGAACACTTTGGATCTCTGCATGAGCACATGTATTAGGAGAGGAACAAAGAATGTTCATAGTTACCATTGAGCTAATTAAACTTGAAAATCCCATATGTAACATCCAACTATCCATTTAGATGTCTTAGAAATACAAATCAGATTTAACATAATTCTAGCAGCAAAATATGAAGACATATTTATATAATGAGACCCTCTCGAAGTACCTTCTTCTAAAAATTCACACATTAAATTTCAAGGCCTCCTGTCACAGATAAGTTTTCAAAATAAATGTCTTTTTTTTATATCTTATACCTGAAAGTTATAGCACTATAAGTAACTCAGAAGACTTCTGAGTATTAAAATTAATAGCATACTAAATGTTAGCATGAAGTGGTTATAATTCTGAGAGCATAAGGAAGGAAATTCCTTCAGGAATTTTTTTTTTTTTCTAGTTAGTATGTAGTAAAAAGAGTCCAAGATTTAGGACCAGAAAAAAACAAAACAGAAATCCTGTTTGGTTGTCTCATCTTCTTTAGTTTCATTACTTTATTCAGAAATAATCTGCATACAGTAAAATGCACCCATTTTATATAATTTGATTATTTGATGTATCAGTAAGATCTTCACTGAAGTCAAGATACAGAACATATTCATCACCTAGGAAGGTTGCTGATGTCCCTGGGTAATACACCCCTCTTTTCCCTCTGTCCTAGACAGCTGCCAATATCCATTTTGTTATCAAAGATTAGTCTGCATTTTATATAAATGAGATCTTTCATGTCTAGCTTCTTTCACTTGGCATAAGGATTTTAAAACCCATCCATGTTGTATGTATGTCTGGCTTTCCACATTTTCCCTGTTTATTGGTGAGTATTATTACACTCTGTGCATATCCTTGTTTATCCATTTACATGTAGATTGACAGTTACGTCTCCCTCATATACTCCAAGCACTGGTTATTGTGACTGAAGATGCTATTGAAATTTATGTGCAACTCTTAGTGTGAACATGTTTTCAGTTCACTTGGGTAAATAATTAAGATTGGAATATCCGATGCTCTATTCTTAATGTTTTAAATGATCTTATGGAGTTTTAAATGCTATGAAATAATGACCCAACATGGTCTCACATGGTATACATGATATGCTGTAGAAATTGATCAAGTAAGAGGAGAAATTATTAAGATTGTAAAGGTAAAATTTCTAAGCTGATTCTAAGCTGCAAAAGCTTGAGTTAAAGTGTAAAAGACTAGGTATTGTTAAAATTCCTCTGCTACCCCCGGAACCTGTAATCTCTGTAGCTGTTAGGACAGTACTGGAACTGCCCAGTAAATATTTCCATTAATTCCCTGGTTGTTAATAGCTAAGGGCTCCAAGTAGCTCGGCACGTAATCATCCAGGCTCCAAAACCAATCAGTTTAAATGCGTACCCCGCTTAGGAGTGACCAATCACCCCTGCCCAGACTGTTCCTGCCAATGAATGTACTAATCATGTCCCAGAGTTGTTGTTCAATTTTCCCACGCCTCATGATGATTTGTTCTGATGTATGCAAAGCCCCCCCACCTCTCCAAAAAGTGTACTTAAGCTCTGCTTGACCTCTGCTCTGGGCTCTGGGCTGCTCTATTTTCCTGAGTGAGCCTGGAACCTCAGCATGCTGAATTAATAAATCCCCTTTTGCCAATTGCATGGAGCCAGTCTCTTGTGTGGTCTCTTTCTCCAACGCTCTGTCGGACCCTTACAAGATGATTGCTTTAAAAACATGTTCAAATTTTTCAGACAAAATATTGTATCATCGTGTCATTTTTGCTCTCAGTTCTTCAAGCAAGTCCCTGTATTGACTCTTTTACAGGGACAAATTACCTTTTTCCTACAAAAGATTTGTAGTTAGGGCTAAGTTCTTCCATATCATCTAAGTTTTCTGGGTAAAGGTTTTAATTTTTTAAAATATATACATATATTAGTTGTAGATGGACACAATACCTTTATTTAATTAATTTATTGATTTTTATGTGATGCTGAGGATAGAACCCAGGGCCTCACAAGTGCTAGGCAAGCACTCTTCCCATGAGCTATATCCCCAGCCCCATGGTTTCAATTTTTAATTAGAGTCCAAGGCATGTCTTAGTGAATCATCATGTACTGATTCTCCTGTAATATGTACTGTTCCAATATGAGTTAAAATGACTGCCTGGTGCAGCTATGACCAGTAATGAATTTTCTACAGTGAACTCAAGTCTTTTACTCTTTAAAAAGGAAAAAAAAATGATGAGAGTAAAAGATAGTATTATTCATACTTACGTGAAAAGGTATCTTGTTAGGTAAAGGTGCCGCTTTGCTGCCATGGGCAGTGATGTCAACCTCTAATTTTCTTTTGTAAGATGATCAGTATAAAATTCATCAGATGGTTTTGTTAAAATCAAAAGAGAAGACAGAATCACTTACATTTCTGTTATCTTAGCTCATTGTATTCGAAGGGAACAGAAATGGTAATCAAGTAGAATGGCACATCAAGGCAATACTGTCGTCTCTCAGATAAATATTTCGTTCCATGGTTGGTGCCAACTTTTAATTTTTCTAAGACAAATCAATGAATTAAACTTCTTACTTCCACTATACATGATCATTTTAGACTTGCAGTCATAATAAAATGAAATGTGCATTTATTCTTCTATCAGTCTGAGATAAGAAAAATAAGCCAGGGAGCTTGCTTATGGGTATAACTGAAATTTTTCTTAGAAAGCACCTATAAGTAACATGCAACCTGATTACCTGGTGCAGATAATGGTAGACAGAAATGTTTCTAAAATTATTCTAAAAACCCTCTTCATTCCATGGCATAGTTATGGCTGAGTGTCCTTTACATTTTGATTTCCTTTGAAAAGTGACCACCTCATTGAAAGCATTTTTTAGCTCTCAGTTCATCAACTTGTCTCATATTATTCAGTTTTATTTTATTCAGAGCCTTTAACTTTGTTTCCCATCCTCTCTGAGAACACAGATACCCTTCATAGGTATTTTAAAACAGAGTCAGGATTTTGCTTTTATTCTGGTAATGGTGAGGCCAACAGATCAGGGAAAGACAGTCATTGAAGACAGTTTGTTACTCAGGGATCCCCTGAGGAGGAGGCACACCCCTGCCACATGGAGCTACATAGTAAAGCATCTGGAAAAGAGTAAGACAGCACAGCAAACATCTGAGCAGACATAAGATTGGATGGTTTGCATAATTAAGGCAGACTCTGGGCTATAAGGGTGCTTGCTCTTAGATATCTAGTATCTGGTCCTAGGGTAACGTAGGATAGGAAGATAGTAGCCCAGACTGTAGTAGCCTGAATATTTGTCTGGTTTGCATATTAAAGTCTTGCTCACAGGAAAGTCTTTTGGTATTTCTAGAAATTTGCTAACCCTTCATGGGCAATGCCCTCCTCCTTGTCTCACAGGTTTCCAGATGTCAAAGCATTATAGAACATAAAAAGTAAAAAAAAAAAAATCATAATAATACAGTGTTATCTTCCTTGCTCAGAAAAGTATCTGGAAGATATCAATAAATATGTGCTGGTTGAATTAATTCACAGAATTGCCATAATCAATGCATTGAATGTAATTACTTTCTATTTGTTTAGCAATTTATTCTAAAGTTCACTAACAGTGCATCATAAATCTCAATTTTTGACAGTTCCTTAAGAACAGGAAAGCAAGGATGAATGCCTTTTACAGTCATTTGAGCCTTGTCCAATATCATTATTTTAAGCGTGAACCTTTCCATACTTGCTTTGGAAAAGCAAAACAAATGTATTTCTGTCCATACATGAATTTCAGCTCATTTGGAATGAATCGAAATCGCACGCAGCTTCTCAATAATTGAAAAAAAGACATTCTACGGGTTCCTAAGTCCTTAGATCTTCCCTAGTCCTCCACAGTGTCTCCCTTTGACAAAAACACATCAAGACTTCCCTTAGGCAATAGTAGACTACTTTCTTTCAGACCAATTCTTCACTGTAAAGATCTAGAAAAAATATTTTTTTTTAAAGTAATTTGAAAACAGCAGAGCTACTGAGGCCATGAAAACTTTTGAAGCCAACTTCCAGCAAGAGAAGGAAGGAGAAAGATAGTGAACCTAAGGGCTACATCATTTTCTGTTTATAGGGTTGCTCTGAAAGTGCCAGCGTCACCTTGTCTTCTCAACCCACAGAGACAGAAGGGTTGGACATGTACACGCCAGATGCCATCCAGGTGACAGGTGGCTCTTAGCCCATCACCACTGACCTGGTGCAGTAATATTCAGGCCCAGCTCCCTCTCAAATCCTTCAGAGTAGCCCAGAGGCCTAAAGGGTCAAGCTGAGGCTAGAACTTGGTCTGAGCAGCTCTTCCTGCTTCATTCACTTTCTTGTTATATTTTACCCATTTCTTTACTAAATTTTCATCTTTTGATGTCAAGAGTCCCCTTTTGTTTTGTTTTGTACTGAGGGTTTAACCCAGAGACTCTTTTCCAGTGAGCTACATTGCAGTCCTTCCTAGTCCTTTATATTTTTAAATTTGATTTTGATACTCTCTCACTAAGTGGCTGGGGTTTCGCTAAGTTGCTGAGGCTGGCCTCAAATTTGCTTTCCTCTTGCCTCAGCCTCCTGAGTCACTTAAATTACTGGCATATGCCACCACATTCAGCATCACGAGTCAGTCCTCTTTAACATAGAGTCAATGAGGGTACACATGCCAATAAGCTCTTGAGGTTTAGACATGCAACTTATTTATGTTTAGTGGTACCAAAAACCTATGCCCTGGTTAGTCTTAGTTTTCCTATCTGCTCCTACCCCCCCACCTCCCACCCCCCCCCCACTGGGGATTAAACCAGGGCACTCAGCCAGTGAGCCACATTCCCAACCCTCTTTGTATTTTATTTAGGGACAGGGTCTCACTAAGTTTCATAGGGCCTGGCTAAATTGCTGAAGCTGGCTCTGAACTCAAGATCCTCCTGCCTCAGCCTCCCCAGCAGCTGGGATTATAGGAGTCCGTTATGTTCAGCTAGTTTTCCTATTTATTTTCTGAGTTAAGGTCAGTGTATGTTCTGTAGTGCAAAGGGTCCGGCGGAGCGTCGGAGGGAGAGACCATACAAGAGACTGACTCTATGCAATTAGCAAAAGTGGATTTATTTGGGGCTCCGTGCTCACTCAAGAAGGGAGAGCAGCCCAGAGCCCAGAGCAGAGGTCAAGCAGGGCTTAAGTACACTTTTTGGAGAGGGTGGGGGGGGGCTTTGCATACATCAGAACAAATCATCATGAGGCGCGGGAAAATTGAACAACAACTCTGAGACAGGATTAGTACATTCATTGGAGGGAACAGGGCGGGCAGGGGTGATTGGTCATTCCTAAGCAGGGTACACATTTAAACTGATTGGTTTTGGAGCCTAGATGCTTACGTGCCAGGCTACTTGGAGCCCTTAGCTATTAAACAACCAGGGAACCAGGAGGAATATTTACTGGGCAGTTCAGGTATTGTCCTAACAGCTACAGGGATTACAGGTTCCGGGGTAGCAGAGGAATTTTAACAATACCTCGTCATTTACTTTTTAGCCCAGGCCTTGCGATTTAGAAGCTTTATAATGCCCAGTCTTTTACACTTTAACTCAGACTTTTGCAGCTTAGAATCAGCTTAGAAAATTTACCTTTACAGTAGCTGTCTCTAGTTTCATTTAAAATACTTGTATATAATTGTCAATTTCCTTGCTTTTCTGGGAAGAATTTTCTAAACAAATTCCTTGTACACTAATTCTCATCTCAGTATCTTCTTCTGTGGCACTCTGACCAGCACCCACTAAAGGGTATAAAATAAAGAGACTAATGCGATTCTTTCCAAGGTTGCAATTATCTCTTCCCTTTTCCTTTCTTATCTTCATTTTTCAATATTCAGTTGTTGAGTATTCTGTAAAATGAGAAGAGATGGAAGTGCTGCTTAATTTAGAGCAGATATTACTCCAAGAGGAAAGAAAAACAGAGAGAAAACCATACAATCCCATGCAATTGAAAACTGAAGATACATAATAGTATGTTACCTAAAAATCCTATGAACACATCACATAAATATGGCTGATCTGTGGGTTAGTCCAGTTCCCCATCCACATGATTGGTTCTGGAATGAAATTATTTTCCCAGCCAGGGCTGAGAGTCAATTCTAAGAACCAACTTGGAACTGTGAAGGAGGACACATGTGCTTTCTTTTTGGAATGTCAAGAAGAGAGGTTAACACAGGTGGAACTGACGACAGTTATTTCACCACTGAAAAAGGAGGGACAGTCGCTTGATCACAGATCCAACACAAAGAAAAGCAGAGGTGAGAGATGAAGAGGACAAAATTGTGTCTCTATCATGTTCTGATCCACTCACAAGCATTACCTCTGTGTTGGAAACAGTAGCAGTTGTGTCACTCGAAACTAATAGAAATCCATTCTCCAGATACTGTGTTCCACTGACAGCTTTTGACTTATCTAGTTCTTAGAGCTTGCAATTCTTAAAAAAAGAAAAAAGAAAAAAAGGACGTCTTTTTTAGTCATCCTATACAAAATTTGATGGAATCCTGAGAGTGATCCAGTTAGGGCTACATGACTTTCTCTCACACACTAATTGCTGTCAGAAGATAAAATATTCTAATTGGTCACTGAATAAATGATCTCAATTGGGAGTGAAATGGCACAGAAACTGAAACAAGATAATGTATGAAGAAAAGGAGAGAGGTAGGGAAGGAAGGAGGGTGATTTCTGAAAGCAAAATGGAGGGTTTTCTTATTGGTTCAAAAAAGAATTGATGCTAGAAACAATAATATATGTTTTCTACTGTTCCAAGCTCAGAATTTATATAAAATATTGCTAATTTTATATCTGTCACATATAATATTTTGAGAATAAAGTTAAAGCAGAACTTAGACAATTGCATTTAGTTAAAAAATGATAGAGGTATCAATTGAAAACTTCAGTTTAATTCTGTATACTTATTTCCATAGTCATGACTTTTCTTTCTTTTTATTTTTTTAATAAGACTCTCACTTTTTTTTTTAATTGAAGAGCTTATAGAATCATATCAGAAAACAATACACCTTCTGGGGTGTTGGCTAAGAAGTACCTGCTTTATTTTAGATATTCTTCTGTAAGTAAACATGTCTTTCTTTTCAGAAAATAACTGCTGATGAATTTATGTGGCTACTCTTTCTTCTGAAATTTGAATATGGTCAATACTATCATTACCTTGCCTACAGTGGAAGGTTAAGTACTACTGTATACCACTTTGCAAGATAAATTACACAGAGATCTCTTTGAAATACCATGTTTTGTTTCTCAAGCTCCTAGTGTCCTGTAGGCATTCAATAAATATTTGTGGAATGTCAAAAGAATGAAGCTTAGCATTACCATGACTGTGGCTTTTAGTAAAATATGCAGTCCATTTGCATAGACCATTTCCTCCAGAAAGTTAGGTGACAAGTCTCAGCTGAACTCTTTATTTCTAAGTGCAAAATATCTCTAAAGGAGATTCAGTACCCATTTAGAAATGCATAACCACCTCCTTTGAACTCTGTCACTTGAAATTGCTTCACTCCTCTCAACACTCACAGTCCTTCTCCAATCTCATTTTAAATTCAGTGGCAGAGAAATAAAATAGGGTTTAACATTCTTGCCGAGCTAGGCTTTTGTGCCCACTGTAAGGCTCGGGTATCTTCCTTTCTTTCTTTCTTTCCTTTTTTATTTTATTTTGTTTGGTTTGTTTTGTTTTGTTTTCAAAAAGACCAGGCTTTTATCCACTGCATGCAAGCATAAGATCTTGCTGCCTTTCAATCAGGCATATAAATTAGCCATGAGCCTTTGGATGAAGATACAAAGAAATAATGGCACTGCGGTATAATCTCTGCACAAAAGATGCAGAGCCTGATTGTGCTCTCATGTGTCTAATCCCCATCTCCCCCACAAGTGCTTAAGTGGTATTAAGGAAAGAACTGTGACTTCCATTTTCTGGACTCCCAAAGTGCCCTATTCATTCTTCAGTCTTGGCATTTACTGTGTTTAATATGATTGACATATTTGCATGTCTGTTTCTCCACTACCCTTTACAGACAACCAGAAAGCTTAGTCATCACATAATTCAGCAAATGATGGGTACTCAATAAATAGTATCTCCAGATTTGATTCTGAGCCCCCAAGACTGGATTCTGATTAAGGACTGGATTCATCTCTCAGGATTCTTTCCCCTTTGAGATCCAAATTTTTAGGAGCCACCTGAAGAAAACAATGCAAATCAGCTTGATGGGTAAAGCACGTTAATTTTTTTGTGTGTCAGCAGACTATTAAAATTAAAAGGCTGCTTTGTTAAAATTTGTCCTATGTGATATCAGAGTAGTAGTTTAGATAGTAGAAAAATTATATAGTAGGCATATACATTCTTTGCCAAAAATAAAATAATTATTCTTCTTTCCTTCTTTCTTCAGGGATTGTTTGGGATTTTGCTATTAGGTAAAATGTTACCTCTTTGGCTTCATAACTGAAAATACATTCTGGTCAAAACTGCCCCATTGCACACATGAGAAAAAGGGAAGAAGAAAGGAAGGAAGGAAGGTCCATTAGCCCACGAGGAGAATCCTTGGGGAGTTTTCAGAGTTTTAGATGAAGTTAGCCAGAAAGAGAGAAAAAGAGAACTCAGAGAGATTAAAATTGAATTCTGAAATCTTGTGTTAGTAACTAGAAGTAGCTTGGAGATGAAGGAAGAAGTTCTGTGGAGACAGGAGGTTTCTTCCTGGAGCCTGGGAAATTGGGGAGTCTTTTCATGTTATGTGATTTCCTTTTCCCATAGGAATAATGAAATCTAAATTTCCTTTTCCATGTGCTCATTGGAACACATGTCGAAATTACATCAGATCAATGTGACCTGAGGCCATGCATGTAACTTTATTTATTATTAATATTATTTTTATTATTTTGGTACCAGGGATTGAATGCAGGAATGTTTGTATTATTATTATTATTATTATTATTATTATTATTATTATTATTATTATTATTTACCAGGGATTGAACACAGGAGTGTTTAGCCACTGAGCCACATACCAGCCCTTCTAATTTGTTCTTTTTTTTTTTTTTTTTTGAGACAGTTTAGTTGTTTAGGACCTCACTAAGTTGCTGAGGCTGGCTTTGAACTTGTGATCCTCCTGCCTCAGATTCCTGAGCTGCTTAAATCACAGGCATGCATCCCCACACCAGATTATTAATTATTCTTCCACCTCTAAATAGTGAAGTCTCAATCAAAACGATAAATAAAAATAAAATTCCTTTTTGGAGTTGAAACAAAGCAACAGACATTCAAATAAGGATTATTAGTCATTCATTAAAAAAAATGAGTAGATATTTTATATCAGTCCATAATTGATACATGTTCATTTAAGCAGAACCTGAAAAAATAAATAAGCCAGGAGAAAACTCACCAAGATGAGAAACATTATGAGTATTTTGGTATAAACTTCTATAATTTTTTTTTCTGAATTCACACTCTAAAATAAAATTGTCTTATCTACCCAGTGGATGGGTAAAATACACAAATGTGAAAGTGAGAACTTTATATTTATGAGAACTAGATTGGAAATAAAGATACGTGAAAGCCATGTTTGGGGAAATAGTTTAGAAAAATCAAAATACGTATGTGTTTGTCAGCTTCATATTAGTAAAACAAATATTTGAGGCAACTTTCTTTCTATGGCTTCAAGTTAACCACCTGGTATTGTGGTTTTTTTTCTCTCTCTCTTTTTATTGATTTTATTATTACTTTTTAAATACACGACAACAATGGAATGCATTACAATCCTTATTACACATATACAGCATAATTTTTCGTATTTCTGTAAATAAAGTATGTTCATGTCAATTTATGTCATTATACATGTACTTTTTTGCATTATAATTATTTTTTTAAAAGAGAGAGTGAGTGAGAGAGAGAGAGAATTTTTTAATATTTATTTTTTAGTTTTTGGAGGACACAACATCTTTGTATGTGGTGCTGAGGATCGAACCCGGGCCACAGGCTTGCCAGGCAAGCGCACTACCGCTTGAGCCACATCCCCAGCCTGCGTTACAATTCTTAATACACATATATAACCACAATTTTTCATATCTCTGTTTATATATAAGGTATGTTGACACCCAGTTCAAGTCTTCATACATGTACTTTGTATAATGATGTCCATCACATTCCACCATCCTTGCTAATCCCCTGCCCCCTCCCTTTCCCTCCCACCCTTCTGCCCTATCTAGAACTAATCTAATCATCCCATGCTCTCCCTCCCTACCCCACTATGAGTCACCCTCCTTATATCAGAGAAAACATTCAGCATTTGTCTTTTGCAGGGGCACATTTTGAGGGAGCAGTAACATCATGAACCAAGTTGCACATAGGAAGCTGACAGCAGGGTCCCACAGTCCCCTTCAAGGATATGCCCCCAATGACATAAGGACCTTCGATAAGACAACCCCTTTTAAAGGTCTATAGTATCTTCTAGTACTGTCCCCAGTCATTCAAATCATAACAATGTGTGTCTGTGCAATAGCTGGCTGCAGGCAATTATAGAAGACAATCCATGTACAAAAGTGTTTATTCAGAGGAAACCATGACCATTATAAAGCAAGCAAAAGATTGAAAGAGACTGGAACCAGTAAGATGCCTGCTGTTTTGGTCAGCTATTTCACCATTGCGACCAAAAAGCATGACAAGAACAATTTTAGAGGAGGAAAAGTTTATTTGGGGTCATGGTTTCAGAGGTCTCAGTCCACAGATGGCCAACTCCATTGCTCTGAGCCCAAGGTGAAGCAAAACATTATGGTGGAAGGGCATGGTTGGGGAAAACACCTCAGAACAGGGCAATCAGGAGCAGAGAGAGACTAAGCTTGGCTCTCCAGGAACAAAATATGTACTTAAAAGGCACACCCAGAATGACCCACCTCTTCCAGCCATCCCCTACCTGCCTACAGTTATCACCCAATTTATCCATTCAAGTTAGATTAATACATTGATTGGAATAAGAGTCTCATAACCGATCATTTTACCTCCTAAACTTTCTTGCACACATGAGCTTTGGGGGGGTCATCTCATATCTAAACAGTAACACCTATATGTGGCTATGCATAAAGTTTATTATATAAGAGCCCTTTGCATTGGAGCAAATAGTGTTAGAGCAGGACTATGTACACCTGGAACAAGGGGAATGTGCTATTTAATTTGAACAAAATTCTAAATCTTTAACAACCTATGTATTCATTGTGCTGTTCTCTAGCAGGTGGGGGACAGGCAGGCAACTTTCCCTAATTCTGGTGAGCTTCTCATAGTCCTGGACAAGGAAAATTACTGATTGGAGGTCAAAACTAAGAAGGTCATCACAGTCTGAAGCAAACAAATTTGTAGATATTATTGGTAATGGGGTGGGGGTGTTGGGAAAGCTAAGAACAAAAGCAAAGAACAAGCCATTTGGAGAAAAATCAGTAATATTTGCTATATTCCTCATAAGAAAGCCCTTTTTTATAATGTCAATCTTCATTATAGGTCAAAAAGAAAGTTCAAGGTTGTTTTTATGCTCCCATTCACTGGTCTTTGACATTGTTCATTCAAATTTGAATAAATTTTTTAGAGTATGACTTGAAATTAATAAACTGAAAAAAACTCTTTAAAAATGCATTATCTAAATTTTATCCTTTTCCCAGTTTATTGATGTAATGATGTCATTGAAGGAATGACAATTTAGGTGGACAATTTATTTAGACAGGGTATGTTGTACCTTTTCAAACAAGTATCTTCTACCACTGCCTTAACTAATGAAAAGGTTTTTGTGAATTAGATATTCAGGGGATGGAGGCCTCAGATGACAGAGTATTTATAACACCATTTCCTACTTCCAATTTGAAAAACTGTCTGGTAAATATGGGTAGCAACACATCATCCTCATCTCTAATTACCTCACTTGCTGGTTGCCTTCCCAAACAGTGTAATAAACCTCTTCAACTCGAGAAAAGAAATGATTTATTTAGTAAAAGAATTACAATTTTTAAAACACTGAAGTGCCCAGTTTCACAGTCTGCTTCAATTATAGCAAAGGATCATTAAAGAATGAATACTGTGATCAGGGCAGGAAACGTCATTGTTTAGAAGCAAAAAAAAATTTTTTTGGAGTGCTGTCATTTTACCTGGATCTCAAAATACTTACTGATTTATGATAAAACCTAACAGGGATGGGTACCAAGGGTGAAAATAGTCTGAAAAGGCAGGAAGATTAGAAATTCATAGATGCAGACAAAAAGATTCACAAGACAAATTTTAGAAGACTGTGTAGTTAAAAATCCATTGTTGGAAACGTTTTTTTTTCTTCCCAACTAATGACGTGTGATAACCGAAATGTTAAATTGCTATTATTATTCAGAATACTGATCACTTTGTTATATTGTAATAGATTCAGAGAGAATTGGTGGTTTCTCTTTGCTGGGAGTTGGCTAAAAGCAATGTTTATTTTTGTTGTTCTAATAAGTAGAGTGCGGGGGGTGTGTTTCTGTTTTGGTGACTGGTTTGGCCAGTAGCTCTCATTACAAACCTTGTGGTTAATTTCTCAGAATTGCCTTCCTCACACATCCCATTAATACTGAAAGACATTCTTTATCAAGTGATCCTCATGCCTCAGCCTCCTGAGTAACTGGAGCTACAGTTGCATGCTACAGCACCTGGTCAAAGAGCCACTCCAAATTAAGAGAATAATCTTTCTGCTTGGCAATAATATGTTGAAGGAGGCTATGTGACCAAATTGCCATAGATGAGATAGAAAATAAAGTCTGCTGAAGTGTCCTGGAAGAATTCTGGCTCCCTGCCAAGAGACAGTTTCAAAAAGCCACCTTTGCTCAAAGGGCAGAACTTGAGGAGGGAATTCTGTGGGATCATCTGCTATCAAACACCATGCTCTACTCTGGAGAGAACCAGTAACAAATGTTCATCTTCAGATAACATTTTAGACTTCAAAGAAGAGAAAACAAACTGTAGCATCTCTTACAAACTGAGTTACTAAATGAACTTACTCTAACATACTGTATTTTAGGAGTTAAGCTGGATGAGTGACTTTGGGGAGAAAGTCCCCTTATTAATATAGCTGATTCAAATTGAGCTTCCTGTTCCTTGCAGCTGAAATCTTTCTTACTCAAGAGTCACAAAAATAACAATGCCCAAATCACTTAAAATTCAAAACAAGCAAGCCAATGAAATTCCTGAGTGTATTTTTAATGGAAGGATACATGAATGTCAAGGTGCTGATTAACTCCAGGGAGGTTAAGATAAAAATGCAGTTTGCTGTGTCTGGCAGATGGACGTGGTCCAGGGTGTCAACTTCACCTGTAATGTGTTTGTATTTCTCCCTGTATTTTTTGTTGAAGAATTAAAATCTTTTAAATGTGGGTGATGGATATAATACGGAGAATTTATATCTGTGCTTTCCAACTTTGTAGTCAAGAGCCACATGTGACCATTAAGTACATAAAATATGTACTCCCTGGGATGAGCAATATTTGTAAATGCACATTGGATTCCAGGGGTTTACTACAAAAAATATCAATGAATGTGAAATATTTCTATCATTTCATGCTGGTGACATGTCAGCATGATAATATCTATAGTATTTTGGATACAATAAAATATTTTATTAAAAGTAATTTTACTTTTACTCATTTAAATGTGACTATTAGAACATTTGAAATTATACAGGAGCTCACGAAATATTTCCCCGAGACATGATGGAAATAGGTTTTTGCTTTATTTGAAAAACTTGAAAATTAAAACACAATAAAATTAAATGCCTGTATTACAGTTTTCTTCCTTTTAAAAGCAATTCTATGGTAAAGGTTAATAAAGAAAAATTCTAGCAATATGTGCAAAATTATTGAATAGTATCCATCTCTACTTCCCCCAAGGGGTGGACTAGCTAATATTCTAGAGATTTGAGATGATACATAACAAATTTCCCAACTATTTCTTCAAAGAGACAGAGGAAGCAGAAATAGTGGCTCTTAGATACTATCTTCCTTCCATGTTCTTATAATAAAAAGCTGCTCATTAACTGGGTATTTAATTACTTTCATTAAAAAATCTCCTTGGCTTCCCTTGACCTTCTTGATGCTCATTATCAACTGTTTCGAAGCCTAAAGCCTAAAAGCATTAACTTAGGGGCCAAATCATCCATGGGATAGTTTATAATTCCAGGAAATTACAATGGTTACAATAAGGTGGATAAAGATATCTTTCTGTAATAACTCTTAAAAATCATGTTTATATTAATTATTATGATTGTCAGAATCATATAACAAAACATTTTACTAATTATGCCTGTATCTCTCAAATCCCAACTAAAAATATTTAATTTAATTTATACTAAGTTAATAAAATACTCTTTCTCAATTTTAAAAAATAGTAAAATATGTACATAAGCCCATCAACCAGTGATATTAATGTTTTATATTGTTTTTTCAAGTATACATGCATCTATGTTACTTTTAACATATTATTATAACTTGTGGGTTTTTACAAACTCTTCATTAAAATTAGTATAAAATGTGTTTAATCCATTATATATGATTATAAAAGATGGGTATACCATAATTTATTTCAATATACTCTTCAAGTCTTTTATTTTGATGGATGTAAAATTGGACTAAAACGTGTACATGATTCATGTATAGTCACAGAAAAATATCTAAAAGTGAGACTCTTTTATTTCAATAATTTCAAAAGAAACCTAATGTCCCTTTCTTTCCTCTATGAGAGACTATAATTAGATTTGACCCTATTTTTGTCACATGAGTAGCAATTTAGATCTACTTGATAGTTCAGCAAATACCCAAAAAACATACAGAATAGCTGTGCATATGTACATAGATGAACCTATGCAGTGATATCAATGAAATTATTGAATACATATCTTCTGATACTAAAAGATCCTAAGTACTCACTGCAATTTAGCAATACTTTACCAATTGAACTGTAGAAGCATAAAATATTAATATAGGATGTGATGAGGAGATAATTTACTTTTCAACTATTCATTTGTGGTTTCAAAGGGATATTTATAGAGTATTTATTGTACTATTTTGGAATATTTCACCATTCAAATTCATGTTTATTCTGTGCATATGCATACATGTGCACGCACACAATTGTGATTTTGTAATGTGATCAGTCATAGAGAAAGCAATGTGGAGCACTAGGGAAAAGCATATTTTCTGGATCCATATCCAGGTTTTACCACATTTAAGACTTAAACTAATTCTTAGACTCACAGGGGGAAAAGCAGAATAATTCTGAAATGTGAATTCATCAAATGGATTAATGAGGTCAGAGTCTTTATGATTCAATCACTTCTCCAAATCCCCACTTGTGAACATTGCTGCGCTGGGGATAAAGTCTTAAACAACTGAGCCTTTTGAGTACATCCCAGATCCAAAATATAATACCATTTTTCCCCAATATATACTTCAGTGTTAACTATACATTTACTACCACAATATGCATAATGGATAACTTTAGTTGACAAAAGATTTCCTACCAAATGGCATTTGTGGTCTTCATGAAGACAAAGAAAAAGAATCAGGCAATTACCATACAGAAAATGAAGTGATATAAATAGGAACCAATGTAAAGTATGTGAGAACATATGAAATTGAAAGACCCTCATCTTTTGGAAATGAGTAAAACACACAAAGGAAACCCATCTATGATTGTCTAATCATTGAATACCAAGTGTTAACAACCCAGTTAGTGGAGGGCAGGAAGTAAGATTCACTGCCAGGCATGGTGGCACATGCTCATAATCCCAGAAGTTTACAAGGCTGAGGCAAGAGGATCTCAAGTTCAAGGTCATCTTTAGCAATTCAGTGAAATGCTAAGCAGCTCAGTAAGACCTTGTCTCTAAATAAAGAAAAGAAAAGGGTCTAGGGATGTGGCTCAGTGGTTAAACACCCCTGGGTTCAATCCCTGGCATAACAAATAAAATTCACTGTAGAAGAATTTAAGAATGTGGGGGTTGTCAAGAAAGGAAGTATAATGTTTTGGGGGGAAACTGGAAGGTGTTGGACAATAAGGGTCCTAGAATTCAAGGAAGAGAGGTTGAAAACTCAGAGAGGCAGAAAAAGATGAACATAGATCAGAAAAGTTGTTGTAGACATTATAAATTACATGAACAGGCTTTCCTCAATCCCGTGCTATGTAATGTGAAGGGTTCAGAAGGTAGAAGAAATAACCCTGTGTTGAATACTATCCTCAATAAGACATGGGAAATACTGTGAAAAGATGAGTGAAAAATGTGATTAAAGGGGCAAGCTGCAATTCCAGTGAAATTCAAATAAAAATGTCAATGAACTGAACAACAGGCAACAGAAGATGAAGTGGAGAAATTTAAAAAATAATAAATGCAGTAGAATCGCCCAAGGGGACTGCCTGATTAGATGCTGCGTGCTCCTTTAAGTCATGGTTGACACTTGAATTTTTGAGTTAAATAGTTTGGCCAATTAACTAGGAAGATGGTGGTGTTAAGAGTGCAGATGGGGTGAAGGTGTTGAGTCCCAAGCCCCCTGGCTTTCCAACTGACTGGTGGATGACATAAAGTTGTGCTTTTATCCAGTAGTTAATGACGAGAATGTAGAAGTGTATAAGCAAGTCTCTATCCAAGAAAACCTCAGGAAGTATTTATAATGTGTGTCACAGCTACAAATGAACAGAGATTTTTAGAAAATGCATAATGCATTTGAGTTAGGAATAATTTAGCTTTATCACCTTGCATGATCTATTTTTATAACTATCAAAGCATTATATCAGAGGCCAACAAAGCACAGTATATAATGATCACCCAGAAAATCAGAAAAACACATAAACACACAAACAGTGGTGCCTGGTATAGGCTATGGGATAGCAGATGTTCAATCAAAATTGTTAATGTACTTTTCAGTGGGTCTCACATCCTTTAAAAGCAGGTAATTAGAATTATACACAGATACTTTGAAACCATGAATAATTCATGCCCTTCACATCAATAAAATAATTATTGAATATTTTTGTTCTTCACTTTCTATTTCAATAAAATTGCTCATGTTATGGCACTGTCATAGGACTAAACTTTCTAAATATTTCAAATTAAAATGATCCCTAGAGGATGGAAAAAGTTCAGTGGACTGAAAATCTTCTAGAAGCCCTGTTTTTTTTTTTTTTTAAATAAAAGCATAGCAGGCTTAAATACATTTAAAATATCTTATACCAATACTTATATCATATGCTATCCATGGTCAAACCTAAACAGATATTTTCAGCACTTACTACATATTTTTATGTAAAGTATCCTAAAAGATAATATACATATGTAGTCATACATATGCATACTTTAAAGTATACAGACTACATTTTTGAATAAAACACAGTAATGTTAAAGGAAATGATTGTTTTTTGCTGTATTTTTAAAAATTGAGATTAGATAATGTAATTTTAGCAGGTTAAATGCAATAAATCCACCAATAATTGTAAAATAAAAAACTTACAGACTTTGGAACTGTTACCAAAAAGTTGACATACCTGATAGATGCACTCTGAGTTTAGAAATGAAATGCTTTTTTCCTTGAATAAGTCAAGAGAATATGCCAAAAATAAATCTCAAAGCATTTATACAATAATTGACTTTAAAATGGTGCAACAGTTATATGGCAAAAATTTGACATTTCCTATATGTTTATGATAATGGCATATAATATCCTCAATTTTCAGGAGTTTATGTAATCTATTAAAAGTGAAGCTTTATTCATACAAGACAATAAAGAACACATTATATCCCAGAATTAAATTCTGACTTTGTTGAAAATATTGATATTTGTATTTTTAAGGATTCCTACGAATGAGAAAACAACACAAAATAAAGAAAATTATTTTAACTTTTTTGGTTAGATTTTCTCCCCCTTCTTTTGCTCTGTCTCATTTACTGAACTACTTTCTCTCTCTCTCTCTCTCTCTCTATATATATATATATATATATATATATATATATGTATGTATGTATGTGTATGTATATATATACATACACATACATACATATATATAAAATCTCATTACTGAACTACTTTCTCTCTCTCTATATATATGTATATATATATATATATATACATATATATAGAGAGTGCATGTATTTTATACACATAAGCACATACAGTCTTTCTCAAACATGTATTTGTATGCATGTGTGAGTGTATAACTCATAGAGGAGTTGTAAAGGCTATATAGTCTTTGGGAAGACTAATCACCAAATGTCTAAATATACTAATATATAATTTATAATACTGAAAAACTAACTGTGAAGAAATACAGAGCACTTTTGGAAAACCACAGAGTAAATGAATCCAGGAACAGCAATGTGAAGTGATCACAGCCAAGTAGGTAGGTCTATGAGGTCTTTAATGAGCAAGCTGAGTATCTTGGCTCATTTCAGATTCATGTTTGTGTACTATTTCAAGCAGTGCACAGATTCAGCATTTGGGAATTCTTCAAACTTCTTAAAAGTAAAATTGACTTTAATAGGACCATTAATAATATGGAATATCACTGCTCAAGAATATAGCTCTTCATGCATTTTCAGTTTCAGCAGGAAGCAAAGAAGACAGAATTTGTGAGGCCAAAGGAATATACATAGCAGCTAAATATTATTCTGTTTACAGAATGCTACATTTCTCCTATGATTTATATAATCTTTTTACTATTAATTCTCTAACCACATGAAGTAAGCCCTACTTGTGTTATATTTGTTAGAGATTTGAGGGAAACCAATGATTTGCACTTGAGCTTCTTACTGATATTAATTCACTAACCTGGATTACCTATCCTCATAATTTCACTTCAGTTTTCTTTCACATAGCCATTAATATTGCAGTCAAAATTTTCTTTCTCTTGCCAATAAGTTAATTTTCTCAGGGTGGGATTCTCTAGGTGAAGGTCAGCTGAGTTCTGTTTATCCTCTTCCAGTACTGCATGCCTATTGTGCATCTCTGGTCAGTCAGAGACAGATTTTTCTTTTTCTTCCATTTGATAGTAGTATTTTTTCAATTAAAACCTACAGGAAAAATATATTTTTCCATTTCATTTTGACTGCACTTAAGTTACTGGTAATGCCTGCTTTTTTTTTTCTATAATCCCTAGATAAGAAACTTTCTAAGACTTGCTACGTGGGGGCAATAACAGAGAAAATGTGATGAGCATTTGGAGGACCCATGATTAGTAAGGGGTTTACATAAAATGACTCAAGGTCAGGGACTGAGTGTGAAATGAGAGTCAAGCATTTGGAGATATTTTGGCCAATAGCTATCATAACTCAGAATTATAGCACTCAGTGAATCCAAGTGATCACAACATGGAATAGTAGATTTTAATTTTCAAAAATGACTACAAAACAAAACACACTTCTCCATAATCTTGCCATGTCCATCACATCTATGTCCCCTCCTCTGGAACCTAGGTTTACTTCTGTTACTGCTTTGACTAATCGAATATTGTGAAAATAAACAACAATATGTCACATCTTAGCTAGGTGGTGAGTTGACACCTCTTGTCTTTCTCCCTGATAGGCTCATGTGCTCACATGAGTTCCCAGCAAACCACCAGCATAACTTGCTGCACATATCAGTGAACAAAGCTTCAGATAATTCCAACCTGTAGACATGAAATGACCCACCCCATCCTTGAGTCTTCCACCTGAATTCGAAGAGGAAAAGGATCAGAACAAAATTGTTGGGAGTTGCCCAGGCTCCAAAGACTAACTTCCCCATCCCCTGAGAAGAGCTGTCCAATGGTGCGCCCTGCTGGCTCACATGATCCTTACCCACCAATCAGAAAGCACCTCATGCCAACTGTCAAACCATTCAACTATTAAACTGTCATAACTGTCAAACCACCCTTGGCTCTATAAATATGCAGAGCTGTTCCTCAATAAACGGTCATTTTCTCCAACGATGAGCCTTGTTCGTTCTTTCAAAAATGGTCTATATTGTACCATACTGGAACTCCAGATTCACATAATCTCAATCCAGGAATGTATTAAGTAGATGATCTGTGCCACTAAATTTTGGGGTAATTTGCTATGTAGAAACAAGGTATTAGGAAATCAGACAAAAAGAAAAAAGGAGGATGAAAGCCTTTTCTGTCTCTTGATGGAAGGGGTTATAAATATCTTATGAATTCAGGTCAGTATATCTTGATATGTTTCAATGTGCATGAAGTTATCTTGAGCAGAACTGAACTACTATGATAACTGTGGACCATAAGGTATTTGAAATGCTAGTTTGGAGCACACATGTCCCTGTTAGTTCTTTTGAAATCTATAGTAAATATCAACCAGAGTTTTCATAGGGAAAACAAATATGTTTCTGGGAATCCATACCAATATAAATTAATAAATAAATGAGAAGAAGAGACAGATGTTCTATTTAGGAGAACTACATGCAATTTACATAAATACCGAGTCTTTAAAGAACTGAAGCTTAACTCCCCACCCTTACTCATGAATGGCACACAGTCATCTCTGTCTCAGTAAAGAGAAGGGGAGGTAAAGAATAACTTTACAGTCAAAAAACAGCTGGGTGGTCAATGTCAACATATCGACAGTAAGCTTTCTTGACTAATAGGATAAAAATGCACTTAATCACTCTGGTTTTCCTCCCCCAAACCCAATGCAATTATTGGAAAGCCATCAAACAAGATACTCACAAAATACCTAACCAGTAAACTCAAAATTATGTCTATCATTATGAACAAAAAACAGAAAAAAAAATTGTCACAGTCTGGTACAGCCCTAGCAGACATGAGGTCCCAAGATAAGGTGAAATAAGGAAGTATTAATAAGTCATGGGCTTAAATTAGTAGCCTATCAGTACAGTACATTAGCTGTGATAAATGTAGCATTCCAATGCAAAATGTTGTATTAGTCAGTTTTCCATTACCATAATGAAATACCGGAGGCAATTAACTTACAAAGAGAAAAGGGCTGTTTGGGTTCAGGGTTTTGGAGCTTTCAGTTCAAGATTGAGTGCCTCTTATCTTTGATCCTCTGGATAGCAACAAGGGCAGGCAACTTGGCAGAACCACATGCTGGTGCCTCATGAGTCCTCACCTTATGGAATAAGAAGCAGAAGAGAGGAAGAAGAAGAGATCCAGGTCCCAGAGTCCCCTTCAAAGTTCAATCCCCATATGACCTGGGGGTCACTGCTAGGCTCCATCTTCTCAAGATTTCACCATTTCTCTGAGACCAAGCTTGTAACACATGACCTTTACAGGGCATTATTCAAACCATAGCAGATGCTAACAGGGGAAACTGAGAGCAGGGCATTTGGGAACTCCATATTATCTTGATAAATTTTAAATAAATAACTTTAAAAATAAATTTTAAGAAATTATTTGCTAATGAAATTTGCTATTTCAATAGCAAATTCATTCAACTATTATTTATTAAATTGGAATGACACCTGCAAATAACAATTAGCTCTTGTTTCCCCACCACATCTATGACTTCAGCCTGGGAGGACTGGTGAGAACCAGGTAGTGTATTTTGGTTCTGAGCAACTGGAGTTTTCAGAAAGGGACTGTTGTGGAGTGTGATAAGGAAATGAAAGCACAAAATAAGCATGGACTACATAACTCACACTCTACACTCATAGCTTTACATTGTTATTTGGCAAACAGACTCTAACAAAATAGGCACAAAAATAAATTTTCTAATATTGTTAGTTAGAAAAATCACCACGGGACTACATTACAGAACACATTTACCTCATTAGCAAACACGCCCCCAAGAATGTGTTGAGTGAGTTTAATTTGAAGGGATAGTCGAGATTAACTTGAGGAGGTTTGGAATAGATTACATCATAGGCAGGAGATACAGCTTGTGCAAAGGGACTGGAGCAAGAAGCAACATAAAAGGAAATGCAAATAGCAGTGGTAGAGAAACAGAAGATGAAGGGATCACCTGGAGCAAATGCTTCTTGGTGGACCCCTGGCACCAGGCAGGCTCAGTGAGTCTTGAAGAGCCTCTACCTCATCAGTAGGTAAGTATTCTGAACATTCAGCTACCAAGTGACTGATCCCAGGCTTCAGGCTGGATTTGGTACCAAAGTCAGAGTGTTTTCTGATGTACCATGTTGACTCCCTACTGAGTCTTGAATGAGGGTGTCTTTGTTCTTCTAATAAACCATGTGAGGGGATACAAGTCCTCATATTAAGGTTTGGGAGGTAAAAGAAAAGTGCCTTTTTCATAAAACAGGAAACAACGGTCAGGGCTGGTTGTCTTGCTATTTGCCCATCTGTTGAATGAAAGAGACTCTCTCTGGGTTTTAAAGGCTGAGAAGCGACATTTGCATGAATTGAGACTTTTTCAAGCAGAGCCTGACAGATGCAAACTGGGTTTGTGTGATTGTCGGGAGGGAGCTCCGTGAGGAGGGGCACTGATGGGAATGAACTGCAGAGAATAATCAGAGCAGAAGGAGGGTTAGCAAAGGGCTGAACAAGCTCAGCAAAGCTCAAGTCATTGCCTCTGAGAGTTGAAACCTCTACAGAAAGGAGTTTCGCATATTGATTTCCTCATTCCTCTGCCTAGTGGCCTGGATTGCTAATTACGGGTTGGTGTCCTAGTCTCCAGGGAGACAAATGCTAACAATTCAAAGAGCAAATTTCCCCCTAGCCTGTTCAGTGCGCATGTGCGTGTGCACACACACAAGTTGTCAGATCTTAAAATACTTTTTACTGTTTCATTTCTACTTTATTGGACTTTTATTTTTATTTATTCATTTCTAAAATTCTGTAATGAAATTTTTATCAGAGTCCCTATCTGCTGGGTAACCACCATACTAAAATTGGTATTTATTATTCTCAGGCATGCATACACATATTACCAGTGTTTTGGATGCTTTTAACTTTATATATGACTGCACAACACATTCTGTTCCTTTTCTTTATGCATGGCAATATATTGGATATTTATCCATGTGGATATGTTTTATTCATTTGTATTGTTTAACAGCATTTGTATTTTATGTCCCCAACAACTCAATTATAAATTTACCGTTGGTGTATATAGAAATTTCACATCTTTTATCTCTATTAATGATTTCTTTTTGAACTTCAGTGTTTATGATAATAGGATTGCCTCAGTAGCTATATTTATTTAATGTTTGCATGGATATTATTTTTTTCAGCCCTTTATTTTAATACTCTTGTGTAACATTCAATACTGTGTCTCTTAGAAGCACAAAGTAGTCGAGTTTTTTTAAAGAATCCAATCAGATAATTCTTTGCTCTAATTAGTGATACTATTCTAATATACTATAAGTTGGTACTATTCTACTTTATATTTGTGTTTAAACCACACACGAGAAATCCCTATTTGTCATGTATTGCCTTCACAGTATTTTTTTTTCTTTTACCTTCTGTTAGTTTAAAATTCTCAATGTCTTCATCATTTGAGTCTGTATTTTTAAATGGAAAGTTTGAAAGTTCTGTCCCTTAGTGAATAACTGACTTGGAGTAATAACTAAATTATTAATCTTTCTAAGAATCTTTAACTATTTAGAATTTTTGACCTTGGCTAAAACAAGATAAACATTTTAATGTATTTTTGGCACTGTGAAATTTCTAGCATGTTCTTCTTTGTGGGATTTTACAAGATTTTAACCATAGAAAGTGTTAGTCCATTAAGCACTCCTCAGTTTTTTCCTACCTACTTTTCCTTTATTACTGGATTTGCTTTTCCTTTTATTCAAGCACATTCCTTGCACTTGAAATATTAGTTCCCTTCTTGAGGATTTCAGAACGGATCTTTTCTACTTAATTCTGAAAAGTGCATTTAACTGTCAAGATGAAAGGCAAAATATTCTATGAATCTGTATCTTAGTTTTCACAGCCACCCAGGATATTACCCTACCATCTACTGGAACCTACTATTGGTGCTGAGAAGTCTGCTGTCACTGTACCTCACTTCATCCAGTAGATGTATTATCTTTACTGAACACTTTAAGGTTTTTTTCTAAATCTGTGTTTCCACTAATATCTGTGCAGGCTAGGATTTCTTTGAATTTATCCTACATGGGATTTGGTTAAACTTTTGTTTTTTTCTTCTTTTTTGGTACCAGGGATAGAACCCAAGGACTCTTAACCACTGAGCCACATCCTCAGCTTTTTTTTTTTTTTTAGTACTTTTATTTTATTTTATTTTTTAATTTTGAGAAAGGGACTCACTAAGTTGCTGAGGTTGGTTTTGAACTTGTGATCCTCCTGCCTCAGTCTCCCCAGGCACCGGGGATTACAGGTATATGCTGCTGCACCCATCACTGTGAAACTGTTTGAGCTAAAATCCAATGCCCTCCCTCAATTATGGAAACACAAGCTTAAATTCCCTTTTCAATGTTGCTGCTTCCATTTTCTCACTCAAAAACACCTGCCAAATAGATTTGTAAATTTCAATATGTGTGTGTGTGTGTGTGTGTATGTGTGTGTGTATGTGTGTGCGTGCACGCACGTATGTGTTTGTGTGTGTATATATATATAGACTAATGAGGTTGAGTTCTGAATGAATTCTTTATTACTCCTTTTAAAATCATTGATTTTCTCATTATATGTTCAGTTGAGCACTATTCGTTGTACACACATAAACAAGTGTATGTATATCTGTATATATTATATAGAGACACACATTAACAATTCCTAAGATTTATAATTGGTTATTTTCCTTTCCCTTCATCTGTCCCTTCCTGTTTCATTTTTTACTTTTGTTTTAATTACAAACTCAATTTCTTTAATAGACAGGGTCTGTCCATCGATCAATTTGAGCAAATGTTATTCATCTTTTTTCTCAGTCTCTGAATACTGAGCTTCTGATGGGGTTTAAAAATACTGTTCCCCAAATTAACAATCATCTGTATTCATAGTGTATTTCCCATGAAGGTAGAAGGTCTTCCACTAATAGACTCATTTATTTGATAGATTATTCTTATTTTCATCTACTTATTTTTAGAGCCATCTATGCCTAATTAGATTCAGGGTTTACAGATACTCGCTATGGCATAGGTGACAGAACTGTATCTTTAATGTACTTGTTTTTTTTCAACCAAATTCTCTTCTTCATAACTACAGAACCATGAGTAAGTCACCTCCTATCTCTCAGCCTTGGTTTTCTTGTTAATATGAAATAGGAATATTTTCCTTGCAATATTCTTATGAGAAATAGGAATACTTACCTTGCAAGATTCTTATGAGAACAAAAGCTGACTTTTTTAAATGTTTTTTTCATTGTTGATAGACATTTTTAAAACTTATTTATTTTTATGCGATGCTGAGGATCAAACCCAGTGCCTCACACATGCTAGGCAAGCACTCTACTTCTGAGCCACAACCCCAGCCCAAAAGCTGACTTTCCAGATGTGCCTAAACAAGTACATGCAAAGCTGGTTCCTTTACTTTCACTTCCTTATCATCCTCAATTTACTTAGGAACTATATCCAAGGCCAAGGAGAAAAACATAGAAGTCAGGTCACTGACCTAATTCATCCCTACTTCATCATATTTCACAGAACACTTGATATTGCTGCCAAATTCTATTCTTTCTTCATTCTCCAGTTTTCCTCCAAAAAGGACACTGAAATCCTTGTATATGATTCACATAAGCAGCCATATGGGTGGGAAGATGAGAGAAAAGGAAGGAAATATTCAGCCTTCCAGCAACACTTAGTAAAACAACAACAACAACTTCATTCTGATATACCGTTTAAATATCCTACTGAGATTTGAAGCACATGAGATAGATGCCACAGTCATCCAATAATTCACTTAGCAAATAGCTTTTGAGCACCTTTTGCATGCCAGGTATTTCTCTAGATGCTGGAATTAAAGACACAAACAAAACCATTTATTATCATAAATATAAAAGATACTTTTTCACCTCCTAATTGTCATCTAGTACGCTCTTGCAAAAGGAATTCCCCAGGGCTTTTGTTGAAACAAGCACAATGTTAAACAGTAGTTTGTTCTTGCTAAATAAAACACCACGTTTCCGCCACATCCGTAAGAGCATATGGTCTGTCTAAAGGCAAACTTTATCTCCTTGCAATCTTGCTGGCCATATCACATGTTAAATAGGACATTGCATCGTTGGCACTATATTTAGTCATATTTTAAGACAAACTAGGGCACTCTCAGGATAGTAAGTGTTCTGATATTGGGGCGGAATATAAAGAATATTTCATGGCACCTGCTAAATTTATTCTGGATGAAAATGGGCTGAGATTTTATAGGAAACTGGTTTACAAAATCCTGAAGACACAGTAAAGTAAGGATTAGAAACAATCTATGAGCTTCTGGAGAGCATGATTAAAATTAATATATACCACTATCAATAGCTTCAGGTTAAAATGGAAAATATTGCCTTAGCAAAGTGGCTGTTCAAGAGTTGACCCTAGACCCGAAGCAACAGCATCGACTGGGGACTAGTTAAAAATGTAAATTCTCAATTTAGTGAATCAAAGTCTCTGGGGACAGGGCCCAGCAATCTTTGGTCTAAGAAGCCCCCCAGGATATTGCAATATGTGTTAACCTCTAAGATCCTCTGCCTTAGCATGCAAGAACTTCTTCATCCTCCAGGCTGATCTCCTTCTACTTCAGCACATGTAATTGTACTCAGTCTCCCCAGACTGCACAATTTTTCAAAATACCAGGCCTTTATATATGCTCTTAACTCTATTTGAATCTTAATTTTCAATCTTTCTTCTCTGGAAGACTCCTACTGTATCTTTTAGCATGCATTTTCCTTGTACCTTTTGGACTCTCAGACTTAGTTGTCTCCTCTGAGCTCCTGGTGTGTGTTCACTTAACACCATTAGATATTCTACCCTGCCCTTTTAGACCAGCAACAGATAAATGATAACCTTTAGATATCTGGTCATTACACATTCCAGATACCACATGCTTTAAATGTACCTCTGGAGACACTCATAAAATAAATGTTTAAGTTAGAGTTTATGTGTCTGCATGATTTTGGGAAATGTACATGAGCACTAAATTTAGCGGATGTTCATGGAGAAAGGAAAACTATATTTTGGAAGGCTAAATGACCAGGAATCCTTCCAAAGAATCCAGAGCCTTCTTTCTTGAGACCTCAGGCTAAGACAAAAACAAAGAAAAGAATTAAGAAAAAGTTCCCTAAGAAATATGAACCCATTATACTTTAATGGTTTGCCTCTAAACCATATTACAAGGTCAAGTATACAATGAGGACAATGATACACAATATTAAGAAAATGTTGAAAATGAATAAGGTATTCACTCTTCTGGAGTCTTAAAAGTGGGGAAAGAATATATATATTCAGCACATTGTCTGAGCCATAAATTTGCTAGATAAATTGCATAGTGTATACTTTTGTAGGAATCTACTGTATTTTACACTTTTTTTTATGTTGCTGGGGATGGATGAACCCATGGCCTTGTGCATGAGAGGCAAACACTCTAGCAGCTGAGTTATATCCCCAGCCCCCTCCACTGTATTCTAATAGGTAATAATGATAGCTAGTATTTATTCACTAGTCCCTTAATTTTGGTTCTTCTGTAGTCAGACACTAAGGCAAGCAAGCAAGATCAAGTAGTTTTTTTGGAAAATAATCTCAAATAACACAGGTGGGAGAGAATAAAACTGATACAGGAGAGGACAGGAAATTATAACAGGATGCTTCAATGGGGTGGTACCTACTGTCACAACTGAGGTTCAGGCCTGTTTTAATCAGCTCTTTTGATGCAGTGACTAAAGGACCTGACTAAAACAATTGTAAAGGAGGAAAAGTTTATTTGGAAGTTTAAGGTTTCAGAGGTCTCTATCCATAAACAGCAGGCTCCAATCCTCAGGACTCCAGGTGAGGTAGAACATCATGGCAGAGGAGTATGGCAGAGACAAACAGCTCACATGGTGATAAGAAAGAAGGGAGGGAGAGAGAGAGGGAGAGAAGGAGAGGGAGAGAGGGAGAGGGGGAGAGAGAGAGGGAGAGAGAGAGAGAGAGAGAGAGAGAGAGAGAGAGAGAGACTCCATGTCCAGATACAATATACCCCATAGCCACACCCCAATGAACTACTTTCTCTGGGCACACCCAACCTGCCTCCAGTCATCACATGGTTAATCCTATCAAGGATTGATTTGCTGATTAGGTTAAGGCTATAACCCAATCATTTCTCCTCCAAAACTTCTTGCACTGTCTCACATGTGAGCTTTTGGATGATACCCCACATCAAAACCATAACAAGGCCCATTGAGACAGGAAAAGTGAAATTGTATATTTAAACACTAATTGCTATCAAGTCATTAATTGAAAACTGCTTTCCAGACTAGTCAATCTCTTGAGGACAGAAAAAGATCTTAGAATTGAATCCTGCATAGGTGACACTGAGAAACCACAAGGGCCAACTGTATTTGGATGTGACTTAACATCTGCTACATACATGAGTTATAAGAAGCATGTGCATATATTTTACAAACATCATCTAATCTATCCTTCTTAACAGCCCCATATATTAAACATTATCATTATAGAATTATTATTTACACTTAACAGGTACGGAAATTGAAGCAAAAGGAGTTTTAATAATTGCCCAAGGCAACATATTGACTTCAGAGTTCATGTTTTCAAAAATCACCCAGCTATGACTATCTGGCTATCAACTAAAATCAATAAAAGTGTTCAAATTGTGAATCTTCCTAATGCTATCTAAATGTATCTGTCTCCAATAACATGCATTTTTCTCCCAGAGTCCTCGCCTTAACTGCAGATGTCAGTCATTCATGGCCTTCAAGTGCTTCCTTGGGAATCAGTTCCAATGCTCTCATACATGCCCTTCTGTAGATAAAACACTTCTTATTTTTAGTATGTTTTCCTATTTTAAAAGTAATTACATTATTTACCTTAGCTTACACATATCAAATGTTCAATTATTATTTATACCTTTTTATTGTTTTTCCTGTGCACCACCCAGGGTGGAACCCATTTGCTTTGAGGTGAGATTGACAGTTGTTCTTTGTTATTTCTCAGTGACTCAGACTTTGAGCAGAAAGCATTAATGTAGTATACTAAGACAATTGAGGAAAGAAATGAAGGGAACACCAAACATGAAAAATTGCAGCAAAACCAAACCAAAACAAAAACAACAAAATAGCCACAAAAAATACTTCCTAGATTTTGTTTATTTAAAGACAATTATAAATATTTTTCAAACTATTTTTTTCTCCCAGAGTTTTTTATCCTTCCTTTGACCATAAGATATTCCACTAGGGAAATGCATTAAAGGGTCCAATAGTTTATCAAACTAACAAATCAATATTCCCAATAAATTGATTCAGTTAGTGACCAGGCAAGTCAATGAAGTGGCCAAAGGTTTGAAACAATCACAGATGATAACAGTGATCATTCTTTGTGACTGAATATCTTCACCAAAATATTCTGAGACATAGCCCAGGGAACAGTGATACTGTATAGCCTTTTCCATGAATATGAGTTTCAACGCCACTGGCATAATATTATCAGGACACCTGCTCCATGTGAATTCACTCTCTCACATTCACAATCCAGAGAGAATGATAAATTCTTAAATCTAAAATAATGCACTTTTCAATGAAATCTGAATTTAGTACACTTATCTCAAATTTTCATTTCAAATTTGTTTTTGTTTAACTTCTCATTGCCCAAATAAATCCATGCTCTGGTTAGCCTGAACTTTAAAAAAAAATAAATAAAAACATTCTACTATATATATTAACCATTGTTTTTTGGCTTTAATCTGTATTTTCCACGTATACCATTACCATGACACTGACAGACAACTCTAATCAATAATCAATTTAGTAGAAGTGTATTAGTTAAACAATCAGGGCATGCATTTCAAATTTCCAAAATTACTCGAATTCAAAATTGAGTTATAGAGAAATCAACTAATGTAATCTACCACATCAACAGACTTTAACACAAACAAAATTTACATGTTATTATGAATAGATGCAAATTTTTTTGACAAAATCTAACCATTTTTCAAGAAAAAAAAGTCTCAGTAAATTAGGGAACTTCTTAAACTTTATAAAGGAATCTACAAAATCTATACAGTTAACATCTTACTCAATGGTGAAGACTTCAAAAGTGACACACAGATCAAGACTAAGGCAGAGTTGTCCTGTAAGTCCTAGCTAATGCAATAAGAAAAGAAGGAAATAAAAGATGTACAAACTGGGAATGAAGAAATACAACAGTCTTTGTTCACAGATGATATAATCTGTACAAAAACCAAAAGAATTCACAAAAATATCCCTGTAAGTAATAAACAATTATAGAGAGGTTGCAGAATATGAAGTTAATACACAAAAATAATTTTCTTTCTGGCAATGAACAAGTATAACTAGAAATTAATTATATCATACCACTGACACTAGCACCATAATAATGACATAGATATAAATATAATAAAATATGTACAGGATTTGGTTTGAGAATGGTGGTGAACACCAATAATCTCAGCTACTTGGGAGGGTGAGACAGGAGGATTGACAATTCAAGACCAAACTGGGCTATTTAGCAAGACCCTATTTCAAAATAAAAGCTTAACAGAGAACTGGGGAAGCAGCTTAGTTAACTTGCCTAGCATGATCAAGAGGTTCTGGATGTCTTCTTGGTATAAAAAAATAAAACCAAAGAAAAATACATATGAGGAAAGTTTAAAAACTCTGATGAAAGAAATAAAAAATAAATAAATAAATAAATAAATAAATAAATAAATAAGTGGACAGGTAAAGATAGGAATAGATGGTAATTCTTCTTAGTTAATGTGTTGAATGCAATTCCAATCAAATTCCAGCAGGTTACTTTGTGAATGATGACAAAATGATTCTAGAGATTTTATAGGGAGACAGAGAGCCTAGAATACCTAATACAATATTGAAGAAGGAAAACAACAAGGACATAAATGTAATATATATATATATATATATATATCCAAATACAGTCCTTTCAAAAAATGATACTGGGACAATTGGACATCCACATTCAATACATGAATCCAGACACAGATCAATCGCAAAATTTGACTCTAAATAGATTACGGGCATAAACATAATAAGGAAAACTATACTACTGTAATACAGCCAGTGTCTAATATAGAAGAAAATCTAGAAAACTGTGACTTTGTCATTAATATTTTAGACATAACATCAAATACACGATTCATGAATAAAGAAAATTAATAAGGTGGAATTCATTAAAGTTAAAAATTCATGCTCTTTAAAGACACTACAAAAATAAAAAGATCAGAGATTGGGAAAAACTATTTGAAAGAGAAACATATGAAAATGGATTATTAACCAAAATATACCAAGAAGTCTTTTTTCACCCATTGTTATTGTTTTTTAATTTCTTGTGGTTGTACACAATGGCAAAGTTTACTGTGGCATATTTATATGTATACATAGGAAAATTATGTCAATTAATCTTAAACACCACAATAAGAAGATAATGAACTTGGGGCTGGGGATGTGGCTCAGGCGGTAGCGCGTTCGTCTGGCATGCGTGCGGCCCGGGTTCGATCCTCAGCACCACATACCAACAAAGATGTTGTGTCCGCCGAGAACTAAAAAATAAATATTAAAAAAAACAATATTAAAGAAGATAATGAACTTGATTAATTAAACAATATCAAGAACCCTAATGGATATCTCATCCAAGAAGATATTCAGATGCAAAATACACATGGAAAGATGCTCTACATCATATTCTTTAAGAAAATTGAAATTGAAATAATACTGAGATACCTATCCATAGCTGTACAAATATCAAAATACAGAATGTCAGCAATAAAAAATGCTATTGAAAATGTGGAGTAACAAGAATTCTTATTCATTGTTGATAGGAATAAGAAAATGGTATAACTATTTTGGAAGACATTTTGGTAATTTTTTAAAAAACTAAACATAATCTTACCATCATGAGCCATCACCATGTTATCCACAAAAGGAGGTAAAAACGTGTATTCATGCAAAAGTCTGTACATGCATGTTTATAGCAGCTTGGTTTCTAAACATCAAAACTTGAGCACAAACAAGATGCTCAGTGGATAAATGCAGTGCACCCAGACAATGGAATATCGAGCATTAAAACAAAATGATCTTATAAGACAAGAAAAGACATGGAGGAATCTTAAACATACATTACTAAAGGAAAGAAGACAATCTGAAATGGTTAAAAAAAAAAGTATGATTCACACTCTGTGAGGCTTCAGCAAAACAATAGAGACAGTTAAAAAAATAATCTGTGGTTTCCAGTAGGAAGGAGGGATGAGCTTGTAGAACACAAAGGACTTTCGAAAAAGTTGAAATTACTCTGTATGATACTATAAATTTTGGATACATGTTATTCTAAATCTGTCCAAGTTCATAGAATACATAATACCAAGGATTTACCCTAATGTGAACTATAGACTTTGAATAATAATGATGTGTCAATGTGGGTACATCAGTTGTAACCTATGAAGGACTCTGACGGGGTATGTTGCTAATGGTGAAAGCTATACATGAGTGAAGGCAGGAAATAAAGGGATATATCTGCATCTTCTTTTAAATTTGATTGTGAAAAATTGACCTTCTCTAAAAAATAAAGTCTATGAAAAATTATATGATAGAGGCTCAGAGAGCATGTATAACATGGGTTTTAGAAAGTCATGAAAATCTTAGGTGATTCTTTTGAGACAGTCATAGGTTAGTTGAGATTGAAAGTATGAATAGGCATTTGCTCAACAAAGACAAAGAAAATTCCAGGTATTTGGAAATAGATGGAGTACAAAAATACAGCACTAGGGTATCTAATAAATTGAAGAAAACAGGTATGTTTGGAATGTAGAAAGCAAGGAGGACATGGAAAGAGGTAAGGCTGGGGAATTATGTAGAAGGCAGACCAAATATAACTCCAGAGAATGCTATGAAGAGATTTTGCCCTGATTCTGAAAATAATGAGAAGTGACTCAAGCACTTTTTAAGCAAAGATAGAGAATGACATGATGAGAACTTTGTTTTAGAAAAATCACTCAAGCGTGAAAATGATTGGAGAAGATCAAGGGTGGATGTAGGTGAACTGGTGAAGAGGTCATTGAAATATTTCACCAAACTGATAGGATCCGATAGCCATGTGAGATAATAAAAGAGTTTAGCAAAGTCTCCCATGCACTTTACATGATGGATGTTATGTTTCTATTGTTACTCTTACCAACAACAACAAAAAAAAACAATGGATATTTTTTGTACAAAACTTGTACAAAATCTAATACCCACTTTTTCTCAACACATGAACTAATAATTTTAAATTTAAAAATATCTGTGTAAAAAAATTTGAAATATTCCCAAACCAGATAATTTTTAAGAAATTAATTGCTATGTTTGAGGTACTGTTTTGACATATTGCCCTTATCTTTTATGGAGAATTTTATTTGGTCTTTTTTGCAATATGGGGGTCATACTCTTCATGCTGAGTGGCCAATTTTGTATTTTTTTCAGGGGAAAAAAAACTATGCTGTAAAATATTTCTTCCCCATCATATTAAAATATTTTATTCTATTTCCTTATCTTCATCAATATTAAAACTTAAATTTAAAAAGACTTTTTGTGAATTATTCTGGAATTTCTTTTACTGCAGTGCAAAAAAAAAAAAATGGTATAATACCCTAAATTTCTCTCACAGGGAGAACAACTACACCTGGGGGTAAGGGGGGAATTCAAGAGACACCTGGAGATGCTCCAAATGTGCATTTTCTTAATAATTAGCACATCACAGATCTAGTTAGCATCTCATAAATAATCATAGAGTATGTATTTAATGAATCATTTTACTTTACACTGTCAAAGGTTAACAAGAAAGCAAAACGGTTTGCTTATTTTAAAAATGAGACACAGTTGTTCTTTGGGTATGCCGTGACTAAATAATAATGAAATACAGCAAATAGGCATGCATCATACTAGTTTTAAAAACACCGATAGCAATAGATATATATGTATACATATCTGTCACACCTGTCAAAACACCCTATATTTATATATGCTAAAAAATAGCTATCTATATATGTTTATGTTGTGGCAAGCATATGAATATGCATGTGCAGTGTAATTGTATATTTCCTTTTCAATCCAAGACTTTCTGTCAAAATCTTGTCCTAAGTTGCATTTGGAAGGTGCGCACACTTCCTTCTTTTCTAATTTATATGGAAGAGGCTTTTGAAAACAGAGAACATCAATATTAATATCTTCAAAATTCCTTTTTATAGTACTCCTCTATTTTGTCCAAACTTCCATGAGGTTATTAATGAGGTTAATTTTGGAAATAATTTTGAGTTATTTATTGCTGTGTAAATCCCATCTCAAAACTAAGTGGGTTAAAACAATTTAAGATTTCTTATCACCCTGCGAGTTTCCTGGCAGTTCTTTTGCTGGCTAGTCTTGTGAATGCAGCAGAATGGGCTGAGATGGCCTCTGTCACATATCTGGGATCACAGATTGCTTGATAGTTGAGAATTGAAGAGAAGAAGCCACAGCCCTGGTCTAGCTCTCAAAGTTGAATAGTATTGTTTTTATCACCTTCCACTGGGCAAAGCAAGTTCCAAGATTAGTTCATACACAAGTCAAGAGGAAATGGGATCACATCTCTTAATGGTCAAGCTGAAAAATATTTTGAACACTTTATTCTAATTTCCACAATATTATGTTAGAAGAATAAATTAGCAACCAAAGTTATGTTTTTGTTAAATTGCATTTCTGATGGTTCACACCCACTTGGCCTGATGCTGACATCTGGAGTCATTCATAATAATGGCAAGAAATGAAATGAAATGAGATTCATCTGCTTCCAAGATACAAAACTCTCGATTATCCTCTCAATTCAGTGTTATAAAGTTCCACGTATCTCTAAAATAATTTTATTCTTGGATTAAAACAAAAAATCTGACACTTCTTTATAAAACTCTCTCATTCATACCTGAACTCCTTTTCCCTTAAATCCCCTGGAATAAAAGATAAAAACATATTTTTTTCTCAAGTTTAGCTTGTTTTGTTCTTACAAAAATAGCTTGCAATAATTTTTCTGGTGTGTCATCTTCCTGTTTAACTTTATTATCTACCTGTGGTCTATTTAATTTATAGTCTACTTCTATTTCAAACAAGGAAGCCTTGTACACTCTGATCTGTACACTACATTACTTTACTGTTTTGCTATATTATGCCTACCACCAATTAGTTAAAAAATCTTTTATTATCCATGATAATTTTTTTCAATTATGTTTGTAGAAGACAGAATATAGTTTCTGGAATCCTCCATTTCATTGGTAATATCTACGGGCTCCTGATTCTAGATATTTCATTTTTGGAGATATTGTCCTCAGAAATCCAACTTCTGGGTGAATGGAACAGCCTCTGCAAAACCATGACATGTGACTATTAAAGAAAAAGGGAATACAAGAGAAAAGATAACAGTAGGATTTAAGAAGGAGAAGAACTCGGAACAGATAGCTGGGCCAGTGATGTTCCTGAGATATCAAAGGTAGCATTGGCAACCAGAGTTGGAAAGCAATCACTCAAGGTGCAGAGGGAAATATTTTGTTACATACTTCTTAGCACTAAGGAAAATCTTTTGTAGAAAGTTTCTTGCAATATTACTCTGAGAGCAAATGTGTTTTAAACACACCAACCATATTTAAGTTATCTTTTTAATCTTTTACATTACACGAACTCTCAGAAGGTTGGGATATTGAACATGCATTTACAAAGTGAGTTTTCTCTGATGTTCAGTGCCACCCATATAGAATGGTGGGGCTTTCCTTTGATGCAGCCACCCCCAGGTAGATGTCATGCATATGTCCTATTTTGGGGGAGAAAGAGTTTCGCTTACACACATTAACAGGTGTGTATCCACATGGGTCAGTTGGAATACAGTGTGTTTCCTGGAATATGGCTTGTTTCTGATGTACACAGAAATCTTGAGAAATACATGATGTCACTTCTGCTGGACTGTTCCTAGGTGCCCCACAGGCAACTGAGAATGGATGTTGCACGGAAGCTAATGATTCTCACGGCAGGAGGCATGCTGGCTTTGATCCTTACCTCAGGGGCCTGCTGACTTACTGGAAGGGGGGACTACAGCACACTCCTACTTCCTTAGACTAAAGTGCTAGCATCTCTGCTTAGCACTTCACTTCTGTGGCTGTCTCCATGTCTTTCTCTCACCTGCTTTCTCATTCCCATCAAGGTCATCCCAGATGTAAATTCAACTTCTCCTTATCAAGTATCCGCTGGGGCTTGAAAGAGAGTCTAGTTCTTTTTTTTTTTTTCCCCAAATTGTTTTCTTAAAGGAATATAATCAGTGTCATAATTACACATAGGGCTTTCCATTTTACTTTTTGAAATCCTAACTTGGAAGTTGAAATATATTAATAGTGTCTGTTTCTTTCTCTTTCACTCAGGCAAGAATCACCCATCATGAAATAAACAAAATGAAGGTAAATTAAGTCCAAATTGTTTTTGGTTATGCACTTCAAACAGAGCATTATCAATTTGCAAGAGGAGGAATTATTCTTTTTTCTCCTAAATTAGTTGGACTGTCACTTAAAAACATCATGCATTTTATGCTATGGTGTCCATGAAAAAACATTTGAGAATATGCCTGTATTACTAAGTAAAATATTATAGGATGCCAGATGCGTGGTTTCTAAAGATGTTCTAACCTACTCAGTACCTTTTTATCCTCATCTATATTGTAAAGAATCTGTAGCATCTTGCTTAATACCAAATAATGAGACAATGAAACACTCAATAATTTTATGCATTTGATAGTTTACAAAGAATATTTTCATCTGCTCTACTGTCTGATTCTCAAACAGGAAAGTTCCATCCATAGACTTTCCAGTGTAAAAACTAAGTTTCAGACACCATAAAATTTTCCTTCAGTAATGAAATTATTATTGGTCTAAACTGGAATTAGAATTAAAATCCTCACGTCTGTCTCATACTAACTAAATATTTCAAATATATTTGTTGTTGATTTATTAACCTATCTGTGGTCTTATTGCTTCATCTTCTTCACCTTTCAACTTTACTTTTTTCTTTCCCTTGTTTTATGGTTCCATTGCTTTACAGACATTAATATCTATTAGATGCCTGCTATCATATAGAAACTGTGGGACAAGTAAAAAATAGCTCTGGCCCCTCTAATATTAAAGCTTATTGTTGAATGGGGGAAGAGGCAGAGAAAATATTGAATACATCTATGAAAAATTTCTATAAAAATATGTACATGGCACATTATTACTTATGTTTTTTTAACACACACTGGTTTTACTGAGGATTAAAATTATGATTACCTATGTTTTAAAGGATTAAAAAGATCAATTAATACTTAAAAGTTGAAATGAAATATGGAAATAAAATTCCTAAGACTCATGTTGAGTACCTGTCTAAAATTCTGAATAGTCTTACCATTTAAATTTTGCAAAATTATCCAGAAATATCGCATATTGTCAATATCATCTTCATTTCACACACACACACACACACACACACACACACACACACACACACACACAAGATCAAGGCAACCAGAAGACTTAAAAAGAAAACTTGCAGAATATCACATAGCTATGAAGTATACCTTGCTTCAGAATCTACGTTTTTCTTTAACACCATAATATCTTCTTTGGGAATGAAAAATTGAAATAGAAATAACCAGATTTCTCAGACAGGGGACTTTTGATATTTTGAGTTGGACAGTTATTTATGAGAAGGCTCACCTGTCTATTTGAGGATGTTCAGCCAAATCTAGGGGAGGGTACAAAATCCCTCCCAGTTGAGGATCACATGATAGAGAAGGACTTTGTTTTGAATTTGTTCTTGTTTTATTTAAACATGACTTAATAAATAGATAAGTAAATATATCATTCGTGTGCTAATGCTTTTTATGCACATAGGTACTTGCTCTGTGTCCTTGTCCTCTAAATTCTATCTCCAACCCCTGGTTAGAATAAGACATAACAAAAGCCAGGTCCAGGTTATATGTTTGCTGAAACATGAACAGACGAGACTCTATTTCCATTTTATCTCATAGTGTCAGAGAGCTGTGTATTTTGGTTAAGGAATGTCACCTTGACCACCTTATCACAAAGGAGGGGGCAACCTATCATGACAGTAATATGCTGAGAAACAACAGAGAAAGGTAAAAGCATGGAAATTCATAACAAGTTTGTTGAGACAAAATGTTACATGAATCAAATCAAATTGTTCAATATCATAAAAAACATTAAAAAACTATATACACTAATGTTTAAGCTAATATTTCTAATTCACCTAAATAATACTGTGGAGAGTAGAAAACAATTTTGGAACTATACTGCAAGTTTATTCTTAAAATATTCATATTTTCTTTTTTTGGGAAGTTCTAGAGAATGTAATGCATTCCCCTAAGTCCTAGACTTCACATATCAGAAGAAAACTAATGATCACCAACCGATCACCAAACATTCAAGGTTGTCATTTACTGGTGGCAAGCAAGCTGTAGGATTATGACCCTAAATTGATGTCTTTCTCATCCTCTTTTCTCATGAATTTGAAACATCTGTCATATCATGACTTTAGACTCCTTTTGAAACAAAAATAGATACACTGTTTGTCTCAGTGTATCTCCTTCTACAAACCAATACTCATGTTCATCATTTTTAAAAATGAGTAGTAGAAGAATATTAACTTGAAGATTGTTTATGTTTAATGAAAATCATGAACATTTATCACTCTTATTTAGATAATGGGAAGTAATAACAAGCCTTCTTGAAAACAGAGGATTCAACATAATAATCGCATTATATTAGTTAGAGATCATAGAAGATAAATCTAAGCATTTGTCAGCATGGCAAACCACCCAGGCATATTTCATTAGATGTTGTGAAAGGCACAGAAAACTGCCAATCATGTTAACAACTAACTTCTTTGAAAAGCAATTCAACTGAGTTTAATTATGACTAAGTGTATTTGAACTGGAAAAAAAAAAACATTAAATACACAAATGCTTCTTGGCAGACTTTTTAGTGTCTGTGGGGAAAAACGGTGCCCACTCAAAAGGAAGAAACCATTTAATAGATTCCAGAAGATATAAAATGAATCACTATGCAAATTTTGTTGCATTCAGTATAGAAAAAGTTTAATTTTATGGCAGAAAAATAGCAAAAGGAAAAGTCCATCTCTCATAGAGCAAGAAGGTAGATTAATAATGCTGCCGTTTGCCTCAAGTCAGGAATTTCAAAGATAGCCTAGATTCTTATATATGCTTCCTGTCCACCAATGCAAGGAGTTAAGCTAAAGTAATCAAAATTCAACAATCTCATGTGCATTACTCACTACCCATGCTCTTCTTTCTACTTGTGACAATGCTGACTCTATTGTATAAATCATCTCTTACTTTTATGAGCGCTTCTTTCATAAAATAACTGGTTTTATATGCATACATATAGCTTCTTGTTTTCTCTTCCTCAATCCATTTCTGATTTTTGCTCTGCAGATACATCTTAAATTGTACCCTACAGATCTCCAGCAGTTTTGAGGAGGTTCTTCTAAGACAGTCAGATGGTATTTGGGGGCATTGTTGATATTAGGGTTGGAAGGAGCTAATGAGTTTTCAGAAAGGAGAAACATTGTTTCTACCCAATATTGATCATAACAAATGCATTTTTTAATCTTCCCATGGAGGATCCCTTTAAGCAATTTTTACTATTGTAAACAACAATAATCATTATGATGAATAATGGAAACAATGAGTCCCAAAGTTTATACTTCTTTGATTCCTGTCTAATTTCTAACCACTTTCTTTTCTCATGGTTATTTCTTTCTTCAAGTTAATACTCATTGCTCCACATGCTGTCCATTTGGTTCTTAAAAAAACAAACAAACAAACAACAACAACAACAACAAAAACAAGGTAGAATTCCCAGAATACAGGTTCAAGTTTCCCATAACTGCATTATCTGTACATAGCCAACGCCCTCATCTTCCATTGCTATATATATCCAAATAACTTCTATGTGTACTTCTGAAATTAGCTAAAATGATTTTATTTCAAGATAGTTTCCCTATCCATGTAGACAAGGTAAACCTCTCAGTTCTCTTTGTTAAAAAGGAAATCAGTGATGAGTAATTTTATGTCATTGAATTCTTTATGTCTTTCTTTATGATAAGCATCCATTCTATAAAGATAGTGTTAGCCCTTGGATCAATTCAGTGCTTGGTTAGTTTGACTCAATGACTTGGAAGAAACTTGATTAAAAATAATCAATAGCGTTTCTTGAATAGTGTTCTAGAATAATAATTGCTTCAGACTAACTTAATCAAGCTTCCAAATATCTACCTTTTAAATTTTAGACCACTGGAAATTCCTCAGAAGCAGCCCAGGATTCTTTCAATCTGTGCTTTACTTTCTGTGCCAGGAGACTTGGGAATTTTCTGACGGATACCAGCTGCTTATAAATTGGCAGTTTTATCAAAGAGTACATTGAATAACTTTGGAACTATTTGACATCATTGTATCACCAGGTAGTTGATATAAGAATATATTATAATAAGAAAAAGATAAGCAAAACTTATGTTGAAGAAAAATAACCTTTTCTAGCCTCTTAATCATATGGGATGAATTGTACTATAATCGGTACTATTATTAAATTTCTTGGTGTTGAGGGTGGGGTTCTTCCGCATTCTTATGAGGTATATATCTCTGTCTCCCCTCTCTTCTAAAGCCCAATTTTAGGATCATACATATACTGGGTTACAAGAATGCTTGCATCAGATTTATGCCATGAGAAGAATGATATAAGCAAAATAATTTTTCTTGCAAAGAAATAATTTTGGAGGAAACTGGAAAGCATAAAGATACTTCATTTCAACTTCATCATGGATTGAAAACTAGATTAGGTCCCAACTAACTAAAGAAAATAATCCATAGTCAAGTGTGTGGGGAACCAAGAAGCACATAGAATGTGGAGTAGGAGGGGAGGAAAGGGCACAGGGAGACAGCCCTGGCAAAGGCCAAAGGAGCCCACCTTGGTCATTGAAGTCGGTGTCTAGATGCTGCTGCTGGGAACCTAATGAGAGAAACAAACACTGTTCCTGCAGTCCATGTTGAATTGTATGCCTTTGGATTATTGTTCAATAATTAAATTTTATTCACATCAAAAGAAAGCACTTCTAACTACTGTATTACTAAGCAATGTTAGAAAACTGGATGAAAAAAAATCATAAGAAATCTAAAACCCACAAATAGTTTCAAAGACATATCCAAACTTCTTCCTAAGTGCTTAGACCATTCAATTAATTTACATATTCAGAAATTTATATAATGCTTCCATTTTATTTATTTTATTTATAACAATTGCACATCATTTTAGCTACAATAAATTATTGATAATAACCGATAGAAGAATAGATCGTGTTAACTCAGGTTTATTTTTTTTTTAAATCATCTCTCTTTTTAAGAAACAGGAATATAATTCTCCATTCTGTGCAAGGCATAGCTTCCAGGAGATTTTATACCTCATCTATAGTAAATGTAATCTTTTTTCCTTGCCTTAAAAAACACCAAAGGGAATTACAGGAATCATTGGTTCACTGATTAGTACAAGCAGTGGACCTACATTATACTGCAAATCAGTTCTCTGAAGGGCTTTTATCTCTGGTCATTATTTGAGCACAGATGAATTTCTTAGCTATTTGGTGGTTGTTAGCCACCATAAAATAGGACAGACATGGAGCCATGGACAAAACCAACCCCAGAGTGGAAATAAGAAAAGACATGTAGTCTGGGGACAGTGCATTCCAATACCTCATTAAGAGAGCTCATAAGCAGGGGGGACTTCCTTATAGTCCAAATGTACACAGGCCTTATATACATACTATAAAATATACAAATTCAGAGATATCATCTTAAGGATGGCCCAGAGGAATATTTACTCAGAAACAAGGGCTGGTTAAGAGTTTTGACTACCTCCTAGAAATGAACAAAAATCTTAAATGCCATGCATTTATTTCTCATGTGAAGGAGGCTCCCTGTTAGTCAACCATACCCCCATTGTCTTAGAGTGTCCTTCAGCACTACAATATTCAAGAATGACTATGGTCTTTCCACTGTTCTTTGGAAATTTTTTTTTTTTTTTACAGATCCAGTGAGTCCATTCAAATGGAAAATGTTTCATTTCTACAAATAATTGCAACTGTCCACTTTGCTGGTGATGGAGAATGCCTTTAAGACACAGCTGTTAAAGTAAAAATGAGCTGGGCATACCATAGACATCTTTGATCTCAGTGGCTCTGGAGGCTGAGGCAGGAGAATTGCAAGTTCAAAGCCAGCCTCAGCAACTTAGCAAGGTCTCGTCTCAACATAAAAGATAGAAAAAGACCTTGGCCCATGCTTACTGGTTATAATTGGATTCTTTACCATATTTTCTTACAGAACTTAAGTGTCCCTGAGTTCAATCTCTAAAATCAAAAAAATCAATCAATCAATCAATCAATTATTTAATGAAAATGTGCTTCAGGGGAATGTAGCAATAAGAAATACTAAAAAGAACTTCAGGAAAGTATGTGAATTAAATAGTGATCAGCCAATAATTTCACCAGCCACATACTTTAATCGATCAAGTATAAAATAACATTTGTCCTTTTTCTAGGCTAACTGTAGCAACTAGTTCTAAATATAACAACAAAGTACATAGTAGGCACTCCATATATGTTAGTTAGTTTTAAAATTTGTAATAGGTTAGCCTTCACTGGCAGGTTGATTTATGATAGTCCTGTCTTAAGTGCTAAATTGTAGAAGACTCAGAGACAGTTTTCCTGATCAAATAGAAATTGTCTAGATATATTGGAGATGCCTGTCACAGGAGAAAGAAAGGCAATAGTGAACCAGATCTGGCCAACAGCAAACTGTGATCTGAAGAATAGATAAGCAGGCCATTGACTTACAGAAAACAAAACTCTTTCTTTTTTTTTTTTATGGTAGAAACATGAAGTATCAGGACCAAACGCTTCTTCCTCTGTGTGGGAAACTGATACAAGGTGTCCTGGTGTTACAGAGCAGGGTCCTGCAGAGTAAATGAGCCAGCACAAAGACCTGCCCTTCAAATCCCAATTCTTGTTATCAAGTCAGAAAGATTTCAGAAACCTTGCTCAGAGTAAGTGGAATGAGTTTATTAAAGGGATAGGACAAAGGAAAGGGGACATCCACAGGGGAGAGAGTGGGTTATCTCAGAGAGGCAAGGCAAGGGACAATATGCTCCTCCTGCATACTCCAGTTTTATTGGTGGACCCAGAGAAATTTCCAAGAGTCCCGCCCAGGTCCACCTCTTGACTTTTGACTGACAGCAAAAGGACATCAGACTTTTAAGTCCCCACTGCCATGAAAATTCTAGGTTACCTTGGTCCATGCTGACTGGTTGTAATCGATTCTTAACCATATTCTCTTGCAGATTTTATGGTTAGGTGGAACTATCCTTCTCTCCGAGAGTTTCAGGATCTGATCACGAAAGTCTCCCCCTTCAGGGTTACTTGGGTTCCTTTTATCAATATTATTTGGGGCCTACATTTTTTCCTGCAGTTAACAGGTAGTTGGCTGAGGAATGTGGCAGGGCTACAGGTAAATTGTTTCTTGGAAAAGAGAACATATGGAGGTCATTTTGTAGAATATAGTAAGATAATACAAGTATAAAATAATAATATGATACTATAAATATAAAATTATCCTCTTAACTTCGTGTTCCCACCATCTTCATCTGTCTGTCCCCTAGCATTGGGGAAGGTGGAATAAAACCTTTCCACATCTTCCTGGAGGAGTCTAAGGAAAGTTTCTAAAAGCAGGAAGTTTTTCAAGGGCTATGGGCAATACAGAGTACGTAAGGGTTATGAATTGGAGGCAGAGAGCAGCATATATAAAATCATAAAAATCAGAAAGGAACATGAATCTAGGAAACTTGAGCAGAGCAATTTTGCTGCGGCATGAAATGTAAGGAGGGTTAGGATTCTAAAATGGTAGAATTGAGTTTGGACTGATAGACAATAAACGGTTCATAAAATAGGACCTCAGTGATGTTGAAGGGTTTCGATTGCATCGTGTGGCAGTATTATCCCCCAGAAATGTAAACTTGAAACTGTATGATTACATTTGCGGTTTCCACAGACTTTATCAGACCAGCCTCCTGCTGCTGTCCTAATTCCAGGCTCCTGCATTTCACTGATATTCACATCCTGTTTTCCAGGATCTCTTTTTCCCTGTGGCTTCTCAGGTTGGTATGGGACGTGGCCACTCAGGGACAACACTGTATTTAAGATCAAGGAAATAATATGTCACCTTCCCTTGACTCCTTGTCCTGACACTGAATGGACTTGCCTGACCAGTTCTCCCACAGGGCTGAGTCCCTTCATTCTGTTTGTTAGTCCCTCTACAACTTTCTTTCCCCAAGGTCTTTGTCATGGTGTGTCCTGAAAAGCTTTCTATGCAGGGCATACCATGAAAAACAAGAATAGACAGAACAATTAATGAAGGGAACCCAAAGAGTCAACTGCAGAAATCAATTTTGTGCTTCCATTTCTTATCCAATGTGTCTTCATTTATATTTCAATATCCTGTCTCAGCTTAATTTTAGAGAATTTATTTCCACATCAAAATCCTTTGAGATGGACCTAAATAAATGTAAATTAAAATGAAGATTGCTGTTGCTATCAGCTTTCCATATAGATTTTAAACTTAATGGGGATTTAAAGACATTTCTTCCTCATCATTCTTAATGGAATCCAGAATCAACAGCCAGCAAAACTTCAGTATTTGAATGCAGTTATAGGTTCTACTCTACATAGTTTCCACTTTATTCTTTTTATTCTTGAGCTAGGAGTAGCAGAGACACACAAAATACTGAAGTCAAGCATTCCTCCTCTTATCAACCGTGATTTCTGAGGTTACCGAACTTCTTTAACCCTAATTTTTCCTGCTCTGAAACTCTAAATTCAACATAGTCACCTCTTTTGCTTCTTGTGTCATTTCGATAAAAATATAAGCAATGACATGAACACAGTGGTAGTTATTGTGTATTCAATGGCTAAATTTTAGATATTCTAGGGGGAAGATAGTCAACACAGAAATATGAGAATATTTCCAAAATCTAGCAGAAAACATCATTAGCATTTAAGACTGTCATGAAGAAGGACTATGATTAAGAGGGAGCATGTTTTGTTGGACTTGGAGGAATATGTAAATAAGAGAGAGGAGATCATGATAGGTGGGCAAGCACAAGGAAGTCAATTTTAATTCATTGTCATACAAATATTTACTATAGCAATCAGGCACTCAGTTAATGGATTAAAAAAAGGGCTAAAAAGGTTAGAAAACAGAAGTGCAAACAAGAGTGAGGCAAAAGTTGGCTGAACTTAGAATTTTTTTTCCCCCAGTGGTTTTCCATGTCTCACTTTAAGAAATTGTGATGCATGTGTCTCTGCAGCAGCAAGTCTGTGTACGTACTAATTTGGCCTTATCACAACACAATTTATACCCAGAGAACACCAAAGAACTAGGTTCTATTTCTTCCAGTGAGGTATTTTTGGAGAATGTTTCTCTGATACCTTCAGGAGAAAATTCACAGATTTTATTTTATTTTAAAAATGAATTGAAACCTTTCCAGGTCAGGTGAGTCCCCCGGGGACATGCAGTGGTAATGGAAATGCACCTGTGCATCCGTCTTTGTAAATATTTGTTTTTGTGGTTTATGATGTGTTTAGTGTTTCCAGGCTATATGAAGTCAAATTATAATTTGAAATGTGTTTCCATAAAAAAATTGTCTCTAAGTTATAATAAATTATCAGAAACTTGTTTAGGTGAAAATGTGATTTTTTCTCTATTCCTACATGTCATTAGACATGGACTTCTATTTCCCTGTTGGATGAGGGTGACATGTATCATATTCTCACCAAGGAAGCTCTTCACTAATTTGTTATTTTATGGAATCCTCATAAAATAATATTACTTTTGAGGACAAAATATGGTTTCTACTTTATAGAAAGAACAACAAACTAAGAATCAGGAAGGTTAAGTAATATAAGTATCTGAGTTGTTGTAGTTCAGTTTCAAAATTAGACATGCCACTAGGTGCCATGGTACACACCAGTAATCCCAGCAACTTGGGAGGCTGAGGCAGGAAGATTGCAAGTTCAAAGCCAGTTTCAGCAACTCAGAAAAGCCTTAAGCAACTTAGCAAGATCCTGTCTGAAAATGAAAAATAAAAATGGCTGGGGATATAGCTCAGTGGTAAAGCACTCCTGCGTTAAGTTCCCAGTACAAAATATATATATGACATGACTAAATTGAATTCTTACCTAGGTCTTTTTTACACTGACTCAACCAACTTTAGTAATTCTTAAGAAGCCAAGATGGTCTGCAGCAATGAAATATAACTCATAAAGAAGACTGATTACAAGAGGATTTCAGTCTGCTGGAGAAGATGATTTCTGTTTTCCTCTGAACTGTGAAAATTCAAATTGCAATATGATTTCTAATCCATAAACATATGACTTTTACAATAATTAACACGTTATTAATATGCAAATATAGTTTTCTTTTGACATGTATTCCAGACATTTAGATATTCTCATTTTATATTATATTTGAGAAAGTAGTATAACAGGTATTTGTGGATGAAAATATAAAATTTTAGGTTTATATGGAATTAGTCACCTAATTCTTCTTGTAAGTGGTTCTCTTATGCCAAGTAACTGGCAGTCAATGGAGGCGCCAAGGATGGGAAACGTTATCACATTTCCACTTCTTCAACAGCTCATTCTCCCAGGGTCTCTAAGATTGGGGTGAGGGACTGGGAACAACAGCTCTGCTCTCCTGTATGCAACTTCATCCAGCAACTCAACCTGCTTTTCGATGTCATCCAAGGCCACCTCCTTCTCCTGTCCTTCCTAGTCATCTCTAATTTTGACATCAATATTGTCACAGTGACTTAGCCTTCAAGAAACATTTTGCATTATGATGAACAGACAACTCTCCATCATGGGAACCTGTGCTGTGGCATGTCCCCAGCCTTCCTACACATACATGCACTGCAACAAGTGCTTGCCATATTCCAGGTGACATGAAACCATGGTAACCCCTGAGTCATGAGGCTAGAAATAGCAGAAAATGACCAAAGAACTGTCAAAAGTTAATGGAATTTTTTAAAATAAATGCTTAATATCAGAAGAAGACAAATCTTGATCAAGAACTCTTTTCTAAGTAACAGAAGAAAATTGATATTAGAATCAGGAAAATATGATCCACTCCCCACATGTATCCTCATGTGCTGTTTTTATTTTTCTCCTCCTTGAATTGTGAGCTCCCTTACCTGGGTCTGCTTTTATCTGTTATCTGCTTTTCCAGCTCTATCTATCATCAAAAAAGAATGTTTGTTAATATTTTTTTCTTTAGCCAGAATAAAATGAAATTATGATGTTGTTGTAGTAGTTATTTTTTGGTAGACGTGTTATGTTTTAGACTCTATGTTAAATACGATATAGGTAGATAGGCAGACACATATATCTTCACTTAATGTACACAGCAATATCCACTGAATCGTGTTATAATGCCACCCCATGTTATAGACAAGGAAATGGAGGCTTAGAGATGTTGTTGGATGAATTGTGTCCCCTCAAAATTTATACTTTGAAGTCCCTTTCTCCATTTATCTCAGAGTATGACTGTACTTGGAGACAGGATATTTATGTGGTCATTGAGTTAAAATGAGGTCACTAAGGTGGGCTATAATCCAGAGGGACTGGTGTCCTTACAAAACAAGATTTGGGCACAGAGACAGAGATGGAAGATAATGTTAAAAAACAGGGAGAAGACAGTCATCTGTAAGCCAAGAAAGGCAGCCACAATGGAAAACAGCCCTGCCAATACCTTGACTTTAGACTTCTAGTCTTTAGCACTTAGAAAAATAAACTTCTGTTCTTTATTTCACAGTCTGTGGCACCTTGTTTTGGTCATGCTGGAAACTGATACACGTAACATATATTTTCCAGTATCATGTATGATATAATGATAAATGCCAGAATTAACAACCAGATAATGCATTTCCTAACACCATTTGTTATTCTATTGTTAGATTCCCAACTTAAACGGAGGAAATGACTACTAAAATTTTGCACCTCCTCATCATCTCTAGTCCTGTGGCACATATATAGAAGCACATAAATTAATGGTTGAATAAATAATGAAACTAGGAAAATAGAAAATGAAGTTGAGCTGCAGGCCTTCTACCACCACCCTCTTAGGTTATGCAGAATAAGAGCATATGTCCTTTCTTTCCTAATATTCTTATATCTATATATTAATATTTCTTAACCAAGGGCAACAATTAGACATGTGGCATTGTCTGCAGACATTTTTGATTGAAACAATTGAAGAACTGAGTGTTACCGGTATGTCCTAGGGAGCAATTGAGACTATTGAAAATCTGCTACAACGCACCAGCCAAACCCTCATAACAAATCATTAAGTCCCAAATAGCAAGTGCCACAGATGAGAAGAACTCATCTGTTTGTTATACATGCATATCATACATATTATTTTTCTTTAGAATACTTCCTGAGGACAATGTATATTCAGTCATTCTTTTTAAAAATATTTTTTAGTTGTAAGTGGACACAGTACCTTTATTTTATTTTTATGTTGTGCTGAGGATCGAACCCAGGGCCTTCCACATGGAAGGTGAACACTCTACCACTGAGCTACAACCCCAGCCCCATTCAGTCATTCTTATGCATACAATTGCATTTTTCTCAGAAACATCCACAATGATAGGCTTGCAATGATGTCATAGTTCACTTTTTGGGAGTCCTCTCCGTCCACAGTGTACCTTTTGTCTATGCACCTATCCATCATGAGAGAGAGGTGAGTTACAAATTCACATTAAATGTTACCAACACATGCTTCTCTAAACAATTAGGCCTACTTGTGTAATGGTATCCAAATTCTGTGGGAGGCAAAAACTCTCTCTTCTAGGGAAGCCATCTGCTTCCCCCCATGAAATGACTAATGATCTGAAGTTCCTGGATGTTCTGATCATGTTCTCAGTTCAACTAAGCATTCTGTGAAATTCACATGGGGACTGGCTCAATAGCAGCCTTCAAAGCATCATCTACAGCTCTAAAAAAAAAAAAAAAAGATGGTGGGGGCAAGGGTGGTGATTTCACGTGCATTTAAGCACCTTGAACAAAAATATATCAAAAACATCTTTACCAAGGCTTTATGCTCTCTATGCAGTTTCTTAAAACATTAATTAGAACTCATGATGACTGAAGAGACCTCATAGTCAATATATAACCTTAAGACAACTAAACTGAAGACAGGAGACATGACCTGTACTAGAAAAATATTCAAGAATAAGAAATAGAATTTAGAGAGGTTAAGTATATATTCATCCCTTAGCATCAATGGGGAATTTTTTCTGGGACTCCGTGCAGATCCTAAAATCCACTGAGGCTCAAGTCTAACATAAAATGCCACCGTATTTTCACATGACGTATACATATCCTCCTGTGTACTTTAATCATTTCTTGATTACTTATAATACCTAGTACCTTATAAACGCTATGCAACAGTAGTTGTCACACTATATTATTTGGGAAATAGCAATAAGGAAAAACGTTTGTACATGTATAGAACGAATAAAATTGTTTTTCAAATATTTTCCATCTACTCATGTGTGAACATGGAACCTGCAGATACAGAGAACCAACAAGAACAGGTAATAATGATGGAATCAAGATCTCAATTTCATTCAGATTCCACTGTAATTTACAATTAAATGCCATAGTTGGTTTGAAGGCTATATCACAGATCATTCCTTAGTGAATATGCCAGTTCTCTTGAAAGAGACCAGGCCAGGTGCAGTGGCACACGCCTATAATCCCAGTGGCTCGGGAAGGTGAGGCAGGAGAATTGCAAGTTCAAAGCCAGCCTCAGCAAAAGAGAGGTGCTAAGCAACTCAGTGAGACCCTGACTCTAAATAAAATACAAAATAGTGTTGGGGATGTGGCTTGGTGGCCGAGTGCCCCTGAGTTTAATTTCTGGTACCAAAAATGAATAAGTAAGTAAATAAATAAATAAATAAAATTTTCAAGAATGAAGGTACCATAAATGATACATTTTTTCCTTGGTCACAATCCTTTCCAAAGTGCTATAAGCAGTGACAGGTATATAGTAGAAACTTAATTAGGTATCTGTTGACTGACTTAATGAACAAAGGCACAAACATGTGGAGGAAATTTGCCAAAGGTAAACGGTAAACGTCTGCTAGCTTTCAAAACCATATTTCTTTATTGGCTAAAGTCATACAGGGAAAATGCTTACTGGAAAATAAAACAGAGGTTATATCTGCTAAATTTTATCATTCTATATCCAATAGCACCAAAGTATAATGGCTTACGATAACAATTCATTTAGTTTTTCATTTTTGGCAATGTAGACTTGCTGTGTCTCCTCTTGTTGGGCTCCTTCAACGGAGTGAGATCAATTAAAGCTGAGGTACACAGTTCTGCTGAGCTTGGGATAATCACAGGACTTGGACAGGAGAAAGAGTGGAAACATCAGGGGGCCATCAGCTTTATCACCATGTCCTTAAGCTATATTCTAATTTGAAAGAAGTCATGGGGCCAAAAAAAAAAAAATGTAATGGGTGAGGAAATACATTCTACCTCTTCATGCAAAAAAAAAAAAATCTTCAAAGTTGCATGAACAAAGGAAGAGGATACAGGGAGGATGCTGACTGGGTCATTTTTGCAAATAATCTATTACAGCAGGAAACTGAAAAACAATCTATTTCCCCTTCTTTGTGATTAATGGATTAGTAAATTAAACACAGTGCTATCTGTTTGATCATTTGATACAGAAACCCACACTGTGTTTATTTGGAGGAAATACAAAGATTTATAACAAAGATTTTCATTATTGCATTAATTATATTTAAAATGTTAGTATAAATTATCCTTGGTCAACAGCCAAAGACGGTTGCTACCATTGGAAAAGTTGCAAGAAGCAAGTCAGATTTCAGAAGCACTGACTGCAAAAGCTCAATTATTTAAATCAAAAACCCAATGCAGATGATCAAATAAGTAGTTGACAGTATTTGATCTGGAGCATAGGGAACCATCTGCTCTTCTATAAGCTAAAGCTTAATAATAAATGCAAGACAACCACGTGCACATTTACAATTCAAATACAGGCTGCATTATCTAGCCTTAATTCTAATGCATTCAGAATCTAAATCTATAGAACACTGTGGATTATCAGCATAGGAACAAAAAACTCACAGAAAAGATTTTCATGGATTTTTTTTTCCCCTCCCTGAGATCTAAGTTTGGCTTTAGATCCAACAGAAAGAGGAAATGATGAAGCCTAAGTTAAGTGAAGTACATTTGCTTTTTGACAATTGCATTATAGTAGTGAAATCAATATTTGGAAATTCTGGGAGGAAAAAGAGGAAAAATGTTTGAAGTTAGAGGAAATATACAGAAACAGCATTGCATTAAATTTAAGAAGAGAATTATATTTATCTTTCAAAACAATGTGGAGCACTCCTTCAATACCAGCTACCCAGGAGGCTGAGGCAGGAGGATCTGGAGATCAAAGCCATCCTCAGCAACTTAGTGAGGCCCAAAACAACTTAGCACAATTCTGTCTCAAAATAAAATGTTACAAGGGCTAGGAATGTGGCTCAGTGGTTGAATGCCCCTGGATTCAATCCCTAGTACCAAAAAATAAAATTGAAAAGAATCCCAGTTTTAAAGTAATCATGATACATGTTTTTAAATTTTTTATTCTGAGTCATATGAGATATCAAATTTCTAAAGAATATTGTTCCTAAGATATGTATTTTTGTCAAAATAAACAAAACCGTTTCTCTTTCTATATCTTAGTAGGAAGTTGAGATCATGAAGGCATTAATCACATATATACTTGAGGGTTTTCAGAACACAGCAACTCAAGCTTACAATTTCATGGACTTGAGACTTTGCAAGAAACTATGAACCATAAATATAAGATTTGCAGTCTAGGTCCTGTGGTCCTATAGTCACACTGAAATATCATTCTCAAACTTCTGGTTTCAGAGTGACTATGACCTGCAGGGATTCTTTTATAGTTCAACTATGATCACACCCATGACAGCAGACCTACTCCCTGACCAAAGGAAAAAAAAAATCATGTTATTGATGTTTCCAATCATACTTTCTTTTTTTTTTTTTGTAGTTATAGATGGACAGCACACCTTTATTTTATGTGGTGCTAAGGACTGAACCCAGTGCCTCACATGTGCCAGGCAAGTGCTCTGCCACTGAGCCTGAGCCACATCATCCCAACCCAACAAATGATATTTTCCTAAAAGACAATAAAAGGTGATCTGTATAGTTTAAAAGAATGGGTGAAAAATGATGGGTGTCCATAATGTGTATATTTTACTTTTAAAGTAACTTAAACTTAGATCCAACTTCTTCAAAACCTTACTTTAGAAATAGTCACAGAAAATGATTTAAGATTATCAGAATCAAGTACTCTGAGAAAACAAAATGATGTTGTTTTAGTCAACTTTTTAACTGCTCTGACTAAAAGACCTGACTAGAACCATCTTGGAGGAGGAAAAGTTTACTTGACAGCTTACAGTTTCAGAGGTCTTAGTCCATCAAAGGCAGGCTACAGTTCTCCAGGCTGAACATGGTGGTGGGAGAATGTGGTGGAGGGAAGCAGCTCACATGGTGATCAGCAAGCAGAGAGAGAGGCTCCACCCTCCAGATACAAAATATCCCCAAAGCCACGCCCCCTATTAACCACTCCTCAAGCCACACCCCACCTGCCTCCAGTTACCACTTAGTTAATTCCAACAGGGATTAGTTCCCTGGTTAGGTTAATGCTATAAATCCAATCCTTTCCACCTCCAAACCTTCTTGCACTGTCTCACATTCGAGCTTTTGGACACCACACATCCAAATCCTAACAGGTGTCACTCCAGTAATGTAAGCATCACATTGGAGCTCTGCAACTGTGTAAGAGGGCCTCTGCCTGGGCCTCCATCAAGACAAGGATTCTCCTTAAGGTCACAGACAGACACACCTGTGAATGTTGGTGCTGTCTTGATTTCATTCAGATGAGAGGTTCCTCCCTCTTTCCCTATATTCTTTTGATCTGATTTTATTTTAAAGAAAATGAGACTAAACTGGACATGGTGGCCTAAACCTGTAATCCCAGCAGCTCTGGAGGCTGAGGCAGGAGGATTCCAAGTTTAAAGCCAGCCTTAGCAATTTAGAAACTCAGTGAGATCTTGTCTCAAAATTAAAAAATTTAAAAAAACCCATTTTTTAAATGCAGGGAGTGGGAGGGGGAGAGGCTAAAGATGTGGCTCAGTGGTTGAGTGCCTCTGGGTTCCATTCCTGGTACCACAAAAAGAAAAAAACTAAAAAGAGTAAAAATGGTGATAATGAAAATCATTAATATCAATGAATAATGTTATTCATTCATTCTCCACTTATTCTAGATTCATTAAAAGATTTCCTCCTGGGAAATTAGAGTTCACTGCTAAAATTCTTACAATGACTGGCTTTAACAGTTTCTTTGAAAGAATTTATTCAAGTGAATTAAGGAAAATATTGTTTTAATTAATTAATTAATTTATTTATTAATTTATTTATTTAGTCTTGCCTAAGATGACATTTTCAGCTCTCTGAAAACTTGGTGCTATCAGAACTTTAATTAAATCATAAATGATATATCTGTTGAATCAGGGTTATTTCTTGTGACAGTTTTATTTCAAAAATTCAGGGATGACAGAATAAAAGTCCCTTCCTTTTTTTAAAGCATATCAGTTATTTCATGACATATTTGATAATGCAACTTTTTATATTTCTCTTCAAAATATTTAGAAATCATGAGTAAACAAAAAAATAATGATACATATGATAAGATGTAAGTCACCTTTACTCAAGAGGAAAAAGAGAATGAAGAAGGAGGAGGAAAAATATACAATGTTTACTTACTCCCTAATCACTTTGGATTTTACGCTCTTTTCATTTTTGATAGTTCACATATTGACACAGGCCACCTATTTAATAGAGGTCGTATATTAAATAACAGAAGATATTTAGTGCATCTCAAATTGGAAACAATTAACATTGTAGAATTGCTGAATAGGATGTACTATTGACTAGTAATGCTCAAACACCTGAAAATTGTTGGCACGAGTGCACACACACTGTTTTAAGATTAGTTATGAGTAAGACTGACTTCATGAGGAGCATTCTCATGCTTTCCTTCTATGGAACTATATGTTTTTCAAAAGCGTCACTCAGCCTTGGATTTTTGGAAGTCAGAATATGAGCCAGAAGCCTCATTGCTGCCTGTAAAGTGGGAATGCGTCTATACCTCAACCTTACACCCTTGGGTAGATTATAAGTAATAGTATGTGTTGGTCCATTAAAGAGTTCATAACTGAGGTTGCTAAAAAGCATATTGTTTCTTACCTGAAAAAACTATAAAAGTGTGTATAAAAGATTATTGGCTTCAGAGTCTGAAATTTGTAGGTAATATAATATGTAATAATATAATATGCTTGAAGATTCTACCTAATATTCGATATTTTGTATTTAGTTTCTTATACCCTATTTATCTTGTTGGATACCCAGAAATTCTGTTTCCCATTAAGAACAGAACACCTACAAATTTTAAAGAAATACTTGTGAAACAATGGACTGCTACAGTTGAGTTTGAGATAATGGAAGTGATGATAGTAAAAACAAAATTAAAAAAAATTATACCCTATCCAACTACTCTATGGCAGAGCCTTATCATCCATACTAGATATTCAGTTTTAAAGACAAAAAGTTATTTGCGATATTTCCCTATTTCCTCTGAAAGCGTCATATAGATTTCATTCCAGGCCTGCAGTGAAACATTTTATTTTTCATGTTGGCAATACTCTAAATATTCACAACTGCACATCTGTCAAAAAAAGCACCACAGCAAGTGTTTAAGCCACAAAGGAGGAAAAATTCCTTGAGCGGTCCTTGAAGAAATCACAATGCATGTTCCATGCAATTGTTCTAGCTCTTAAGCTAAAATTTCTGACCTTCAATAAATAAATAGCTTTTACCTAATGAAGAATATTCAGAGAAGAACAAAAGTATTCATTATTGAAAAAAAAAAAAAAAAGCAAAGTGTTATTCCGCCTTCTCTCTTAGGAACTGTTCCTGACGGCACAGTTCTTTTGATGGAGATTTATCGTAATACAGATTTTTGTTACTTTTCCAAATCTCTTTTCAATGTCAAGTTTTTTGTTGTTGGCTTGTTTTCTTTTTCTTGTTTCCCTCCTTTTCTTACTATGTTTAGCAAACACTTTTTTTGTTGTTGTTGTAAAAACTTTCCCACCTAAATCCTGATGATTTAGAAGGCATTGTCACAGAAGTAATAAATGTCCTCCTTCTAATTCATTGCAAAGACACACGACCTACATTTTAAAGTCTGGACTCTGGAGACACATCAGCATGTGGTCATAATAATTTTAAAGTATAATGACAAAATATGAGTCCTCAAAAAAAATATATATATACATGTTGTGTGTGTGTGTGTGTGTGTGTGTGTGTGTGTGTGTGTGTGTGTGTGGTGTATTAGTAACACTTCAAGGTTTATCACCTGATCTTATTCTCTTATCCTGAGTCTTTGTTTTATGATTTATTTTTTCTGGATTTATCAACCATGTATAATTTTCATATTATGTCAAAGCTAAAAACTAAAAGACCTCTGCAAATATAACCATCTAAGGTCTTATAGGATAAAGCAAATCATCCATGAGAACTCAGTTAGTTAGACAAGATTATCTCCTGTGCCTTCGTTCTTAAATATAAGAAACATTTCCCCTGAAACATCTGGAGCTTCCTTTAATGGTATTTAAATTATATGTCTGCAACCAGGAGTCTCGAATCACAATCTTGAAACCAAACATGATTTGTAAAGAGCTCATGATTACAAGATCAAAAAGACTACATTAATATGACATCAGCTCATTAATTTGTACCTTCATTCCTGCCCTCCTGCAATTTAAAAATAGCTTCGCTGATTATGGCAAGGTTTTCTTCCTTTTGGACAAAAAAAAAAAAAAAAAAAAGGTAGCATAATTGAATTTTTCAATGTTATCTTTGATGAACATTTAGAAACTCAGAGCCTAATCTTATCTTAGAAAATTTGAATTTATCTGTATAAAACTGGAGAAGAGCATAGATCTGAGGAGGAACACAGATTGAAAGAGCTGCTGTACATTTCAAAAGTTACTGTCTAGAAGTTATTTCAGGTTAAGCGTGAGCAGGTACTTGACATTTTACTTTTCCGTTTAACCTATTTGTGCTTCTATGTTCTTCCTGAGAACTCAGAATTATTTTAAACAAATATATCTGAATCTCTGAAATCTCATTCTGACAGAGTGATACAGATGTCTCTCTGTCAATAATCTGATCAGTCCACTTACATATATACATAAATACGCACCACACCACACACACACACACACACACACACACACACTAAGGGAATCATGAAGCATTTTGCATGTCATTTCTATGGCTTTTACAAGACTACACCCTCAAGAGTCAGGGACCTCCTTCAGCATAAGATGCCTGGCACTTGGTTAGTGCTAAATTAAATATATGTTGGATAAATGAAAGTTTCCGTCTCGTGATTCCAGACATGTGATTTAGTTCTCTGAGCATCAGGTTTCAATATGAGTAATTGAAGATCATCATACTTTCTTTAGTAGTTTGCTGTGGGAATTAAATCAGGCCATCTATGAGAACAAATTTCCCAAATTATAAAGTGACATAACAAAGGGAAGATTATCACATCTCTCGGCTAAAAATAGATTTCTGAGAATTGACAGTTGAATTTGAATACCCATTTTTGTCCCTCTCATTGCTTCCACTGATCTCTGTTTTTCATATCTTTCCTCCAGCACACAGCAGTCATGAGAAAAGCATTCCAGAGTCATTAGCTCACCTTTCACCCCCTTCTCAGCACATTTGCTTCTTATTTGTAATTTGTTTGTTATTTGTCATTTTAAAGGAAAACCTGAAAAATAAGTCCTTCCCATAGTGATTTTAATTGTCCTAAATAGTAGGCATTCTTAGGCATGGCTTCAGAGTTAAGATTGGAGTTTAAGGTCCAAATGTTCTTCCTGTCACTTGTTGTGTTGTATTAATCAAGTTAGTTAACATCTCTGACAGTTTGCTTATTGTAAAATTGCAAAGGTAATTCTATTGACCACTACAGCAGAGTGAAGAACAAAATGAGCTATTTCCATGAAACACTCAAGCAGCATCAGTATGGAACACTCAAAAATAGTAGCAGCAGTAGATAGTTGTGCCATTTACATTTGTATTATGTCCTTTATATTCCTGTTCCCAAAGAAATCAGAGTGCTGCTATCTAAATGTGATTTGTTCTTAGAGTTTGTGCATTTGCTGGTCCTGGTTTTTCTTGCCATGGAGAACATATATTCTGTAGCACAAAGCAAAACGTGGATTGCAAAGTTGTAATTTTATACAAAAAAAATGTAAAATTATTTTTAAATAAATAAAATAGCACAGTAAATCATTTAATGACTTATAGCAATGTTACTCAGAGATAGATGAGAGATATTATGCTTTTTATACACTTCGATGATTAGATACCCCTAGATAGACTCATATCACATTTATTTTTTAAAAGATTGTTTAAATAACTACCATAAAAAAAACACCATTCTTCGGTGAATCTTTCAAGGAACATTTTGTGATTTTTAAATACAAAGTATACCAATGAGATATTTTGAAATTTAAAAAGCACATGCTATACAGGGGAAAAGCATTTAATTGAACAATCTACTCTTGCTTTTTTTTTTTAATCATGAATTTGTTTTTGCACCATGCTTGTCACCGGAGACTCTTACAACAGGACAAAAAGCAACAGTATAGCTTGCACATAATCCAAAGATTCCCCGTGGAATGTGATAGTTCGCTAAATTCTGGCTAAGTGTGGGAGGACTCCAGAGACTGTCTGCAGGTAGCTTATTATGTTGCCATTATTTCAAGTCCAAGCTAATGGTGCGTAATGGTACATACCACTTTAATGAGTAAAGAAAAACTTACATAAAATAAATGGTCCATCAAATGCAAACAACAATAACAAAAAAAAAGAAGATGCATTAACAGGTATGATTATTTCTCTAGTATTGGATGAAACAAGCCCTGTATATATTCTTACAATTTCTTGGAAGTTCCCAGAGGGAGCCACTTTCCTCCATCATTCATTTTAACCTCTCCATAGTGATAATCCATCATTATGAAAGCAAGCATCTGAAAAGACTGCAATCACCCTGTAGAAGTCCTGCCTTCCATCCATTTAAATGATAAAGTTTGACATTGCTGATGATTTTGAATTGCAAAGAATTAAGGGAAAATAAATTTAAATTTGCTAAATGGTTAGTTTTAAAAATCTGCTGTATGTTGACAGTTGAACTGAAATGAATTAAATGGAATAATATATTTTATCTTGTGTATGTCTAAATTATTAATCTCAAACCAGTTCTGCAAAATCAATATCATTATCCCCATTAAAATCAGGAAAATTGAGACATAGAAGCAATGTCAGCATTGGCTAACGTTCTCCACATATGAATGGTTGATCTAGAATTCTACTTGGAATCCATGCCTATCAGACTCCTAAGATTTATCTATTTCCATTACACAACTACAAATAAGAAAGTCAGTAATCATTTAGTTGTAAAAATAACTTGGTTCACCATGAGCCCAGTTTGGTGCTCAGGATTTTTGTGTATTTTCTCATGACTCACTTTCTCAAAGCTGCCTGGTTGTAGATGATATACCATAATATAACCTCAAGGCAATGAGGAAGATAATGTCTCTAACATCCTGAATTATCTGAAGAATGAAGAGATGAATGAATCAATGAATGAATGACTAGAAGATATGGTTGAAGCCCTTAAGTTTATCTGATTTAACTATAAGCTTTAAGTGAGATCAAGATAGGAATGTAAACTTATAAATTGTTTTATACTGTGTGTAATTGTTTTATAGTGTTCTTAGCTAAGTGATTTTGGTAGACTGGAAGTGGGGCCAAAGGAGACCATATTTTAGCAGAAACATTATGTTGAAAATATGATCACTTGTTATTTGTATGAAATACAAAAATACTTCTAATACTGTCTTAACATTAATTTACTTTTTTTAAAGAGAGAGAGAATTTTTAATATTTATTTTTTAGTTTTCAGTGGACGCAACATCTTTATTTTATTTTTATGTGATGCTGAGGATTGAATCCAGTGCCCTGTGCATGCCAGGCGAGCGCGCTACCGCTTGAGCCACATCCCCTACCCCACATTAATTTACTTTTTAACATCCACTGATTGCCTCTCTCTCTCATCATAAAGACTCTACATTAATTTTTAGTTTCAGAAACAAACTCTAGTAGCTTACCTTCCACACTTCACAAATGTTCTCTGCATCTAGTAATTTATTTCCCTTCCTTTTATCTAACACTATTTTCCTTGGAAATACAGTACTGCCTCCATTTATTTGTCTAACCTCTGTTTCCCTAGCATCTTGCTTTCCCTACTATCATTTGTTTTCTATTGTGTAACCCTCTTCATCTAATTGTGCAGATGTCCTTCTACTGTATGCATCAATGGAGGATGAACATCATAACTGGTAAGACCATTAAAAAATGTATCATTGCAAATGTTAAGAACTTGTTAAATTACAGCAAAGATCTTATTGTACTCTGTACTACAAACAGTTCAATATGAGTCCTAGCTGTATGAAAACTCCACAAATTATTTCTTCCAGCTATCCTTAGGATATTTTGTGAAGCAAAAAGAAGACAAATTTCCATGATATGTTGTCATATTCTTGCCTAGAGCCCCCAAGAAGGAATAGATCCCGGTCATGACTTTATTTTCGACCTACAGAGATCCATTATAAATCTTCTGATCTACAGAGTTGTAAGATCATAAATTTTTTTTGCTACATGCCACTTGGTACAAGTAGTTTGTTATGGCAGCAATGGAAAACTTTTATGCCTTTACAATGTCTTTGCAAATGATGTCTTTGTTGGGGTAAATGCCAGACTGTTAATCCCTTGAAAACAAGCGTAAGAAATATACTTTGCTTCTGTAGTAATCATCAGTAAGTTTGCTATTTAATAATAAGGTAGAAAGAAACATATATGCAGTTTGATCCAATATTGATGCTTAAATTTCAGGGGAAACATACTGCCATTTAGTGTTGGAGAAAATCTCCAGTGTTTGACATTTCATTATCTACTGAATAGGTTCCACTGGAATCCACTATCTATTGAGAGAATCCCCATTCACTCTTCTATGGTTCTGACTGTGTATCCATGAATTAATAGAAGGAGAAGTTTCTAATTTCATTTCTTGATAAGTGTCCTTATTTTGCTATTTGGAACAAGATGAGCTCCTTTTTATTACTTTCTTCACATGGGAAATGTTCATATTTTTCCATGCGTCCCACTTTTGGTCTAATCATAGCATGTTGTGCAGAGGCTTTTTACATATTTCAAGTTCAAAGTCTGTGAAAGGGCCTGTGGGTAATAATCTCTATTTTGGTGTTTACTGTTACCAGTCTGATACTCAGCCTTAGGACTGTGTCAATCCTATTGAAGGGCTTCTTATGAAGACCGATTAAATTTTATTTTATTTTTAAAAAACACAATGAGTAGCATGAATTTTAGGATATATGAGGGAAATAATTTTTTTAGCAGAATTTTAATGGTCTTAGTAAGAATTCAAATGAAACCCATACCATGGGCTAGAAACAGGGAAACAAATTAATGGATAATTGCAATGAGCCAGGTTCTACTGACGGTGTCTTAGAGGAGCATGATCAAAATAAAGAAAGAGGAAAGTGGTAAGATTTTGATATATTTTGATGACAGGAAGAGCTAATGTATTAGTTTTATTATGTGAAGGATGGAGAGACATCCTGCATGCATTCAATTCATGGGAGATAAACCACCTGAAACGTAATTTAATATTTAACAACACAGAATGGTGTGAAGTAGAATTATGTTTGGGGACAAATACAAAAGTATTATTTGAGATAGTGTTTTGGCAATCTAAGTGGAGATGCAGAGAAAGAACTTGATTATGTAACCCAGAGAAATATCCAAATTGGAGATAGAAAATTGTGAGCTGCCAGTGGATAGAAAATCTTTGAAGCCTTGAAAGCAGATGTGGTCCCTTAAAAAGGGGTTATAGGTAGAGTCCCAAGGCTTCAGTTAACCATACTGTAATATTTGAAAATTTGAAAGATGATGAGGAATCATGAAAGATACAGAGAAGCAACCAGTTAGTTAGAGGAACAGCTGTGAGAGCTTTGTACTAGAAGTCAATTAGGAAAAAAAAAAATATATATATATATATTTCTCTCTCTCTCTCTCTCTCTCTCTCTCTATATATATATATATATATATATATATATATAGAGAGAGAGAGAGAGAGAGAGAGAGAGAGAGAATCGATTGCTGACCATAGAGCAAATAAAAAATAAATTGGTAATTGGATTTGACATTACATAGTTTATTGGAAAAAAATTTCACCAGAATTAGGGAGGTGAATGCTAATTGAAGTGGATTTAAGAGATGATTGCAAGAAAGAAATTAGAGAGCACAAAAGAAATTGACAATTTTTAATGGTTTTAAAATTAAAGAGAGCAAATGGTGTGGTAGCTAAAGGGAATGAAATATGAAGTCATATACTTTTTCTTTTTAAAAGAAGGTATTATAGCCCATTTTAGGTGTCATTGAGAATTACCTAATATACAGGAGAGGGATTGATGATGGGAAGAGTGAGTGGGGAATTGTTGGAATGATTATATTCACCTAAATAATGAGAGGGGATGGGTACCTGTGCATAAGGGAAGGGGTTGGCGGCAGGAAGGTGGGGATTCTATTCACAGTAATAGGAACTTAAAATAAATGTGTATTGATAAGTTTGCATAGAATTAGCAAGTATGGAATTTTCATTTTGTGGGAAATTCTTTTCAAAGTACTTGAATGCTCTCAGTGTACTAGGAACCCAGATCATAAATTGAGAGTGAGGACTGAAATTTGAACGAAAAGGAGATGTGAAGTAGTTATCTATGATAGTGAAAGAACAAATCAGGATGACAGTTGCTGGACAGTCCAGTTAGAGATGGGCTCAGGGACCTAAGCAACTGGTCAGTATGGTAGTCATTATATTTGAGTCATCTTCAACTGTGAACTTGAATGTGTGACTTGGTGAAGTTTTGGATTTAACTGGTGATGTAATTATGTTAAGAGGAAACAGCGAAGGAAAATATAAATGGCTATCTCAGATATTTGGATTGAGCTGTGTGGAAAGTACATGCCCAGGGGCCCACATCAGCACATCGTCATGGTCATGGCCTTGTGCTTGTTCTTCCTTATATACAGTCACCACTGTCGGGTTTTAGCTTCCTAATTGGTGCCTTTTTAGTGAGTAGCATTTATAGATGCAATAGAAGAGTTCAGAATCATTCCCAGCATTAGGGACCCCCCAAACCCCATATACTTTCTGCTTTAAATTAATAGATTTAATGTAAATAGATTTTTCATCTATGGGAGGCAAAATTTGAAATGCCAACCATGGTAGAGGGAAAGAAAGCTGTTTTCATGTCTTACCTGCCACCCAACTCAGAAATGTTAAACCATGCCATGAAATGACCCTCACATACAACTCATTATGTTGTTACTTTTTTATTTTATTTCCAAAATCTCTATATACATCTAAACAGAATCTGATGCTGTAACCAAATGAAAATTTCCAATTTTAAATCATTTAACATTCTTTTTTTTTTTTTAGTAGAAAACCTGACAGGAACAGAAAGGGTGTTTTTCTTGTTTATTTCTTTGAATATACATAATATACATTACATTAAATATATGACATATATACTAACAAAATGTAAGGATTTTTGTATATTTGTGTTTGCTTATATTTGTTTGAAGTGAGCAAGGTAAAGAAGAAATGTTTTTTTTTCTTATTTATCTTCACTTGATTCACCTGATGTTAATCAAAATATTTTATATACAAATCCATATTTTGAGAAACACTGGAACTCCATTAGTTATATTAAATCACACTGAAATATTCAACATTAGAGTTTGTTTCATTGCCATAAAGTGAAAAATCTTTCAAAGAAGGACTAGTCTGTTTAAAAACAAAAATTTATTCTAAAAAGCATTTTGTGAATCTTAACAACAAACATTGGTCTGGATATTTATGCCTCTTCTTGAATGCAACAATACTTTTATGTATATTAATCATCTGTAAAATTGTCCACCATCATTTGGTTTGGGCTTTGTCTGGACAGTCTGTATGGAAATTATTTTTATCCTATAATTGTTCTTTTTTTATTGAGTAGAAATTCACGTAATGCCAAATCGAGCAGTTTAAAGAAAGCAGGGCAGTGTATTATGCATTCTTATTTCCTTCTTGGTACAGACTAAAATGCAACAGGGGACATGATGTTGTAGTCAATGTTTTTGCTACTGTAACTAAAGGAGGAGACCAACACAATTATAGAGGAGGAAAAGTTTATTTGAGGACTCATGGTTTCAGAGGTCTTACTCCCTAAAAGGCTGGCTCTATTCTTTGGGCTTGAAGTGAGGCTGAACACCATGGCAGGAGAAGCAGGCAGGAGAAGCAGCTCACATCATCAGGACCAGAAGGCAGAGAAAGAGACTCTACTTACCAGATACAAATATATACCCAAAGCCACACCCCAATTCCCACCTCCTGCAGCCACACTCTACCTCTTCAGTTAATCCCATTAGGGATTAACTCACTGGTTAGGCTGAGGCTATAACCCAATCATTTCTCCTCCAAACTTTCTTGCATTGTCTAAAATGTGGGAGCTTTAGGGGCAAACCACATCTAAACCATAATACATGATAAAATTGAAATTCAAGACAAAGGGTTCATTCACTTATCAAAAAATACTTTATTTGGAAGGATTTCCTGTTCTAATTGCCCCTTTACACTGACCCATCTTCTTTTCTTGTCCAAAAGGTCTTTGTTTATTCTTCTTAAAATGGCATTTTATTAGGAAATTTTGGACTCTGGGTCCCTACTCTAAAATGCTCACTAGAACTGAGCAAAGGCAATGTTCAGTAAAGGGTGCATTGGATTTCAATGTCAAGTTCTATACAAAGAGACAACCGAAATTGAAGGTAGAATTACTAAGAAGACCTCAAATTCTCTCAGCTCCTAACGCCAGGGGGTGCTACTCAGGTGGCAAACAATACTGGAGCCATGGAAACCCAGTATGGTGCAGAAGTGGGTGCCACTACAAATTCATGACAAGGTGCATATAAAAATCAAGGGTAAACAATCTAGTGACTTTTAGAGCTGTCTTGAATAGAGTAATATTATATAGGCTGAATCTAATAATGAAAAAGACAGCATTTATTTTGTGTTTTTTTAATTCATTTTTCTAATAATGTATCTTATTAAATTATTGATCTGCAAAAGATTGGATGGCAAAACATTCTAGCATTTTTCCTTAGACAGTTTTAGAAGCACCATTTAAGAGACCAGGGAGAAACAAAGATCGAGTTTGGTGGCGGTTAAAGCATGTGTATTCATGGCAGAGGAGGAACAGAAGATGAGGTACAGAGCTGGGGGGAGTCCTTAAGATTAAAGGGGCTTCAGTGTCAAGAAATAGAACCCTGGTCTACTAGTGAGGAAATTCACATGCACTGTTTAACTAAAGGGTAAAAATGAGAAAATCTCTAATTAAAATGATTTCCCTATAGATGACGCTGGGAGGAATCACTGGAGACAAGAAAGCTTTCTAGAGGATCAGATGCGATATTAGGCCATCATTATTCTCCTTTGACAGATTGACATTTTGGTATTTGTATCTGGATCAAACTTTCTTTTCAACCCTGTTTCTTTCTGATTTTTTCTTGTCCATTTCATATCTATGACCTCTTTCCAAGCCCAAGTCCCTTCCAACTTGGACAACTGAAGGGTCCTTTGAAGCCATTGCTCATGATAATTTTAATGCTTTTTTGAATGACTATGGAGTCGGGTATCTGTGAAATCCAGTCTCAGCTTTTTCCATTTGCTGGTTATGCAAACTTGGCTAGTTCATTTCTCTGAGTCTTTATTTCTTCATCTACAAAATTTAAAAATCCATTTGGGTGGGTTATTAGCTATTTGAAAATTTTAATGAGGTAATAAAATAGTCATATGATCCTTTGGACTGTTGGTTATTACATCCCAACCTACTTCCCTGGGACTTACACCTATATTATATATCAGTAGATTCTATTTCCTCCATGTTTTTCCCTCCTCCAAAAACCTAAAGCTTTTATATAATATTCACTTCAGCAATTACACACACACACACACACACACACACACACACAAAAAATCAAAGATGTGATAACTATCTGAAGGAACAATGAAATCCTTGTGGGTAAAAATCCTTTGCCATTCATTTTAATATCATAGAATGTCACACACAAACACACACACACACACACACACTTTATAATTAATATTTGGATGTGGAAAGAAAGGAGTATCAGAAAAAAGGAAGAGAGATTACCAAATCCAGGAACTTTAAGTTGTTGAACCTAGGTTCAAATAACTATTTTAAAAGCAATTTAAGAAGATAATTTAACTGTGGATTAAAATCCTCATCTTCAAAAGAGGAATTGTAATATAACAATACACATATGGTATTTTAATTCATTTTTCTAATAATATATTTTATTAAATTATTGATCTGTGAAAGATTGGATGGCAAAACATTCTAGCAATTTCCTGTGGGGGATGACAGAAAAACAGTGAGAGAGAAAATTATTTTGGGGGCTGGTTTAAAAAAAATTAATTCCTTAATTTTCTCATTGGGAATGTATGTTTTTACAAATATATGTCTATTTTGAATTGTCACATAGTATTTTTACATATTAGTGGGCTACCATGTGACATTTTAAAACCTGTATAAACTATGTAATGATCAGATTGGGGTAATTGACGAATCTGTCACCTCCAAGCTGTATAGTTCCCCCGCCCACCTCGGAATCATTCAAAATTCTCTCTCCTTACTGTTTTGAAATATTAAATTAATTTTTGTTGCCAATAGTTGTCCTACTCTGCTTTAGAACATTAGAAGTTATTTCTCCTACCCACAAACTATCTCTACCCATTAACTATGGTCTCTCCATCCCTCCCTCATCCACACCCTTTCCGAGCTCTGGGAACCTGTTCTTTACTTCTTTGAGATTAGCCTTTAACTTCCTAAATATGATTATGCAGTGTTTGTTTTTCTGTGTCTGTTGTATTTTATTTAACCTAATATACCCCCTTTTAACATAAAGCCCTGTCCATGCTGCTGAAAATTATAGAACTTTATCATTTTTTATGCTGAACCAGATTCCTTTTCATACATGTACCACATTTATTGTATTCATTCATCTGCTGAAAGACACCTAGTTTGATTCCAAATCTTGACTGCTGTGAATAGTGCTTCACTAAACATCTAGGGGCAGAGTGTCTTCAAAGTACGTATTCCAGTTTCTTTGGATACATACCCAATAGCGGAACTCCTGGGTCATGAGAATTCTATTTCTAGTTTTCTGAGGAATCTCCACCCTGGCATCCCTAATGGCTCTATTGATTTGAATTCCCCCAACAGTGTCTATGAGCTTCCCTTTGTCCTCCAAAGAGAGTTGTGAATGAAGTAGCATCTCTCAACATTGTCAAACATCTCTCCTGGAGAACAAAATTAACGTCAGCTGAGAGTTACTCTTCTAATGGTGTTGACTCAAAACTATCAAAAGAACTTGTTAAAGCACAGATTTCTAGATCCACCCTCAGATTGTCTAATTCAGAAGGTCAAAGGTGAGTTGAAAGAAATTGTGCAGGTTAGGTGGATGCTGCTGGTCCAGGTCAAACTTTGAGAACACCTGCTCTGTGCAGTCACCTCTGAGCTCATCTCCTGGTTCAGTTCTGAGCCTGGGACATATTCATCTCTCTGCCCCTGTCGACATATTGCTGAGGTTTTCCTCCCTGCATCGTTGTGTTTAGAGGACTGAGACCTCTTAGACATGAAGAAGGGAAGACCTATGATTCCCATCTCATTCTTCCCATGTCATGACTTTCTTGTGTCAGGTGATTCTCTGGTACAGAATGCAAATCATGCAGGTTTGCTCAACTGATTGCTAAATTTCTTTCTTTACCAGGTGGACTTCCTCAAATGCAAATCAATTCCATCACATCCGTGTTTCAAGACTGCCATTGATAGACACCTACTAGTCAGAGTCTGAATTATTTACCCTAAATATGAGTCCTGACTTGCTTTTCCCTTAGGTCTCACCATTCTCTGCTATAATTCTGTTATTATCTATCTTTGCATTGCTTGTTGATATGCAGCACTTGCTTTGAGCTGCAAGGAAATAAAAGACATGAGAACAGCAGTGAAAATCCTTACGTTCTAATCCACAGCTGTTAATATCCTAAGGGTCAGACACTGCATAGCCTTTTATCCTCATTTGACTGATTAGGAAACTGAGTCATCAGAAAATTAATGACATCAATCTTGTCATAAAAGAGGCTGTAAATAAATCTTCACCCTCATTCTTTCATTTGATCCACATGAATTACATAAACAGGTATGGTTATTATCATATATATACACACATATATGTGTGTGTGTGTGTATATATATATGTATATATATATTTATATATATATATATATTTAAGGGGCTAATATTTATTTATTTATTTATGGGGGTGCTGGGGATTGAAATCAGGGGTACTCGACCAACCACTGAGCCACATCCCCAGCCCTATTTTGTATTCTATTTAGAAACAGAGTTTCACTGAATTGTTTAGCACCTCTCTTTTGCTGAGGCTGGCTTTGAACTCATGATCCTCCTGCCTCAGGCTCCAGAGCTGCTGGGATCACAGGTGTGTGCCACCACACTAAGCTAGCCATTATATTTCATTTCCTTTTTAAATTTTTCTCTTTCTATTGCTATAGTGAAAATGGTTTTTAGGGGAGACTAATTTTTTTTTTTAATTTTGCCTAGGCACGAAATACAATTCTATCAAAACATTCACAAAACTTGCTTTCTATGTTGAGCAAATGTGAACTTTTCTTTATTTGATTTGTTGAACTTTTCTTTTTGCTTTGATGATTTTTTGGTACAACCCATATGTTCTCAGGGACTTAGGGGAAAAGAGAAGAGAAAAAAAGTGGTTCTCACCTGAGTTTACTATGATAACTAAAATCAGCTCTTTGTTTTTCTCCCAAAGAAAGCACAATAACCCACAGTTCCACCTGCATGATACCCAGGGCCTGTCTTGGAACATTCCTTTTCCTCCTTCAAAGATGTGAAGATTGAGAAAACAGTAACTGGAGACTTTGAAAAAAAACTTGCAGAAATTTCATGCATGAAGGTGTTTTCTTTCCAGACTGTGGAAAAGCATGGTAAAAATCCGTTCTCATTTGAGACAGCTCAAAAATGGAACAGTTGGGACTTAAGAGAGAGATGAGAGAAACAAATGGATTGGACTTGTTTATTTTCAACATCAAAAGATGATCAAAAGTGACAGAATCCAAATGTTTCCCAAAGGCAGGTGACAATCTCATGCTCGGCAGCCTCACTTTTCATTCCTGAGACAATGCTCAGGAAACCGTAGTCAAATGTGAAGAACAAAAAGTACAACTGATGAATGTGCCCACGAAAAGGCTTTTTCTTATTGCCATAAATACCAGACGTGAATCAATGATGAACACAGATTCAACACAAACTGACTTCGTCCACCACACTTTCCTTTCCCTGTTGCACTTAATCCATCATAAAACTTTATCATAATCTCCTCAATATGATTTTTTGTTTATTCCTTTTTTACTTGTTATTATTAGTTATAAATGATAGAAGAATGTATTTTGACATATTATATAGAGAGAAAGAATAACTTCTCATTCTTGTGGTTGTACATAATGTAGAATTACATTGATCGTGTAATCATATATGCACATAGGCTAGTAATGTCTGATGCATTTTACTATCTTTCCTATTCCCATCCCCCATCCCTTTCCTTCATTCCCCTTTGTCTAATCCAAAGTACTCCTATTCTTCCCTAGCACCCTCCCCGCATTGTGAATTAACAACCATATATCAGAGAACACATTTTGCCTTTGGGTTTTGGGGATTGGCTTATTTCACTTTGCATAATATTCTCCAGTTTTGTCTACTTACCATCAAATGCCATAAATTCATTCATTATGATTGGGTAATAGTCCATTGGGTACATATAACATTTTCTTTATCCATTCATCTGTTGAAGGACACCTAGGTTGGCTCCATAGTTTAGCTATTCTGAATTGAGCTGCTATAAACATATATATGGCTGTATCACTCTAGTTTGCTGACTTTAAGTCCTTTGAGTATAAGCCAAGGAGTAGAATAACTGGGTCAAATGGTGGTTTTCTGAGGAATCTTTATGCTGCTTTCCATAATGGTTGCAACAGTTTGCAGTCCCATCAGTAATGTATGAGTATAGCTTTTCCCCCATGTCCTTACCAGCATTTATTGTTGCTTGTATTCTTGATAATTTCCACTCTGGCTGGAGGGAGATGAAATCTTGGTGTGGATTTAATTGCATTTCTCTAATTGCTAGAGATTTGAACATTTTTTTACATATTTGTTGACCAATTATATTTCTTCTGTTAAGTGTCTGTCCTTTGGCCATTTATTCATTGGGTTATTTGGTTTTTGGTGTTAAGGTTTTTGAGTTCTTTGTATATCCTGGAGATTAATGCTCTATCTGAGATGCAGGTGGTAAAGATTTTCTCTCATTCTGCAGACTCTCTCTTCATGTTCTTGACTGTTTCCTTTGCTGTGAAGAAGCTTTTTAGTTTGAGTTTATCCCACTTATTGACACTTGATTTTACTTCTTGCACTTTAGGAGTCTTTTTAAGGAACTCAGTTTCTTAGCTGACATGACACAGATCTTGGCCTACTTTTTAGGCACAGGGTCTTTGCTCTAATGCCTAAGTCCTGGATCCATTTGAGTTGATTTTTTTTTTTTGTGCAGGGTGAGAGATAGGGGGGTTAATTTCATTTTGCTACATATTGATTTCCAGTTTTCCCAGCACCACTTGCTGAAGAGACCTATCTTTTCTCCAATGTATGTTTGGAGACCTTGGCTAGTATAAGATAACTGTATTTAGGTGGGTTTCTCTTGTGTCTTCTATTCTTTACTATTGGTCTTTCCGTCTGTTTTGGTGCCAATACCATGCCATTTTTGTTACTCTAGCTCATCCCAGGGATGTAAGTTTGGTTCAATATACAATTATCAAAAAACATAATTCATAATATCAGCAGACTTAAAGATAAGAATCATATGATTATCTCAACAGATGCAGAAAAAACATTTGAGAAAATACAGCACAGCTTCATGTTCAAAACATTAGAAAAACTGGGGATAGTAGGAACATATCTCAACATTGTAAAAGCTATATATGCTAAACCCAAGGCAACATCATTCTAAATGCAGAAAAATTAAAAGCATTCCTATAAAAACTGGAACAAGACAAGGATGCCCTCTCTCATATTTCTAGTCAATGTCGTACTTGAAACTCTAACCAGAGCAATTAGACAGAAGAAAGAAATTAAAGGAATACATATAGGAAAAGAAGAACTCAAACTATCTCTATGTGCCAGCAACATGATTCTTATACAGAAAATTCCACCAGAAAACTTCTAGAACTCACAAATGAATTCAGCAAAGTAGTTGGATATGTAATTAGTACCCATAAATCAACTGTGTTCCTATACATTGGTGATGAATCTACTGAAAGAAAAATTAGGAAAACTACCCCATTCACAATAGCCTCAAAAAAATAAAATATTTGTGAATCAATCTAATAAAAGTGGTGAAGGACCTCTACAATGAAAAGCACAGAACATTAAAGAAAGAATTTGAAGAAGACCTTAAAGGATGGAAAGACTTCCCATGCTCTTGGAGAGGCAGAATCAACATTGTCAAAATGACCATATTACCAAAAAGCTATACAGATTTAATATAATTCCTATAAAAAATCCCAATGACATTCTTTACAGAAATCGAAGAGGCAGGCATGAAATTCATTGAAAAAAATAAGGGAGTCAGAGTGACCAAAGCAGTCCTTATCAAGAAAAGTGAAGTAGGAGACATTAGAATACCAGACCTTAAATTATCCTCAACATGATTTATATTTTCAATCCTACCAGGAACCCCCAATAAATTATGCTTGCATATCTGGAGTCTGACCCACAAACTGTTTACCTTCCTTATTTATGTATTCCCTGACACTAGCCCACATGGAATCCTGTTTCTTTGTATTTTTAAAGTTCTGGAACTTCTTGTATTTGACCTTTTTCCCTCAAACTTTCATTTTACTTAGCATCTCTCTGTTATTCAGAATCATAATCTACCATGTATTCTTCACTCACCAACAACTACCCGGCTTTGAGTATTGATTCCTGTCTCATATTTGATCTTACTGAATTGGCTCAAATGCCATTCAGCAAGACTCTACAGATGGAGGTACACTTGACATACCTGCAGGCATGAGCACCACATATACAGAACATGCTTTTTCCTTGCTGGCTAACTCCCCATCACAACACCAGAATGGTACCAACATTCAGGTTTGTCCTCCCACCCCCTACTCAGCCCCCCAACAAAACCCCACAACTCAACACTCACCTTATTTACTCATTTGTAGTGGGAGGCAAAGAGCAGATCTGAAGTATGTGAGCTGTTCCTGAGAAACAAAGAATAACATCAGGCTTTGTTTGCATTAAAAAATAGAAAATCTACAAATTTTTACCTTATTTGTTTTCAGTGGGAATTTTTCACATGGGCATTTTGTGTAATGAGAATACTTATAAATTAAAAATTGTGTGAAAAATAAGGTACCTATAAGTGTAGAATGGATAGGGAAGTCTTTTTATAATTAATCAAATTAATGTAGTTATCAATTTTTTTAAGAGAAATAACCGTATTTGTGCATCTATGGATCCTCTTTCACACAGCTGGAAAACATCAATTTAAGTGCTTTTGCAATGTTATTTCCATGAAAGAGTGTTTTCAGATACCTTTGTGGTAATATAAACAATGCCTAGTCTTCTGATCTGATTAGAATTAAATAGTTCCACAGCAGATCACAGTGAGCTTGATCGCTTATACCTCCATTAATGTTTCAAGCCTTTCTTTTAAATCTCCTTTATAATTTATTCATCCATTTCTTTGCTACAAATGAGTCTTAAGAATGTTTTCAGCTTTGGGCCCCATATTTTCTCAGATCAGACTATTTACCCTGCTATGCCAAAGGTGTAAAGGACTATGTGGATACATCCATGTTCCTCCTTGCTTGATTTCTGTTGCAATGTTGCGTAGAGGGCAGTATCTGAAAAGGAACAAGACCAATCTGAGTTAGATTGGCTTGTGCTTATGGTTTACAAAGCTTACACATTTTTAAATAAAAATCTTTATGCCTTTGAATAAAAATCTTTATGTTTTTGAATAAAAATTATTATACTGTGTAAAGTAGCATAGGCTTAAGAATTATAACGATGTCCATTTAAAACTACATTTGAATCTTGAAAAATCCCTTGGCCTAGTTAATCATTAATGCCACAGGGATAGCTTATGCAAATCAAAGAAAAAAAGATTCCATCCAAAGAGACAGTAATCTGAGGACTCAAAGCATCCAGGTAAAAAACATCTGTTTCATTTCATATTTCCTTTCTATGTTTCAGTTTCTTTGAGAGGAAGTCTAATTCTCTTTCTTTATAGAAGTCTCCCCAGATGATGAAGAGGGTTCATTGTGTACCACAGTGATATAGTACTTGCCTAGCATGTATAAAGACCTGGGTTCAGTCCTCAGTAACTGCAAAACAAATAAACATATAGTGAAATATGGGACATGCAATCTACGGGTGAGAAGTATCAGCAATATAGAAAATAACCTCCTACTTTCTGTGAATACTTATTTCCCATGTTGGGTTAGGTGCCCACCTCTTGGATCCATCATTAGTACCAGCACCATCTCTCTGTCACTTGCCTGGATTTGGCATAGAGATTAGTCTGATTCTGAGTGAAAGATAGGAAATCTTTGAAGAAATCCAAGCTATTACCTAACACAGATCAGAATATCCACTTGTTATCTCTGGGAAAATTACAAAAGCATGGGTACCTTTATGTTCTCATCTTGAAAACAGACAAAATATTGCTTTTAGTGAACCTTATCAAAGTCTAATATATCTAATATATCATTATCAAAGTCTAATATGTTTAGAACTATAAGCAAGAAATGACTAAATATATTGAAACACAAAATCTAGACATTTACTGAGGATTACTCCTTACCTAAATGTTTCCCTTCTGAAAAATTATATGCCAATTCATTGCTATCATCTCCATAAGCTAGAAAGTGATGGCTAGTATGTTTCTTGAAAATCATCAAACTGTCATGGTAATTTTTGTAAATTTTATATTTAATAGACTATTGTTACAAGACAAAGATATGAAAAAAATAATAAAAAATTAGAAAAATTAAAAAGGATATGAAAATTAGAACCCTTTATCTTTTATAAGGAATATCAAATAGGATTCTATTTATTACTATTATTTATCATATATTTGCCAGGAATTTGTTTGTAATTAATTTGTATACTTGAGGAGGATTTTGAAGTTGAGTTTTATTAGCCATTCTACTTAATATGCTATATAAGTAAATAGAGTGGTTTCACTTTCTTCATTTTCCTTTTGAGTTCTGAGTATTCTTAATGCTAGAACTCAAATTGTCTCTTCAATTCAAAGTCATGTTAAATGACAGTGATTTAATTTATATATTTTAAGTGCCTACTCAATCTGGTCTTATATATGCATGACCATTGTGTTTAAAAAGGTAACCAATTTTTAACGTATTTTCCATTTTGCCTTTAAAATACAGTTTTTTGATGTGATGCACAGGAAATTTTCTGTAGTGATCTATAATAAAAACTTAACAATGGACAAAACTTGATAATAACAAGTACATTCCAATTAGAAGTAAGAACACCAGTGGATGCTTGGGGAAAAATAGATTATTGAGTTTTAAAAACAGAAAAAAAAATGTTTCTATAGACTAAGATGCAAGCAGTAGTCCTAGTTTTTCTGGGACAATTATTCACTTGTAAGTAGGGGTATGAGATAATGAACTGTATTTTGTAAAAGATATTGTAAAGCACAAATCTTGTCATTGCTTCCCTATGTCCACCTTAAGCCTAAGGCCTGGAATATATTGGATGTTAAATTAGTTGGCTTGTAAAAAACTGTTTTCTGTACAGAGAAGTATAAATACTAAGAACATCTCCAGCAAATCTTTGCTAAACCTAGAAACAACAATACTTGATGTGTCAACTATTTCAAAGAATGTGAAATTCTCAAAATAATGTTATCTAATCAAAGATAGTTTAAACTTAGATTTAAGTTGCCCTGTACCTTCAATATTTTTGTATACTGCACTTTCTGATATTCTTCACAAACCATTATTATAGACCAAAAATAAGTAACTAGCAGACTGTGGGACAAATCTGGTGTAATTTACCTTTCTTAACTTATGAACTACAAATAGTTTTTACATACTTAACTATGAAAAGATCAGAGGAAGTTTATTTTGTGATGTCTTAAAATTATATGAAATTCAAATTTTCTATCTACACACAGTTTATATTGGAGGCCAGCTATGGCCATTCTCTTCCAGATAATCTATGGTTGCTCTCTTGCTATAGCAGCAGTAACCAGTAATTGTAACAGAATCCACTTGGCTCACAATGGTAAAATATGTAGTGTCTGGTTCTATACAGGAAAAAAAAATGCTAACCTGCTGTAGATGATATTACAATTATTATATCATTGAGAAAACACAGTTTGAATATTTTTTTTATTTATCCCTAGAATCATTTTTTTAAATTTTTGATTTATGTATGAACTTCCAAGGGGAGAAATATCCACCAAACATTTTTCTTTTTTCAATGAAATTCAAGGCAGATTTTCCACATTTAACTAAAACAACACATGATTCTGAGTCTTGTTTTTCTTCTTCAGTTTCTTTTTCAAGATCCCTCCATCAGGTAGAGAATAGAATTTTCTATCCTAAAGACCCCAAGATTGTGTAAGTACTACTTTCTATGAAGCATCCTGAGACAACAAGGGACATTTCTTTTTTCTTCCTGTTTCTTCTGTAAAGACCTTGAGATGCATAGATCAAATCTCAGTCTAAGAATGCATAAATGAAACAGGAAGCACAAATCTAAGAGCTTTGAAACAATCATCTGTGCCAATGAAGAAATTCTTTGGTCAGTGTGGTCACCAACAAAATGACCCACTCATGGTGAGACTGCATACTGCAAATAAGAGCACTTCAAATTAAACACTTTCAAAAGAAACCTTTCCATACCATTGAAGTAAACAGAAAATTAGACATACTGCATCCTTACCTTCACTAAAATGTTTCAACATGTTCATTCATTATTCAACTATTTTCTATATAGTAAGGTTACAATGAAGAAGTCAAAGGTAAAAGAAATAGAAAGCCTTTGAGAAATTGAATATGCTTTCCTTTCCCTCACTAGAACTCAGTCCTGCCATTGGCTTGTTGTGCTGTGATGGAAAAATATTCAAAATATTCTAAGTCCCAACCCAGGTTGGCTCAATGTTTTTGGAAACTGGGTTAAAGGAGACTTTTTCACCCCATTTCTGTAGAGAATTTATCAGTAGTTCTAGGCACTGCTTCTGCAAGAAGATGGTCTATGGCCTGTTGGAGAGTGGACAAGAGGCTGGGAAATACATATTAGGACCCAGGACAAGAAGCAATGCCCAATTCACAAGCCAAAGCCCAGAGCCCCTTATTGATAACTCAGTCCCTAGAATCATTTTTCTAAATGAAAAAAAAAAACGTCTTTTTTTGTTATCTCACTGAAATATTGTTTTTTTCCTTTTTGAATCACGCTGTGTGTTAACAATGTTTATACATCATATGACAGAATACACATTCTGAATTTTGACAGAGAATAAATAAGGTCAGTGTTTGTTGATACCTTATGCTAGAGATACCAACACATGCATACGAACTGTGAGAATATTCAGCACAAAATAATTTGTCTTTTCAATGAGCAGCTGTTAGTAATGTGAGCTCACTAATGCTGCAATATTTTATTCCCCCAAAATAAACCACCCTGCTTATAAGGGGGGAGGTCAAGTGTGTATGCACATACAGTTATGATTTTATTATTTTTGCCAAGCAAAAGAAAATTTCCAAATAAAATGATGATGTGACAACATCCACTATCATCTACAAGCAGGTTTCATATGGTACCTTTATAATAATATCATTGCATTTATTAAAGCTATATACTTTCTTATACATCATAATTATGTCATATATTCCTTTAGATAACGTGTATTAAAAACCTAAATCAATTTCCTTACATGCTTGTCATTGACACCAGCTTCTCCAATTACTTTATATAAAAACCTGTATTATTAGGGTGATGTGACTTCTACAATCTCAGATGATTTTTTTGGATACCCTATTGTCTGAACCACTATGGGAATTTCAATACCTATATATGAAATGTACATTCTGAATAGGTCTAGTATAATAAAGAGAAAATAACCTTCAGTATTGCCATATTTTAATAAAACCTTCCTTTATTAGAAACTCCTACCCCAAATCCATAGTAGCCTAAGGCATTGTAGAAAATGATGCTCAGCACATCACTGCCATCTTCACTTTTAATCCATGGATTTATTTTGGGATATCTCCTATGTTCATTTAATGAATCCTCTCATAACATTTATCATGACTTATCAATATCAAGCATATCACTGGACCCACCTGGCATTTGTCTATTAAGCAAAAATCAAATACAATAATTTTTTATAAATGATGTATACTGAGAGAAAGTTGGAGAAAAATATCAAAAGACCATTTTATTTCAAAGATATTCTGGACTGCTATGTTTCAAGGTTAATTGTGGTATTGCTGGATCACAGGCAATTGTAGAAGAAACTATCAACTTGAATATGAGGGTCTTATTGTGTAGTTGAAGAAGGATTGACTCACCCTTAAGAAATGCACATGTATAGAGGATTAAAGCTTTAAAACAAGTACATGGCAGAGTCCCTGTTGTGCTACATTTTTTTTTTTTTTTTTTATCCAGGGTGTACTGGTTTTACTCCAGGGGCACTATTGCCTGAAGAATTAGGGCACTAACGTATGAAGTGGATGCTTTCTGATGGCATCCCATCTAAAACATGGCAGGGAGATACCTTAAAGGATTTTAAGCTGAAATATGCAAGTTGCTTAAATCTGCACTGCAGAATCAGTACAGAAGCATTCGCTAGTCACTGATCTGTAACCCCTAGTGAATGAGCACTCGGCGTTCTCTCATTCAGGCCACCCAGTTTTCAATGGCTTCAAGGAAAAATGAAAGTCTGTCTTAAGGAGTATCATTGCGGGTTACACTGGATGACTTCAGAAATTGTGTCAAGGCTCAGAAGGTAGAAGTTCCAACGCAAGCTTAAAATATTTGGGGTTCACAAAGGAAGAGGTTTCTATTAGAAGACCTTTTTATTCCATTCTAACTTGCCCATTACCCCCTAGTCTGTCTTATACTTTAATCAAGGCTTCTATCAGACATTTGAGTGAAATTCTTCTCCCCTCCTTTTTTTTTTTTTTTTTTCTCCTTTGACTGAACTAAAATAGAACAAGGAAGCAGACACTGGAATTTTAGTAGTCTTCCCTAAAAATGAATGCTGGCTGTCATTGCCTTTCAGCATATATGCCCATCAGGCTAAAAATGTTATTGAAGAGTTTGAGCAAAAAGTTAAATATATCTGGACTAGGATTGTAGCTCAGTGGTACAGTAATTGCCTAGCACATGTGAGGCGCTGGACTCTATCAGAAGCATCACATAAAAATAAATAAATAAATAAATAAAAGTATTGTGTCCATCTACAACTAAAACAATTAAATGAAAAAAAAAAAGAAGTTAAATATATCTAATGAGAGACACTAAAAAATAATGGCAAGAAAAAATGTGCCTTTTTACTAAACCCATACCATCTGAGGGCTAACCATTCTATACCAATTATCTTAAAATCATGCTTGCCTCAAATACATTTTGAAGATGAAGTAAACACAGAATAAGTAAACATACTGACTATTAAAATCCCATAGTCTCCCTGCGCCCCCCCCTCCCCCCGCCGCCATCATCATCATCATCATTGAGGAAAACAAAGCCTAATCATCACTATGTGTAGACTTACAATGTGTAAACCATGAGGTGGCTTCATCTCCATAGAGATGGAGGAACCATGGGTTTTGGATGTTGATGTTTTTTCTTTTTCTGGCTTTCCTTTTTACTGCTGGATAACTCACAGGTTCTGGGTAACCTCTTTAACCTTTCTGAACCATTACTTCTTTATTTGCAAAAGAAAGTAAATGTAAATTACCTTACAAGGTAGTTAACAGTTTAAGATGATTAAGATAATAAATATCAATTGTTTCTCAATAAGTAGGTACTCACTTTACATCTTTCTGCTTTATACTACAAATCACACACACACACACACACACACACACACACACACACACACACACCCCACATCAAGGTACTAGGCAGTCATCAAGCATACTGTAAGTACCAAATCAAAAAATTGCTTTGAAAACACTCAAAGTAACAAATAAGGCATAACAACAATTAAAATTTGTTTTAGCAAATCTATTCTATAATATAGTCCTTTAAAATATATGGTATAAAATACATAGAATAAAGTGGAGAACCTTTTTTTTTTTTTTTTTTAAGAGACAGTGTCTCAGTGAGTCGCTTGGCACCTTGCCCTTGCTGAGGCCGGCTTTGATCTCACAATCCTCCTGTCTCAGCCTCCCTAGCAGGCTGGGATTATAGGTGTGTGCTCTAAATTGGAGAATTCTTAATTGTACATATTAAATGATTTCTAGATATGTATTCAATAATTTACTAACTGAGAGATCAGGATTTTTTAAAAAAACGTTCCTCCATCCCAGGAAACTCCATTCTACTTCTGTCCACTAGAGACATTGCCCCTTCCATGAAGGTGAACAAATATTCTGATCCCTAGTATCATGAATTAGTCTTGTTCTTAAAAACCACATAAATAAAATCAAAGGATATGCCTCCTTATATGCCTGGCTTTTTGCTAAGCATAATATCTGTGGAATTCATTCCAGAGTGTATGTTAATAATATATATTTCATTAATGAAAAATACTATTTTGATTCCAATGTATACTTGAATATTTAGAGGAATAATTGAAAATACACATTTCCTACAGGCTAGCCTTGTATGCTTCCTCCTTGTACCCATGAAAGTTTAACTTCTTTTCAGTCCTCTCTGTTATTTTATCAGTCATCTTAAGGTTTTATTTTCCATTGCTCCTGTTACCAGGAGTCACCTCCCCTCCCCCTCTCTGTTTTAAAACCTCAAGCTTCATCAATTTCCAAAAAAATATTTTTGTTTCTTCAATTATCTATTTCAATCCCTCTCCCATTCTACTCCTTATTATTTATTGCCTGACATCAGTAGAACAATTCTCAATTTAGTGGAAGTATAGACACCATACAAAGCAAATCTTTTTTATTATGATCTATCATTAAAAAACAAAAAAATCATGCTTTTGCCAAGACTTAGAAGACTGTGGTGGTCAATACTGGATAGGGACAAAATCTACAAACTTAACCACATGATATTAGAACACAGCTCACCAGCCATAAACTCTTTTTTAAAATCTATTTCTTCAAATTCAGTCTCAGCATCCCCAAAGGGCCTGACTACTGAGTAATTTGGGGGAAAAAAAAGTTTCAGATGAACTCTCTAAACAACTAATTTTAATTGGAGGACTTTACCCTAAGGAACATTTAAACCACAGTAAGTAGCTTCAGACTCAGAACATGCCATTCAGGAGGAAGTTGCAATTAATTCATGTCTCTCCAGGGGCACTGCTTTACATATCAATGAAATAAATTTCTTCCAATGAGAAAGTGTGAACCCTAGCAAAGGGGCCATCTGAACCCTCAACTGAACTTTTTTCTTAAATAGTTTTCATCCTTCATTTTAGACTCATCTCTCAATTTAAAGAAGAATATCAGGTTAATAGATTTTAAGAGCTGCCTCCTTCTACCAGTATGAATAATGAACAGGAGGAAAATCCACACAACAAACAAACTAATTTTATGTCACTAGGAAGCTGCACAAACCTAAAGCCATTATTTTCTTCTCTACTTATCAACAATAACCTATAGATAGTATTACAAAGTTAAGTATATAAAACTTTACAAATGTTTTCACTTCAAATGATCTGTAAGAAAATCCTTTTCTATTTTTAGTTTTTCTTGGAATATTTTTCTAGCCTATAAAATTATCAGATAAGCCTTCCATGGCGGGGGAGGGAAGGGAAGACCAGCTTAGATAATTACATAATGATATGGTTGAGTAATTATTATATATGTCCACAACTATGCTTTGTGTTTTATAAATATTTTCAGTTTCCATTAACATCTTGAGTGTTGTCAGTGCACTTTTTACTTCAGAAGGAAGAGATTCAAAGCTCAGAAATATCAAGCCCAGTATTCAAAGCCACAAATTTATGCAAAAAGTGTTGTACATGAGATTAGAGCTTTTGCTGTGTTCTGTTTTCAAAAACTTTTTTTGTAATGTTATCAACTGAACTGTAATTTTACTCTCCCTACCTTCTTTGGGTAGGTTGAGTGAGTGAGCATTATTTTCCATTAAGACATCTATGAATTTATAGCCACTAAGGCACTGAAAATTAATCCTACTGTTTAATATCATTGATATATAGAAACTGTAATAGTTTTAAAGTATCAGTTAAATTACAAAAAATAAATTGTTACTTCATCCTTATGGCTAAAAACTAACTTGATTTGTATCTCAAGAAAATAAAGCTTAAATTATGGTGGTGCAAGATACATTTATATGTATAATTTTTGGACACTGGTTACAAAAGTGCCAGAAATTCTGAGGACCTTTAAAATATATGAGAGAGAGAGAGAGAGAGAGAGAGAGAGAGAGAGAGAGAGAAAGAGAAAGAGAGAGAGATCAATAACTGTGTTTCTCCCAAATACTTAAGGTCATGGATATACAACTCTCAATCTTGCTGATAAGAATAGTGAAGTTTTATGAAGGTTAATAAATTTATTCCAGGGTGGTTCAATAGTAGATAGCAAAGCTAGGGATTGAAACCAAACTGTACTGTTTTAAACCTAGATGAACACGAAAGGATCCTCTGCTTCTAGACAGATGAGAATTCATTCTTCTAGGTTGATCCTTAAAACTATTTTTTTAATGAGAAATGGACATTTGTTTTGTGTTTGGAATCATGAAATTATATTATTTTCAGTAATGGAATGGGACCATCCAGGTTCACTAGCATTGTTTGATAGGAAACCACAGCGCTTACCAACATCTCTTGCACACGCCTCCACTATGGCTCTGACTAGGTTGTATGTGACATGCCTAATTTCAATATTAACAATATAAAATGGCAGTTTGAGGCAAGATCTTTAGCATCATGTCTAGATCTTTCATCTTTGGTACAGGGGCTACAACATAAAATCTTTTTATTTTTTATGTTCATTTTCTGTTCGTTTGAGTGGAAGATGAACAAAAAGAATGACATCTGAGTGGAAGATGAAATGGACAAAAAGAATGAATGGAGGACCGAGTCTGGTTTGTAAATCTCCAGCACTCTTGATGTGGTCACAGGAAAAAAAGGATCACTGTGGTCATTACTCTTATCTTCCAAAAAGTCCCAGTACATGCCTCCTTTCCTCAGCTCTGGTTATTGCCCAGTATTTTATCAGTTTATTCAAACCTTCTGAGGAGAGTAAAATGCTCCTCTTACATGTGTGACCTTTACGTCACTCTAGTCCCTTGTCTTCACTGAGGACAGTTAATTGTCTAAAGCATATTCAGATTGAGTTATGCACCTGCTTCCAATGGCTCATGGTACTCAGGATGAAGTCAAGCTCTTTATGAATTCCTGCAAGGTCCTCAATAATCTCCATTCTGCCTTCATCTCCAGTCTTATTTCTCATAAGTTTGATCATTATTTCTTTGCTGTTCTAACATGAATTGCTTACTGCTTTAAATGGTCAGTTCTGCTTCTGATCTTTTCATAGGCTCCCTCCTCAGTCTGAGTGACCATCATGCCCCGTCTTTGTCTGAGCTGTTCCGATCTATCTTTAAATTAAAATTAAATTTTCTGATACTTCAAGTAGACTTCTAGGTCTCCTCTCCCCTGTGTTTCTTTATAAATTGGTGCATATCACTCTCAGAAAATTATCTTCTACCATCTTATAAACTAGTTAATGATTTTCTCTACCCACACCCTCATGAGTACCTTCTTGGCAGAAACAACTTTGCTTTTCTTGTGGTGCTGGGGAATTAATCCAGGACCTCACACATGCTAGCTAAGCAATCATAAAGATGCTATAAAACTAGCCCAGTTTCACATTTTTAAAAAAACCTGCTTTTCTCTTTTGATTTTGTAACACGGAAACCAACACATAGTAGGTGGTTTAATCCATTAGAGCGGCTGTAACAAAATATCATTATCTGGGAAGTGTGTAAAGAGTGGAAATTTATTTCCCACATCTGGAGCCTGGAAAGCCTAAGATTAAAATATCCGCAGATTCTGCATCTGGGCATGGCCTGTCTCCTGATGGATGGGTGGCATCTTCTCATTGTATCTTCACACGTGGAAGGTACTATTAATTGTCTGAGTTCCCTTTTCTTATGGCATTAACTCATGAGGACTTTGCTTTCCTTTCTTAAATGTCCCCCCAAAGCCCCTCCCCTGAATGTGGTCATCTTAATGATTAGGTTTCACCATAGGAATTTGAAGGGAGGATCCCCAAACTTCCAAACTATAGGGAAAGCATTCTGGAAACCCTGATGTTATAAGATGAGAAAAATACAACGTGACAAAGCTGCCAAGAAACTAAAAGCTCATCAACAGTTCAGTCTTATTCCCTTGTCTCTAATTCTTGACTCCCTCCTGGGTAGGTAACTGAAAGCTCAGTTGGAAATGCGCTCTCTGCTTTGATTCCTGAGTGGCCAGTTCACTGACTCTTTCCACTGCTTCTAATACCTCTCCCTTGGGCCTTTATCAAAATGCCTGCTGCGTCCCATCCCCTTCTCAGCCATACGTGAACAGAAATCTCGAGAGTAAAGCCATGGATCACCTGCCACACGGATCAGTGTGACACTTATTCTGTGCTCCAGATTAGAGTTGCTGATTTCCCAGGATCTCAGCCCCTCCAGGGAATGGGGTTTGTGGACGATGGCCCCTGTGTACTTACTTATGCATATATGGGACTAATAAAAAGACTATCTAATGTCCAAGATAAATAGAAAGAGCTGCTCAATCAGAACTTTTTAAATGTGTTTTCTCGATTGATGATTACGTGGAAAAGATGCTCGGGACTCATTCATAAGCTACCACTTATTGACTTCCTGTTATGTATCACCCTCTAAATTAAGAGCTTTCAATGCACGGATTTGTTAAATAATCATTCAGCACCTATGAAGATATTATGATGTCAACATCATCAGTAAGATGAAGAATTCAGCTTAGAAATGCTAAGGAACTTGTCTGATGGCCAGGAAGGAGAGAAATGAGGATTGAATATAGGTTATCTGGTTTTGAACCCCTTGCTCTGGAAAGTCTGCAATGCTACTGTGTTAAGAAAATACAAGAAGACAGCCAGATGCACTGTTCTTCTGTTTTTGACCCAGGCTAGTTTGGACTGACAATCATTTACTCAAAATCATACAAATGATAGGAGCAGCTGAGGAAAAATGTAAACAGAAGCATAGTTAAAGTGAAAAGGAGGCATAATTTTTATTTTCCAGTGCACATTTGCTGGATTGTTATAGAAAGAGTGGTTTTATTTAAATGAGTTAGTTAACATCAAACTTTAAGGATAAATAGCGTTAAATGCCTTAATGATCTCAAGATTGTTTTGCAGTTTTATAAATATTTCACATAGAAGAAGGAAAATAAATGTCTTGCAAAATAGCAAACAAAACCAAGAACCAAAAGTAATGTCCTCACCATCTGGAACATATTTCTATACCTTTCAAATAATGCAAAATGAGAAAAAAAATGCTCACAACTATTTGGGGTGACTTTACAGAACTTGATGCAGCTAATAACCTGAAAGGCATGTGAAGACTGATCTTCTTCCATCTGATGCACCCAGCACTCACGTTCATTTCCACAATTAAAATTTGCTCCTCTCTAAAATACATTGGGTAAATGTTCCACAAAAATTTCTGCTCACTTTCTTCAATGTTCTGAGACTGGCTATTAAAAAAAAAAAAAGTGTTCCCTTTCATCCATTGCTATGCAAATGATCACCGTTGGAGATAAAAATGATAATGCCACTTATTATTTTAAGGATTCCTATTGTTCAGCATGTTTCTTGATTTTTTTTAAAGAGGGAGAGAGAGAGAGAGAGAGAGAGAGAGAGAATTTTTTTAATATTTATTTTTTAGTTTTCGGCGGACACAACATCTTTGTTGGTATGTGGTGCTGAGGATCGAAACTGTGCTGCACACATGTCAGGCGAGCGAGCTACTGCTTGAGCCACATCCCCAGCCCCTCAGCATGTTTCATTACTTCATAATGGTAGATTTAGCCCTGTCACCTATCCCTCTACCTTGGTAGGGTCCTCAATGTCCACTGCCCTGCAGGAGGGGATATTAGGTGACAGGGACTATGATGGACACAGACTGCTGGTAGCAGCAGAGGACAACAGGGGCCACCAGCAGGATTAGGTCCTGGTGGGGACACCTTATGTTTAACCACAAGAATGAGATCAAAATTGTAATGGGTTGCACCCCATGTGTGTATAATGTATCAAAATATACCCTACTGTATATTTAGAAACAACAAATATTTTAAAAAATAGTAAATAATAAAAGACGAGGGTAAGGAGCTTTGGGAGAACAACCAATATCTGTTCCTGTAAAGCCTCTCATGTTCTCTTAGGCTCTCTTGGAAAATTTGCTGAGTTTGTAAGGATCCAGGACCATATGAGCCACCATTCAGAACCTGTGCCATGTTGGACAGGGTCCTAATACTTCTCCAGAGTGTCTGCCAAGGCTGAATTCCAGAGATTCCTTAAATGTTACCTCCTCTCTGGATACCCAATGTTGCTGTGCCCCAATCAGCACCTTGACCATCCAATCTCTTCTTCAGTGCTTATTTTCCCAACCCCTGTGATATGATCTATTAAGGGACATTTTTATCCAATACAGTACCCTTCCTTTGAACCACAATGTGCCTCCCGAGGACTGCCAGGCACAGGTTTTTGTATATAATACAGGCAGCAGAGCACATGGGTTCACATGTGCCCATTTTGTTATTTGCTATAAAAACATAAATTATGGATTTCTTTCTACTAGCAGTCTCACTTATAGGAATTGATTCTACAGAAATACTAAACACAATCTATAAAGTAAAACTGTATGAGGATGTTTACTGGTGAATTGGCCCTGAAAATTGCTCTAGCAAAACTGGAACGATCTTCAGAGGAGGTACTCCAGGGGGGATTTCTGCATCGAACGAGGAGTTGAATTTGATGATCTCAAAGATTCTTCTAATCATCAGCTTTTGATGAAAGACAGGAGAGAGAGAGAGAGAGAGAGAGAGAGAGAGAGAGAGAGAGAGAGAGAGAGAGAGAAAATGAGAATGAGAATGAATCTTTCTGGTGTTACTTTTTTCCATTTCACTTGTTTTAACTCCCCCTCTGCCCAGGTCTTCATAGAGAAGAAAATTAAGATCAGGTCAATCAATATTAAAAGGCTTTCCATGCTCCCTGAAGTGTTTGGGGCTGCTTCTCTGGTAAAAACTGGAAGGAAAAGAATACAATATGCAACCTCAGGGCAGAAAAATCCAGCATTGGCAAGAGCAGCTTTCCTGGATCCAGGAGGAGGCAGAGCCAGCACAGCCTTGCCAGGCCAGTGCTGCAGGCTTGTCCTTGTCCTCAGAGGATACTTCCAATGAGTCAACAGGAGCTTTCCGTTTCTCCGCAGAGGGCAGCATGCACATGGGGATGGCAGGAGCAGATACAAATGGCAGGTCTGTTACAGAGCAGCTCAAGGTCCAGTAAGGGGACCTTGGTCTCAATGTTGCTGAGTGAACTCTGCATGAAGACACAGGATGGAAGCAAGAGAATGTCCCAAAGCAATACTGAAAACCAAAGAAAAGGAAAGGATCACGAGAGAAAGCCAAAATGTCAATAGGAGCTGCCTCCATCACCATGGGATGAAGGAGGACAAGTTAAACTTCACATCATTTTTCTAATGGTCTTTAGCTTTCTACAGACCCTCTAGAAGTAAGGAAAAGGAGAAAGGTCAAGGCATCCCATTGGGCAAAGGATGCAGAACGCCTCCCCCACAAAAACACAAGCTTTAGTTCCAGTCCAAAGAGAGTCTCGTTTTTCCTCCTGCTAGCTCAGGGTCTTAAGAGCCCCAGTGAGCTTAGTTCTTTTCCTGATGAAATTCAAAACATACCAACTACACAGACAGTCATCCTAGGTACAGCAAGTGACAGATCCATGAAGATTAACTTTTGTGTGAATAGGCTCCAAGTACTTCCTAGTACACAGACTGACATCTCGGCTTCTGAAAAGAAAGACTCAGAAGAATTGGCTATTTTTTAAATGTATCTCAGAGTTCACTGTATTTATTGCACAGGACACAGAGGCAAACACCATATCTATAAGTGCAGAGGGGTTTTGGTTAACTTTACAGTGCTGTGACAGAATACCTGAGATAAACAACTAAAAAAAGGAAAAATGTTTACCTTTCTAAAAGTTTTTTTTTTTTAATTTTTGTTTTGGTTTAGTTTTTTTTTTTTTTCTTACAGCACTGGGAATTGAACTCAGGACCTTGCACATGCTAGGCAAGTAAAAGTCACTTCTAATATTCACCATCCAGAAACTACAGCTGAATGATAAGAGCCAGTGATCACCTGGCCCCATTTCTTTGGGACTGTGGCCAAGTGAAACATTGTGGTGGGTTACATCTAGTAAAGCAAAACTATTTCATCCTGGTGATCAGGAAATGGGGGGGGGGTAAGGAGGAGAACAGAATAGGGCCCCAATAAACTTTTTAAGCACATCCCTTCAATTATCCGACTCCCACTCTCTAGGAAGGACTACCTCCTAAAATTTCCAACACTGCCTAAAAGGACCATCATCTGGGAACGGAGCCTTCAACACATGAGCTTTTGGAAGAAGTGAAGATCCAAACCACAAGTGGAGGATAGCGATTTGGAGACTGCTACTCAGCCAACAGTGTGGTAAGAGGCTGGATATCACAGGCACCCTGATATCTGAGATACAGGAAATCATACCCTTTGAAACCCATCAAAAAATGGAGCCAGACTATTGGGACCAGGGTGTCTCCAGTTTAAATTTTCTTGACTTTAAATAAATACAGAAAAATTAAACAATATATTCTTAGGAAAAGACTAACTTGGAGCTGCTTCCCACCTCCCCACCACCACCCCCGCCAAAATACATGCTTTTGCCTTTCAGGTATGAGACTGTAAATTCAAACCCAAGATACCTACTGAGCTTGACAGAAGTACTCAAATGAACTGTTAAGACTTGATAATCTCCTTTTCCCCAGTCTCCACCTTGGTGCCTTATCACTCAGTTGCAGTTGGTGGGTGGTGAATGGTAGAAGTAACTTTTAGAAAGGTTAAATATCTGAAGCTGTTTCAGTGAATCTTGACTATTTTGATTTTTTTTAAATGTCTAACTCGATTCACAACTATACTGAATGATTTGTTCATAAAATAGGACTACTAACAGGGGATTAAAAGGAAACTCCTAAATTGGTTGCTAGTAAAATTTTGCACTAATGAGGCTATTCCAGAAAGTATCAATTTTTATTCTCTGTAGGTATTTCTCTGATGCTACCATTGTTAGAGGCGGATGCTTTGGTGATATAATTTCGAGAATTTCACCCAGCCCTTCATTCCATCAGATTCTTATATACTAAATAAGGAAAATTCACATGCATAATTACATGCAAACTCACACACCTTCATAGGCACAGAGTATATAATTTAAAATGTCATTCCACAGTGAAGATTCCTGGGTTTATTACAGAGTGGGTGATAAAAATTCTGAAATAGCAAAGTTTCACTGGACATAGAATGCAGCATTATGTAAAAAACAGACTGAAGACTTTAGAGCCAGAATTGCTCCAGTCATCCGGTCCCTTAGTAGGTAGCCTATTTATTGTACATCTGTGTCATCAGTTATGATAGCATATCTAAAGCACCCAGTACTGAATCAGGCACATGAGACTTCAAAAGCTTTCATTCCTCCTTCCTCTTTGGTTAAACTCACATGGCTGGTATGCGAGATGTAGAGATAACAAAATGCCAGAAAGAATGTGATAAATAACTACAGTGGATGCTAATAAATCCAAAATCAACTTGAATTATTATATATTTTTCTGTTTGAATACTACCTAGATATCAGTTAAGAAATTTCAGAAATACCTAAACCTGAATCATAGGTTCTGTTCTTATTTGAAGTAAAGACCACTGTTAAAAAGCTATAGAGGAATCACACAAATCTCTAAGCTGTCATATCCATCTCAGTGACTATCACCTTGGATGCAGTGATGACATAGACATGAAATTTTGCTAATGATCACCTTCTCAGCCTCTATACCACGCCCAATTAAACCATTCCTTATACAACGGCTACAGTGTTCTTTTAAAATCACCTACTTCACCATTTCTCTTGTCACCAAATGTGTCTCAACATTTTTTATGTAAAATTATACGTGAAAAATGATAGAAGTTTGTTTTATTGGGTTAAAGAATGTTACTGCCATGGGTAAATCAAGGGCTCACTTTTCTTTGGCAGGAGTATCCATCTTTCTTAGCTATCTTCAAGAATTTCTATCCCTTACTTCCTTTAGTAATGTATAATTTAATAATTCTTGTACAAAGGAAACTACCTCACTGACCACCTCAACTCTATTAGTTGAGGGCATGTGGAGTTAGAAAGATAGTAGAATGAAACAGACATTATTGCTGTATGTATATATGTGATTACATGACCAATCTGATTCTGCAACATGTACACTCATAAAAATGAGAAATTATATCCCATTTATGTATGATATATCAAAGTGCATAAATGCATTCTACTGTCATATATAACTAATTAAAACAAAAAAATTTTAAAAAGAGCCAAAATAAATCTTTTTTCCTTTTAAGTTATCTCAGCTATTTTGTTACAGTGACAGAAAACTGACTAACACAATTGATGAGGAAAATTACACAAATAGGTTATCCAAAGCACCAAGGAGATAGGGTGTTTCTGATCTAGTAACTAAAACAAGGACTCCAAGAAATCAATCTAGAAATTTCTAGAAATGTAACTGAGATAGTCTATCAAGCCTCCTCTGTTAAAACAAACAAACAAATCCAATAAAGTTATTGAGTTCCTTTACTATTCCAAGTACCCTATCATGTATCTTTTAAAGAGTGATTCATGGGACTACGACAGTATTCTGGATATGCCCCATCCTAATAACAGCCAAATACCTAAAATCCTAAGACATTACCAATTTTCCTGGTGGCCACATGAAATCACTGACCTATATCCAAGTCTGCTTCTTCCAGCATTCACCTTATAGGACTATCTCCCCCACTTTTCATATTTGCTTTTGTTTTTCTGAACTTGTTTCCTTCACTTAAACAGTTAAAAAATGTGAATGGAATTTATATATATATATGTATATGGCATATCATTCCAAGTTAAAATGAAGCATTTGAATCCTATTATTCAGCCTAGTTATTTCTCTCATTTCCTGTTCACCTGAAAATGTTGATCACCATGCAGGATAACATTATATGAGTTATCTGCAAATATGCTAACAATGTCAGGACCAATAACATAGTCTGTCAGATCCACAGGACCCTTTACTTCTTTTCACATGGAATTTGTGTGTTTATGTGTGTGTGCTAAACACAGAACTGCAATCCAGCTTGTGCCCTTCTGACTCCCCCAATGGATAAATCCAACTGTAGATACTATGTGATCAATGAAGAAAAATAAATCAGAATTGGCCCACTTTTAATGCAATGTTATCAAAAAATTTAAAACAATTTCGAAACAAAATGAAAGAAAAGAAATTGTGAAGAAACATACTAGTTGTATGCTACCTGCAACTAAGCTATGATTGCAAAGGGCATAAAAATAGTAATTCAGGTAAATGTCCTTAATTACAAATAACACTACTTGAAGATTAATTATGGAAGAGGCAACAGTTAATAAATGTGTTGATCAACAATGCAATAAGTAGATGCAGAGGACAGTGAGCCTTGTACTGCCATATATCTCTTTGCAGGAGAATAAAACTTGATGCTTGGAGCATAAAGTCAACCCAGAGAAAGGAGGACTAAAAGATGCAAGGAAGAGTTTCTTGCAAAAGTTATTTGAGCATATGGGTTCATCCAGCTGTGACGATAAGAACAAATCTATTTTCCTCAAGTTCCAGAAGCCACTAATTCTTGCTTACCCCCATTTCTTTCAACCTAAGCTGTTTTGAGTTGGGTTTCTGTCATTATCACCCAGGAAAATCTTGACCAAAACAGCCCTCCTAAGGACATACTAATGGCTTTTTAGATATCAGGTGACTTGAGTTTTTATTAAATAAACAATTTTTATATTGGATATATTAGGTAATATTTAGTCTCTTGTTTAGCATGGTTTAAATAGTGGAGAAATTTTCATTGGTTCCAAAAAGTGTGCCCTGACCCCTTTTCCCATTAAGCAAAGGTATCCATCTCTATCTCTACCTACATGATCTTCAAACCTTAAAACAAAAAATAACAGAACAAAAATTGGCCTGATTTGTAAGACTCATTAACCTTGTCTTAATTTTGTAAATACCCAGCTTTCTTATCACAAAGTCTTTCAAATAAAACAGTTTTCTATTTTCTATGAGCATATTTCTCCCATTTTTCATTCTAATTATTTTTATTATTAACCATTAATTCCATTTGATATTCATTCATCATTCATTCATAGCATCAACTATGAACCAGGTCCCATTAATATGTGCTAATTTTTTAAAAAGTTATTTGACTGTTTTAGATTACCATAGATAATCCAGGAATGGAATCCAGCTTCCTGATTCCTCACAATGCTCTTTTTTTAAAAAAAAATTAAAACCTATTTCATCTATATAATGACACTGATCTTTCTCCACTAGCATAAACAAATAGGACTCTCCATGTGTTTGCTTAGGAATAATGCCAACTGCTCCAACACCAGCCTACTCTGAGAACAGGGAAGGGATCCTTTCTAGTGGTTAGACTACCTCAAGGGAAGAAAAAAAGAAATTCTGGTGTACAAGAGCTCAGCTGTGGAAGCATGGTTCCTTCATCAAAGAAAACATTTAAAAATTAAGCTTCTCTTTAAAATATCCATTTTACTAACTGAGAAGAGAATTGCCAATATCATGACAATAACTGCATTGCAGGCTTTAATCAACATTTAAGAAAAGTTCTCAAATGACTTGGTTATTGTCAGTAATACTCAGCTATACAACGGAGAAAGGAACAAACCAGAAATAAACAGACTTTGAATCTTGCTTCATTTCTTCACTGGACCTATGGTATAACCTTGGGCAAGTCTTTCACTTCTGGGCCTCAGAGTTCAGCTAGTTTTAAAAATGCCATGGATAACACTATACATTTTCCTAAAAATACGGAAGTTTTATTCACTTCATAAAACCCAATACCAAATTGTTAAATGGAGTTCCCATACAAATAGCTATGATCCTTATCCATGTAAACATGAGATTCATTCATTCATTCATTCATTCACTCCCTTGTTTTTATTCTATTCATTTAATTTATTCATTTATTCCATTCTTGCTGGATAAAGAACTTTTTTTTGCAAAGGGCCATCCATGTAGGCTATATGATCTATCATAAGAATTTGATTCTGCCATGTCACAGGAAAACAACCACAGACAATGCCTAAGTATAGTGGTGTTCCAATAGCATTATTTATAACAAGAAGTGGGGAGCCAGCTATCACCTAGTGATGATAATGATGAACCCTGCTTTAAGCAAACACACATACAAACAAAAACAAAAGCAAGTATCATTTAAATTGAACCACAGGAAAATATTAAAAGTGGTAATATTTTTACATGGTTATCCTATTTAATCCTCATATACACATAAGTCATAAGTCCCATTCATTTCAATATGCAGCATTGAAGAGAAACAGTTTCCACATTTTTGCATTTTGCATGTGGAAAAATTTGACAACAAAACACTGCAAAATAAGTAAATGATGTGAAAAAAACAAAGCAGGATAAAAGCATAGACGGCGATGGAGTGCTCTTTTAAAAAGGTTGATCTTATAGTTCTTTATGATAAGGTGACATTTCAGCAGAGACCTGCATAAAGTGAGGGCATGCCCCTTACAGATATCAGGAAAAAAAAAATGTTCTAGGCAGAAGAAAGAAAAAGCTTCAAGTCTCTGGGAGGAGTATGTGCTTGGCATGTTAAAGGAGAATTAGGAAGTTAATGTGACCTGGACAACTAAGCAATCAGATAAGCTGATGGAGGAGAGGTCACAATGGCAGCCCTGGGGTAGAAGAGGCAGAACCCCATAAGCCAAGGTAAGAAACTGGGATTACATTCTGAGCAAGCTCACAGGTCAATAGAAGGATGAACAGAGAAATCCTATGGTGGCACTTACACTTTTTTTTTTTTCATTCTTCCTTTTTTGGTACTTCTGGGGATCCATCCCTGGGGATCAATCCCTGGTAGGCAAGTGCTCTACAATTGAGCTAAATCCTGTCTCCTCATTTACACTTTTAAAAAGAATCACTCTGGCAGCTATAATGAATGCTAGGTAGGAATAAAACTGTCATATAAAAGTCTGTTGCTGAGTTCAGGAAACAAATGATAAGAAGTGGAAAATGGAACGAGAGAGAGGGATGATAAATATTGGGATCAATTTTCAAGCTTGATATTATTAAAAGATACCAAAAATGAACTCAGAAACATAAAATAATTGGTTTTAGTCAGTTTTTTTTTTCTCCACTGTGACTAAAAGATCTGACCTGAACAATTGTAGAGGAGGAAAAGTTTATTTGATGGCTCACAGTTTCAGAGGTCTCAGTCGAAAGAAGTCCAGCACCATTCCTCAGGCTGAGGCAGAACATCATGGCTGGAGAGTGTAGCAAAGGGAAGCAGCTCACATGATGATCAGGAAGCAGAGAGAGTTCTACTTGCCAGATACAAAATATATACCTCAAAGCCATGTCCCCAGTGAGCCACTTCCTTCAGCCGCACCCGACCTGCCTCCAGTTACCACTCAGTTAATCTCACCGGAGATGAATTCACTGATTATGCCAACGCTATAACCCTGTCCTTTCTCATTCAGACTTGCACTGTCTCACATGTGAGCTTTTGGGGGACACCTCATATCCAAACCATAACACTTGTACAATTTTAAACAGTTAGGAAATAAATATCAGGATCCACATTATGCTTAGCATCAAAATCTCACTGACAAAAAAACTTTAATTAGCTCCTTTCCATAATTTTCCTATACTCAAATGTAAGTGTTCAGAAGCAGTAGGAAGATTAACCATTAGCAAATCTACCTGTCCCTACAATTCCTCCCCCTATTCTTGCAACAATTTATCTATTTTATTATGTATTCATTGCTTATTTTTGCCCTTTAGTCCTTGAAGAATATGATACTAGGGAAAAATGTACCTGTTGGCCATATAACAGATTTGTTGCAAAGATAATAAAGGAAGGGCTTAGATATATTCACACACACAATCCAATAATCTTTCCAACATATTACCCTTGAGGTTACAGTCCAAACTGAAGTTCATCTCACTTTTTGCTATTATGGATTTCATAAATCTTCCAAGTACTCCTCTGTTCACCCTGCCAGTTCTCCCCCTTCCCTTCTAGCCCAGTCCCCAAAATACTGGTATAGAAAGTACTAGCCTGGGACAGAACCAAAAGTCAGAGCTATTAGGTGGTGGCATAAGAACAGAAGCCAGAGTTTAGTTTAGAAGCCAGATCCAAGCTTACCATAAAGCTCAGCATAGCTGTATACCAGCTAACCAGCAGGACAGGCTGTGTTTAGATTCCCATTGATTGCATCACTGGCTAACTAATTACTTTGGGCAAAGTTAGATGTTCAGAGGATACGTATTTACAAGGTTTTCAATGTATATTTTTAGGAACAGGTCTTTACTTTTTACAAGTATACATGAAGAACAAATTTTACATTAAAACTATAGAAGATATCCTTCATTCCCAGGTTTAAACTTGGGGGTATGTTCCATACTGTTCTGTACCCAGTTGCCCACATAGTGATCCACTTTCTAACACATTCTCCATTAATATTCTTAACTTCTCTTTTTGCTCCAATATCCTATGGGTGCTTTCTGGGAACACTTGACAAATAAATAAATAACTTACACTTATGTCATGTCTCACAATCTGATTCTGGAGCACTTCTCCCTGAAGCATGACTGACACGTAACTCTGAAGTATAATTTACATGTTCTAATCTGGGTCTTTCCTTTTTTCCTACACCATATCTTTGGCAACTCTGTCCAACACAGTTTGAAAACTACACTGATCTATTAGTAAAGAGTTCAGAGGCCAAAACCATAGAAACGAGAGTTCTATACAAGGTTCTTTCACAAATTGTTACATGACTTTTGCAAAGTCAATTGATATTCCCTTAACAATAGCTCCTTCATGTATCTTTTCACTAATGATAATTTTTCTAGTTCAGTAATTCTTATTTTAACTCAGAAAACACTAATATAATCTTACAGCTTTCCCAAGCATGACTCCTTTTCAAGACGTAAACTAGATCACAATCCATCTCCACATAGTTTTACAAAGCAGATGGCTTTTATTTATGTTGAATTTTCCTTACTGGGCTCAGTAGACAGAATACTTGAAAAGCCAGAATCCACACAAGCATATTGATGTAATTCGCAAATAAATATGTGTGGACTGGATTAGGTTAATATTTGAGGCTTTTCTGATATAATCACTGGTCCTTCTTTAGGGATAACACTATAGTTGGTCCTGTGTTGATTCATCTGAGAACTTAACTTCAACAGAATCACAACTTTCTTACAAGGAGGCATGACTTTCATTATTAGTTGTAAAAACTGAGGCTCAGCTCAGTATAATAACTAAACTTCATTTCACAACGAATAGATGTTGGAGCTAGGAAACATGACTTGTTTGGATCCTGAAACTGTAAAAAGTTTAAAACATGTTGTAGTTCATTCCATCAGACATAATAGATTGTGCCGTAAGCTGGATATTCTAACCAAACTCAAGTCCCCTTTCTCACTTTCCATAAATTATTGGCCCACAAATCAACCAAGAAAACCAGGTATGTACTAAGTGTTCAGTAAATGGTAGTTCACAGTACTATTTTACAACTACTATTTCTAATGGAAATAATTTCTGGGAATTCCTGAGCTGTATCAAGTACAATATGTATTTCTATTTGAAGAAAGAGTCACATCTAACTTCATGAATCTATTAAACAGTCATGTGTCTGATGTTCTGATACCTTTGACTAGTGTATAGAACCTCTGTCTAATCAGACCAGGATAATGCTGTAGAGCCTCTATTCTTCTTTGAATTACTCAGATCAAGCATCCTAAACAAAAATTTATTTATTACACACCAACTTGTTTGGAGTGGTTAACATAAGTTTCCTAAGTTTCTTTTTACAAAAAGTTGTTGACTTCATCCTTGAATTCCTGTCCAGAGCCACCTGCATATGGTATATTTTTAATTTCTCCAACATTACAGTTTTCAAGCCTGACTTTTGGGGTCTTCCAGAATTTCTGTAACATCTTTTAATAATACACCCCCCCAAAAAATAATTATCCGACTAGGCTCTATTATTTGTAACCATGAAGCAAGCTGTTTAATATCCAAAAGTAGTGCCTAATGAATGGCAAAGTCTCAACAGATTATTCACTAAATGATTAACAGGTTCTCTGGGTTTCAGAGCAATTGAAGAGAAACTGAAACATTCAGGGTTGTGTCTATGTTTTCCTTAACCAAATCAAAACTCTTAAATATCCCTTAACTATCATTTGGGGTTCTCTAGATTTGTGGTTTCTAAAACATCTGGCCTAAAAATAAATGCAGTTCTAAAATGGAATGTACTTATTTCAGTTACTCCAATGAATCTTTAAAACCATTCACTTTTACAAAATTAACTAGTCAGCAAAAAAGAAATGGGTATGTATGTCTCAGCAAGTCTTTGACATTGTCCTTCAAAGAATAGTAGTCATAATCAAATTGGGCTTGCTGATTCTTTCTGCATTTCATAGTTTGCCAGAATAATGTGAATCTGTTATTCATTTTAAAAAATTGTGACTCTAAGTTTGGTGTGTACATTTTAAAGGAACGTGGTCAACCATTTTTTAAATTATGGTTGAAAAAAAACCAGCCATAAAATACTCATGTCTTAATTTGTATAAAACCTTTCATATTCAGAACTAAATGGTAAACTACCAAGTTGATACTGAAAAATAGTCCCTTAAGGAGCTTAAGTTCCTTGTATAATCAAATTGAACAAAACACATGAATTTTTGCTGTGTATTGAAACATTATTTCTTACATATCACTACGTGATAGATTGTATTGACAAAAATATGCATAATTTAGGTGCTATAAAAACAAATCCAAAAATTTATCATCTGAATTACAATTTCTCCCACAACAGAACAATTCCTTTTGAATGTAAATGACTAGGAAAATGTATGAGGCATAATATTCTTAAGCAAAAATGTATTATTCTCAGCCAAGGTTTCTCAGATACTAATTTAAGGTTCTATAGAGAAGAGAAAAGGTTTGCAGTGTAAATGCCTCTTTTTCATATTAAATTACAATTGAAATTGCAACACTGAAGTTTGGAAGTATTTTAATTTTGATGTTTTTATTTTGTTTTGTTCCTTTTTTGGAATATTCAATTTCTAGAATATATTTGAAACTATTAAAATACAGCCAGAAATCTAAAAAAAAAAAAAAAAGGTTATAACATTTTTAGCACAAACCAACTTTTAAATACATTAAGAAAATGGAGTTGGAATCATTCAGAAGTTCATCTTTTATATTTTCTCAACTTCAACACTCATGACCAGTATGCAAAATTCCTTGCTGCCAGGTAAACATATGTCCTTAAACTAAGTCATCATTTGAAATAAGTATGGGTAGGCAAAAAAAAAAAAAAAATGTTACAATGGTTTAAGGATGTGCAGGATTCTTATTTTCAAAATTTGTCATGAAGAGAATCATTTTTAAATAATATTGGTTTTCTTTATCATTAGAGTCATTTCACATTTTTCTACCATTCTATTTTCAGAAGTGAGGCTGGTTTGGGAACATTTTCATCACATTGAATGGCCGTATAACGGTCTGCGTACCCAGTTTGTCAGGAAATAATGAGGATAGTAGATACTCTCAGCTCTGAAATTGAACAAATTGTTAGGACTTTCCCTTTTTCTCTCCCCTTTTCTTCGTCTTTTTGTCAGAATTTGGCTTGTGTTAAATGAGGGCAAGAGAGTGAGCATATTTCAGAGCACTGTCATCTCCCTGAGACCTTCCTGCTTTAAGATGTGCTGCATATTGAAATACACTGAGGACACTTCCCAGGGGAAAGTGACATTTAATCCCCTGCTGGCATCATGAGCAAATGCTGTCATTGCAGCATTCACTGGAGGAACACAAGTCTATTTCTTCTCAAAAGATTTTCACTAATATATATGAAATGCTTCTTGACACTCTCTGAGAAATACTCTCTCTCTCTAAAATACTCAGAAGGTGGCCCAGTGGGTGATCTTTTCGGAGTTGCACTGACTGTTAAGAAAACAATCAGAAAATACCACCCAGGGGCTCCACTACCTGGGAGTCCGTTCATGTGCGCACATGGGATCTCAGTGTGTATCATTTATTTTATAGTCTTCCTAGAAATTTAATAAATTTAACAGAAATTTGCTCTAATTTTTCCAACATGTCCACTACTCATCTAGGACTTACTTATGATATAAAGAATGTATGCAAAACTGATTTATTTTTCTTAAGATAATTTAGAATATAAACTTATCTGATAATTAGTATTAATTATATGTAGTTAGTACAACTGAATAATAAGTATACATATTTATTGATTGATTGTTATTGTATGAAATGGCATAGCCCAATTTCATAATCATAAAGTCAATAAAAATTGCCTTGCTACTTCTCTCATTTGTGATTTGATATGAAGTTTTATATGATAAGGCAAATTAAATTTCAGTGGCATCTATTTAATTAATAGTGCAATAATTTATAATTGGGAACATCCTTGGAAAATACATAGTGAAATTTTTCACTGACATTCTAGAAATCCCGGGACACAAGATGAATCAGTCACACATCTTTAGATTTAATATTTGCTCTGAAGATGAGATGAGGAAAAGTCAAGAAGAAGAAAAGAGACTAGGAAATGGAGATGAGAAAAGAAACATGAGGGTAGGCAATATATTCCATTGGAGAAAGAATAGAAAACAGATTTGGCTGTACAAGTTTGGATTGAATTTAAGGATCCCCTACAGGCTCTTTGGTAGACAGTAGATAATGCATGATAGATACTGTGACTTGGCACCCAGACCCCATTTAATGGATAAAGTGCTGGGGGGAGGGGCGTAGTCCTGCCAGCCAGCATTTTTCAGCAATCAGTCCCTTCAGGGATTGTCTCTGCTGTGTGGAGCCTCCTTGATCAAGGTCACACATTTAATAAAAGATCAGAAAGGGAGAAAAATCGACTGTCCTGTATTCCCAGTTTGGGATAACTCTGAAGGGCCACTGTACCTCTACAGCTTGCTGCTTTGTTGGGCCAAGTTGCTATTATGCATGATCACTGTCTGACCATTTCCTCTGTCTCTTCCCGCTCAATCCTCCTTCCATGCTCTGGCATTGATCCTGATTTACCCCTTCATATAAATGTTCTGCAAATTGTACTATCTCTGGGAAAGAGTTTCCTTCCCAAGTTGTGACTCCAGAGGAACTGGAACAAAGGACATTTGACAAAGATTTCAAATAAACTATCCTTTGTTAACCCCAATTTAAGCCAAATTTATTTATTTTATTTTATATTCTTTTTAAAGAGAGAGAGAGAGAGAGAGAGAGAGAGAGAGAGAGAGAGAGAGAGAGAGAGAATTTTAATATTTATTTTTTAGTTTTCGGCGGACACAACATCTTTGTTTGTATGTGGTGCTCAGGATCCAACCCCGGCTGAGGGCATGCCAGGCGAGCGCGCTACCGCTTGAGCCACATCCCCAGCCCAGAGCCAAATTGATTTTAAAATATGAAATATATATAGGTGTGTTAGTCACTTTTGTGTCATTATGACCAAAATACTCAATGCAAATAACTTAGAGGAAAGTTAATTTTAGCTCACAGTTTCAGATATTTAGTTCAAGGTCAGCTGAATTCATTACTCTGGTCCCAAGGTGGGGCAAAACATCATGAGGGAAGGGAACAGTGGAGGAGCACATCTCCATTTAGGGCCAGGAAGCAAGGAGAGAGAAAGGGGAGTGGGTTTCTGGGGAAGATGAAACCTTCAAGGGCACACCCCCAGTGACCCACCTCCTCCAGCCACACTCCACCTGCCTACAGTTACTTTCTGGTTAGCCCATTCAAACCTGGATGAACCGATTATGTTACACTCTCACCATCTAATCATTTCACCTCTGAAAATTTTTGCATTAGCTCAGGACATTTTGGAGGAAACCTCATATCCAAACCATAGCAACAGGCAAGAATGAAATGCAATATGTTATTGAAGAGAAAAGTCATTCTTTCCTTTCAATTGTAGTGAACATTGGGAGAAGATATAGCTTGACCATTAAGTTTCCCTCTAAAGGTTCTGAAAATAGTTTTCTTTCTTTCTTTTCTTTTCTTTTCTTTTTTTTTTTTAATTACGGAACTGAGGAATCAACCTAAATTTCCTTCATTTTTAAAACACTCAATATTTTAGTTTGTGCTTATTATGGCTACCAGATCTCAGAAACAATATGTTATTTTGTTGGTGTCACACTGAAGCAGTAACTAGGAGTTTTAGAAAATAGTTTCTGCATCAAAGCACATATTTTTACCAATATTATCATTTCCTGAAGAAGTTAGGGATACCTCAAAAACAAAAACATAATATTTGAAATAAGAGACAAGGTTTCAAATGTTGATTCTCTTACTGACTAGCTATGTGATATTTACCAAATTTCTTTTGTGTTTGAAACTTCCCTGCTAAGATTAATATTTTAAGTTACATACTTTGTGCAAGTCACCAATAACTACATAGACCATGAAAAGAGAAACTCTTCTTCTTCTTTTTTTGGAAAATATTGATCCAATCATAAGAGGGGATGCTCTATTGAGGAATATTCTGAACTTTTATCTAATATTCGTTTGCCTATTTTTATTAAAACAAACAAATAAACAAACAAAACAACTCATGTGGTGCCACTAGTTTGCTGTAACTGGTTTATATAGACTCATAAGAGATAATTATTATATAATTAGTAATTACATGACCCAGTTATTAAACACAGACACTATGTAAACAATAAATTTTACAAATTTAATTAAATTTTATAACTTAATTCAATTAAAATATGAAGTAAAATAACATAAGTATTTTATGTTATACATAATTAAATAATACAAATAAACAAATTATATTAATTACAAAGGTAAAATGCATCAACATCGACGGCAACCTAATAATTTTATTATATTTTAATAATAGCTAAAATCTTAAGGTTATTTATGCCTATTATATCTGTAAGTGGAAATCTGTGCTCCAAATGCCACCGTGCAGTGCATTCGAACATCATATTTGGTGATGCCACAATGAGGCTTGGAATGAGCCATGGCGGGAATATTTACTCACAGAAATCAGCAGACATTGTCAATCAAGGTCCCTCCCCATGCTGTCATCCCAGACCCAGTTGTTAAATGCTTACTAGCATATCATTGTAAAGTGTTTATTGCATGCATTTTTTACATACTAAACCCTTTAATTTCATCCTCATAACAAGCATTGGAAGCAGTTGTTACTATGAACCCACTTTACAGGTGGGGACCAAGGGTCAGGGTTCTGCCCTCTCAGTGCCTAGTGCCCACACTTGCTGGCTGGTGGAGGAAACATCTCCCTCAGGTCCATGCTTCTTTTATAGACTGCTTTTGAGCACTTTAAATTTCAGGTATTGTGGTAGATGACCATATCTGCCTTGGAAGGGAAAACTGAAGGGTGGCCAGAATCCCATTATTGTACATTAATATTTGTGGGTAGCATTCTCTAAGACTACACAGAGCATAGTTTGACATGGGGTGATCTGTTATAATTTCTTCATCTGGAAAATAGGGACAGTCATCATCTTCACTCCTGCCTGAGAGTGAAACCAGAGAGGCATACAGAGCATTTGTTACCATGTTGATGCTTACTTTCCAAATTCTAGTTATCTTCTTACACTGTTAAATGTATCATGAATGTTATCATCATATGTAACTGCAGAAGTTCTAAAGAAATGACAATTTTCTTGTAAATTAAAGAAACAAGAGAGAGCAAGAATAAAAATTTTTAAAGAAGAGTGAAGTAGACTTACAGGAAAATGATTAGAAAAAGGAAAAATGATAGGAAAAAAAATCAAGGTTGAAAACATGAAAGAGAAATTATGTAAATAGGAGAGACTAGAGAGTACAAATAAAAAAGAGTAAAAAAATGAAGAAGCATTGGATGTTTATTAACTATCTAATAAAACTTAATGTTATTGACAAAATTTAAGATTACCTAACATTATAGTATTGTCTGGATGCTTTTGTAATTTTCATATTTGCATTGATCAAAATAGACTCCAAAAACTGGGGGAGAGAAAACTATATTTTATGCGTACTCAAATTTTCTATAACATGTAAAGAACTCCATAATAGCTAAAGTTAAATGTTGAAGTTTGAAACATTTAAATCAAGATGCCATGTGTCTTATAAGTTTTCCATAAAATGGAATGGATAAATTTTAAAAATTAATATCCTCAGTGTCCCTCAAATCAATCTCTGATAACTTAGAAGTTGGTAGTGATTCCATAAAACGGAATGTGGAAAAATTATCTCCATTTTATGGCGCAAGATTTAAAATTAACTTTTGTTGTAAGTTTTTGCCCTAAGAAATGATCTTCCAAAACTGAGAAGGACAGATGACTTAAAATTATCTGACAGAGACAGTAGAGGGATTTGTCTTCAATGGAAAGAGAATGAACAAGTATTTGACCAGCAGTTGTTTCTAGAATGCTGTAATACTATTTCTATCCACAAAAAATTGATGTTATAAACTAAGAACTTTTTTTCATTCTGACTAAAATTTCAGAGCAGGATTCTTCACATTTTTGGTATATAAGAATCCATGCTAAATAGAGGAGATAAAATGATAATTCAGTTACTCATTCATTCAAAAACAACAAAAATAGTGGATATATGTCATATATGCCTGGAATTATGCTAAGTTCTAGAAATATTATAAAACACACCCTTTTCCTTTTATCATTTAAATAAACCAGATCCTTTTATCAATAGGTCTCTTGGTTCCAAGAGACCTATTGATAGAGCCCAGTTTGTGGAATTGGACCTTTCATCTCTGAACTTTTCTATCTACTTCAGTTGTAGTGTAAATCTGATAATCTTACTAGATATACTACTTTATCTTTAAAATTGATTAAAATGTCCACCTCATGGGATGGCTATAAGAATTAACAATACTTTGAGGATCTCAGTGTCTTACCCAGTAAATGTTAATTATTGATCATAGTCTCACCATAAGGGCTACAGAATTCATACCAGCATAGATACAAATACATTTTGTATCAAGGCATAGATATGTTACTTTTGAGTGTTCCTGTTATGCAACATATAATCTCCTTAAACAAAGACTTTTCTTTCAAATATTAAATATCACGATTATTATCCAACTCTTCTAGATTTGGGGGTCCTAGTGATCCTAAGACCTAAGGAATACTTTAACATAACAATATAACATGCTATAATAGCTGAAATGACAAACTCACTCATCAACTTATGAATAGAAACTGTTCATAAAAAAGGTGTTGTTAACTTTTAAGGAATAAAAAAATTTCCATTTAAAGACAGCATAAATAAACTGAATTGTGTCTATGGACCTATTTTAATACACTTTACTAGGTCAAGTTAGAATAAATAATGAAGAAAAGAAAAATATTACAGAAATAAATGTGTTCAGTTACCTTTTAGGTGTTAGGTAGGATGCTGAACACTTAAAAATCAGGGCTGTAAACATATGTGGCACATGACTTTGCTCATCATTTGCCACTCTAAGATGAAAAAGATGAGGAAGATACACATCAGAGCATGAATGACTAAAAATCCACATGATGCTTGCCCCAAGCCACATGACAGTGATTTAGTAGAGCCACACCTTAAACTTGGGTCTTTGTATCTAGCATCTTCTCTCACAGGAGAGTTTTGCTCCAGAAGCAGGTGCTGGATTGGGGGGAAGACCAGGCTAAAGAAATGAAGTTATTGGTCTGAGTAAGTATGCACATTTCTACTGACTCAAATATAATCTGAAGTTTTAATAATCATGGACACATCTTTCATTCCAAACATAGAAGAATAAATTAAATCCTAAAGCTTGCATCCAAAAATGTTTTATCATTTTTTATAGTGGGCTAAATTAACACCACCATCCCCCATGGTAATAGAGTCTGGGAAATTTTATTTTCATTTACTTATTTTTAGAAACTAATTACAGATAAACTACTGTCTATGTACTTCTGAAACTTGCATTTCCCCCTATGGTTGGCAGCATTTGTATCAGGTTTTATATGATATAATAGCCAATGCAATATGCGTTGGGCCAATCTGAGCCTTTATTTCTTAATGAGTCAGACTTAAAAGGGCCAAGACTTAATTAGAGAGGAGGGAGCTTTGGGTGTTGCACTTATTATTGTTCAATATTTCTGGATGACTAAGAAAGGTGCAGCAAAGCTTATCTATTAGCATTTCTTAGAAAGTTGGTCTCAGGCTCAATTCCTCTCCCTTCGATTCTAATTGCTAATTCATGTGTAAACACTAATCCACCTCAAGAAGTGGCAATGAATGTTATCCGATATAATGTGCACGATGTGTGGTGAACTAAAGCTCTGTAGTATGTTCAAAGATCAACTGCGACTTATACTGTATCGGTGCATTTCCCTTCTCTATTAGGAGAAAAGAAAAACAGCTGAGGCTCAGTTGTATGGTACATTGCCTTCTTATAATTTGTGCTGATATCCTTCTGTCAGCATTATTTCCCTTGGTTTATCATTTGCAGCAAACTGATTAGTAAACGCCATTAGCTGGAGTCTAGTAACTATGACTAAATTATCTTTGACCAGAGAAATAACCACACAAAAGATCATATACTACTAATGGGATCTGAGTGTTCTGTTGAAGAAAAAAAAAAAAAACACATGTTGTTATCCAAAAATTTAAAAAAATAGATTTCTAAGAGTCAGTATTATCTCCTCAAACCTATATAAATCTTCATTGTAATACATCAATTTGATTTTGGATTATTTAAAAAACAAAGAAGTCTGAGCATAATAAGCAGAATCCTAAGCATCATAAGCTTGGTGGTTGGGGTACGTGGTAGGAATAGTGAAGAGAGGCTGACTGAGGTTCTGTGTGAATCCTCACATGCTCTGGAGTGTCAAAGAGTGAGTCAATTATTTAAAGCTGTCTTTCCAAGATGAAACAATGATTAGAGACATTGTTTCCTGTAGTTGTTCCAAATATCTAAAAAGAAAATGTCCTTCAATTTCAATATGTACTACAGACCGTTCAAAATCCTAAGCATTATGCAAGGTCAAATGGGATCCCCAGAAACATTTTTAAACAGAAACTAAGCCATAAAGAAGACATTTATGTTCCTGGAAAAAGCATTGTTTGGAAACTGCAGTCCTGCCTGGTCTAAGTAAACAGGATATGTCACATTCCTTAGCAAACTACCTGCGAACTGCAGGAATAATGCAGTGAAGTAAAAATAAAAACAAACTAGCAAAAAAGGAAAAATAAAAAGCAGAATTTGGGGGTTCTACATAGAACTTAATAAAGTTAGGGTTAATATTTAATTATACATTTATAGATCGAGAGAGTCTTCTTGTATAATACTGTTTTCAATTCCTGATAATGATAGTTGTTTATATGAAATGCAAGCCCTTTAGAATTGAGCACAATTATTTTTCCTTTGAGTTTTGAGATGAAATTAAATCTTCCCAACAACTTCATTTTTTTTTTTTTACTTCCATACAAGGTCTAAAAGATTTTTTTACATTCAAAATAGAAAATTCACTTTGTATTCTGATTTAATGGGGACATGTTCTTTCTTTCTGTTAACATTATCCCTGAGATAATAACTCACAATAATTGCACATCTTACCTTGAAGAATATTACTTGGTGAGTCAATAGATGTGAATTGGGGTGAAATTTAGATACAAGATCAGAGGCAGGATTGATCTTTTGTTAATCCGTTATGTTAACAATTGTTGGGAAGGAGGGTGGTGAAAGTGGCTCTTATCTTAATACCTTTTCTTTTTATCATCAAGTTGTCTAGATAATAGCCAAAATAGTATACTAATTCTGAAAAACCTACTAAATCAGCTTCACCTAAGTCCTAGGAAGTCATACATTCAAGCATAGAAAATTATTTGATAAGCAGTTTATACCTAATATCTACTAAACTTGGGACTGAAGCAAATTTTATAATTGTTTTAGGATGAGAAACTTTGTCAACTGTACAAAATTCTACTTTTTCCCCTCAGCTCATAGTATCACAGCCACAACTAGAATATATATATATATATATATATATATATATATATAATATATATATATATACACACACACATATATATATGTATACATACATATATACAATTCTACATGTTTCTTAAGTTTACATTCAAATTAATCTAGGTTGCTTGCTATGCAATATCACAGCCTCCAGGAAACACAATGAATATATCAAAACATTAGAGTCATCCATGATTTTTTATAAGACAGTAAGCTAAAGTTTTAAAAACAAACATTTGTAAAAATGGCTTCTTGGAACATATAAATATATCAAAGTTGAAATTTTCATTTCAGTAATTTTTCTTCTGTAGTATGTATGCTCTAAGAAGTTTGAAGCCCGCTGGGATAGAGTCTTGAAAAAGAAAATTTTGATATTGCATAACTAGTTCATTATCTCATTGAAAGTCCATCCCACCTACTTTGGTCATTACAAACAAGGATATTTTAGATTTCTGATATTCCAGACACTTGCATGTGATGGTAGGAGTTCATTTGTTTCCACTTATTCTTGTTTTCCGACAATTGTGTTCCAGGCTGCACATTTTGTCAAGTGCTACTTTACCTGCATCACACAAATTTTGATCTGGAATGCTTTCATTGTTATTAAATTCTAAGTATTGTGCAATATTTTTGGCTTCTTGATATGTGACTCAAAATTCCATTTCAAATAAAAACCATTTTCAAATAGCAGTTATAAATAACCAAAATAATGCTATTGCTATAGCATCTCAAGTATACTGGAGTTTAAATAAGGTTGTGGCATTGTCTGCCATTCCACAAACTAATCCACCCATGATTTTTTTTTATGGTAGAGTGAACTACAACTTTAAAAACAAGCACTTGTAAAAATGGTTTCTTAAAACACACAAACATTTTAAAGTTGATTTCTGATTCTATTGGTAATAATTGCTTTTGCTTGAAAAAAATATACCATACTAAAGCTCAAGAGCATTCAAGAGGCTGGTTCTAGTCTTTTCTCTAAGTATTTCCTTTATATAGCTTATATGAAGATATTTTAACAGAAAAAAAATGTTTTCCAAAACTCATTTTGGGGTTTTTTGAAAGCAAAATACTCAGGTTCCTTCTCTTTCCATTCTTAGGACTATCAAAGCCAAACAAATAATTTATTAAATTAAATGGACAATAACTGTAATTCAATGCACCTTAAACTTCCCAGTATTTTTATTTCAGTGTGAGAGACCAAATATAGCTTCGTGGAGACATTTTCTGAGCAAAGAATCTGCTCTCCCAATACTGGACACATTGCATTATTAGTATAGCTCCTTAAGGGACCAGAACAGAACTAGGTAAAAGATTGCCTAGGATACAAAACTCTAATAAAGAGATGACAATTATATTTTTAGAATTCTTTGAGTTAATAAATATAAAACCGACTAAGTTTGTTTCACCTTAATTTTCTAATCCTCCAGTGACAAATCTAAGCATCAGGCTATTTTCTGTTTCTATCTGTTGACTCTGAATCTACACAACAAATTCAACAAAGGAAGATGTTTTCTGCTTTTTTTTGGATGTAGGAATATCTAACCACCTGAATTGATACTAAATTTACCAGAATTGATTAGTTCCCACTTCTCACAAGAATGCAAATTTTGAAAAACCAATCCACTTCACTGAAAACCAGCCATATAGTAAAAGTCACAATGTAATAATCAACTGTATTATCAATGATTAACTAAACTCTAAACATGATTACTCTGAAGTTCTCTGCTCACTACTTCTGATTCCCTTAAACTTATTCCAGATTACCTGTTCGGTGTTTCAGAGAGATTGATCCTTGTGTTAGGGTACAGACAGATGAGGATTGTGGGAACATGAAGTTAAGAGAATAATTCTTAAAAAAATGGGCCCACTGTGCCAGACTCTCAGGTGCTTTCTTGCCAAGAAGCCATTGACCTGCCTTCCTGCCCGGCCTAAGTGAACAGGATAGGTCACATTCCTTAGCAAAGGACCTGTGAACTGCAGGAGGAGTGCAGCTCCAGGGTAATGTCAATAGGAGGAACCAAGAACCTGAAACTCTGGAAGGTAAGGATAGTTCCAGCTCACTATAAAATCTGTAAGCATGTATGGTTAAGAATCCAATTAGAACTGGTGAGCATGGGCCAAGGTGACCTAGAGTTGCCATGGCAGGGGACTTGAAAGTCCGATGTCACCTTGCTCTCAGTCAAAAGTCAACAAGTAGACCTGGGCAGGACTCTCTGGAAACATCTCTGGGATCTCCCAATAAAACTGGAGGGCAGAAGAGCCACATTGTCCCTCTCCTCTCTGAGAGGACCCACTCTCTCCCTGGAGAGTGTCCCCTTCCCTTTTCTATCCCTTTAATAAACTTATTCCTATTACTCGGAGCGACAAGTCTGAAATCTTTCTGACTTAGGTGTAAGAATCAGGGTTTAAAGAAGGGGGCCTTTGCATTGCTTTAGTTTCATAGAAAGCCCCAGCTCGGTAATACTGGGAAGGTAATATTTCTTTATACTGGAGAAAAAAAAAAACTAGTTCAATATGTTGCTTTAGGTATTAAATAATGGTGACTTTTTTCTGATCAAGGATTGAACCCAGGGGTGCTTAACCACTAAGCCACTTCCCCCAATGCTCCCTCCCCCAGAACATTTTTTTTTTAATTTTTTAAATTCTGAAACAGAGTCTCCCTGAGTTGCTTAGGGGATCTCTAATTTTCTGAGGCTGGCTTTGAACTTGCAATCCTCCTGCCTCAGCCTCTGGAGCCCCTGGGATTACAGGTATATGCCAGTGTACCTGGCCAGTCTCTTCTTTTGATGGGAGCAAAACTGCATAAACTACATGGTCCCCCCAAATTTAAGGAGCACAAGTCTTATTTGGCTTTTCTATTGTAGTAAATAGAATATAGTTTTGTTAGAGCAATCACTAAATACAGAAATCAAAACCAAAACACACATACACATACTGAAGTCCCATTGTCAAGAAGCATAATTTTCTTTTCTAATTAAAATCATCTATTACAGGAATTTTTTTTAAAGAATAAATGAGAAATGAATATTATGTTAGTATGCCTCAGCATTGATGTAGTAACTATTAGTTTTGAACCATTTCTATTCAGGAGCAATAGATAAGGGAAAAGAAAGAAAAGAACTCAGAGTAACATTGCCTGATGAATCATTCATTTCTTTGGGGAGGGATGGTAGACCACAGTTTTCTTCTAGGAATTTTCTTCTTTGGGAGTTACATTTTCTAATAGGAGATCTCAAGGCCAATATCAACTCTTTACCGATACCATAGATTGAAACAGAATATACAACTAATCTGTAGATAAAACTTTGTTTATCATATTGAGCATTTAAATGATATCTACCCAGAGATCTGGCTACTATGATGAACACGTGTATATTTCTATAAAGAATAATAACTATCCATGAGTAGTGGTGTAAAAGAGGCTGGAAGAGAAATTTAAAACTTCCATTGGAAGAAGTGTCTGTTTGGTCATAAATTATTTATATGTTATTATTGAAATGCTTGCATGTATCACATACAGATTATATTATGACTATCAGAACCACAAATGATGCTGTGTCTGGTTACACAAAGGAATTCGGAGGAAAAAAGGTGAGGGGTATCTAGAATCTAATATAAACTTAGAAGAATTGTCCTAGGAATATCCACATGGACTTTTAATATCTCTGATCTTGGAGGAAAATTATAGAATACATTAGTAAATGTACAGCTTATACTTTTATTTGAGATTTTTCATCAGATACTTGAAAAGAAACAATAATATTGTTCTCTGATGTCTATACTCCCATCAAAAATGTAAAATAAAAAATGAAATTTCAAAGTGGGAAAATGAGAATTGCATTTTATTGTCTTGTTATAATAAAAAGAAATTCTAAGTGTTTTTTTTTCAATTCTTCAATACAACCACTCAGAATGTAACCCAGAGAATGAAAAAAGAAAAAGAAAAGTAAAATAAACCTGATCAATTTCTTAAAGATAAAAAGAATAGTGACATCAAAGAGAATGATGGTCTATAAACATTTAAAGTCCCCCTCCCCCATCCCATTAAAGCAGTGAAAACAAGAAAATAGAATTCAGAATCAACACTTTTTTCAGAATTCAGCAAATTAACAAAAAAGCTTGCAGCGATCTAGGAAGAACTGTTAAACACAGAGAGAGACTGAATCTCGGTAAGAAAAGTGAGTTTTGTGACCTTTTCATTGCCAACCAGGTAGGCACTTAAGGGGGCAAGAGGCTGAGGCCTCCTTCAACATTCCATTCACAGGGAACTGCCTTTATCTCATGGCCCCTTCAAAGATCTTCCTGGAACTCACTTTCCTTAGGGACAGCTGTGAAAACCAATCACAGTCAGATGCAATTATTCTACACCCTGACTACCTGAGGATATAAATAACAATGCAGATAACAATAGGATTTTTAAAAAAAAAAAGCTTAAAAAGAAATAAGGAAATGCTGGGGAATAAAATGACTATAGAAGGTTTTGAAAAGCTCTAAACATACTGCTGAGAATTTTGAAGGCCACATGCAAGGGAAAGAGCTGTGTCCAGGCCTAGGGTAGCACTTGTGTTACCTTCTAAGGTTCTGAGATCTCACTTCTGGTTCCTCTGAGGCTCTATGCAAGCACCAAAGAAAAGTTAAGAGAGTTGTGAATTGCCTGGCCTAATATTGAAGTTATTTGCCAACATACACGCAAAGTCCTTTAGCAAAAAATAAGAGACTTATTGGGTTTGGTCTACTAAAGAAGTTTCTATTCAATCTCTACTTTGCCACTGATTTAAATTATATATGTGAATACTAAAAGTAATTGACCATATTCACAAAAGTCTGTTTTGAACTCTACTGTTTCAATGATCCATATGTCCAGACCTTGGCCACGATTACCATACTTTTATAATAAGTATTAAAATAAGATAGTATGAGTCTTACAACTTTATTTTCAAAAGGATTTAAACTTTTCTATTTCTCTTGCATTTCCAAGTCTTTTGAATCAGCTTGTTGATGTTTACAAAAATTCCTTTGGTGTTTTTTATTGAGATTGCATTACTCTATAGATGAACAGAAGATATTCAATATCTTCCCATTGTTTAGATATATTCCTTGGTTGATTTTTTTCATCACTGTTTTGTAATTTTTTTTTGCATAGACCATGTACCCATTTTCAATAAGTATATCATGTTTCTTTAGTCTTACAAAAAATGTGGGTATTGGGTGCTTTTGAATTTTAAATAGAGTGCTATTAGTGCTGAGATATGATCCCAGCACTCTAGACCTCGAATGATTAATGAAATAGACATTTTATTTTAGAAACATTATGTACACTTCATGTATGTTTTTCATTGAGGTTTTTCTTTATTCCAGGAGCATTGTCATTATGATTGCTCTTTGCCAGTATATAGAAACAATGCTTATAATGTGAACGCTGACATTGTTTTACAACCTTGTTAATCTCGTCCACTGTTTGTTAAGAACTGGTTCACAGACTCCTTTGAGATTTTCTGTATAAAAATGATGTCATTTATAACTAGACAACATTTAACACTGATGGCTCCATGAGGTTTATTACTTTATCAAATGGACTAGAATCCCTCCTACCATGCACTGTGCTCCTTTAGTAACTTGACAAGTAGGGCCCCCAGATTTCTGAGACAAAGAAAGAGAAAGAGGAACTAGGGAAAATCTGTTGGGCATTCTTATGTCAATAGAGACATCAGACCAATTCTTCTAGCCTGAAACACTGGCTCTCTCTTGGCATTTCAGTTGCCTGCTGCTTTTGCCAAGAGCCCAAGAACTGGGGTCTAGCTTTAGGGAATAATACGGATAGAGAACAGAAAGATTAAACCACGAAAAGATAATTGGAGTTTCCTTTCACTCTTTGTATTCTGCAGGGGCTTGTCTTCCTGGCCAGAGAGAGGAAGATTTTTTCCAAGAATTGTTGAAGCCTCTGTTGTCTAATAGCGTTGTGCCTGCTTCTTAATCTCAGGTCAAAATTTTGAGAGAAATGCGTTAAAATCACACAAGCACAGAAGCACCTGAGATACTCCCTGTATGGGCTCCTTCCTTAAATTGTGACATCTGTCCTTTCCGACATCTTCCTCCTTCAGAATTCTCCAGTAGTTGCGTTGTTCTATGTTTTGTTCAGAGATTTTTATTGATTGATTGGTTGATTTTTTCAATACTAAGGATTGAAACCAGGACTTCTCACATGCTACACAAGAACCTTACCACTGAGCTACATCGCCAGCACCAGAGATTTTTTGCTTTAATCAGTAGGAGAAAAGTCTGTAGTGATCTTACTCCATTTTGCTGGGCACCAGAAAAGCCAGATTTTTTAGCTTTAAATTAATTAATTAATTAATTAACTCATGTATTGTACAGGGGCTAGAACTCAGAGGCACTTAATCACCGAACCACATCCCCAGTCTTTTTTTTTATTTTCTATTTTGAGATAGGGTCTCTTTAAGTTGCTTGGGGCCTCGCCAAATATTGGGGTTGGCCTTGAATTGGGGTCCTCCTGCTTTAGACTCCTAAGTCGCTGAGATTACAGAAATGCAACACCACGCCTGGCAAGCCAGATATTTTTATAGAAAAAATTATACAAATATTTAAGGAAAACTTTGCAAATTCTATGCAATTTTTTCAAGGCAACAAAGAGAAAATGTTACTCAATTTCTTGTTCAAAGGTATCTTTGAACATCAAGTCAGAAAAAGGCGCTAGGAAAAGAGGAATTCTATTTCAAACTAATTCATGAACTATGAGATATATGAGATGCAGCTCATACAATGAATTGTTCTATACAGTAAAATAAATATGAAGAGTGCTAGGCATGGTGGCACACATCTATAATCCCAGTGGGTTGGGAGGCTGAGGCAGGAGGGTTGCGAGTTCAAATCCTGACTCAAAGCATCTCAGTGAGACTCAGTTTCTAAATCAAATACAAAATAGGGTTGAGGATGTGGCTTACTGGTCGAGTGCCCCTTAGTTCAATCCCTGGTGCCCCCCCCCAATAAATAAATAAATATGAAGAGTTACAGTTAATAACTGGAAAGTATTTTTAAAATAAACTGACATGTAAAAAAGTATAAACTGAAAAGTTTTAAAATAGTATTATACTTTAATTAATTGATCTTTATGTTTGCAAGACACAAATGTCAATATTTAAAAATACAAATTTAAATAATCCATAATATCAAAATATTAACAGTGCTTATGTCTGAATGGTGGAAATCTGGTGTTTTTTTCTTCTCTCCTTTTTTAAAACTTCATTTCTTTTTTTATATTTATTAATCATGTCACATAATTTATTTTATAAAATAAATATACATACATTTAACATATTAGTAAATGCTATATATTGTGAATAGTTTCTTAGTACTTTTCAATTTCTAAAATAGAAAGAAAATGAAGATTATACTGTGTTTTTTAATTTTAAAGGTAGCACTATTAATATTGAAAACATCATGATCCCAATGCTCTAAACCTTTAATGATCAAACAGACATTTTACTTCAGAACAATTATGTAAAAACGACTATGTTTTTAATTCAGGCTTTTCATTTTGTAGGGGTTTTCAGTAGCTTATTGTAGATTCAGAAGGAAGACCAGTTGCAATCACTGCTCACAAGTTTACAAGGAGTTGGGTTCAAATAATGGGTCTTTCACTTTTCTCTAATAGACTTGCTGCAATTGCTATCTTGTCAGTTATCACTCCAAGCTCTCAACTAAATTGTTCCTCTTGTTCTACTTATTAACCACAGTGTTGGAAAAATTAGCAACTGTGGAAATTACTGACAGGTCTAACTGTGACTGGAAGTTGGAAGTGGGATAGAGACAGTTCTCACTTTCTTGAGTTTTTAAAATCATATACAATGTGTATTTTCCTATAAAGTACTGTACTTTTCCAAAAGGTAGAAAAAAAGAATTATTATGCAAGGGAAGAAAATATTCTCTCCCTTATCAGATTTAGGCTTCTTAGGAGTGTGAAAGGGGCTAATTCATGCAAATGTGGGCTGCATCATAATACACAATTTGTAGCTATCATTACTGTTACTATGACTTTAGCACACATTAAGCATAATTAAATAACAGTTTCTGCTCCTACAGGATTGGATTGATGTAAGCACAGTTGTTCCTATGAAAAACAGCTGGATCAAAACTGGGATCGATCATGTTGAGAATCTGCCATTTTTCTCTTGCGCTATGATGGCTTTATGTTTATGGTATTTCTCCCTCTGATCAGAGCCCATAGGAGCTCTTGAATTTAGCATCTGTTCCTCACAATAAGCTTGCTTTCTTTTCAAGTTTATCTAATGCCCCTCCCACTACAAGAAAATTTTATATAACAAGTAACCTATACTTTATAGTAAAGCAAACCTACACATACTCCAAACTTGGATATAATTTTATTTTTCTAAGTTCTCTACTGTATGCTATTTGTGGAATAAAACACAAGACTTCCAAAAAATATATTGTTTTAAAGGTTTTAAAGCAAACTATGAGTTGTAAACATAGATGCTCACCCTGTAGAAAGAATTTAATAAATTTGTGACTGTTTCTGTTCTTATTGTGACTTATGTCAGAATACCTATTAGATTTGACTACTTTCAAATAAAAGAATTTCTTTTTATTTTTATTCCCAGAGATAAGGGAACTAATACTTCCTACTAATTTTAAATCCATTAATACTATTGCTATTCTAGGGAGAGGTTGAAATTCTTGGGAATGTTTCCTAGGGGAGGTGGAACAATATCAGATCATTAACTTGACTGTTTAGATTTGTTCAGTGTGGGTTTATACCTAGCAGAAGTATTGTAAAGTAAAATTCTTTTCAGAATACACTTGGAATGTAACTTTTCGTCCTATACATAACGACTAGGTCAAAAACTGCTAGAGAATAGGAAGACTTTCATATTCACATTAAATCTCAAGACTCTGATATTATGTGAATCAGGTAGTTGTATTTGTATGCTATGTGAGAATTATTAGTGTTTTTGGAATAAAAAAGTCAAAGCTAATTGTAATTCAGATAAATATATTTCTTAGGTATATAATATGAAATAATACCAGTAAATTTTACAGTAGAAATGTTTGAGTCCAGAGTCTTGGCTTTAAGTTATAAAAACATATAACAAATTATAGAAAAGGTTAATATAGGTGTTCAAAAATATAATATTTTTCAATGCTTTTAGTTTCGGAGTGCTCACCATATTTTGATTCAGATTGTGATATATTAAATTCACTAGAGGCTGAGATTTATTTTCAACAAGGAGGTGGTTAATAAGTTGGCTTAAAGAACGTTTCAAATTCCATGAAAAGCAGAAACCTTAAATATGCACTATTTTAATTTATCCACCATAGTACATAAAACATGGGCTATGTTCAATGAAAAACATAGCTGAAGTATTTCTGACTTAGTATTGTTTTATTAGCCTAAAGACATTTATTAGAATAATAAGAATTCTTCAAACCATATCCAAAAAATAGTTTGATCATTGCAAGTTAAAGTTTTAAAGATTGAAGTTCAATGTCAAATGCAATTATTATCATAGGGCAATTAGTTTAAAACACTTATTATAAAACAAAGCAACATTTGATAACTAAAGTCATTGCATGTTATATGTAAATGTGTTATAGAGGCTGATTGGTTCTGATGCTCCAAACTCTAGTTCTATGTTTAACTAATTTTACTTGTTTAAAAATACATAACAACAATGGTTTTATTCAACCAAAATATGCAGCAACTGCACCCTCCCCACCATTGGAACAGTGAACTGAAGAACTTATAAGCAAGGATGGCTTCTCTGCCTTCTAGTCAACTACCAATCTCAATGAGTGTGTATATTATTGTAAAATGAATGCACCTCAGCAAAGTACAACTTATTCACTTTTCCTTTAGAAAGTCCTGTTGTCATTTTGAATTCTGCATCTCAATGGCTATGTCTCTGATGCCATGTCTCATGGGCATCATTTAAAGTGACAAAACTAAAAATTATGGCTCTCCTTCTGTCTATCCCTGTAACAGCTAAAGAATCCTACATCTGTTCCCTAGTTTTGCTTGATTAATAAAGATGTGCAAAATAGGAATTATCTTCTCCCCCTTGATTGGAAAAGAAAAACAAGGGCTCAGGATTACTAAACAAATTATGGATGAGACAGAATATTTTCCATCAGCTCTGTGCCAAGAGGGATTAGACTATTGTTACCATACAGAGAGCCTCTAATTTTGATGGTACATCATTTTGTTACAGTTGAAAGAATCCTTTTATCCTCCATTTCAGATTGAAAAGAAATACTATTTTCCTAAAACCACGTGGACATAAATGCATCCTAGACCTGTGTTTGCCAGCAATCTGCAATAAACTGATTATGCCTCCATACCATTTAGCTTTAAATTACAATTATTTGCCACATAAAAATTACTCAGTTTTTTTCCTCTTCTGTATCTTCTGCCTTAATGATTGTATTATTCAATTTTCATTGAGTATGGTGGTGGGAAAGAAACAATGAAGCCACCAGCAATATATCTTTGCTTTATATTAATTAAAAATAGTATTGATTGCTTTCTGTGTTGGGTACTGTGCTAATGAATACAAATTAACCAGAGAAAAAAATCTTTGGAAATATTATTTTGATTAGATTGTTTTACATAATATAAGATTTCATCAATGTCTCATAATCTATTTAAATAATGCCATATGTTTAGACAATAAGGCTAATTTTAATTCTTTCATCTCTGTATAAAACACAACAAAAACCGTCCTAAAAGTAAAAGTGAAAAAAAAAAGATGCTTATTTCCCAGTGTTGGATTCCTAGAAGTTAATTTTGTGTTGAGAAGTATACTGATTTCTAAGAAATTGCTATTTCTACATACTGCTGGGAAGAATGCAATTTGAGTCAATTTTCATTGAAGAACATTTGACAATATGAACACAATTTCTACCACCTTTTACAATAATCTATCTTCCTATATGTATGTCACATTTTGCAATTTAAACTAAGTGCTGGGGATCTAGGTCACCCTATATTTGAAAAAAAGACATTTTGTGATTTGTGCCAAAACAATGAAAAGTCCATGAATATGTGGTCAATGAACTAGATACTTGTTATTCCTTCACTATTCAGTGCAAGTTTCACTGCAATTACCACAATGGCACCAATAGTATGAAATTAGTAGGGATTCTGTAAACATTAGAATTAGATTAGGGATTTTGTGTTCTTTAGGTCCAAATAGACATCTGAAGCACCTGCTGTCAACAGAGTAACAGCCAAATACAGAGGACAGACAGAACATAGGATCTAATTCACCACCAGTGTGGATGGCATTTATTGTTCTTCCAGAATAGTTATTCTGTTCTTTTTTGTAAGCTAGTAAAACCATGTTTGCAAATAACTTAATTCCCACTTCATACAGCCAAAGTCTGTAGTATATGCCAATGCAAGTTCCTACTGCACAATCAAAAAGTGGTAAGGGAAGCAAATATTCCTCAGACTTTCCCTAAAACAGTAAATTCAATTACAAAAAAAAAATCAGAATAAAATTGTCATAGATTATCACTGGCGCACATAATACACATTTTAAAATGTTCAAATTAGCAGTTTATCAAGCATAAAATTGTACAGCATAGTTTTCTGTAAACTAGATTTCAGTTACAAGGAAAAGGAGGATGGAAATAATGAAAGAAATCTGAGTCTTCTTTTTTAAAAACAGGAAATATGTAATGCTTAATATTGCCCACCAGTAGCATTGGTATATGTATTTTGAAACCATTTGGAGTATTAATTGTTACAAAAGCAATCTCAAAAGTATTTTTTTTCAGTTGAACAATATATGATATGACAAAATATAAGTTGCCAACATATGATCTTCTAACATCAAGCCACCACATTTAAATTTTTAAAACCCTTGCCACCTGTAATCTTTAATCATTTTTAAATGAAGTACAAGGTCAGCTATAAAAATTCAACTATATATTGAATTTGCTACCTTATTTGCTAAGCTGGAGACAAATTTGCTAATTATTCACAGTAAGATGAATTGAATTCATAAGATAAAATATTTGTAGAAGTACAGAGGCATAAATATCTAAGTTCTAGGCTTAAAGCTCAGCACAGTCAATTGATTTAAGTGTAAATGTGATATTATTACAAAACATTTACCTCTAAAATATATTCTGGCTTCTGGGTGTTCATGTGTGTATTTGTATGTTGTATTTAGGTGCACTACAGGTTCAGAATTTGAAAAACAACTAATGTAATTCACCATTATTTAAAAATCACTTGCTATCAGGAATAGGGTAAGGTTGTAACCTCTGAATATTCTTTTCCAACATTTACTGGAAATCTTATCTAATGCAATAAGACAAGAAAAGCATATAAAAGACTCGAAGATTGAGAAGGAAAATATGAAGCTATCTTTATTTGCAGATATGATTTTGAACATAGGAGATTCATAAAAATGCATCTACAATAAAACTCTTGGAACTAATAAAAGATTATACCTGGTTTTAAATTTAATGAAGCACAAATGCACAACACTTGCCTATATACCAACAATGAACATGTAAATGTGAAATGTAAAAAAACAAATTAAATATGTGAACACCACCCCCAATGAAACATATAGGAATACATTTTACAAAAAATATGATACATATTTATCATATTATTATAGTTTTGACAGATATACAACATATGTATTACTTATACATTATCAATTATATATATGTATATATAATACACATATATATGATAAGTCTCTCTATATATATTCCAAATTTATGTGTAGAAATGCTTAAATATCTTAAGATGTTAGTTCTCCAGCTTGATGTATATTGTCAGTGCAATCCATATCAAATCCCAGCATATTATTTTGTAGATATTGACAAGTTCCTTCTAAAGTTCATATGGGGAGGTAAAAAGAACCCAGATTTTCACTAGCCATGCATGGGTTGCATGTGGGTCATGGAAGCCTTGTGGATAGAGACATCTGATATTTGGGAATAATCAGTGGCCATTTCCTCGAGTCAACTGCCCAGGGACAATGTGAATTTCTTTCCTGCTCTGCTGTGGCCCACACAGCACCTGAGATGCATGTGACCTGCCAAGATATCAATCGACCTGCTGACTGCAAGACATCAAGAAGCAAGACTCTGTCCTTGAAACCTTATTCCTGGCTTTGATAAACCACTAGAGCCATTTTCCTATTGTCTAATTCCAGAAACCATATGGACTAGGAATATCAGCGGCTTCACATTATGTAAATACATTTCTGAGTTTCTGTGTTATGTTACTAATTACTTATCTAAGATTGTAAGTTTTAGGGTGGCTTGGATTCCTGGGCAGAAAAAAAAAGGAAGTCCTTATTGAGACACTGGCCATCTTTCCCTCTGAAACCTGATACAATATGAGAGAATAAAATAAAAGGGCTGATCGTCTCTAATTCCTAAATTTATTATGAAGGTACAGTAAGTAATTCAGATAGTGTGGTATTGCTGAAGAAACACATTGACATTTGTTAACTTAATTTGGTCAACTGACCCTTCACAAGTTAATCTTTTCAATAAATTATGCTGGAACTGGTCATTTACATGCAAAAATACAAATCTAGAAAAAGATTTCTCTCAAAAATTCACTGTAAATGTATTATATGCCTAAATGTAAACTATGCAACTATAAAATTCCTAGAAGATAGCAAATGTTAAAATATAAATGGCCTTGATATCGGCAAACAATTTTGAAATACAATGCAAAGAAATGATTCAGGAAAGAAATACAAGATAATCTGGACATTATGAAAATTAAAAAGTTCTACTTAATGAAAGATAAGGAAGATAATGTTGAGATAAGTAAAAAAACTAAAAGAAAATATTTTATATATATGTATATGAGTGTATATACATTATGCATATATATACATATATATATACATATATATATATATATATTTGATGAAGGACTATTAAAAGAATTCTTAAAACTCAACAGTAAGAAAATAAGAAATCTGATTAAGATATAAGCACAAATATGAATAAACTTTTCACCATACAAGAGATACAAGGGCAAATATGACAAGATGATCTATATCATATGTTATTAGGGCACTGCAATTTAAAATAGCAAAGAGACTCCATGACATATCTATTATAATGGCCAACATCCAAAACATTGCCAATAGCAAATGCTGGTATGGATCTGGAGCAGAAAAATTCTCATTATTCTTTGTAGGAATAAAAAAAAAAGGAATTAACTTTGGAAAACATTTTGATAATTTCTCATAAAACTAATCATATTTATTTGTGCCATATGAAGCACAAATTATGCTCCTGAGTATTTACTTGAATATTGAAAGTGTATGTCCACACAAAAACCTGCATACAAATGCGTATAGCTTTTTTAAAATTTCATAATTGCCAAAATTTCGAAGCAATCAAAATGTACTTTAGCAAATGAATAAATAAATACACTGTGATAGAAACAGAGCATGGAATATTATTCAACATTAAAAAGAAATGAGTTATTAAGCAATGAAAAGGAAGGGAAGAATCTTACATGTATATTACTAAGTGAAAGAAACCAATTTGAAAAGGTTGCATACTTCATGATTCCAAATATGGATATTCTAGAAAAGACCAAACAATGGTGAGAGTAAAATGATCCTTGGTTTCCAGGTGTTGGAGGTTAAAAAAAGGATGAGGAAGCAGAGCCCTGAAAAATTTTTAAAGAAATACAACTATCCTGAATGATATTGAAATGAAGTATATATGTCATTATACAATTGTTTAAACCAAAGAATATAACAACAAGAGTCAACCCCAGGTCTGGGATTGTAATACAGTGGCTTGCCTAGCATGTGTGTGGCACTGGGTTTGATCCTCAGCACCTCATAAAAATAAACAAAATGAAGGCGCATCAACAACTAAAAAATTTTTTTTTTAGAAAAAGTCAACCCCAAGGAAAACTATAGGCTTTGAATGACAATGACGTGTGAATGTAATAACATCAATTCCAGCAAATTTACCACTATGAGTTGAAATGCTGCAAGTAGGGAAAAATGCAAGTGTAGTTGCAGGGGTTCTATGGGAATGCTGTACACTTTCTGCTCAATTTTGCTGTGAACCTAAATTCCTCATAAAAATAACTTATTTAACAGAAAAGGACTGTAGTTAAAACAAAAACAAACCATTTTCTAAAAATCAATACCCATGTAGTAACAAAGTTGAATTAGAAAGAAACATTCCTATTCTAATTCTTTAAAATTTCAATTAATCCAACCAGCAATGTATGAGTGTGCCTTTCCCCCCACATCCTCGCCAGCACTTATTGTTGTTTGTATTCTTAATAGCTGCCATTCTGAATGGAGTGAGATTAAGTTCTTTCAGTAGTTTGATCTGCATTTCTCTAACTGCTAGAGATGTTGAACATTTTTTTCATATATTTATTGATTGATTGTATATCACCTTCTGAGAAGTGTCTGTTCAGTTCCTTAGCCAATTTATTGATTGGGTAATTTGGTTTTTTGTTGTTAAGATTTTTGAGTTCTTTATATATATCCTAGAGATTAGTGCTGTATGTGATGTGCGTGTGGTAAAAATTTGCTCCCATTCTGTAGGTTCTCTATTCACCTGACTGTTTCTTTTGCTGAGAAGATTTTTAGTTTGAAACCATCACATTTATTGGTTCTTGATTTTATTTCTTGTGCTTTATGAGTCCTGTTAAGGACATCATGGTATAATCCGACATGATGGAGATTTTGGCCTACTTTTTCTTCTAATAGGCACAGTGTCTATCCCACTCCTCATCTATATCCAAAGGATTTAAAGAATAGCATACTATATAGGGACACAGCCACATCAATGTTTATAGCAGCACACTTTACAATAACTAAAGTGTGGAACCAACCTAGATGCCCATAGACAAAGAAAATTTGGTATATATACACAATGGAATACAGTTTAGCATTAAAAAATAATAAAATCATGACATTTGCAGGTAAATTGATAGAGTTGGAGAATATAATGCTAAGTGAAGTTGGCCAACCCAAAAAACCAAATGCAGAATGTTTTCTCTGTAATAAGAATGTGGATTTATAATGGAGTTGCAGTGAGAAGCATGGGAGGATTAGATGAATTTTATATAGAGCAAAGGGGAAGGAGGAGAATGAAGGGGGCATGGTGGTAGGAATGGAGGTGGAATGGGATGGACATCATTACCCTAAGTACATACATGAAGACAAAAATGGTGTGACTCTACATTGTGTACAACCAGAGATATGAAAAATTGTGCTCTATATGTGTACTATGTTTTGTAATACATTCTGCTGTCATATATAACAAATCAGAATTAAACAGTTTCAGCTAATCATTTAACAATTTAACAACTGCCATTAAAGTAATATAACCTGGTTTATTGTTGAAGGGGGAAATAATCTCAAGCTAGTAGTTTATGCAGTATTCAAAAGATATCAGATTTTCCAATTTTCCTTTGAAAATTTAAGTTATTGTGTGGTGCTTGGAATACCTCAGTAAAACACTTTGGACTGACGACCATATCCTGTACCAGATTTCCTACTATTAACAACATTTGCTGTATGAAATCTGTCAAGTAGATGTTTAAACAATATCTTATTTTAGCATATTGGTATGTTACAATCCAATGAACTAAAATTGAATTTTTTTTAATTTATACTGCACCAAATGTTTATTTTTCTTATTAATTACAATTATAGCAAACCATATTAATTTCTTAAATAGTGAAATATATATATATGTATATGTATATATATATATATTTATACCTTATGTTTATTTTTACTTTTGAATCCAGCTCATTCTATGATATTAAACAAAGAAAGTTGATAAAACAATACAAATAATAAGGCATCTTGACTCTCAAGAAACAGGTCAGGGGGCTGGGATTGTGGCTCAGCAGTAGAGTGCTCATCTAGCACGTCCACGGCTCTGGGTTCCAGCCTCAGTATCACATGGAAGTAAATAAATAGAATGAAAATATTGTGTCCAACTACAACTAAAAAGTAAATATTAAAAAAAGAAACAAGTCAGTAAAATCATAAAAGAATTGAAAGTTCAAGCCCCTTTTTGCTCTTATAAAAGCACGTCTACTACTTTTGTAATAAAACCATGTAAATTTTACTTGAGCAACCTGCAAATAGGTCAAAAAGTAGAGAGTCTGAAAATGCCCCATGAATTCCTTTTGAAATACAAAAAGTACCTTTCTATAAAAATTAAGCTCAGTTGTGACAGAGAGTTGGCTTGCTAAATGATCCAGAAAAGTCCCCCAGGCATGATCTTAAGGCAAAAGAGAACTACCTGGGATTGGTCTCTCCCTGGTCAACTAGTGCCTTTATCATTAGTTAATGCGCTTGCTATTCATGTAGGGCACAGGAAAAGACAAGCCTGATTACCTCTGCTATGTTTGGAGTCTGATTTTAAGTGACCACTTTTCATAGTGAGTTTATGAAATCTTTAAGAGAAGCCATGAAGCAATGTAATAAATTCAAGAAATAAAGCTGTCTCAAGCATCCCACAGATCCCAGTGGATATAATTTTACAGAACTGAGTTACTGCTCAGAACAACCAAGGTATTCTTAATGCTTCCATGGATAGCCCCAGATCCTCTGATTTACAGTTCTAGAGGGAAGAAAGTCATCTGGTTAATGTGAAGAAGAGGAGACAAAAGCTACAAACAAAATTTGTGATTTAGTTAATATGGCATTGTTTGGCTTTCTGAATCACTCGGAAGCTTATATCACTAGATGTGGATCTATTATTACAATAATTCAAATAGCACCAAATGTCAGAAGAAATCAAATCAAAGCAAAACACCTTTAAAAAACACCACAAAGAACAACAACCAAAAAAAGTTTCATTGATTTTTTTCAGTTATTCTTGGAAGACCAACTACATACACTTAAATAAAAATTTATGTATCTAGCTGAAGTTTGCTTATAATTTTATCAGAAAACAAACTTCCTACCTTTTTTTCAAATTCATGTAAAAACATGTTATAAATTTCTAAAATATATACAACCAAATGTTTATTTTTCCATGACTAGTAACTGATTATTTGAATTAAGTCTTCATGATTGTATATTCTTATCTCATGAATGACAGTACAGTATTAGAAATTGGTTTTGACTACGAAGTCAAAGATGTGTCAGACTTCACATAACTTGGGTTATGTTACAACTTTTCACTCCTCTGTGCTCTTCAGTAACTTATTCAGTATTCAAGGACAGGCAGAATTCATTCTCCTGTGGAATCTCTGTCTTTCTTGACCTGACATAGTAAAGATGGTGAAGTCTGCACTGCAGAGGCACCAATTTCTCAAAATCTTGTAGAACTTACTGATACTTTTCAGAATCTCCTGCCCCAATATGTGTGCACTTGGCTACTTTACCTATTCATCATCTTACCTTCTGCAGACAGCTACAATTACAATTTACACATATCCTTTCTGTCTAGCCTGTTGTCCTGGACTGGTGGCTTCTCACATTCTATAAGATTTGAATACTCATTTTGATGACATGATTGACCATTTGTTCTGTGTACACTTCGCACCTACTCTAGTTGGGATCATGGGAAATTAAATGTACTCTAAGCCCTGGAGGGGATCCTTGATCAGTTTGTCTTAGTCCTACAATAAAGTAAAAAGGACTGATCTTGATGAATCGCATCACCATTGATTTAATTCATTTCCTTCTTCCAGTTTCTCGTTGGAAATGAAAATATCTTGCTTGCTCCCAATAGTTCCAAGGATTAGAAGACCCAGGTGTGATAATTTTATTGAATCCAGATAGGGCAGCATTTTATCCTATCACACTTTTTAAAAATGATCACATACCATTTTATCCTTTTAACATTGTTATGAAGTTCACTGTTTACATATAGATGAAAACTGGGTTCACCTTGCCTTCTACATGGGAATCACATTGCCTAAAACTTCTTAATAATGTATTAGAACTCCAAACTTGTACATTTTCTGTGAATACTGAGGACTTGGTATTTAAACCACCACCTACTCTAAGCTCTTGCTAATTCTTGCTATTCATCTTCATGTGTTGTCTCCTTTCCCTTTCTGAGTCAACACCTCCAAACTCCTGTACTCTCCAAACAATACCAAAGATCATGTGAGTGTTATTTGTGATTATGGAATCTTTCTAGGAAAAAGAATTCTATTTCGCTTTATTAGTGGGAACAATTTAAAATTAAATCTTTTATTCTCATGTGCAATCTATCTCCTGTCTCATCTGATCTTTCTAAAATATCAAATACCCTCTCTGTGCAACATGCTAGGCTAGAGTTAAATAAACATGGCTGAACAAAATGGATGTAGTGTCGTCTCCAACACAAGCTACATTTTAATGATGAAAAATGAAACCAGCCTCATGTATAATTACATAACAATATTTCAGCTGATAATGAATATAATGATAAATGTATAATTATACTGAAAAAAATAATATGCTGTTTTCCTCCTTTAAATTTTAGCACCCGAATACTGCATTATCCTTTCTAGCTTTCTAAATGACTCACACATATTTGAGAAAGTTTTATAATAGCTCTTTGGGTATGTTTTAATATTTGTCTCTATCCAGTCAGTTTCTTCAAGATTTCAAACCTTCAGTGTAAACCATCAAAGCTTGTTCTCAAGCTTTGTCTTCTAGTAATCCTATGGACAACCTTTATATCATTTTTTTTTCTTTACACCTGTATTTGCAGATGGAAACTGAAGTAATTCTGGGTACCAATCATCACACAATATCATTCCAATTATTCAAATTACTACAGCTGAGTTATTTAACAAGGACTGACTTTGAGTTTTCTGTGTGTCATGTGTTGTTCTAAGTGATTTTAATACATTATAATTCACTAAATCTTCATGACATCTATATGAGCTATGGACTTCATGTCCCAATTTTCTAAATGAGGACCAAAACACAAAGAGGTTAAAAATCTGTTCAGAGTCATAGAGATAAAAGTGACAAAGTTACACTCCAAACATAAGCTCTTAACCTCTGGGCTGGGCTCCCATGATAGTGGAAAAACTCATCAATGAACAGCCACTCAGTATTGCACCTGTTCAGGAAATGTTGAAATATGGCCTTCCTCATAACTGCTTCTATTAAATAAAATCTCAAGAAGGAATGCTATTTTAAATTCAGAATGAGAAAAATCTTTATTCAACTAGTTTAAAGCCACATGTTTAATAATGATAGATATCCAATGATTACTTCTCCTTTACCCTGGTTCTGGAAAGATTAAAGGGATTTTAGTAATTTGCAAAGATGTTCCCCAAAACTTGATTCTCTGACTTGACTGATTTTTAAAATCTCAATTCCGAGACGGCATCAACTATAAGATATATAATGGATTAAATACAATATTTTTAGAGACATGTAATCAAATGTACATATTGATTGCCAATTCTCATTCATACTTCAAACATTAGAAATTAATAGTACATCTTAGGATAAAATAAGTTCTTAATTCAATATTTTTTTCTTGGATATATTATCACTTTTTTGTGTTTTTAAACCATCTCATATTTTTGCCCTATGACATTATAATAAACAAGAGGGAGGAATAGAAAATCAACAAGTCCCAGCCAGAATCTCAATGAAAAATGTAACATATTTAAAAATTTTAATCTGGTACTCTCAACAAATGTAATAGAAATTATTAAAAATAGGTTTCATATGATCAGGTGGGTTTTCATTTGTTCTTTAGTTCTTACCAATAGAAGTGTCTCTCACACTTTTGGAAAAAGAATGGAAAAGTTTTAATCTTCATAGTACAGAGAAAACATGGAAAATTATTACTTGTGATACAAATACAGCAAGAAAGTAAAGATGAGGATTCAAAAGTATCTCTGTGATTTAAAATAATTATGTGATTTTCTAACTTTCAAATAAATTGAAATTCTAAACTTAAAGTTTATTACAATAACTTATGGCAACTCAACCTCTAAATAAAATGTTGCTTTAGTTTCAACCAGTTTTTAATGCATTTTCCCACTTATCATTGCTTAACATTACAGTTCAAACTCATTCTATGAATAGTTTTAACACATAGAAAGTACTGATCCCTATTTGCAAGTTGGAACAGCTTAAATAGTTTAATGGATTTTGAATACCATTTAAGAAAAACTTAATTAGAAAGTGAGACTATTAAGCATAATTTAACATGCTTGACAGGTAATAAGACTATATTTCCACATCATGTTATAGATAATAAAGTGAAAATATTTCTAAGTTAATACAAATATTTAGACGTTTCTTTGTCATTTAATTGCCTGAATCATTGGGATACTGCTCATTTTACGCTGCTACAAAATGATTCCAACTCCCTTTTCAAGATGTTGACTAATTTCCACAATCTCTCCCACATACCACAAATTCAGAAAAATGGCATAAAATATGTAAATGAGCGCATAAATCCAAATCATTGAAGATAATAACAGGAGGGAACCTCTGCTGGACTAGAGATTATAAGAAATAGTTTAGAGATGCGAAAAGGACAAAAGCATTCACAAAATTAATTCAAAGAAGAAAGCCGGAAATACTGGGGATGCTACCAAAAAAACAAGAGCCCAGGGCCAGATAGGGCGGATGCTTAAGAAAACAATACATGGAATGACACTTCCTGTCTCCCCAAACCATCATCACCTTTAGTTCAAGGGCAGCATTTGCTTATGGCTTTAGCAGAGCCATCTGACCACCTATGTACCAGGTGCTGGGAATAGGAGTGTCTGTCCTCAGAGAGCAACCCTGAGCCTGAAGGGAGGGTGTCATAGACCCAGTGCCATGTATGGTGGCTATTGAACAGAGTCAATAAACAAATTTAAAAAATATACTTTGTGACACATTTACTGAAGACAGGCAAGAATCACTCCTGGTGTCTTGTCCTACACTTTTTCCCAAGTAATTTGTACAATTAAGTACAGAATTCAGGAAAACTTATGGCAAATTTGACTGTGTCACAAAAGTCCCAGAAACCATTAAAGCTGCATATTGAGGAAGAGAGGAGAGGAGGGGAGGAGAGGGGAGGGGAAGAGAACAGAGGGAAAGACATAAAAAGAGGAGGAGAAGGAAAAGGAGGAATGGGAGGAGGAAGGAGAGACTGAGAGAAACAAAAGGGTGCATGATTTTATTAGAGTTAATTATTAACTCTGTGAAGTACGTAACAGAAGTCTGGTGTAATAGAGGTAATGTATTTTGGTCCTTGATGGAAAAAAGTCGTAATATTATACTTAAGTCAGGTATATTAATTCAGTTATAAATAAATTTAATGTAATCTCAATAAAGGCTCAATTAAGATGTGTAAAGGAATGCAATAATGTGGTCTCATAATTAAAAAGAAACTAGTAGTTTAAAAAAAAAAGTGAAGAAATTTTGAAAAGAGCTACAAAAATGTGTTATTTTCTAACAGGTAACAAAATATTTTAAAATCATATCAACTAAAATATGGCCATATTGCAATAGCAGGTATATCAATGCAATATCAAAATATGTCAGAATCTAAACTATATTTAAAAAACAGAGAATAAATTTATGTAGCATTTCAAATGAGCATGGGAAATTAGAATAAAATAATATTAAAATATTTGATTATATGTATATATTTAAATTGATATAGATCTTTGTTGCCTATAACTCAAGAAATCTCCAAAAAAAGTAAAGCACAAATTATATGTATCATTAAATATATGTCATATTTTACATATATGTATATAGAAAGTAGCAGCAAGAAAATTAAATATAATCTAGTTATATTTTGTATTAGACAAGGTCTTATTAAATAAGTCCTAAAAATGAAAACCAAGAGAAAAATTATATTAAATTAAAAGAAAATTTATAAAGATACACACATAGATTCTACATATAAACTATAGAGCAGAAAATACTGAAATTAAAAACTATTAAAACAATCTCTCATAAATTCTTGAGGAATAAATAATTCACAGGAAAAAAGCAAATAATTTTAAAATTCACATATTCACATTTTTAATACACAAAAATGTTTCAATAAAAAATAAAATAGTTTTTAACTCATCAAACTGGTAGATATCACAATAGAAAACTAACAGAAATTTAGGGGAAATTAATAGTTTTATTCTCTTAATAACAATGTGACTTAGTATTACTATTTTGAAGGCAATTGGGGAATAGCATTAAATGTGTAAATTATTTCATTTAAAAATTCTTGTAAGTATATATCTTGAGCTTATATTTGCATATACACATTAAGAAACATAAATAAGAAGGCTAATAAATATTTGCTTTAAAAACAAAAAAAATAGAAATGTCTAGTTGTTAATGGGAACAACAGTTAATTTTAATTTAGCTCATATTTATATTATATTTAAACTGACATTCATATACAGTAGTATAAAACTTGAGATTGATTATATGTCAATATGAAATGGTATTGTGCAAATATTAAGAAAAACTAAAAGGCAAAATCAAAAATGATATATTCCTGGTTATATCATTTATATAAAAACAAATGTAGCATATTTCTGAATATATTTGCATCACACATCAAATTGATAATGATTAATGATGTGATTAGGAGAAAAAGATGGTTGATATTGGGAACTGTGGGTAAGAGACTGAAGAGAATTTCCCCTGCTTAAACAAATGGATATTTTTAATAAAATGAATTTTTAAACAGAAAAAAATATTTTTGTATGTTATTTGTAAAAAATAAGTGTATCTCTGTAGCTGTAACCTTTCATAATTTTAGCCATTCTGCCTTTCCTATTAATAGATGCTGATTATTCTTCTCTTCATTCAGAAGGGAAAAAACACCATGATTTGGGGTAGGCGGAATGTCCTCAGCCCCTAGGAACATTTCATTTCCTATTGTCTGAGACTCTAAACTCCATGTGCCATAACACTGGCCAGTGTGTTACCTTCCATGATAAAGAGACTCCGCAGTTGTAATTAAGGCTGCCCATCAGTTAACCTTCAATCAGAGAGATAATCCTGGATTATCTGAGCTGACTAAATGTAATCACAGGAACCTTAAAAGCAGAGGCAGAAGTGTGGGCGGTGTGGGGAAAGAGACAGGTAGAGAGACATGAAGTGGTTGGGGATTTGACATGCCACTGCTGGCTTGATGATTGAAGGAATACGAGAAAAGGAATGAATGAAATCTCTAGGAGCACAGAGAAACCTTAGTTTACAGCCTGAAAAAAACATGGGAATATGAGACCTACCATGACAGGTAATTGGAATCATTCAACAGCCTGAATGTGTTTGGAAACAGATTCTGTCTCTGGTAAGAGATTAGCCTATTGAACCCCTCAGTCCTTGCCTTGTGAGACCCTGAGCAGAAAATTCAGCTGGGCCCATGCACCTATCCAATCTACAGAATTGTGAGATAATTAATAGATGTTGTTTTAAGTTACTATGATTGTTGCAATTTGTTACATAGCAATAGAAAATTAATACTTTATCAGAAAGGAAAAAGAATTCACATTATCTTAACTGTCCAATACCATGTACTTTTCCTGAAACTTTCTTTCTTCTAATGAAAGAGGTATCATTATTTTGGCCTACATCTATGCTTTGAATTCCATTTCCTATTTCTTTCTAAGAAATCCTGATTGCCCTTCTATTTCCAATTTATTCCTCACACTGTCTGTCTCATCTGCACATGAACTACTGGAGAACATTCCATTTTACCTATTTCCCACTCACAACCTCAAACTTCCTCCCACCGTTTTCCTCTCTTATCTTTCATTTATCACTCATTCTTCATTCCAGCTCTGTTGCTTGGAATACAGACCCATTTATTAAACTTGCTCCTGGATAGATCTCTTTGGATGTCCCACAGGCAGCTCTAACTGAACAGAACCAAGACATAATCATCCATTCCTGCTGTTTTTTAATCTCAGTGAGTGGCACCAACATCCATCCAACTGACCAAGGAAAAACCAGTATATCATATCATCCCTTGTATGTAGTAACTTATCATCCTTCGTGAAGTATCCACACTGGAAATCTAACTGCCTTCATTCCTCTCCACATCTTTTGCTACTTTTCTGATTTACTTCATCATCATATATTGTCTGAATAATTAAAGTAGATTTCAAACTTATTTGCCTGCCAAAATCTCTTCTTCAAAAGACCTACACCATAATAAGTCCTATGTGAGATATCTAATACAGTATTTGATTATATTATATTTAAACATTTAAACACTTAATATTCAGAAGTGTTCAAAGCACTTGATGGGCTTTGATTCCTTTAATGCTGACAACGTCTCATAGATGAGAAAACTGAGGCCTGAATATCTTAACTTGCCCAGATCCAATGCCAGCAAGAGATGAAGCCAGTTGTCAAATTTCAGCACCATGGTTATAGCTGTGTTTTAGTTTGCTTTTATTATTTATTTATTTATTTTTTTTGCTGCTGTGACTAAAGAACCCAACCAACACAATTGTAGAGGAGGAAAAGTTTATTTGAGGGTTCATAGTTTCAGAGGTCTTGGTCCAGAGAGGGCCAGCTCCATTTTTCAGGGCTCCAGATAAGGCAGGAAATCATGGCACAAGAGTGTGGAAAGAAAGAAGGGAAGAGGGAAGTAGCTTACATCATCAGGAAGCAGAGGGAAACTCCACTCTCCAGATAAAAAATATATACCCCATGGCCAGTCCCCCGTTGACCACTTCCTCTAACCATAGCCCATCCACCTCCAGTGACTACTCAGTTAATCCCATCAGGGACTCATTCCCTGACTAGGTTAAAACTTTCACAGCTCAATCATGTCTTCACGGATCCTTCTTGCATTGTCTCACATGTGAGATTTTGGGAGACACCTCATATCCAAACCATAACAAGCTGTGAATTATGAATTCTACTTACTGCCTCTCTATTTCCCTGACAAAGTGCCCTAAAATACACTGCCAAGTTTTCAACATTTTTTTTGTTTCACAGATTTTAAAAATGAGGTTAATAAAGCTTACCTAACCTCCCCAAACTAGTTTGTAGAGGAGGAATGAGAGTTCCAATTAGCACTATCTCATTTGAGCATCACTTCAAACTTGATGATGTCCATGAGAGAGAATGAGGGTCAAAGTGTTTGCCTAGGTAGTCAAAGGTCTCATCACTAGCTAATGGCATTGTTGCAACAGTAACCAGCTTCCTAAACTCTAAGCTCCACTTACTGTTCCTTTAAATTATTTCACAAATATTTATTGAGTTCTTGCTATAAACAAAATACAGTGTTATGACAGGGCACTTAAAAAAGAGAGTAGTCAATTTGATTTATTCCTTGTACTTGCAATTCTTATTTATTTATTTGTTTGGGAAAGGGAGTTTTCACAAATTATTCATGAATAATTTAATTATACTTACCTAAACTACATACACACACACACACACACACACACACACACACACACACACACATAGTGTGACAAAAGAATGGTAAAATATGACCTGGTCTAAGAAAGCATACAAGAGAAAATGACATTTAAAATAAGCTCAGAAGGATGGGTGGGTAATTTTGGCCATCGCTCCAGAATGATTCATTTAATTTAAATGCTGCCAGCATCTGCACTGGCTGCACGTCTCTTGTGACTGCTGATCAGAGTCAGTGTCTACATCATCTCAAGTTGGAGACATAAAATGTCAGTCAATTCAGGGCAATGATTGCAGCATCTTAATAACTGTATTCCACTGGATGCGTGAAAGAGTATTTTTGGAATGACTGCTCTCAGATCATCATGGTTCCACTAAGTGTGGAGCTGCTAAATGATTATGAGGGGTGGACCTTGTCTTCCATGAACTTTGTCACTTTTATGGAGATAAGATGAACAGAGGTTAAACAATGTAGGAACCATATTTTATAATACAAGCATCATTATTTAAATAGTATGGTGCTAGACAGATTTTATTCAAATATACCTCCTTTCCTTTACTAAATATTTTCCCACACTATTTAGTTGATTTCTGGTGCTTTATTGTGATTTCCTTTGTTCAGACATTCTGCCTGATTTTACAGTTACTACTCATGGTGGTCTGCACTCATATCCTATCTATTTGTGTTAGTGGCTCTCAGCCACCTAGAAGAAAATCTCAGCTTTCTGAAAGTTTCTCAGCTCTTTTAAATGTTATCTGATCTCTAAGTGACTCCACCTTTTGTGTAACTATTCTAGTAACAACTGTTCATTTGCTTACAATGTGCTGCAATGTGATGCATTTCAATCACTGGGAAGTTCAAGACTAACTTTTTTTTTTTTCCATTTCTTTGAACTTCAGCTACCATGAAAGCATACAATAATATATTTCATAAAATTATTTCCTATATATTTCCATTTACAATTAGAATTTTGACACAAATATGACTAATTTAACTTCTACCTTTTCATTTTATGTGATACAATTTATGTCTCTATTATTTCTCACTTTTAAAAAAAACGACTACTTGTTTTCTCACTTTAAAAAAAAAACTACTACTTGTTTACCAGGATATGAAAAATAGATGGATACAGAATTGAACTGGGAAAAAAAGAAAAGTTTTGCAAATAAGCTATGAAATGCAAAGGTTTGCAGTCTGCTGAAGATTAACATGTCCTTTGACTTCTCATAGACTGGAGGACTGCACAAGCTGTTTTCTTCAGCCATGTATATAAAGTTAATCTGTAAAAAGAGTCTAAAGACAGTATATTAGGCCTCAGCTTAAATATTACTTCAATGATGACTGCTTTTCTGAGCCCTGCAGACTTGGTTTATGTTCTTGCTGACATTCCCACATAGAATTCTCTTCTTTCCCATTTCAGTCTGCATCACCCATTATTACTTCACATTGGATGTCTGTCATCCTTGCCAGACTAACTCCATAGGACATTTATAATATTTGCCTTTAATTTCTCCATGCTTAGTCTTATCAGAGTTTAGTATGTAATAGGGAATAAATGCATCTTTAATGGTGGATGAATAGAAAAGGAAATACTATAACTTATTGTGGTATATGTGGAAGAACCAGCCATGAAGATCAGGTTGTAATGGGGAAGGGTAAAACAAAGAAAGAAAACCAAAATAAAATAAATAAATAAAAACAGAAGAACAGATGATTTGGTGACTCTCCAATGTGGACCTCACATTTTTCATTCCTTCTGTAATTTTTATATACAAAACAACTTTCCAGTTCTTGAAACCATAAACAACTCCCTGTATTATTTTGCATAGGGGTTATTGGGTCTTACTTACAGAAAGCTTGAAAAGCCGAAAATTAACTTATCATTTGTTTTTCATTCTTGACTATTTCCCCCAACTAGAACAAATGTCTCTGGAAGGGGAAAGTTTCAGGACACTATGGTGTAACATATGTTTCAAAAACTCCCAAAACTGAACTTCATGCTCGCCTTGTATTTTATAAATAAGAACCTGACCAAATAGCAAAAGAAAAGAGGGCAGAAAGAAAGAGAATACTATATCCTATTTTTAAAAATTTGTCTGGGTTTGACATAGTTTAAAACTAAAGTGCAGCATTATTTCATTTAAAATTTAAATGATTTTTACTGTGTTTTGGAATTGTGTTCCATATATGCCCCCAAATTCTGGATTTCTCCATCTAGATTTTCAAAATGACAATAATTAATTTTTGGAGAATAAACTTTCTGATAATTTAAAAATTTTCCCATAAAAGTAGTGAATATACTATATTATACAATTTTATATTTTCTATGGGAATCAATAAACTGTCCCTTTTTTCAACATACCCATAACTATAAAAGAAAAGATAGATAATTTAAATAAGAGATATAGAGGATGGATATTTCCTATGAGAAAATCTAAATTGAAGAATGCATTTATTAATATCAAATATCTAATTACACATACTAATCCTGTAAGAGAAATGAGCCTTCTGCACTTTCTCAGGGGGAAGCAAAAATGATTATATTTTTCCAGAACAAAACAATGGTATTAAGTGATAGACAGATGGGAAGTCTTGGGCCAGAGGTCACTTATTGTGACCTTTTTCAAGATTGGCTGCAAATCCATCAAACTCTACAGTTGTGGAGCTGCTAATGAGTTCCTAATTGGGAATTAGTCAGCCATATTAATAATATGTAATATTCCCCAAGCCTGTCAACAGGGAGAGCAAAACATTCACCATCCTGAATGTTAGGCACAAATAGGTGACCTTTCCTAGAGCAAATGAATTTTCCTTTGGAAGGGTAGTTCCTTTTCCTAAAATTATAAAGAATGATGATTGGGAATATCGTAAAAGAGTAAGCCCCCCAATATATGCAAGTATTCACTTCCAGGAAAAAGTTGACTTGATAATACATTTTTTTCCTGTCTCAATTTATTTATCTAGTTAATTCATTTACATATTCTGAATTAATCCAGAAGATACTCAAAGTCATCGTTCAATGTATATACACATGTAAGTACGTATACCATCATATGTCTATGTGTGGGTATATACAGTTAATTGTATATAGTTAGAAAATGGCAAAAAAAACCTCACTTATTTATTTATGTATTTATTTTATGAAAACCATTTCATTAAGTTTTAAATCAGGACAACTAAAGGGGTAAAACTTCCCCTGTGGCTTTCATTTAGAATGTATGAACTCCTCAAAAATCAAACAAACAGTAAATAGCAGTTCTTAAACATTAATGCTAAACTCAGTATTCGAGAAAGTTGGAAAAGAGAGAGATTATTTTTTCCTTAGGGTAATCATATGAAGTAAATTGAAAATTGTGACTCACAGTCCCCATTCTCACATTTCCCCCTATAGAATAGTTCATACATCCTCTCTGAAAAAGCACTTAATCATTAAAATATAAGTTAGGCTAACAGATTTTGGGCAAAAAAAAAAAGTTTTGGGGGCACAAAATCAGAGTGTCTTTTCAATGATCAGACATCACAAAATGACAAAATAGACAAAATAGCCAATGACAAATTAACAAAGAAGTTAGGAAGGAAGGGAAGCAGTTGTTTTTGGATCATCCAACCAGGAGAAACCACCTGCATATCTTGGTCTATTCAGTTAGTAACTGAAAAAAAATTATACCAAAACAGATACATTTACAGAGACAAGTGACTAGGCTGTGTGCCTTGAAATGAGGAGCAATTTGAATCGCAAAAGGGAACACTATTCCACTAGTGGAACTCTTTTGTCAAGTTTGACCAATATTGTTTTCAAAATAACTAACTTTTTAATTTGTTTTTCCCTATGGGTTTTTAAGTATCACCCATACTCCTTCTTGAAATACATTTTACAGACAAAAAATAAATAAATACATAAAATATACCTGCACCACACACACTCACTCATTCTGGTTTGTTGTTGTCATTGTTTTTAGACATTAGTTAGGAACTTCCATCAGGTAAAATGATTTTCAAAATCATTTTGCAAAAAAAGCTTTGCAAAAAAGTTCATAAGCAGAGAAGTGAAATGTGAGGAAAACTCTCTAACCACAGAGTTCTATTTGCTTGTCTTCAGAGCAACGGGTTTAATGGAAACTCCCACCTTCCAGATACCAGATGTCAAAAGGATTTCATACATATTTCTATTAAGAAAGATTATGTAATGTTGCAACTTTTTGTTCTAAATGAACATCTTCTGGGAAAAAATAACAAGCATCAGTCAGGAATAAATGCTGATACAAGCAGGAGAAAAGGTGGAACATAGAGGCATTGCAGATCTGACCTCACTCTTCTCCTCCTGTCTCCAGCTGCTCTTCCCCCTCTGAGCCCACGCAGAAGGCAGAGGACAAGAGAGCCCCTTGTGCAGAGGAAATTGAGTAGATCTGAAGAGCGGACGGAGGAGGAGGAGCACGATTCTAATTGATTTCAGTTGAAAACATTTTTTTTTTTCTATAAATAAATATATTAAACACATCACTTTAAAAACTTCAAATGGATTATAAAATCTGATTCCACCTCCAGGGAATAAGAAGAAAGAGGAAAATATTACATTTAACTACAACTGTTAACAAAAATAAAATACAGCCATTTGTTACATTTTTATAATCAGTGTATTTAATAGATATATTAGGAAAACATAAAAAGCATTAAGTGGATTGTGTGTTGAACGTTAAAAGTAATTACGAAAATGATCTTGTATTTTTTTTAAATTGTATATAAAAGAAATAACAATACTTTGATAACACTGTTGAGTAATAGAAAATTGTAGAAAAAGAGATCATGCTATTTTGTCATCCAACATAGGTATCAAATACATTCTAAAAAGTTGTTGTCTTTAATAGGCACAACTTAATCACTTCCAGCAATACATCAATCATATTGGCTCTCTACATAGGGAAACCAGAGGACAATAGTGAAAATTAGAAAAAAAAAACACTACAAGTACTGAATATCTTTACCAATTTATTCTCTAATTACTTAGATCCCGATTTTATATTACTCCAGGCTCAAATCATGAGGGTTTACACCAGATTCCAGTTTAGAGGAACCCTGATATGCAATGGATATGATTTGTCCCCCAAAGGATTACTTGCTGGGCATAGTCCCCCTGTGACAGTGTTGAGAAGTGGTGGAAACTTTCAGAGGTGGGGACTACTGGGAGGTGAATAGGTCCTTTGGGGGATCATCCTCAGAGGGATTACTGCTCCTCTTACAGAAGGAGTAGCTTAGGTTTCTCAAAGCTGCAAAATTTATAACACACTCTACCTGTGTGTTATAAAGTGAGGCCACACTCTATGTTTGGTCCCTTCCACAGGACCTGCTCACTGCTCAGACCTGCACTCCCTCCAGGAGATGCCATCTGCCATGCGATAGCATCATAAGACTCCCCCTGATGGGTTCAACTGATCTTGGATGTTCAGCCTTCAGATCTGTGAACTAAATAAGCCTCTTTATAAATTTTCTAACCTCAGGTATTTTAATATAACAACACAAAAGAAGTAAGATGGACCCTAATGCAAATTTGCTGTCAGAAAAAAAAATTTAGAAATCATTAGTGTTTCAATTAAGATTATCATCAAATATGCATGCTAATGATACTAATAATGTCTAAATAACTTGAAGCAAGGTACTTTCACTTGCAGTGAACATAAATAAATGAGCAGCAACTTGTCTAATACTTATCATATCAGCATCAAGCATGTTCTGTTTATAGATGTTAGAGTCTGGAGTTTTTTCACCAACTTTATTGTATTTAATGTTAAATATAGGACTAAGTAATGAACCCAAATGCTGAATGAAAACCAAAATATGAGAATATATTATATATATAGATCATATTTATTATATAATAAATATTATATATATAATAAAATAAATATTTTCTCTGATATATATATATATCAGAGAAAATGTTTATTATAAATAAGCGGTGGTACTCCAACAAGAAAATAGTTTGCAAGGCCTTCTGTTCCCCTTCTCCAAGAGTGTTTACCTGAGGCCAATAAAATAACATTATGAAATAATATGGTGAATGATTCTGGAGGCGTGTTGCTACATGACTTGGTAATAAATCTGTAGACCTTCTTTTCCCTGGTGCTTCTAGACACTATGATTGGCAGTCAGAACAAACATGATTCTAAAAGTGTAGAGGTTTAGAAGGAGCTTATATAGGTCACTTTTCAGGGGATAAGGGAATGTCAGGGGGGTAGGAGATGGCAGAGGAATAGAAAAAGGAGGAGCAAAAAAATCAAACACTGCTGTGATTACATTTACTTTGGCAAAACTGTTGATATCAACAATCTTAGAAATAGACTCAGAAGGATCCCCAAGAGCCATTTTGTTTAGAAAATATCCTTAAACATAGACACAAAATAACAATCGATGGTGACCATAACAAACATTGTCCCACGGTATGTACTCAAATTATGTTGAGTCAATAGGGCAGTTTGTTGAGCACCTACTCTGGGACAGGTACTCAATAGACGCTGTTAGTATACTCATTCTACAGCTTCGGGAGGTAGATCAAAGGGAGGGTGAGTGATCTTGGCCAAGTTACGCAGCTGATATGTGGCAGAGCTGATAAATAAACCCAGGGAAATGGAATTAACTCAACATTATACTAATTTTATATATGGAAAAATGAATGAATGAATGAATGAAGACATTAATGATTAAATAAAGAAATAAATGTGATTCTCAGCATTAATAAAATTTGGTAAATAAGAGCAACATGCATTACCTGATATTTGAGAAGTGACTTCTAGGGTTAGTTGTAGGTTGTAAATGTTACAAAAGAAAGATGGTGTTTATTTGTGCGTAAATGAGGATACTGGTCACTTCCCTATTTAGCAGCCACTGAACACTAGATATTCTGCATATACCATCGCGATGCTTCACCATCTCTTCGTTGTAAGCTATTTTATGATGTTTTTCAGAGGAAGAAACTAAGGTTGCCTCAGATACCACTGGCACTGCTTCATGAGATTTCCCTAGCTCAGCTCTCATCAATTCCAAAGTGCTTGAGCCTTCCCTCCTAAGAAGCATTGGATCCAACACACAGAGGATGGTACCTGAAAAGAGGCAGACCAGCCAAGTGGAAACAATTTGTGTATGTCCTTGGGAAATGATCAAAGTACTCAGGAAAGGGGCAGGACTTGAACTTCTAAGGTAACCACCATGTAATAACTTGGCTGTTCTAGCCTTGGCAGTGCAGAGATGGTGTCAAATATAAGACTCAAAATTCATTTTTAAAGTTGCTGAAAGCTCTGAAAGTTCAATGCTAAAGTTCTGTGTTTGGCTTCAGGGTCAGCAATTCACAGAGCAGGCATGTCTCCTTGGATCCTGTTCACTATTTCTCTGCCACACTTATTTTTCCCCTTAAAGAAATAAGGTGATTGTTTTGTAGTGATCCAAAAATTCTCTTTTTGCCTTCAGTGCACTAACATCTCAAAAATTCTTAGTGGGGCTTCTACATTAGGTAGTCCTCTGATATGGGGGTCTAAAAAATGTGGGCTATTTTCCATTTGCATTGAAACAAAGGCTTATAAATATACTGATATTTGCAACAAGTTGGAAAGAATTGTTTCACTTTCTTAAGAAAGAGTTTAAAATATTGAACAATGATCAACCATGGACTCAGAAGTCAATTTAATGTCCAAAATACCTTTGTACAATAATAATTCCCACTTCCTGATGAGTGGCCTTATAGAAAACCAACTGCAAATTTGATGAAAGGGCATTTTTCTTCCATGTTGAAGGTCTTATTTTCTTGTGTCCATTTCCCATCAATCTATCAGCAGCTTTCTTGTTTGTGTGTTCTATACTCCCAAGGCACCCAGGGCAAGAACATATCAGACCTTTGTTGTTAGTACTCTCTAAAGGGATGAAAAATAAAAAAACCCATCATCAAAGAATTATCCATGCTATTTAAGACTGATAATTGTCATGCTGGCTGCAGTGGAATATGGTTGAAATCAGAGCAACTCAGGCAGAAAGATGGCTAGCTGAAGTCCAGCTCATCATTTAGCAAAGCCCTAAGCAATTTAGTAAGACCCTGTCTCAAAATAAAAAAAAAAAAAAATTACAAGGGATGGGGATGTGGCTCAGGGGTAAAGTGCTCCTGGGTTCAATCCCCAGTAACAACAACAACAACAACAAAAATAGTAATTATTGATAATATTTTTAAATGCTCATATTGTAAGTTTACAGGCATCCAATCATATAGTGCTTTCCCTATGAAGGATGAATGAGACTTATTTTCATTTGTGGTGGCCAAGAAATATGTCTCACATACTTTTAGCTGCAAAGAGCACCAGCTGCTGCACTTTAAAATTCATCACCACCTTTGTGCCAGGGGCCATTCCTACTAAGGGTTCTCCTTGTCAGTGACTGAATGATCAGGAATCCTGAGACAGATTTAATACTGGGAAACATGACTGCACTGATGGCCAGCTTTGGTTTGAAGATGCACACCTTTCATGGATGGCATAGCAATCGACAGTGCTCCAACCCAATCTCATCTTCCTCTTTCTTTCACAACTTCATCACACTTGATGGTCTCCCAGTCTCTTCTGCCACCTTCCCTATTTTTTCTCAGATAGGCATTTTCTGTAATATAATCCTTGTCCATTTCATCCTATCTTGTGTTACGCTTCTCAGAAGACTCGAATGAACACATTATTCTTCTGTTTTATTGGACAGAAAACAAGAGAGACTGTGGTTCAATAATGCTTGCCCAAGGCCACATATCCATTAAGTTACCAGAATGGTATTTACTCTTTAGGTTTCTCATCTCAGAACCTATGTTAGTAACTAATACACAGCGTGGGAAAATGATAGTAGAAAGAGAAGCAGTCAGAAGAAGTATTCAAATCCCCATTAACTGCTCCAGGACTAGAGAGGTACCTGTGCTTAATTTAAAAAAAAAAAAAAAAAGCTGGCATGTAGCCAACACTGGAAGTTACTAGAAAGCCACATCTCTGCAGCAGATTCTTCAATTTTGTTTCCACTATGAAATGAATCTTGCATTGATTTATATTTACACACCTGTATACCACTTTTGCTAAGAAATTATATACTGAAAATTACTGAAATGGAGTGTGTGTTGTGTTTGAATGATGATTAATAGTTTATGATATACCAAACCACTAAATTAATATTTTGGGAATCTAGCAGACTATTTTTGCTTCATATCACAAAGTGATTTATATTTTGTATGGTGAACTGAGTAGAATCTGGGGAGATTCCTTTGAGCCAGCCATTTTCCATAACCATTATAGTGTTTTATGCCTAGTTATTCTAAGTTTTGCTTCCCTCCCTCCCTTCCCCAAACCTGTCTTTTATTTATGCCTCTTTTCTCATTTTTAGTTCTAGATTCCTTCTCTTTTATGTCTTAGACTCAAGAGTTTTCCATTTTTAATTTAAGGATCAGTTGCAATTTATTCATTGCTAAGAGGTTTTTTTTTTTTTTCATGCCATTGAGTCCCATAGTCTGCAAATTTCTCTGCAGTAACAATGCATATTGCAATCTTGTACATGGGCATGAGAGGTGCAATGACCAAAATGTCTCAAAAGAGGGTCAGTGACAATTTGGAATTTTTAGCATGCAATTGCTATTTTTTAAACATTATTTTAGTTTACCAGACTTTTATATCCTCACTTCCTGCCACTTATGACCCTTCAATTTCTTCCTCCCAATGAGGCAAATAAAAAGGGCTTGGAGCCCATAGGAAAATACCAGAATTATCACTTTGAAGCCATCTTTCGAGACTTTATTCCCATAACGTCATTGAAGATGCCAAAAGTATTAAATTGTCCAAGGTCTGGATGTGTCTAACTTCTAACTGCCATAGTTTGGATAGTGAATGTTTCCCAAAGATCCATGTTTGAAAGGCTTAGTTTCAAAGTGGTGCTATTAGGAAGTGGAGAGACTCTGAGGAGGTGGGACTTAATGAGAGGTCTTTAGGTCTTTGAAGATGTGCCCTTGAGAGAGATGAGGAGACCCATGTCTTTCCTCCTTCTGTTTTGATTCCTGCCCAGGAGGTGACTGGTTTTCTCTGCCACATGGTTCTTGTCATTGCCAGCTGGTACCCTAATTGGATTCCCAAAGCAATGGGTCCAACCCAATTCTGGACTGGAGCCTCTAAACTCAATGCCCAAATAAACCTCTTCTCAAATAGGTTAAAAATCTCAGGTTATTTTGTTATAGTGATAAAGAGATCATACACTATGGGTGTCCTTTCTTTCAAAGGTTAAGAGGTCAGGTGATCCGGTCACACTTTATCTCACTAATTAAGGCTGGATCCCCTAAATGTCTTTGTACAATCTCCCATTCTTTACCTCTCTTTGGAGGTGAGTCCGATATTAATCCAGATCTCTTTGTAAAAATCTCTCTCGCCTGGTTCCATCAAATTATGTTTCAAATAAGTGTTCATCCCACTCTAAGCATACCAAGGGGGGCCACATTCGAGAGCAAGCAAATTCTTCTGATCTATTTGGAGTCATTTGTGCATTTCACCTTTATGGTGACCCTCCCTCACCTTCCCTTTTTTCGTTGACAAAATCTTTACCATCATTTATTTGGGAAGAATAAATATGTTCACTGACCTGTTTGAAATGTCAGATATTGCTTCTAACACTTGTATAGATCTATGTTAGTGTATCGATGGGAGAAAAATAGATACAGCATGGGAGCTTGCTAGGTATTTTCAAAGAAGATTAAAAGATTCATAGGAAAAAAAAACCCCACACAGTTTTACACCCCTGTAGTTCCCTTCTTACACATTTTTAGAACCCTTAATGAAAAGAAAGATATATTGTCACTGTTGATGCTTCACATAGAGATGCCTCAAACCTGACTATATATCATATAACTGAAATTAGGGTTATGACTAATTTATTAATCTTTGTGCCATTTAAATATAGTACAGAAATGGGTACAGAAAGAGATCCACTGGACTTGTTCAGGAGTCACTGTTTAATTGTTCAGAGTTAAATAGTCCTCAAGATAAAAGCCAATCACTGTGTTTAATGGATTATTTTAGGGTCAAAATAAAAGACTGAAATCTTTTTCTTTTGTTGATTGGGACAATTTATATTTGCATGATATTCTTTCCCTTCAATTTTCATACACATATTTGCATTTTAAAGCACTGTATTAATTACATCCACAGTTCTGCAAACCTGCATTTGTTGAATCATATATGTGATAGCCTCTGGGCTGAAGTATGTTAGTTAAGGGTGATTACTGGAATAGCCTGGGTGGTTTTAGCTCCTTGCAGCAGAATGATGGAAGTGGTTATTGCATTCTTTTGAGACATGGATTTAAGGATGGTTAGAACTCTGGAGGCTCAGTTTGAGGACTAACTATCTGCTCCTAGGAATCACATGCCTTTCTGTCTCTCACTAATGTGTGTCTCTGTTTCCTTCCATCTCTTTGTTTTGTTTTTAATTTTGCTCTCTGCTGACTTTTGCTTTCCAATGGTCTGACATGAACTCTAGTGCTAAAAAGACATATTCGAGACCCACTGTCACTCACTCCAAATCAGCCTGTGTTATTGGCCAAGTGACTATGCAGAGAAAGTTGGGAATCATGCACTGGGTGTATATTCACTGGGCTCTGCTTCCATTAACATGTGTTAAAATTCTTTAGAATTCCCACAGAAGGGAAGCAAAACTTGGTCTCAATTTCTCCTTTCCCTTTTCATCAAATCTGTTTAATATTAAAATATATCATACACCAGATACTCCACATAGTCCCACATGTTCACAAATGATCATTCACATTTTTTTTTAGACTTTTAAAAATCATGCCATGGTATTTTGTTCTTCCTTGTCATTTACTTCTCATCCTCTTTAGTGTTCTCTGAATCAATCCATCCTTTCCTTGAATAGCACAGTATGAAAAAAAGTAAGCTATCCTATAACTGAAGTTATTAGGGTTACTTAAGACAGAGGAGTGTGGTTTTCACAAAAGCTATATGAAATTAAAGTTTCATTTTCATAAGTAATTAGTTATTTAAAACGATGCATAGTTTAATAACTTGGAATACATTCAAAATAAATATTTGTAAGTTATTCAATAATTTTGATTTAATTGGACTGAGATTATAGAGTCCAAATATAATAATAATAACCAATGATCGTTTGGAAGAAATTATTTGATAGCATCACAAAGAGTACAATTTGCAAAATAATTATACCCAGAAAGGTCTCATGAAATTTTATACCCAAGGGATTGAAATGAACTGGAAATATCAAATCCTTGAATGTTAGTGGTTTCCAGACTAGAAGTTTTAGCGTCTAAAATTCTCTAGACTGTGCTTTCCTCAGCAAAATGAAAAAAAAAATAGAGAATAAAAAAAAAATCAATGAATGAATAAATGTAAGTAAGGATGCAAGTTGTTCAAAGGATACTGGACCCAAATATAAAGAGGCAAAATAAAAGCAAGAACTAAGATATGTCTTTTCAACTCATAAAATTGTTACTATGTGTGTGTGTGTGTGTGTGTGTGTGTGTGTGTGTGTGTGTGTGTGTATATATATATATATATATATAGAGAGAGAGAGAGAGAGAGAGGAGAGAGAGAGAGAGAGAGAGAGAACTCTCATTTAATCTCCAAATCTCTCTGACCAAATTAAATTTAAAAGGTTTTAAAACAAGGAAAAAAGCAGAAATATCCACATGGCCTAATCATGTAGAAGAATTTTGCTTCAATTAACTTTGATAATGGGAAGAGCTCTTTTCTATGGTCCAGCACTTAATAGGTGTTCAAGAATTAATTGTTATATAATAGAGTTTATCTCACAAAACAACAAGAATTGTTCCATGAGTTTTATATGCATTGTTTCACACAAATCATCTCCTGTTGTCCTTTCTGCCATGTATGGTTTTGGCACCTTTTTAAAGGATCAGATGACTGTATTTCTTCAGGTGTTTCTATGTGTCTTCTATTCTGTACCACGGGTATATGTGTCTGTTTTTATGCCAGTACTATGCAGTTTTTGCTATCATAGCTCTGGAGTGTAATTTGAAGTCAGGTATTGTGATGTCTCCAATATTGCTTTTTGGTTTAGAATTGCATTGGATATTCTGGGCCTTTTATTCTTCCAAGTGAAGTTTAGGAATGTTTCTTCTAGTTCGGTGAAGAATGACATTGTATTGAATCTGTATATTGCTTTCGGTAGGACTGCCACTTGAACGATATTAATTTTGCCTGTTCATGAGCACAAGAGGTCTTTCCATCTTATTGTCCCTTCTTCAATTTCTTTTTTCAACATTCTAATTTTCATGGTAGAGGTTTTTCACTCCTTGGTTTGATTTATTTCTAGGGATTTTTGTTTTGTTTTGTTTTGTTTGAGGCTATTGTGAATGAAACTGTTTTCCTGATTTCTTTCTCAGCAGATTTGTTATTGGTGTATAGTTTGTTGATTTTTTTAAACTGCTACTTTGTTGAATTTGTTTATCAGCACCAGAAGTCTTCTGCAGGAAAATTGTTGGGTCTTCTAAATATAGAATCATGCCATCAGTAACAGATAATTTCAGTTTTTTCCTCCCCTCCTTGCAGTTCTTTAATTTCCTTCTCTTGCTTGATTATTCTGGCTAGAGTTTCAAGAACTACACTGAATATGAGTAGTAAGACTAGACAATCCCAGTCTTGTTACAGATTTTAAAGGAACTGTTTTCAGTTGTTTCCTATTCTCTATAATGTTGGCTTTGGATTTGTCAGATATAGCCTTTATGATGTTGAGCTAAGTTCCTTCTATCTCTAATTTCTTCAGTGTTTTTACTGTGAATGGATGCTAATTTTTTTTCCAAAGCTATCTCTGCCTCTATTGAGAAGATTATGTAATGTTTGTCCTTAATTCTATTTATATGGTGCATTTTTTTGATTTGCCTATGTTAAAAAAACATGCTTGCAATCCTAGGGTAAACCCAACTTTCTCATGATGTACAATCTTCTTAATTTGTAGTTGAAACTGATTTGCTAATATTTTATTAAGAATATTTGCATCTAATTTCATGCAGAACATTGGTCTGTAGTTTTCTTGCTTTAATGTGTCCTCATCTGGTTTTGGTGTGGGATTAAGAGTGGCTTAACAGAAAGAGTTAAGAGGTGTTGCATCCTCCTGTTTCCAGGGTTAATTTGAGGGGCATCGGCACTAGTGGCACTAGTTCTTCTTTAGAAGTTTTTGCTGCAGGAGTTTAGGTCCATGAGTGGGACATGAGGGACCTCAGCCATCCTGCTTGGTATCGGATCATAAGGTTTTGTTTTTTTTCCCCTCTCTTTTCTATTCTTTGTGTTAAGATATTGCTGGAGTTTAAGCACCGTAGTGCACTGTCTCTTGGCTGGTTTAGCTCAGCAGCAGACCCTTTGCGGTGGGTCATGTTTGCCATCTTGACTCTGCCACAAGATTCTGTTTTTAATTGAATCAAAGGGAAAGAGAGTTGCACTCCACTCCAGGGCTCTGACTGGAACTCCCATGCATGTAATCGCCTCGGTCTGTTTCACTCATATTCTTCTAGGTACATCCTAAGGGCACATAGTATTTGCTAGGTGGGATAGTATGACAGTATTAGCCAGGATCTCTAGGGCTCTTAGAGCAGCACCTGCAGAGCTTCCTTGAGGTAACTCCTGCCCCTGCTCTTCACTGGCCAGTTGAGAAACACAGGACACATTTCAAACACGAGTTTACTGGGTAGCTAGGTCAGCTATGTTCGGGCTGTTTTTGTAGTTACACAGACTTTTCCATGCCAAGTTTGTCTGTTGGTCCCTTGAGTGTTGGTGCTTGTGTTTTCTCTCTCTTCTGAGGTGAACTGGTGCTGCAGCTGCTGGTGCAACTGGCTTGGATCCAATGCACTCTTTCTTGTTTCTTAATGCAACCAAATTTCCGAGTCTCTAAGAAACTGACTATTCAATATAGAATTTCAGTGAGTTCCCACTTTCACTCTCCTGTGAGAAGCAGTACCTCCATTGCTTAAATCCTGACCCACAGAGCATGGAGAAATGCAGCCTTCTTCCAATTTGCCATCTTGACTCTGCCACAAGATTCTGTTCTTAATTGACTTTGGTATTGAAAGATGGCTTACTAAAATGTGTGAAATGATGACAATTGGGGAAGTGATATAAAGATTATAGAGGAACACTGTATCCTCTTTTTAAGAAATGGACTATTTATTATTTTAAGAGAGAAGAAATGACCACTTCTGAATAGAATGGTCATGAATATTATGCCACTTGTCAAAATAGGTTAAGTAGGCAAACACATGAATGCTGAGAAAATGTATTTAAATTATTCATGAAATATGGTTTCCAAAATTTGGATTAAATGACTGTCTCAAATCTTTCTTAGACAAATTACTAAATAATCAGAAATATATTTTCACTGCTAACATTTAAATACGTACGTAGTTTGATCAAACACTGCTCACCAGAGTTCTTTTTAAAGAGGGATTAAGCATGGAACATAGAAGTTTATGAACCACACAGTCTTCTTGCAAATCTCATATGTAGCCATGTGATTAAGTAGCTGGGAAAATTTTTGTTTGTTTTTCTTTCTTCATTTGCTACATGGTTATTAAGCCTGTCTTATCAACCATCATAGGCAATGGAGTCATAATCATCAAGGGACAGACATAGGATTTATTCTCATGGAATTTAGCATCTAGATGAAAAAAAATGCTATTAAATGGTTGCACAAATTTATACAAAAAAAAGATTACATACTAGGATAAGTGTTTTGAATGGAAAATACATTTTAACCTTCAAGAATTAAATCTGAGCAAAAATAAAGAAGGCCTTTAAAAATTCCCCCAAAGAACTGACATTAGCAAACCTGAATAATGAATATGTAGGACTTAAATAGGCAAAACGGATGCTAGAGGTAGATAAGAGAGAAATAATACCAAGCACAGGCAGAAGGCTTGAGTAAGGGGTCCTGAGTTTAAGACATTTAAAACTGTGAGAAAAGAACAAAATCAGAGAGAAAGTACAAAGTCATGCATATTATGAAGACTGTGTATAGCAAAAGGAATGTCAGGCTACGTAAGGACCCTCCTGGAACACATGAATATTTTTAAGTTAATTGTAACATGAATAAAAATATTCAAGTTTTTATTTTCCTTTTATTTATTTTCTTTTGTCTTCTTCCTAATTTGAGTGCCTATCGGTTTAACTCTGTATTGTAGAAAAATAAAGCTCAATTAAAAATTAATCACTGGTATTTTGGGTAAGTGCATATTTTTAGAAGGTGGAGACAAAGGTTTTAGTATTTGTTCATGTTTATAGCAAATACTAGAATGTAAGACAGGATTCTGGTAACCAGAGATACAGCCCTGAACAATAGAAAGTCTTGGGATAGTTTGAATTTGCCTGTGAAAAGAATTTTCTGCCCTTTTTGAATTTTGTGTGACATGGAGACTAAGGGCATACTATGTTACTTATCATACAGAGATCCCAAGAATTATTAATAGGCAGAAGGCAGTTAACTCTCCTTCGGGACCTCACAATGAAAACAAAGTTCCTATATGATGTGCAGAAAAGAGATAAACATCCACCAGGCGTTTCCTCTGTCAATTTGTTGTTGTTGTTGTTGTTGTTGTTGTAGAGAATGAACCCAGGAGTATTCTACCCCTGAGCCACAACCCATACCTTTTCATTTTTTATTTTGAGACAGGGACTTATTAAGTTGCCTCGGCTGGCATCGGACTATCAATCTTCCTGACTCAACCTCCTGAGTTGTTGAGATTACAGGCATGAGCCACCAATGCCAGCAAAATAATTCCTAAAGAGTTACTACATTTATGTGACTTTATTCCATTCTAGGTGATATGCTCCGTGCTGTAAATACATGTTTTAATATAAACCAATCAGTGCAGAGCATTGGTATCACATAAGCAAAGAAGAAATATTTTCTAATGTTTGACCCTATGGTAGTTACAACACCAGTTCCATCTCATAATTTAAAAATATTTAAAAATATCAATCAAGGAAAATAAATGTAGGGCAATATTATTGCCTTAGGTCAGGTGTGGCCTGGGGTACTTTATCCTATAATAGTCACCAAAATTGTGATAACCGTGTGTATAGCCAAGGAATGTGCTCTATTGAAGAAGATTCATTTTGATGTCAAGGTCACATGTGGCATTAGAAAAGGATTCCCTTCTCAGTCTTCAGTTTGTCCAGCAGTATTTGAGGATTAAGGTTTGGAATGAGCTCCTAGCCAGTCCTATAACTTTCCTAATTTGGTTACATCAGTGTTTATATAGAAAAGACACATTAAAAACTACAATCTGCTGTTTCTCTACTTATGACTTAGTATAATGAAATTAATCTTAATGATTAAATTTTAAGTGTATAATGGTTCAATGTCTCACTGAGTTGCTTAGTGCCTCATTTTTGCTGAGTCTTGCTTTGAACTCACAATCCTACTGCTCTAGCCTCCAAAGCCACTGGGATTATAGGGATGCACCACGACACCTGGCTCAATATCTGGACATTTTATGTTTTACTCACATAAATAGTCATTTTGTCATAAAACTTTTGCATGTTCAAAGGCAAATGAGATAGTTTTATGTGCTCCAGGAAGAAAACTTTAATGACTAATTGAGGAAAATGTCTGATATAAAATGTTTCAGTGGACCCTTGAAGGATGAGTATGCATTTGAAATGGGTTCAGAGAATGGAAGTAATAAAAGAGTAGAAGGCATTTCAGCCTTGACAAACAACATGGCAGGAAGCAGAGTTGTATGAAAAGGTGAAGCCTGCCCATTTGTGCAGAAAAGAAAAGTAGGTGCCAACCCTCATGAAACACTTAGATTTTCAGAGGCATATATTGTCTATGGAATGCTTATGACTACATTCTGATTTGAGAGTGATGGTAGAGCTGAAATTAGTAGGAAAGGTTCTAAAGGGAGAAGTTTTTGCTCAAACAGGAGACATGCTAGTGGAGCTGTCCAGGAAAGAGAAAGCAGCTTCTATATATTTCAGATAACTGAAGTATTCAAGAAAAGGTGGGTCAAACGCCTCTCAGAGAAAGTACACCTGTACACAGGAAGGACAAACTAACATAAAAATCCATCTAAAGGTAAGAACCTGTTATATTTTTACTTCTCATAGCTGCTTTTTCATGGATAGAAAGAAGGAAGAGGTGGGGGGAGACAGTCTTAAAATATTGTGTTGGTTTTAAATATAATTTTCCATTGCTTAAATTTTTAATAATCTCCACAACCCAAAGTGTGTGGGAAGCTAGCTGAAGTAGAGAAGTTCTAGAAATAGATATCTGATGCTGCTTCCCACTGTGAAAAACCTTGAAAATGGTACACTTGGAGTTTTAGAAGCATACTCCATCATTAAAAAAAATAGCAGAGACTCAGTAACAGAAAAAAAATATATTTTTGGGGGAAGTTAGTAATGCATAACAGGGTTTAATTTGATTTATTTGAGCTCAAATTGCCAAAAATGTAGTGGAAACAATGGTGAGCAATATTTTTCCATAAGATTTAGTCATTTTATGTAGCATAAAATATGTAATTTTAGATACCATTAATGATAATTTATTGGTAATTACATAGAAAACATTGAACCATTATACACTTAAAATTTAATCATTAAGATTAATTTCATTATACTAAGTCATAAGTAGAGAAACAGCAGATTGTAGTTTTTAATGTGTCTTTTCTATATAAACACTGATGTAACCAAATTAGGAAAGTTATAGGACTGGCTAGGAGCTCATTCCAAACCTTAATCCTCAAATACTGCTGGACAAACTGAAGACTGAGAAGGGAATCCTTTTCTAATGCCACATGTGACCTTGACATCAAAATGAATCTTCTTCAATAGAGCACATTCCTTGGCTATACACACGGTTATCACAATTTTGGTGACTATTATAGGATAAAGTACCCCAGGCCACACCTGACCTAAGGCAATAATATTGCCCTACATTTATTTTCCTTGATTGATGGAATATGGAGTAAATGCTATGCAGGACCAAGAATATGACTTATAAACCCCATTAATTCAATAACTATACATCAAGCACCAAAAGCATTCAAAACAATTTGCAAAATTACTCGTAAGTTCAAATGAATAGCAACATGTTTCTCTTTTACAATTAAGAATTTTCACATAAATCAAAAGTACATCTTTTCAACTATTAGCAGAAAACAGTGGCTTCAATTAATTTTTAGACTACAATTATATTAAGGTTAATAAGGTGTTAGTTGATGTGTTGAGAATCTTACCAAAGATTCACAATTTTCAATCAGTATTCAACTTTGGGGATTTTAATATTAGGATGGAAAATCCATATAAATGAAGGGGTCCAACTCAGATTTCCTAACAGTGAAAAGCTAAAAACATTAAATGTTAAAAATGAGTTAGTAGCTAAATTAATTATGATACAGCTGCCATACACAATAGTACACAACATTTTTAAATGACCTTTAGGAATAGTTTAATAATTTGGAACATGGTTACATAAAAATGTAAGTTTAAATGAACTAAAGCTTTGGAATAATAAAGCATTTATAATATATATATATTTATCTAGGAAAGGATTTTACAGAAGATTATATGAGAACAATGGGTGAATTTTAGTATAATGGTTGTTATGATTTGGATCTGTAATGTTCTTCTGAAGCTCATCTGTTGAAGTTTGGTCCCAACCATAACCATGCCCACACCTGAGGCTTTTAAGAAATGATTGGATAATGAGGGCAATAAATAGATTAGTGGATTAGAGTGGACTGAATGGATTATGGGAGGAGGAGTAAGTAGTTTTGACTGCCTAGGAGGTTTATCCTCTCTCTAGCACCTCCCTCACCTCTCTCTCTTCTTTGGACCCTGACTACCATGAGCTAAGCAACTTATTGCTGCTATGCCCTTCCACCATGATTTATGCCTCATCTCAGGTCAAGAACAATGGAGTTGGTCAACCGTGGACTGAGACATCTGAAACCATAAACCACAATAAAGTTTTCCTCCAAGTTGTTTGTATCAGGCATTTTGGTCACAGCAATAGAAAATTAACATAATTATCTTCATGTTTTATTTTTTCTACTTCTAGTTCTTTTCAAAAAAATTTAAGAGCTCTAACATGACCCTTTGAAATGTAATAGGAAAATAGGACTAGAATACATATGTACCTGTACACGTAAGTAAACCCACATTTATGTACACACATACACACAAACTATACATCAGACTTTTCCCCACAGAGCAATAGTTTTTAATAGCCAAACCACAATACATAAGGAGTTGGTAATGATTCCATCAAGTATTTCCTGCAAGTAATACTTATTTTTTTTTTTAATGTAAGATAATCTTATAGAGTTTGTTCTGGAATTTTCACAATTCTCCAATGTTGGTAAGGCAAAAGTAACTTGAAATTAGACCCTACATCATAAAAATATGTTTCTCAAATTAATATGAATTCTGAATTAATAAGAAGCCACTCAATGCAATCAATTAATAAAAATCAAAGGAAGTCTCTAGGATTGAACTATGGACTCTTGTAGATTGTTCCATCTACAACAATGTAGCAATCACCTTTCTGTCAGCAAAGACATGGATTTGTATCATTTTACATTTTAACCTTGAGCACATTAAATATAGTTGCGATTCAATTATTTTTGGATGTCTAAAAATTAAATTTGTCTCATTCAGGATTTTCATCTTCCATAATGAAATTTTAATTTTAAATGTGATGGAGTTTACAGCTGTCCTTTAATAAACAGTAGTGGTTATATATGTCCCACGTTGTGGTAAGGACAACTTCCCTCTACATATTTTTAGTAACCCATGGAGAATAATCAGTACAGTCATGCAAATGTAGGACTCAAAATAAGAATAGGCACATGTGTTCATTCCCAATGCATAATCTTTATGCTATATAGGTATGCTAGTCAACTTTTCGTCACTCTGACCCAAATACCTGACGTGAACCACTTGGACGAGAAAAGTTTTATTGATTGATTTATTTTTAAGTGTTGAATCCAGTTTTAAAAATGTTGGTGTGTTTTTGTTATACATAACAGTGGGGTTTATTTTGAAACATTTATTTAGAAACAGTTTGAAATGTTCAAAAATGCATTAGATAGTTTTCTCCATTTCTATCCCTAGGCCTATCCACTTCCCTCTCTTCTTTTCTACCCCACCCTTCTTTCAAAATTTATTGTTTTTTTTTTCTTTCTAAATATTTAGTTTTTAATTAAAACATTGCAGTTATACGTAAAATTGGAAAGCCTTGTGATGTATTCCTCCAAGCACACACTATCATTGGTTCAACTTTAGTCTCCAGTTCTTCTCCTTGGCCTCCCCTCCTCCCTTACTCTTGGTCCCCTGCTCCTATTTCTACTCTCTCTGCTCTTTTCATTAAGTCCCCCTTTTTATTCCTTTCCTCGCTCTGCTTTCCACATATGAAAGAATACATTTTAACCTGTGACTTTCTGAATCTGGCTTATTTCATTTAGTAGATTGTTCTTTTATTCCATCTATTTATCAGTAAACGATACAATTTCATTCTTCATGGCTTAGTACAACTCCATGTTTGCTTCGCATCTACTGGATTGCTAAGGTTATGGAACATTTGTTTTCCATTTTTGTCAGCCATATATTTCTTCATTTGTGAAATGCCACTTTAGATATTTTGCCTATTTATTGATTGAGTTGATTCTTTTTTCATGTTAATTTTTTTTTTATATATATATTCTGGTTATTGATTCCTGGTCAGAAGAGTAGCTGGCAAAGATTGTCTACCATTCTGTAGGCTCTCCTTTCATGCTTATATTTCTTTCCTCTGCTGTTTTAATTTAACGCTATCACACTTAATCTTTTGAAGCCTTATTAAGGAAATCAGTGCCAGCATCAATGTGTTGGAGTATTGTCCTTATGTTTTTTTTTTTGTTGTTGTTGTTGTTTTATTCTAGCAGTTTCACTGTTTCTGATCTAATATGTGCTCCCGTGGTTTACTCTGAGTTGATTTTTGTGCAGAATGAAAGGTAAGGATCTAGTTTCATTCTTCTACATATGGCTATCCAGTTTTCTCAGCACCATTTGTTAGACAAACTATCATTTCTTCAACTTATGTTTTTGGTACCTTTGTCAAGGATCAGATGACTAGATCAATGTGCATTTTTCTCTGTGTTTCCTTGTCTATTTCATTGGTCTTTGTATCTTTTTATGCCAATAATATGCTGTTTCTTGTGACTGTAGTTCTGTTGTATGATTTGAGATCAAGAATTATGATTTACCCAGGCTCACTCTTGTTGTTCAGGATTTCATTAACTATTGTTGGTCTTTTAGTCTTCCATATAAACTTTTAGGACTTTTTTTTAAACCTCTTTTTTTTTGTGAAGAATGTTTTTGGTACTTTGATGGAGATTGCATTGAATCTGTAGATTGAATTTTACAATATGGACATTTTGACAATATTAATTTTACCTATCCATGAGCATGGTAAGTGTTTTCATTTTCTAAGGTTTTCTTCAATTTCTTTATTCAGTGTTTTATACTTGTCATTGTGTAGATGTTTCATATATTTAGTTATATTTATTCTCAAGTATTTAATTTCATCTTTTGGGGGCTATTGTTTATTAACAATAAACAATAAAATTCTTTTAAATTTCTTTTTCAGTGTATTAATTATTGGATTATAACAGCTATTGATTTTCATTTGTTGATCTTGTATCCTGTAACTTCACTGGAAATGTTTTTCAGCCCTAGAAGTCTTATGTATGAGTTTCTTTTTTCTTTTTTTCTTTTTTTTTTTTTTTGGGGACAGGGGAGGGAGGGTTAATAAAATAGAATCATGTTGTCAGAAAACTGACAGTTTGACTTCTTTTCCTTTGGAACTTCTTGAATTGTCTTCATAGTGTCCCAAAGATTTTGGTATATTATATTAGTATTATCATTTTGTTCTAAGAACTTTTAAATTTCTTCTCTCATTTCCTTTATGATTCATTCTTCATTTAAAAGACTATGGTTCAATCTCTGTGTTTGTGTGGTTTTCATAATTTCTTTGTCTATTCTGTCTAATTTCATTCCATTATGTTCTGATAAGATGAATGGAGTTACATCAATTGTTTGTATTTGTTGAGAATTACACAATGTCCTAGAATATTGTCCATTTTAGAAACATTTTCCATGGCTTGGTGAGAAAAGCCATGGAAGCTGTTTGGAGATAAAATATTCTAGATATCTGTTAGGTCCATGTAATATATAGTATTATTTAGGTCAGAACTATATTGATTTCATGTCTGGATTACCTGTCTATTTGTAGAGGAGTGTGTTGTAATTATCTAGGATTAGTATATTGGGGTCCCTCTGGAATTTACTATCAATAAGTGTTTGTTTCATGTAATTACATGCAGTAATATTTGGGACATCCATATTTACTATTGTTTTCTTATGGGATTGTTACCTTTACCTATTGTTACCTTTACCTATATGTAGTAACTTTCTTTGTTTTTTTCTGATTAATTTTTTTTGACATCTGTTTTATCAAATATGAGAATAGCCATTCCTGCTTGTTTTGGGATTCCAATTTACATGGAATATATTTTTCCCTTCTTTAACATTCAGCTTATTAGTAGATGTCTTTGCTTATTAGTGGAGTCTCTTGCAAACCACATAATGCTGCATCTCATTTTTTGAAATCCATTCGGCCATTCCATGTCTTTTAATTGGAGAGTTGAGATCACTGACATTCATTACATTAATTGGTATGAAGTTTATTATTTCTTTACATTTTGTTTTGTTCCCATAATTAATTTCGTCTTAATTTCCATTTAATTAACTGCTCTTCTAGAGAGTTTTGTACATTTGGGAGTTCTGGGGATTGATTTTTATTTTTTTCTGTGTATACTATATCTCTGTGTAGTATTTTTTTTTTTTTGTGTGTGTGTGTGTGTGTGCAGTGCTGGCTTAATGTTCATGAATTCTTCTAATTTATCCTTATCATGGAATGATTTTATTTTTCTTCAATTCTGAAAGATAACTTTCCTGAAAACATAAATTTTGCCTGGCAATTTTTTTTTCCAGAGCTTAGAGTAGCTCATTCCATACCCTTCTTGATTTTAGAGTCTGAGTTGAAAAGTCAGAAGTGAGCCTTATTGATTTACCTCTAAATGTCACCTGATGCTTTTCTTTTGTGGCTTTTTAATATTTTCTTCCATATTCTCTATTGATTATGTTGTGCCTTAGAGTCAAATGTTCTTAGAACATCTGCTGAGGTAGATTTCTTTTCCTCTTTTATCTGTGTGTCCTTTGGTGTGTGGTTTTTCTCTTCTGTGGGGAATCCTGTGTTATTGATCCTTCGAACTTCAGCACCTAGGCTCAGCATAATCTGTTCATTTCAATCTGCTGAGATGCTGAACCATTTACTGCCATAGAACTGCTGATGTAATTCACTTTTTAGGAACTTCTGTAATATCACAGGTTCCTCTGAGCTATCATCTTGGGACCTCACTGTAAATGAGGAGAGGTCCAGGAGGGGACCCGAGACCCCCCACTAACTGTTCCAACTTAAAGCCTGGTCATTGTTTTCTGATTTTTTTTTTGCATCCCCTATTCTATGTGTTAAAAGTATTGTTAGAGATTAAATGTTTGTGCATAGACCAAGGCTTACTGTCACTTGGCTGAGTTGTGGGTGCAGCTCAGCAGCAAATTGCTACTCAAGTGTTCTCCTAGGGTCCCAGTCACTTCTCAGGCCTGCTCAGGGGAGCAAGCTACAGCAATAATAGTAGTGACTCATATACAGCCTTAAGATAAAGACCCGGTGCCTATTATGACATCTCTAATACTAATGGCCACACAGAGGGGAATGGTGACTAGCATTTAACATCAGCAACAAAAAAAATAAACAGCTACAAACTAGATCCAGCTGTAAACAGCAGGTGTAAACTACCTTACCTTATTGATAACTACAACAACATGAGTGCTGGGGGACAGCAATTATAGAAACTAATCCATTCTAAAAGATTGTAAAATTCCATTCTTTTATGTGAAAATAAATTAGGAAGATAAGAGAAATTTTGAAATATTTAAAAGGGAATAGAGAGGATGTAGGGGACAGACAGCAGGTGATGGCTATAATGAAAAAAAGCAAAAGAAAATGCTAAAAGTAATAAAATAGAGAGACAGAAGAGACAATAGAATTTGGCTAGTAGAGGGGGAAGAAAGGAAGAAGGAAGAAGAAGAGCAACAAATAAAGGCAAGAACAAATACCTTTTTAAAAATTCAAATCAAAACATTCTTCCCCCACACAAAAAGTGAAACAAACAAACAACAACAACAAAAATCCCCCTACCCTTCAAAAGTCAAATAAGGCCAAAAGGAAACAGGTGGGAAAAATGGTAAAAATGAAACAAAAAAAAAATGATATGAATAGAGCTGTGTGTGTGTGTGTGTGTGTGTGTATCCTCAAATCAATCATTGCAAGAAGACACACACAGAATAGAAATAGACATGTAGGACCATTTTTCTTATTTAAAAATGAAGGACTTTGCTGAGATGCTCAGAACTGTTTACAATTCTTATAGTCATTCCTTTAGTGCTTATGCTGTAGCATCCTTCTTTCCATTTATTTGGGGGTTATATCCCTTTGATCAAAGACTGGGGATTGTTAAATCCAAACTTTCTGTGTTGCTTACCAAGCTGCCAACTGGCATGGTTTGAAGTGGAAGCTGCTTGTTGTAGTTCTCAACTTCCTGTCTCCCAGCATGAGGAGGAACAGACTGGGAAGTATTGACAATTGGAATTTTGTCTGGATAGAGGAGGTGGATGCACCCCCAGAATGGAGCAGATGCAGAGTACGAAGTGGGAAGTTCCAGGGGCTGGGACGTAGTTCTGGCCATTCTTTGTAATTTCCTAGGGTGGTATTTATTCTGGAGAGATTAGATACACATCCTCTTGTTGATAGATGGATGCCAAGTGCTACTGGACATCCGGGTCTCAAGGAGAGTCTGAAAATTCTATTGGTAGGACTGGGAAGCTATCTCTCCTCAGGTCTCACATATTCTACCAGCATGAATGTGCACTTCTCCAGATCAGACCTGGAGTGTAGACACACCTGCTTGATTAGATTCTGGCCTCATCCAAGCTGGTCTCATGATTCGCCAGAAACAATAGGAAAGAAAGTCTCTCTCCCCTTGGCATCCTCAGACTGATTTCCCCTGGGCACAATCCTCTCTGTGCCAGTTTCAGTCACAGTCAGCCAGGCACCGTATGGACCCCATGAAAGGCATTTGCTGGCACAGTTCAGCAATACTTTACACGAACCCCTGAGTTCCTACCACTAAAAGCTGTGACACAGCCACTTCCAAATGGGTCCTGCCTCAACTCTCCATTCAGCATCCAAGAGACTTGGAGCACATTTTAATCATCAGCTTGCTGCTCTTGACTCATTTCTGAGTCAGTGAATACCAACCTCCCTTTCTGTTCCACGAGTTCTCCAGTGCCAAATTTATTCACAGTGCTTTTCTGTCTTTCTGCCTATGTTACCCCACCCCTCTGCAGTGAACCTGTGACACTAACCCTGTTGCAGGCAAAGCTGATACATATCTCATGGTATTTCTTGCTACCTATCTCATAGTATTTTCAAATTCAAAATTCAGGACAATTTATATATCTCTCTGATGATCTTTACTCTCAATGTTAAAAACCGGTGAATTTCCGTCACCCACCTTGCTGAGAAGCAATACTCCTGCTGCTTGAACCTAAAACCACAAAGCAATTGGGAAATGCATGCTTCCTCTAAGCTGTTCATCTTCTTGAGTCTGAAAAGCTTTATCTGTGTTCACATTTCAGAAGGTCATTCCCTGGTGGCCCCTCCATTGCTGTCCACCCAAAGTGAGGCAGAACATCATATTGGTAGGGCAGAGTGAAGGAAAACTGCCCAGTTCATGGCAAATGGGAAGCAGAGAGAGAGAGAAAAAAAATTCCCTTACTGAACTACTTCTTCCAACCACACCCCACCTGCCAACAGTTTCCACCATCTCCCACTAGTCCATGCAAATTATTATTCTATAAAGTAGATTAATCACTCATGATGTCAGACTTATCAAAATACAATCATTTTTTAAAAGCCTCACCTATGTGTGAACATTGCTGCACTGGAGATGGTGTTTTCATCTGGGGAGCAATCTAAATGCAAACTACTAACAATGGCCTCTGGGAAATTGTAGTTCCTTAATTAAGAGGTAGTAAGTGGGTTTAAGTAAGTTAACTGGCTCTACTAATGTTAGTCAAACTTAAATTTTAAATTCTTTTATGAATAGTTTATTGAAGTGTAGTAAGTATCCAGGAGATCACATTGTAAGGGGTTTCTTGTCAGGCTAAAGAATTGGGCCTCACACAATTCCCACACCATGGTCAACTGAGTGTTTCTATTTCATGAAATGAATTATTTGTCTTATGGAAAAAATGTGTTCCCTTCTCAGACATATTTTGAAAGTCTTAGGAAAAATAACATCAGAGAAGTCATTGCAAGAATTACTAAAATCATTAGACAGCTAGTGCATAGTTTGAATCAGCAAAAGAGAATCATAAATATAAAACATAGTAATTCTCAAACCTGTTTGGATCCTTATCATTTCACTATTAGCATTACTATTATTTGTAGAACAGCCATTTTTCCCCTCATTCATTAATTGTTATTTTCAGAACACAGTGTGAGGAATTCTCAATATGACATATCCAAATCACATTGTCCAATACTCTGTATTACTCAGCTTACAAATATTCCCTACTGTTTAAACTTTATTTATGATGTTATTATAACTCTAAAGTTCAATACATCTCTGAGTTCCTTTTAGTTCCACCTTTCCACCTTTCCTTGGGTTTGTTACTCTCAGTTTTCAAATTCAGTCATCAAATAAAAATGAATATTTAATTAAAATAATTCTCTCAGAAAGTAAATAAACAGTTATCTCTCAAAAGGATCGATCCAGTAAATTTGTTGACTCACCCTTTTAGGACAAATCTGTTTTTCTGCAAATTTCAAAGCGACTATGTAAATTGAATGGTCTTGAGCAATTTACACAAGTGCTTTTAACACAGTGTATTTCAATTTTTCATTTATCAATTTAAGATAGTTATGTAAACTTTTAAATGTTTTAAATAGGAATGAGATAAGAAATAGGATGCAAGAAATGCCTATGGTAGTTACAAACACATAATGGGCATTCAAAATCGATAGCAATGATAATGGCTTATAAAATGTTAAAACAGCTAGTTGGAAAAACTTTCTCCTTCCTATTTTTAACGGAGCAAATATTAATGCATGATTTGGGGAAGGGAGGGATGTATGTCAAAAATATTTTAAATTTAAGTTTGGGAAAGTATTAGAAATAGCAATGAACTTATGCATGGCTGATGGATAAAATTAGTTATGTCTGTGTAATTAGGTTGAGAAAGCTGGTTTCTATCAAAATATTTCTCCCATCTCAGCTGAACATACTGCTACTCTTTTCCAAACATACACAGTATATCTGCCATGGAAATTAGCATATTTTCAATATCTAAAAGAAAGAAGGCCAGTTAGAAAGGTAGAAAGGTAATAAGGCATCAGCTTTATAGAACGATTTTCAAAGTGCTTGCCCTCTATTTTCTTTCTGTTAAGCTTCCATCACAATTTGAATGTGTGACTTAAATAAGTGAACCGATTTTGTCCACATGTTTGTGCATGAATAGAAAGAACTTCTGTTTGAGGAGAATTAGCAAGAGTGGGTAAATGGTATGCAGAAAGTAAACCCAAGAAGATACATGAGAGAAGAAGAGAGAAAGAATCACCTGGGTTAGAGGATTAAAAGTTAATACAAGTCATGAGGCGAGGTGAGTACTTCAGACCATCTGAACACATGTTCTTCTGCTATAGGACAAAATGGGCAAACTGGAAGAGACATGACTGATCCAAGCTTGCCCAGTGAGTTCTCAGATCTGTAATTGATGGACACAATGCAAAGTGTTCAAGCTCTGGGTACTTGACCGTCTTTGGTCTTTTCACTCACTCAATTTCTTTATGTCTGTAATCACATATTTTCCTCAAGTGATCACGGAAGTTTCTATTCTCCTTCTCTGCTCTAGATCGCCCCCTAAGACTCAGAACATATAGAATACATACTATATACATTTGGTCTTATTTTCACTGCCTGTATCTTCCCCACCAGTATTTAAGCACCATGAAAATTGGAGTTTTCTCTTTTTCCCCTTCAATGCTTAATGCTTTTAACCTAGAACAATGTCTCTCTCTCTCTCTCTCTCTCTCTCTCTCTCTCTCTCTCTCTCTCTCTCTCACACACACACACACACACACATATATATATACACACAAATAATTTTAGTTATAGGCACAATAAAGTATAAATACCTTGAGGGCAGAAAACAGGATACATACTTAATGCTGATTGAATGAATAAATGAAATGTCCAAGTTTAAGAGAAAGCAACGATATAACTATTCAGGGACAAGTAATTTACTATGACTAAAATAAGTTTAGCTTTCAAAGTCTTGGTGTCCAAGCCAAAAAAAGGAAAAAAAAAAGTAGATTACAAAAGTTACATAAATTTAATTTTCAAATAGGAACATGTATTCTATATTCTTTTTTTTAAGAGAGAGAGAGAAGAGAGAGAGAATTTTTTAGTATTTATTTTTCAGTTTTCGGTGGACACACAACATCTTTGTTTTATTTTTATGTGGTGCTGAGGATCGAACCCAGCGCCCCACACATGCCAGGCGAACGCATTACAGGTTGAGCCACATCCCCAGCCCCAATGTATTCTATATTCTATAACCATCTATAACCACATTTCACACACTGATCACAAAGCACAAAGCAAAGATTTCACAAATTTCATAGAAATGATATGCATCATTTGAGGATTGCCTGTGTAACAAATAGAGTCAGCTGAATAGTACTCTTTACAGGTCTTAGGATTTTACTCAAATGAATAAGCCCTGAGGGCAAGGGTGCTATTCCATAAAAGGTGCTCACTGTCACCTTATTTTTCCACTTTCTCCCATGCTAATTCTCACTTAAGATGAAGCTCATTGGTCACATGTCTGGATTTAGAATACAAGTTAGTTCTTTGGTTTTGGGGGTTTGGCTTATTTTGCTTAGCATGATATTCTCCAACTCCATCCATTTACCTGCAAATGCCATAATTTTATTCTCTTTTAATGCTGAGTAATATTGCAATATATATATAATATTGTGTGTGTGTGTGTGTGTGTGTATATATCACAGTTTCTTAATCCTTTCATCTATTGAAGGGCATCTAGGTTGCTTCCACAGTTTAGCTATTGTGAATTGAGCTGCTGTGAACACTGATGAATGTGTTACTATAGTATGCTGGTTTTTAGTCCTTTGGTAATAGACTGAGGAGTGGGATAGCTGGTAAATGAGAAGGGCTCAAACTAAAAAGCTTCTTCTCAGAAAAAAAAAAAGGTGGGGGGGGGAGACAATGAATGAGGTACAAAGAGAGCCTACATTTTTGGAGAAAATTTTTGCCACACACACACACAGATAGAGCACTAATCTCTAGGATATATGAAAAAACTCAAAAAACTTAACACCAAAAATACAAACAACCCAATCAATAAATAGGCTAAGGAGCTGAATAGTCACATCTCACAAGAAGATATGTATTCAATGAAAAAAATATGTGAAAAAATGTTCAACACCTCTAGTATTTAGAGAAATGCAAATCAAAACGACTCTGAGATTTCATCTTACACCAGTCAGAATGGCAGTATCAAGAATACAGACAACAATAAATGTTGGCAAGGCTGTGGGGGAAAAGGAACACTCATACATTGCTGGTGGGACTGCACATTGGTGCAGCCAATATGGAAAACAGTATGGAGATTTCTTGGGAAACTTGGAATAGAACCACTATTTGACCCAACTATCCCACTCCTCCCTCTCTCCTTGAACTATTGATCCTCCTGCCTCAGCCTCTCCACTCACTGTGATTACAGTGGTGTACCTCCTGACGCTGCTTATCTGACTCTCTTTGCAGGAAGACTGTGCATGTATATCATGAGAAATTTAAATGCACAAAGGCAACCAGGTGAACATTTCTTCCTGTGGACAGTGAGAGAACTGAATTGGTGTATACAAACATCATCCCCCACCTCTCAGTGCAAGAATGTCTTGTATTTTTAATGCTGTGTCCCTGACTTTCCCTACAGAATTAAGTTTCAGTCATTCACAGAGTTGGCTAACATGTTAAGGAACCCTTTATTAATTGTCTTTACTTCCCTTTGTTGTTTCCCACTCTCCTTTCAGTGTTTCCTGGAATTACCTTCCAAATAAATTACTTGCACTTCATTTTTCATATTGGCCTCTGGGGATATACAACTTAATTTTAATCCACCCCTTCCATAGTCCTCTCCCACACATAGATATGCATGCATGTGCAGTCTATGAAAGCCACAGAATTCTCAGACTCAACTCATAAAAGTTGCCCATCCTCAGAGTATAACTTTAATGAAACAGAGCTTTCAGTGTCACTCCTCTGCTTAGCATCTCTTGTAGTTCTGTGCTGCCTATCAAGCAAATGCTAATTACAGTCAGTATGGAGCATTCATTGATTACAATCTCACCTTGAATTTGAACTTCCATCTTCACCATCCATGAGTATTTCACCTGTCACATGGACAGAATAACTCTGCTTTCTGTATGCTACTAACTTTCACAATTCATTACCATGGCCTTTCTCTACAGAAAATTCTATCATCTCTTCCTGACTCTTGTGGAAACTTCAAGTTTTCTTTCAAAACTCACCTCTAATTTCTTCAATTTACTGTAGCCAGGCACACAGTGCACTACATTCCCCTAGCACTCTGTTCCAACCCTCATAATTGCATCTGTTGTGTTATAATGCCATTTGCAAGCTTCTGAATTTGTCATGAGAACTAGACTGTCATCTCTCATTGGACAGCGATCACATTCTATTGACTTTGAGTTCCCTGCAGAGTACCATTGAATCACTTACAAAATTATCAAAGAATGTAAAAGATACAGCACAAATGTAGCTTCTCTAACAACTTTATTTCCAAATATTTCTCAACAAAGACCCCTTGCTAGCATTAAAAAAAAAAATAAAATCGACAATGCATCTGATGTTGGTGGCCATTTGCCTTACATTTCATCTGGAGAAAAAAAAAATAGCCTTCGCTTTAAAGAGAATCGTCTTCAGTTTGAAAAAAACACCCTCCTATGTAGACCCTTAGAGAAAACCAGATGAAGCTAAAAGCAGCTTAACCTATTTCACAGTTTTGCCTCAGGGCAGCCCTGACTGGAAGCACTACTAAGCAGGAAAGAATGTGACTTAAATCAACATGAAATCAGGACATAAATCTGTACTCTCCACATTTAACTACATGTTCATTGGTTTACATTTTAGCAACTTTATTTGAGTGGTAAAAGAAGCTTACTTTATGGAACAATTAAGACCTTTGTATAGAGAAGAGAGTAAAAGCACCAAATGCTAGATGTCAAAATATTCACCCAGATGAAAGTAGATTTGTCAAAAAAAAAAAAAAAATGATGATGGTTATCTAGTTCCAAACTCGCAAATCCTGTTAAGGGGCTTTCTACATGTGAGATTGGTATAAAATGCCATGCCAAGTTCAAAAGAAAAATAAGGCAACTTCTTTCTGTTACACATTTTGTAAGACTAAGATTTGAAATTCTAGAGATTAAAAAGGCCATTCTGAAAGTTTCAATTTGGTTTAAATCAAATCTGGTAAAATGGTTGAAAGTTCAAAGTCAAAAGACAAATCTATACCCAAGGCTTTAATTATTGCCGTGGCTTTCTGTGGAGTGGAAATACTGTCATCTAATTAAAATGAGTCCCCCCACCCTCTTTTTTTTTTTTTATTTTGCTGTGCATCTCAGATTCAGATTTTAGAAACTGATTATAAAGACTTCCTGGCCTTGGGCAAAACATTCTATTTTCAATCCTGAAACTCCAGATGAGCTGGAATGAGGAAGGGAACTTACAGTTTCCTACAAAGCAGGTGAATTGCCCAGTAAAGTCTGTTTCACACAGTTTCACCTGTTGAGGCATTTCTTCTCGATCAGCATGATCCGTGTATCCCAGAGCTAGAGATCTGGGATAACTCAACCATTACACTCGATATGCTTTTGTGTATTAATACTAAGAACAGAAATAATTGCTTATATCTTCAATCTTTGTTTACAGAAAACTTTAGAAGTACATATGTCCCCCACCATGCCAGAAATATCTCAGACAAGTATAAGCATACATTCTGTCTTTTATGGCTTTATCTTCATTGTTGGCACAGCAGACACTTAACAATTGCATATGACATTCCAAATGCGGGGACAGAATCATTAATAGCTACACTTCCTGGTATCAAGCGATTTTATTACAATAGGAAAGAAGACTTCCAGTGTGTGGAGGATTATAACAAAGTATAAATGTGTGCTGTAAGAATGTGTACCCCATACTGAGTTACTGTGTGAATGTCAATACGGGAGATTGATTCAAGAATGATGTCACCAGTCAACCTGACTTCAGATGGACAATGAACTCACCAGTTGGAAATGGAGGATGTAATAAGCCCACTCAAGTGTGGTAAGTTAAGAAAGAGAATAGGGTATTTCTGGAAAAGCTTAGTGATTTGGCTGACGGCTGTGATGAGAAGACAAGGAGCTGGAAGGGGAAGAGTGGACCATAAAGTGGCAGACAGTGAAGATTAGGCAATCATGAAGGTTGGTAAAAAAGAACACTTGCTGGGCATAGTGACACACACCTGTAATCCCTGTAATTTACAATCCTCCTGTCCCAGGGAGGCTGGGACAGGAGGATTGTAAATTCAAAGCCAGGCTCAGCAAAAAGCGAGGCACTAAGCAAATGAATAAAAAAAAAAAAAAAGGAGCACTTGATTGCACTAGTGTGGATTTAGAAAAATTAATTCAGTGCTGGAAAACCGAAGTGGACAAGATGGGAAGGACACTGGAAATTCTACTCACACAAAGTAGGAAAAGAAGACAATTGGAGAGAATTTACGAGGTAGGTAGGGTAGATCCACAGATATCCCTCTTAAGTAGTTGCAAACGTGCCTACAAATAACAGCCAAGTAACTCAAAAATGCAGACAGTCCCCAGCTAGACAGGGTTCCACTTTTTATTTTTCTACTTTGTTAATGTGCCAAAACAAGTCTTGGTTAGTAGAATGTGAACTTTGAATTTTGATCTTTTTCTGGGCTGGCAATACAGAATAACATTCTGGTTTTGACTTTCAGTATAGTATTCGATATATTTTTCAACACTTTTAATGAAAATAGACTTTTCATTGGATGATTTGCCCAACTGTAGGCTAATGTGTTTTGAGCACATTTGTGGTAGGCTAGGCTAAGCTCTGATGTTCAGTAGGTTAGGAAAAAATGCATTTTTGACTTATGGTATCTTCAGTTTACAGTGAGTTTATCCGAAGTAATTCCATTGTAAGTTGAGGAATATCTGTATGGTGGTCATGAGCCTACAAAAAGTGGGAAGAGCTTTTAAATATTTATTTCATTCAAAAATTCTATCCATACTGCATGCTCAGCACAAGGAGGGATTGATTCCAGGATACCCAACAATGCCAATATATGAGGCTATTCAAGTCCCTTATGTAAAATAGCATGGTATTTGTGTATAATCTATGCACATCCTCTGTATACTTTAAATCACTTCTAGATTACTCATAATAACTAATGCAATGTAAATGCTATGTAAAATTTTTATGCTGTATTGTTTAGGGAATATATATATATATATAATATATATATATATATATATATATATATCTTTGATTGAGAGTTCATTGAATCTTTGGATATGAAACCTGCCAATCTGGAAGGCTGACTACATTATCCCCATTTCAGTGATGACATAACTTAATCAAATGTGTCCAAAGGAGTCAGGATTAAAATTCAGAATCTTCCTTGCTGTAGCTTTCCCTCATGATACCATATTGCCTCCTAATTTTAAAACAGTATACTGGTTAATTCAAAATGTGATAATTTCACCATTGGATATGTGGTGCTCAATGTAATTAAAATAGCATAGCTTTTCTGTCTCTAAATCCAACAATTCATTTCACTTGTCAAGTTGAGAATGTAGATATTTTTTTAATACAGCACTACATTTCACTTAGAAAAGTTTGCTTTTTGACTCAAGCGACCGAGTAATTATCTCCAAATGTCTCCCCAAATCCCCGAGCCTAGATATTCTTTTAATGTACTAAGAAAATAACCTTCTTACTCTATTTTTGACACTATTCAGTGAGATGGGAAACAATACCTCATGAATCTGCAGAAAATTAAAAGGCATTGAAATCAAGCTCCCTAATCTCAAACTTGAAAATGCACCTAGTGATGTGTAATATATTACAAATTCTTGCAAACATTGTTTGGGGACAGTGACAAATAATTTCAAAGATAGTTTGATTGAAATATGTTGAAAATGTAAATTTACAATGTTGGCATTTGTTTTGAAAATAACTTTTTGTGAGTTTTTTCTACCTCGTCAGCAAATATTTTTTGAGTCAAGAATCAACCAGACTCAGCAATATATTTTATACATACATACATATATTTCACTCCTCAATATATACTAATTTTATTTTTATCAATAACGACAGGGACAGGGGGATCCAAGATGGCAGGGCAGTGGGAAGCAGCATTGTGTGTTGCTTCATGACCCAGGTCTCAATCAGTGGGAATACTGCTTTCCTGAGAGCTATAGAGGACCCCTCCACAGCTGATTTCCCATGCAGAAATTACAGCCACTATGCCTCGAAGGCCCCAGGCCCCAGCATTAGAATAGAACTCCTGTCTAGTCATCTATGCAGTTCTCACAGGTGACTTAGTAGGACCACAGGGATCAGCACAGGCACAAAATTCCCAGATGCTGCTCTAACAAAGGGTACTCAGCTGCTACCCACCTGTAGGAACTCCAGCTGCCACTCCCATGTGGGACTCACTCCATCTACCAAAATGGCATTCCCTGTTGCCTCCATCTTGGGACTGGGCACCTACTGCCATAGCCCCCTACTTGTGGTACCCTGTCTGCACTTGGGGACATCACAGGCTCTGAAGAATGCTGACAACCACAACACTGCATGCCACAGAGCTAATCTCTGAATGCATCGCACAATGCCATCCCTCAGCTTCCCCAACCCAACCTGACACCCATTGTTGGAAGCAGCTGCCTCCATCTTGGGTCATCTCCATCACCATCTTTAGTTGGGGCAACTACCAGTTTGGAATACTGGATAGCCAAGTACCCATAGTTTTCTAATTCCTCCCCCCCACCCACCCAATTCCTAGCAGCCACCAACTCCACAGAGTGACTGGCCAATTCAAAACAGCCCTCCCTGACAGGTGTGCAGCCATCAGAGTGCAACACACAAGACTCCCCCCCCCCCCATAGAGAGAAAGGTTCTTGATTGGAAAGTAGAAAGGGAGAGGGTGAGAGAGATACACTTTAGAGACTAATTTAGGTAGCAGAACTGTGAGGTCTACAGGCAAGATGAGGAGACAAGACTCAGCACTCATATCACAGGAGCAGACCCCAAAGGAGATCCTTGAGATGCAATCTCCCAACTTGACCAGGGGGTGCCATATCCCACTTCCAGGTGCCCTACACCCAAGACCAATCCTCACACCCTAGTAACCTCCACCACCCTGAGGGCGAAGATACCAACCAACTACAGACAACTCCACCTACTGGATGAGAAGAGAAGCATGAAAGATACTTATCTCCAACCAAAACAATCCTTGTTTCTTCCTTCAAGAATTTTTTCCTTTTTTTCTCCCTCTTTATTCTTCCACCCTCACATTCCCAACATATATGAAACCAAGTACTTGGCATGAATTAGAATATTGAGTACTGAGAGAACTGAATAGTATATTACAGTTGTGTTGTATATTCTTTTTTGTTTGTTTGTTTCTATTTTTTTCTCTCCAATTTTTACTATTTTAATTTTTACTATGTTTTATTTTTCTTTATCTGTGTGTTTGTTTTATATACTTTACTGTCTTCCCTCTTGCCTACCCCAAATTACTAACTCTCTATTCTCTTTCTACTAACCTTCTTCTTTAAATTTATCTTTCACACTTCCTAAGATATAATAACTCTATATCCTCATCTTATACCTCCTCAGCATATCTTACTATACTAAACCCCTGTTCTTTGTCCACCATCAGAAAATGTAAACCCTTTTACAAACCTACTGATTATATTGTAGATAATAATTGAATTCAGCATTTCTTTACATTTGACCAAAGTATAAATGCCTTAATAACAACTATTTGTTTTTAGGTGGTATTTTGTTTATATTGGGATCTGTTAACATTGTCTTTCCCCTCAAAGGTGAGGTATTGGAACCCTATAGGGGCACTATAAGCCTATAGGGTAAAAATGGTAATGCCTCAGACCACAGAGCTAGAAAGAAAGACACAAAAGTGCCCCAAACAAATTAAGATACCACATTATTAGAATCCATGGCCAGCACAGCAGATGAAATTACAGATAAGGATTTCAGAATGTACATAATTAAAATGTTCTTGAATTAAAGAATGATAAAAGAGAGTAAATACAGGCAGCAAAAGACCATTTTCACAAAGAACTACATAAGGAAATACAGGAAGCAAAAGATTACTTTCATAGGGAGATAGAGGTTCTAAAGAAAAACCAAACAGAAGTCCTTGAAATGAAAGAAACAATAAACCAAATTAAAAGCTCAATTGAAAGAATCTCCAACGGATTAGACCACTTGGAAGACAGGACATTAGATAATGAAGACAAATATATATAATCTTGAAAAAAATGTAGATCACACAGTGAAAATGGTGAGAAACCATGAACAGAACATTCAAGAAATATGGGATAGCATAAAAAGACCAAAATTAAGAGTTACTGGGATGGAGGAAGGCATAGAATTCCAAACCAAAGGTATGAACAATCTATTCAACAAAATAATATTAGAAAAATTTCCAAACATGAGGAATAAATTGGAAAACCAAATTCAAGCGGCTCATAGAACACCAAATGTACAAAATCACAACAGATCCACACCAAGGCACAATATGATGAAAATGCCTAATATACAGAATAAGGAAAGAATATTAAAAGCCCCGAGAGAAAGAAATCAGATTACATATAGGAGGAAACCAATTAGGTTATATGCAGATTTTTCAACCTAGACCCTGAAAGCTAGAAGGTGCTAGAACCACATATGTCAAGCTTTGAAAGACAATGGATGTCAACCAAGAATTGTGTACCCATCAAAATTAAGCTTTAGATTTGATGATAAAATATAAACCTTCCATGAAAAACAAAAGATAGAAAACTTGCACTGTAGAACATCCTTGGCAAAATAATCTAAGAGGAAATAAAAAACGACAATGAAAATCAGCAGAGGGAGGTATTACACTAAAGAAAAATCTAATCAAAAGTGAAACCAAGTCAAGTTAAATAACAAAAATAAACACAAATGGCTGGGAATACAAATCATGTCTCAATAATAACCCTGAATGTTAATGGCCTAAACTCACCAATCAAAAGACATAGGCTAGCTGATTGGATCAAAAAAGAAAAAAAAGACCCAGCAATATGCTGCCTCCAAGAGACTCATCTCATAGGAAAAGAAATACACAGACCAACGGTGAAAGGTTGGGAAAAATCATACCATTCACATGGATGGCAGAACCATTACGGTTTTCCATCCTCATATCAAATAAAGTAGATCTTAAGCTAAAGTTAATAAAAAGGGACAAATAAGGACATTTCATACTGCTCAAAGGAACCATACATCATCAAGACATAATAATTATAAATATATATGCCCCAAACAATGGAGCATTTATGTTCATCAAACAAACTCTTCTCAAGTTCAAGAGTCAAATTGACCACAACACAATAATTCTGGGTGACACTCCGCTTTCACCACTAGATAGATCTTCCAAACAAAAGCTGAACAAAGAAGCTATAGAACTTAATAATACAATTGATAACTTAGAGTTAACTGACTATATAGAATATTTTATCCTTCTATGAATGAATATACATTCTTCTCAGCAGCATATGGATCCCTCTCTAAAACAGACCATATATTATTCCACAAAGAAACTCTTAGCAAATACAAAAAAAAAAGTAGAGATATTACCCTCCATTCTATCAGATTACAATGGGATAAAATTAGATATCAATGACAAGAAATAAAAGCTACTCCAACACCTGGAGACTGAATAATATGCTATTAAATGAACAATAGGTTGCAAAAGACAACAAGAAGGAGATTGAAAAATTCTTAGAGGTAGGGGCTGGGGTTGTGGCTCAGCAGTAGAGCATTTACCAATCATGGGTGAGGCCCTGAGTTCGAAACTCAGCATCACATAAAAATAAATAAATAAAGATACTATGTCCTACTACAACTAAAAAATAAATATTAAAAAAATTCGTAGAGGTAAATGAGAACACTGATACAACATATCAAAATCTCTAGGACAGTATGAAGGCAATACTAAGAGGAAAGTTCATTGCATGAAGTTTATTTCTTAAAGTAGAAAATGTTAACAAATAAATGACCTAATATTTCATCTCAAAGCCCTACAAAAAGAACAAATCAACACCAAAAGCAGAAGACAGGAAAAAAGTAAAATCAGAGATGAAATCAATAAAATTAAAACAAAAGAAACAATTGAAAAAATTGACAAAACAAAAAATTATTTCTTTGAAAAAACAAATAAAATTGATAAATCTTTAGTCATGCTAATGAAGAGAAGAAGAGAGAACTCAAATTAATAACATATGTGATGAAACAGGAAATATCATGATGGACAGTACAGAAATACAGAAGATAATTAGAAGTTATTTTGAATATTTGTACTCCAATAAAATAGAGAATATTGAAGGCATTAACAAATTTCTAGAGTAATACAATTTGCCCAAATGGAATGAGGATGATATCCACAATTTAAACAGATCAATTTCAAGCATTGAAGTAGAAGATACCATCAGAAGCCTACCAATCAAGAGAAGCTCAGGACCAGATGGATACACAGCTGAGTTCAACAAGACCTTTAAAGAAGAACTAATACAAGTACTCCACAAATTATTTTGTTAAAAAGATAAAGAGGGAACACTTTCAAATTCACTCTATGAAGCCAATATCATCCTGATTCCAAAACCAGACAAAGACACATCAAAGAAAGAAAACTTCAGACCAATATCTAAAATGAACAAACATGCAAAAATTCCCAATAAAATTCCAGTAAATTGAATACAAAAGCATATCAAAAAGATAGTGCACCAGGATCAAGTGGGGTTCATTCCGGGATGCAAGGTTGGTTCAACATAAATGTAATTCATCACATCAATAGACTTAAAGATAAGAATCATATGATCTTAAATGATGCAGAAAAAGCACTCAACAACATACAGCACCTCTTTACCTTCAAAACACTAGAAAAACTAGGGTAACAGGAACATATCTCGACATCATAAAAACTATCTATATTAAGCCCCAGGCCAACATCATTCTAAAGGGAGAAAAAATGAAAGTACTCCCTCTAAAAACTGGAACAAGACACAGATGCCCTCTTTTAACACTTCTATTTAACACAGTTCTGGAAACACTCACCAGAACAATTAGAAGAAACTGTTTAAAGGGATACAGTTAGGAAAAGAAGAACTCAAATTAGCACTATTTGCTGACAATATGATTCTATACCTAGAAGGCCCAAAAAATTCCACCAAAAAACTTCTAGAACTAGCAAATGAATTCAGCAAAGTAGCAGAATATAAAATCAACACCCACAAATCAAAGGCATTTCTGTATATCAGTGCCAAATCCTCTGAAAGAAAAATGAGGAAAAGTGCCCCATTTACAATAACCTCAAAAAAAAAATAGTTGGGTATCAACCTAACAAAAGAGGTGAAAGACCTTTACAGTGAAAACTATAGAATGCTAAGAAAGAAATTAAAGAAGACCTTAGTAGATGGAAAGACCTTTCATGTTCTTGGATAGGCAGAATTAATATTGTCAAAATTACTATAAGCACTATACAGATTTAATGCAATTCCAATCAAAGTTCCAATGACATTCCTCATAGAAATAGAAAAAATAGTTATGAATTTCATCTGGAAAAACAAGAGACCCAGAATAGCTAAAGCAATCCTTAGCAGGAAGAGTGAAGCAGGTGCATCACTATACCAGACCTTAAACTATACTACAGAGCAGTGATAACAAATATAGCATGGTATTGGCACCAAAATATACTGGTAGACCAATGAAACAGAATAGACGACAGAAAGACTAACCCACATAATTACAGTTATCTTATATTAGACAAAGGTGCCAAAATCATATATTGGAGAAAAAATAGCCTCTTCAACAAATAGTGCTGGGAAAACTGGAAATCCATATGCAACAAAATGAAAATAAACCCCTATCTCTCACCATGCACAAAACTCACCTGATCAAAGACCTAGGAATTAAACAAAAAACACTGTACCTATCAGGAAAAAAAATAAGCCCAAATCTCTATCATGTTGGATAAGGCCCCAACTTCCTTAATAAGTTTCCTATAGCACAAGAATTAGAATCAAGAATCAATAAATAGGTTTGGATTCAACCTAAGAAGCTTCTTCTCAACAAAACAAAAAAATCAGTGTGGTGAACAGAGAGCCTACATCCTGGGAGCAAATTTTCTCCCCTCAAACATCAGATAGAGCACTAAACTCTAGGGTATATAAAGAACTTAGAAAGCTAACCACCAAAACCCCAAATAGCCCAACCAATAAATGGGTCAAGGAACTGAACATACACCTCTCAGAAGATGATATACAATCAAACAACAAATATATGAAACAATATTTAACATCTCTAGCAATCAGAGAAATGCAAATCAAAACTACTCTATGATTTCATCAGAATGGCAGCTATTAAGAATACAAACAACAGTAAGTGTTGACAATGATGTGGGGAAAAAGGCACATTTACATTGTTGGTGGGACTGCAAATGGGTGCAGCTAATATGTGTCGCTCCCTGCGACAAGGGTGCGTGGGAGGCAGGCAGGACCAGCCTGCCATCTCCGAGGGACTGAGCAAGAGGGTAAGTGTCACAGCCCAGTCCCCTCCCAAGATTGGGAACAAACCATACTGAGCCGGGAGCATATATGGAAGCCATACCCAGAGAGACCATGAGGCCACTTTTCTTAACACTCAATAATGGCTACAGCCCCAAAGAAGGCACAGACAAGTCCCAACAAATATGGAAAGCAGTATGGAGATTCCTTGGAAAACTGGGTCTGGAACCACTGTTTTACCCAGCTTTCCCACTTCTCCTTCTATACCCAAAGTACTTAAAAACAGCATACTACAGGGACACAGCCACATCAATGTTTATAGCAGCACAATTCACAATAGCTAAACTGTGGAACCAACCTAGATGCCCTCAATAGATGAATGGATTAAAAAAATGTGGTATTTATACACAGTGGAATATTACTCACCAATAAAAGAGAATAAAATCATGGCATTTGCAGGTAAATGGATGGAGTTGGAGAATATAATACTAAGTGAAGTTAGCCAATCCCAAATAAACAAATGCCAAATGTTTTCTCCAATATAAGGAGGCTGATTCATAGTGGGGATGGAAGGGTGAGCAAGGGAGGATTAGATGAACTTGAGATAGAGCAGAGGGGTGGGAGAGGAAAGAAGGGAGCATGAGGGTAAAAAGGTGGTGCAATGAGATGGACATCATTACCCTAAGTACATGTATGAAGACACGAATGGTGTGAATATACTTCATATACCACCAGAGATATGAAAAATTGTGCTCTACATGTATAATATAAATTGTAATGCATTATGCTATCAAATATAACAAGTTAGAATAAAAAAAAATTAAAAAATTAAAAAAATAAAGACAGCCAGAGACTGCCATACTATGTCTAGTTCTTCTATTGTGCTCCTATTTGCCATCATCCTGTGAGGTGTTAATCAAGAAAGTGGTTTGATATTATGTTCTAAGAGACCCTAGGAAGACATAGAAAAGAATCTTTATATTTTCAGCAAATATAATCTAAGGTATCAAGGATTCCATTGTTGAGCTATCCCCACATTGCACATCCTCAAGACAATACTTTTCCTGGACAGTAATAGCACTGTTACAGTTTCCTAGTAGATTGATGAACTTCAGTTTCAGTAGCCAATGAGAAACACCAAGATTGAATCTTTAGTTATATGAATTTACTTGGAAAAGATATCATTTTCTAATTTTATTTGTCAAGGTTCTCTAATACAGAGAATACTATATTTATGTAGTATACACCCTATTAGTTATATATAGCGAATATTGATCTATATATGTATCAGATCAATATAAGTTATGTAGACAGATTTATAATAGGAATTGCACACAAAATTATGGAGAACAAGAAGTTCCACGATGTTGTCTGCAAGCTGGAAAAACAGGAAAGCTTGTGTTGCAAGTCATTTTCTGAGAATGAGAAGTGACTTTGTCCAGGGCAGAAGAAGATGGATGTCTCAATTCAGAGAATATGAATTTGCCCTTCCTTTCCATTTTGGTTTATATAAATGAGGACAATCTTCTTTATTCAGTCTACCAATGCAAATAGTAATTTCCTCTGGAAACATTTCCAAAGATACATGGAAATAATATTTTATCAGCTCTCCAGGTATCTCTTAGCTCACATATAAAATTAGCCATCATAGTAATTGTGACTTATGACTAAACCTAAATGTATCCTTCCCCCACCTCCCTCCCTCTTGTGCTCGCCTCTCCCTCCCTCCCTCCCCCCCCCTCTCTTGGTCTATTTCTCTATTAATTCTCTTTTTACTTTTCTATTCAATACTATTGTTCAAAGGTCACCTGCTCTAACTCTATATTCTTTCCATCTTAAACTATAAACTCTCAAGCCTTTTGGAAAGCAATGGCTATAAATATTTTACTTCAATGATTAAGAAAAATATGATGTTTTACAAAAATTAACCTGAAATTTATATTTTATACTTATAACTCAATAGATACTTGCTATATCTTTGCTGTAAAACGGGATAATATTATAGAAAGTTTAAGACTTATATGTTCATCTTTCAGGTTTTATACTGAGTACCAAGCTATGTCTTGGTAGAGTTTATTATTATTAATATTACATGTTTTCTTGGAGGCTAATTCAATCTAGGGTTATAATTCTTTCCTTAAAACACTAAAAAATTCTGATTCATTTTCTGCTTTTTAAATTTATTTACTTATTTATTTACTTATTGCTTTGCTTTGCTTTCAAAGCTAGTGTTTTTTTTTGTTTTTGTTTTTGGTTTTTTTATTGGTTGTTCAAAACATTACAAAGCTCTTGACATATCCTATTTCATACATTAGATTCAAGTGGGTTATGAACTCCCATTTTTACCCCAAATACAGATTGCAGAATCACATCGGTTACACATCCACATTTTTACATAATGCTCTATTAGTAACTGTTGTATTCTGCTACCTTTCCTATCCTCTACTATCCCCCCTCCCCACCCCTCCCATCTTCTCTCTCTACCCCATCTACTGTAATTAATTTCTCTCCTTGTTTTTTTTCCTTTCCCCTCACAATCTCTTATATGTAATTTTGTATAACAATGAGGGTCTCCTTCCATTTCCATGCAATTTCCCTTCTCTCTCCCTTGCCCTCCCACCTCATGTCTCTGTTAATGTTAATCTTTTCCTCCTGCTCTTCCTCCCTGCTCTGTTCTTAGTTGCTCTCATTATATCAAAGAAGACATTTGGCATTTGTTTTTTAGGGATTGGCTAGCTTCACTAAGCATAAGCTGCTCTAATGCCATCCATTTCCCTGCAAATTCCATGATTTTGTCATTTTTTAATGCTGAGTAATAATTCATTGTGTATAAATGCCACATTTTTTTTATCCATTCATCTATTGAAGGGCATCTGGGTTTGTTCCACAGTCTAGCTATTGTGAATTGTGCTGCTATGAACATCCATGTGGCAGTATCCCTGTAGTACGCTCTTTTAAGGTCTTCAGGGAATAGTCCGAGAAGGGAAATAGCTGGGTCAAATGGTGGTTCCATTCCCAGCTTTCTCAGGAATCTCCATACTGCTTTCCAAATTGGCTGCATCAATTTGCAGTCCCACCAGCAATGTACAAGTGTACCCTTTTCCCCACATCCTCGCCAGCACTTGTTGTTGTTTGACTTCATACTGGCTGCCAATCTTACTGGAGTGAGATGGTATCTTAGGGTGGTTTTGATTTGCATTTCTCTGACTGCTAGAGATGGTGAGCATTTTTTCATGTACTTGTTGATTGATTGTATATCCTCCTCTGAGAAGTGTCTGTTCAGGTCCTTGGCCCATTTGTTGACTGGTTTATTTGTTATCTTATTGTTTAATTTTTTGAGTTCTTTGTATACTCTGGATATTAGGGTTCTATCTGAAGTGTGAGGAGTAAAAATTTGTTCCCATAATGTAGGCTCCCTATTTACCTCTCTTATTGTTTCTCTTGCTGAGAAAAAACTTTTTAGTTTAAGTAAGTCCCATTTGTTGATTCTTATTATTAACTCTTGTGCTATGGGTGTCCTATTAAGGAATTTGGAACCCGACCCCACAATATGTAGATCGGAGCCAACTTTTTCTTCTATCAGATACAGAGTCTTTGATTTGATATCAAGCTCCTTGATCCATTTTGAATTAACTTTTGTGCATGGCGAGAGAAGGGGATTCAGTTTCATTTTGTTGCATATGGATTTCCAGTTTTCCCAGCACCATTTGTTGAAGATGCTATCCTTCTTCCATTGCATGCTTTTAGCCCCTTTATCAAATATAAGATAGTTGTAACTTTGTGGATTAGTCTCTGTGTCCTCTATTCTGTACCATTGGTCCACCGCCTGTTTTGGTACCAGTATCATGCTCTTTTTGTTACTATTGCTCTGTAGTATAGTTTGAAATCTGGTATCGCTATGCCACCTGATTCACACTTCCTGCTTAGAGTTGCGTTTGCTCTTCTAGGTCTTTTATTTTTCCATATGAATTTCATGATTGCTTTATCTATTTCTACAAGAAATGCCATTGGAATTTTGATTGGCATTGCATTAAACCTATAGAGAACTTTTGGTAATATTGCCATTTTGATGATGTTAGTTCTGCCTATCCATGAACAGGGTATACTTTTCCATCTTCTAAGATCTTCTTCTATTTCTCTCTTTAGGGTTCTGTTGTTTTCATTGTATAACATCCAAGAGATATGGGATAACATAAAAAAGCTAGCGATTTAACGCAGGGCCTTATACTTGTTAAACACTAACTTGACCACTAGGTTACTACATGGAATAGATGTGGAAAGCATATATTATCTATTCAACTTTTACTTCTCTATATTACCTCTTCCCTACATTTGTAAATACTACTAAGAAAATTAAGCTTATTTCTATTTCCAATTTTAAATTCCTCACTCATATTTCCACATTTTTAATCTTTTAATCTTTTAAAAGGTTTCTTCAAGTGTTAACAGACAATTTGTTAACTCTCCCTGGTTATATAAATCTACTGTTTATTTATTGATTTTTTTTCCAGTAACCACTTTTCATTTCTAAAATAATCTTTCCTTTTAGGAAATCTGTTGTTACCTTAAATATTTGACTCCTTACAAAAAATCATTTTTGAAATATTTAGAGGAAAATCATCCCTTCGTGGTTGTTTCATCATGATTAATTCTAGGTTATTGTTTGTTCCCAGGGCTGCAAATGCTCCAAGTTTTCGCTTACTGAGCTCAAGGAAAGAACTTGGAGGACTTAACCCAGTGGGATGGGTCATTTCATCAAGCAGGTATTCCTTGGTTAGCAGGCCAGAATACAAGGAAGGGCGGCTACATTGAGTCTACAAGCAGAGGGACTATATATGACATGTTGCATGCCCTCTGTGCAGATGGAGTTTTGCAAATGTTGTTTGGGTACATTCTTTTACTTTACACCCAAGTAAAGTAAAAGATTCTCACCTAAAAATTAAAGATAAAGGAAGTATCTATCTTCTCTTCTCCATTGGTTTCATTATCACACTTTTTAGAGTCCGTCTTATCTCACTGCAAGTTGTCCTAGATACCATTTCATATTTATCCCAACAGGTATGGATTTCCTGGAGTGTTGCATTTAATAATTTTTGCCTGTAGTTTCAGAGAAAACTATTTCCTTGGTATTCTGTTCATCTGGGCCATAGATGAATTCCTAGAGAGTGGTTTCACACTTATCCTTGTAAGGATTTTCACATTCTAAAAAATGTTTTTATTTTTATTTTCAACTTGAGATCACACACAGATAATGGGAATGAATACATAACAATTTTTAGAGCAAAGTTTATTTTTTCCTAAATGTAGATCTCTTTTTCCACCATAGTACTAGCTATTGTATTGCTTTACCACAAGCATGAAGAGTGATGACCAGTGTATGAATTTTCCAGTTTCTTTGTATGAACAGGAAAGATTTTTAAGTTCCTGTCTCCTGTCCCACATAGGTCTGAGGTCTGGTTCCCACCTTCTTGAATGAGGATTAATATTTCAGCTCTAAAGTGTGGAGTGTGTGGTTCCATTACATTTTGGCTGTACATATGGATTTATTTCTCATCTTTGATAAAGATGGAATATATGTACATATATTCATAATATATAATTATAGTACTTATACAGACATAAAATGAACATGTAATGATCAACTTATTTAACTCGTTTTTTAATTAATAAACTGGTGTATGTTACAACTGATTCAACGGACAAAGAACCAAAAATGTATGTGAAATAAAAAAAAATGTTGACATGAATTTACATAAGGATATAAAACTATCTTTTTCTGTGGGATGAACACAGTCAATTTAACCTCCACTGAAAGAAAATACTAGCATGTCTCTACACAAGAATTATTTTGCATTGCTATCAGTTTTCGACAATTTGCAGAACTGTAAAATAGCTCAAAGGCAATGAAAGGTTAGAATCAGATAACATAGAAAACCATGTTTAAACAATGCATAGTTTTCCTTGGGAGACTTCAGTAATCTTTTTTGCTCATCCCAAATTTCCTTATATCTTAAATTTGAATTTCTTTTAAATTCTAGTACCCTGGAGACTTGTTTTCTTCCTTGCAAGCTTGACTGTGCATTTTTTTAAAAAAATGTATTCTATGTAGTATGACTGTAGATTTGGAGCAGCAAAGAGAAGTCTGAAGTCAGCTTAGTCTACCATATTGACTATCCTTGATTTTCTTCATCTGTAAATTCTTCATCTTCTTTTTTATGATCAAATTATCTCTCTATTGTTCTTCCAACACTTAGACTTCATGAATTTTTTTTCCCTGGTCTTATTTTGGCAGCATTTTTTAAGGTTTTTTTTGTCTTGGAAGTTGTTCAGTGTTACATCACTGCCTATACTATTAACTTCCTTCTGTATGCTGATGACCTGGAAATTGACACCTCAATTTCTCTGACGCTTCAGGCACTTACTTCTGACTGTGCAGCAGATATCATCAAATATGTATCCCACTGGCAGCTCAAATTTGACAAGACTAAAATTGGATTCATTAAACATCCTCTACCTACTCCTTCAACACAGTTTCCAAAGTTGTTCTTTGTCTTACATTTTCTTTGGATCATGGTTTGATATTGCCATCATTCAGTCATTCAAGTTTTAGAATTATAGAAGACATCCATAATGTTTCTGCCCTACTTCCCCATCAATTGCTACTTCTTCATGTCTTAGAATTATAGTTTGTTTCTTTTCCCCCGGTGTCAATTCTTCAGTTGGTACTTTACATTTTCCCCTTTCTTTTGGAGTTCATTAGCTTAACTTTCTGTATTCTCTTATTCCTGACTTACAAAAATCCACTCTAGATCTGCTCAACAAAGACTTGTATCTAAAATATGAATTTTAACATATTGTTATCCAAATTTAAAAAAAAATAATTGGCTTTATAATACACAAGATCAAGTTTAAGCTCCTTAGCCACACATGGAAAATTACAAGTTGGGCTTCTTAACCGCATCATCTGACACTGCCACTCTTGAAATGAAAATGCCAACCATATCAAAATATGTGGAATTTCCTTACTCACTATGCAGTTTTATCTATAAAACCATCGCCACCCTCCCCAACTGTGGCCATCTTATTTAGGTTATCTCTGGTCAGAATTTATCTTTCCCGAGGAAATAAAATATGATACCTAAATTCCTTTGGGATAACAGAATGAATTAGACATAACTTTCCTATGTAAATATATGAACATACCAGAGAGAATCTCTGCATCATGCACAACCAGGGGATCTTACATTAAATATTCCATGTGTTTATAATATGTCAAAATACATTCTACTGTCTTGTATATCTAAAATAAATAAATAAATAAAATTCCTTTAGTAAAATCAACAATTAGTTCATTGAAATCTTTATTTGTAATAAACAGTAACTATTTTAAAATGTGCTCATTCCTCTCCTATGAACTCATCATTGTAGAAAAGACCACCCACATGAGAAAAAGTGAAGACTATTCAGTGTTTACTATAGCAAAGTAGTAAGCCACTATCACTTTTTGGCAGGAACTCAAGACAAAGAATTTAGAAAACTTCATAGTGGAAAGGAAAATAAAACAAACAAAAACCCACAAGGAAGGCTTTCTTCATGCTCTGAGAGAAAAATGTTGGCATAAGGAAGCTCTGTGTGGGCTAACCAGCAGCGTGACATCCTAGTAGATTGATTGTGGGTGCATTTGTAGTTTTCTTTAGTTCTATTGAGGTTGGTAACAAAAACTTCAGAAACTGTCAGTTATTGATCAAATCCTGATTATTTGGGGCTAATTATGAAAAAGAACTATTATTGGCTTGCTAAATGAATTGTTAAAGTTACCCTTCTGAATTCCTGGAGAGGTTGCTGTTGATAATGGACTGTCTCAGCTGGCTACTACAGAGTCTGGGTCAGAGTTCTATCGTTATATACAACCTGGCCGTTTTCCATTTGAATGTCTTTCATTCAAATTGGAGGAAAACAGTGCATCTCTATTACTTACCAGCATGCTTGGAACAAAATTTATATTTGTTAATTTGAAATGCTCTAAATTTTCACAATGGGATTTAATTCACATCTAAATGATAGCCTATATCTTTTTGAGACAACAGACAGCAACACACATATACAAAACAGATACAGTAATAATAATAAACAATGAGGTGAAATAAAAGCAATAGAACAAATGTTAATGTGAAAGGCTAATTCATCCATGTACTGAGCAAAGAATTTGATCTGTGGTACCTGGAATCGAGGACACAAAAAAGAATTACACTTATTACATTCATAGCATATGTTTCTAATGGAGATTCAGATTTCTGTCATTAAATTTAAATGTCTTTTAAAAACTCTTTCTAAAGAATTTTTACTTCTTTGTTATATGTTATTGTTCATTATGTATTTTGACATTTCTATTGTTTCATCAAGTTGGTTATTTTACTATAGTAATTATAATCAATGTATATTTTAATAAAACCTCTTTTCTGGAATGCATAATGTTGACTAATAAGTAACTATCATCCTCAACATTTTACAGTTCATGATCTGTGGTTGAAAAACACATTTAAATTTATGCTTCATAACTTTTAAATATCTTTTTATAGACACATGAACATTTAAAAGGGGAAAAAGTTAGAATCAAAGCTTTATGAATAGAGATTATAAAATAAAGTATAACCATGACACATGCTGCCATTATAAAATAACATTGTGTATTGTCTATTGTTATGCTCATTTTTAAATAAAACAATACTTATCTATGTGTATTTTTTTTTTACCTAGGAACACCATACCAAAGTACCAAGAACTTAACTGCTTAAAATAATATAAGCTTATTTTCTCACAGTTCTGGAGACTAGAAGTTCAAAATCAAAATGCTGACATGACCATGAGTCTGAACATGACAGGAAAGAATCATTCATTGCTTCTTCCAGCTTCTCATGGCTCCCTCCTGACAATCTTTGACATTCATAGATTGTGGTTGCATCATTTATATCTGTCTGTGCCATCACATGACCTTCTTCCCTCTGTCTATACCTTTGTCTGTCCTCCTTCTTCCTCATAATGACACCAACCATACTGGATTTAAGGGGCATCCAAATTCTATGAGACCCCTTCTTAATTAATTAAATCTGCAAAGGGTCTTTCTAAATAAGATCAGGTTTGGGGGTGGATAATTGGAGTCATCCAGAGAAAAAGTGTACATGTTAATATACATATAGCCATTACATGTACAAATATTCACAGGATAAAATATCAATATTCAAAAATCAATCAATAAGCAATCTAAAAGATGAAAGCCAAAATAAATTTTAAAGTTCTAAGCACCAAATTAATAAAATTAAATGAGATATTTAGTAAGAAATATAATAAAAGTATTTCAGGACTGTATAACTATGAACATAGGAATGAGAGATAGTAAATACTACTAAATAAAGAGCTGTGCCATGTTTATGGATTGAAATACTTGAAAACGGTTAAATGTCAAATTTTCCTTTGAATATTTAGAGTCAAAGTATTGTACACAAATATTTTTAGGAGTATTATTTACAGTAGGCCAAAAACATACATAAGCCAGTGCACACGAACTAAAAAGTAGATATAGAAGTGAGGTATTCCATAAAAATGGAATAGTGCTCTGTAACACGTACAAACTCCTAATCAACGTAATAATGTAGATAAATATAAAAATAAGATAAGCAGAGCCAGATAGAAAATAAACCATATACCACTCAATGCAATTTATAGGAAAGTTCTACAAGGTACATCTGTAGCATACAAGAAAAATGTGGCTGTCATGAACCCAGGATCGATGGAAAAGGGACTTTAATGAAAGCCTTCTAAATCTTAATTTTATTGGTGGTTGTAGGGCTGTACTCACCGACCAGATCTCATCAAACTTTTATGCATAATGGATGTATATTGATATATGTAAAATATAATAAAGCTGTAAGAAAAATTATGTCTGGCTTAAAATAGCTGGCATCAAAATGGTGTTCACAGCAGTATTCCTAAAACCCGTGGCATTGGCATTTCGAGAGCCCTCTTGTGCCTATTGTTCAATGGAAAAGACTCCTCTCCTCAAATCCCGTTAATTGCCTTGTCCCTTAACAATAATGTTGCCATTCCTTCTGCTTCCTGCTCTGCCACCTATGTATTGTTTGGAACAGAAGCAGATTAATTCATCTGATGAAAACTCCCTTTGCTTTTTGTTCCATGTGAGAAATGCTCAACCAGCTAATTTCCAACCATCCTTCTAGTTCTAAGCTGGTGTTAAAAGAATCAATCTTGTGAAACATTTGTAACACAAAACGATTCCAAGTTGAAAGCAAGGTCCTTTATGGAGGAGAATTTCTTCCTCTCTCTGATGACCATGTTTCATTCATTTGCCATCATGACATATAGCTAGATGCTGATTCTTTAGTTCACAACTCCTACTATAGGAGTGGCACATACGATAGCAGGTGGACTTGATTAGCACCTTTCTCTGAATGCGAGAAAAGTAGCAGCTTACTTTCTTCAGAAGCAGGGTTAGAAACACTGGATATGATCACCACCGGGACCAAAGAAATGAAAACTACACTTGGTCATGGGAAAAAGTAGTTAGCTCTATTTTCACCCAGAGCTGTGTCCTGTAGTTTATTTATAATGCAAAGGCAGTCCCTCTGACCAACTTCACCATGATTATATAAATATTTATTTTCTTAAATCAAACTATTGTCGTCATATTATTAACACCCACTTTCAAAAATCAGTAGTATGTGGTATATATCTATCACATTTCTCCAGTAAGGACTTATAAAATAAAAACATCCCATAATGTGGCAACATTATGTCCCTGAAACAATTAAGACCACTTTCACTAACATCATGAATTTATTTATTTATTTATTTAGTTGTTGGTACTGGGGACTGAATCCAGCAGTGCTCTACCACTGAGTCATATCCCCAACCCTTTCCATTTTTTGAGGCAGTGCCTCACTAAATTGCATAGGCTGACCTTGAACTTGTGATCCTCTTGCTTCAGTCTCCCAAGTCACCATTATGGTACCAGCTATGAAATACTCAATTGCCTATTCTAAAGGTGTCATGCTGGGCACTATATATCAATCAGAAAGCACAGGTGAGTCAATGTGTTAGTTTTTAGTTTTAGTTTCTGTCACGTGCCCTTGACATCTTCTCTGTGGGTCACCCTTCTGTGTGCCACCTTTTCCCCGACCATTGTCCCAGCTTCCTCTTACCCTGAGTTCTTTAGATCTTTCAGAGCACAAATAAAATGCTACCCTGTCCTCTACCGTGGATCCCTATTATTTCAATAGAAACTAGTCACTCTTTTTTTCCTTAATTGCCAGCCATTTGTCTGTGCCACTTTTTCAGTACTCAGCTCCTTTCATAATTCACTGAGTTAGTGTACCTTCTTTTAGCAGTTTTATCGTAACCATCCACCAATATTCTAGAATGTATATTTTTTGGTATATCTCTCTATGATCTCTATTCGTTTTCAATCAAAGAGAGGGCAAATTCAGTGTCTGTTTGATAATTTTATTTCCCGTAAAACCAAGAAATATTACCTTACTTTCAGTGCATTATTAACTGGATAATTGAGTCAAACTTTACATTTGGCCTAAATCTGATAACAATAGAAAATTTTGATTTTTCTTCCTGAAGTCTTCCTCGGATGTTTTCCTATCTTCAGGACATAGCCATTCATTAAACAATGTTGACTGACAACCTACTGTGTACACACATACCAGGTACTTGAAATAAAACCAAACACAGCATAAAATTACCCCTTTCCTCATGGAACTTATACAGATAACGGGCAAATGTTAACTATAGAAAGTGATATTTACAGTATATTAGAAAGTGATATTATGGTATAAGAAAATAAAGCCACTTAGGAGGACTAGAAGTGCTTCAGGGGACAGAGTATAAATTCAGTAAGGAAATGAGAATAAAACTTATTTAGTACATAATATTTGAGCTATGACTTTAAAATGGTTAGGGAGTTAACAATGAAGATCTCTAAGACTGAAGAATAGACAATTTCCCTTTGGGCAAGAAACATGAATTTCTGGGGAAAAGACAGATGCTGGAGAATTTTATTCCATACCCTTTGGTATCTTAGATTTTGAATCATGTGAGTGCATGATATCTTCAAAAATTAAACAAACAAAAATTTGCCCTAGGAAGGATTTGAAGTGTTATTTAAATTTCTCAAACTATTACAGTACTATTGCATTGGGGGAATTATTTCCAAATACTTGACATGAAAGAGTTGGAACTAATTTTTAATCAGTTAGTGTTTGCAGCATAACAAACCATCCAAAAATTAGCAAATAATTAGAACCGTCACTTATTTATCCCATGATTTTATGGTTAATGATTTGGGCTAATATCAACTTGACAGTTCCTCAGATTGGCTGAGGTGATATTAGCTAGATTTTTGCTTGTGCAGTCACTGAGTGAGTGTTCTGGGGCTAGGTGGTCTATGAGGTGTCTGTAATGGGAGGGATGGCATCATCATCATCATTGTTCCCATTTAATCTCTTATCTAGCAGGCTTGCCTTTGTTTGTTCACATGGGAGTCAAGAGCAGAAAGAATAGAACCTGTGAGTTCTCCTGGCTCTTGAGTTAGAATCCTTATATGATCAGTACAATACAAAACCAGCGCAGATGAAGGTGTGGTGAAATAGATTCCATCTCTTGAAAGGAAGAAGTAAAATATGTGGACTATTTTACTGTTACCTCTGACTATAAAGGAGGCTGGGCACAGTGACAGATACTGGTAATCTCAGAGATTCAATAGGCTAATGCAGGAAGATCTTATAAGCTCTAGACCAGCCTCAGCAATTTTCCAAAACCCTTTATCAACAAAACAAAAAATAAAAGAACTGTGGATATACTTCAGGGGTAAAGAATTCCTAGATTTAATGCTCAATACCAATAATAATAATAGTAGTAGTAGTAGTAGTAATAATAATAAAATAAACCACAAAGGAAAATTAACAGTATCAATGTTGAATTTGAGGTAGATTTGAGGTAGAAGCTATATCATTGTTTCATAATCAGGTCTCAAAATTTCAGGTAAGAGGGAATTCAGAGTTACAATCAAGATAATTTTATGAATGTGATTCTAAATTTGGAATATTGGAAATAGATCTGTGTCCATTTGAAGTGACCCTTTATTAAAATTAAACCAACTGTCTCCCATTTAGATTTTTTTTCATGATAACTTCTAATGTGATACAGCCTGTATCACATCATTATGTTTTAAAACATTCAATTTTTTTCTTTTTTAAATTATGTATGTGAGAAATAGATAAATGTTCTTAATTTGATTCTGATCAATATCGAGTATAGTCAAAAGATTAATTCCCAACTCTGATGTGCCATTTTCACATTGTTCTATTTTTAACTTGAAGTGTACATAAAGAAACACCCTGGGTTCTGGTGTCCTCCAACACGTGCACATTTTACATTGCACATGTCCTTGTTGCTTCTCTTTATATATATTTTTTGAGCCATTCCTTAAGTACCTGTCTTAACCAAATTGTAATTCAAAAATTCTTCCAAAGGTATATCTCTTTAGATCTGGGAATGAGCCCCACCATGTTTACCATTTATTAGCTAAAAGACTTCACTTTTCTTCTGTACACTTTAGTTTATTTAGCTATTAGAAAGATCATCCCCTTCCCATGATATTTTTTTATTTATTTTCAGAAATAAATGAAACAGAATAAATAAAAATTCTTATTTTAGTGCCTTACCCTTGAAGTGCATGCTGTCTATGGGCTGTTTCCCTCCTTTGCCTGTTATGTTCATGTCAACAATTTACTAATACTTCTAACACAGGGCAGCAATGTTTAGTACAGAAGCTTATAGAGTCAGTTGCTGCCCATGGATAGACCTGTAGCAATGACCCAGACAATTCACTCTACAGTCACGCTGAATTATTGCTATCCCAACAAAGGAGTCCACATTATGTCTTTATTCTGATAATTGTGTAGGTCCCTTTATTCTTCATTAAAATCGGAGGCTCATGAGGTAGGGATCATAATGTTAATAACAGTGAAGATGATAACATAACAATATCTACTGTGTTTAGGTTTGAAATTCACAGCGGACCACCCAATCAGGAAAGCACTGTTCTTATCTCCATTTAGAGGAACAGTGAGAAATGGTGAGCCTCCAAGAGGCTGACTTGCCTGGTGAGCCTCCTAGAGGCTGACTTGCCTGGGGATACCACAGCTGTTAACAGATGGAACATAGACCAATCCAGATCTATTGCTATCCCAATTCCTTGCCCTTCATCATTACACCATGCTATATAAATGAAAATAGTTGTGAAATTTTCAATGATTTACTGACATTAAAACTGCCACTAATCATATTTATGATTCTTCAATAAAATCCTTAGAAAAATCTTTGGTGTTGAGTGATGTTCAGACACAACGAAAAACATGAATTTGAGAGAAATTACAGCAGCTATCATTGGATCAGATATAAATTAGGACTAATTTTTAGAGTCTCAAAAGACTGGGATGTGGACCTGCAGGGATGATAATGGGATTCTGTGGATGTATGTTCTGGGCCCTAGAGAATCGGGTGATAGGTGGCAATTATCATTAGTGACTTTTGAATAAAGATGTTGGAGTCTTCTCACTCATTAGACCAAACAGTTCAATGGTCATTACAAGTGGCTGTAAAAAGCACTGAAATGCCATCAGAAAAAGAGTAATGCTTATTACCTTAGCAACCTATTATTTCCATAATGGCAGTGTGATTAAGAAATCAACATCAGACATTATCCCCCATCAGCTGTGGTTTTTAAAAGCTGGTGGCGGTGGTCACACATCAAACTTGGAACAGTTTCCATACCGTTAGTGGAACTCACATGACACATACCACTATCTTTTCCAACTGTGACTTTAATTTGAATATTATCAGGGGCAGGCCCAAACAGATCTGCTATAAATCACTCCGAAAGTTTGGTCAAAGTTGGAGACATACACAGAGCATTCACTATGAAAAGGAGGCCTCAATTTTACAGTCACGGTGTGTTACAAATCTCTCAGGAATAAGAACACAATTATTGTGTTGTCACTATTCCACCCTCCCCCTCATGCATTGGTTATAAATACAAGATTCAGGCATTTTTTTTTGAAAAGTAATGTATCACATCATGAGAAAAACACCACCCGATTTCAGTGCCAGGAGAAGGAACTATGTAGACCACGTTGTAAATTAAAAGATGTAAAAACTATACCAGAGGACATTATGCTTAAGGAAACAAATTCTCATTATTTTGAATAAGACTTTGAATTCTTAAAGTCTGACCTAAATGACAATTATAATTGGATATTTACAATGAAAAATATGTACAAAACCTACAAGCAATAAGTCAGTGATTATGCACTTGCTAAAAACATGTGCTTGGCATTTTTTTTAATTCCCTAATTAAATCCTAATTAGGATGTGCAGTGGAGTGTTAATTTTTGCTGGCTATACCTCCAGGGCATTTTTTTTACACCTTCAGGAGCGTAAGCTTATTCAGATATGTAAAAGATAATTATCAATAAAAAGAACTACCACAAAGTTGGCTTGGAGAGTTGCTTATGTGTGTTTTCTTTCTGCTGCAGCAAAACAGCCCTGGGGATCCTTGTGCTCCTATGGAGGATACAGTCTTCATTTCCTGCAGTAGTGTCCATCTTGACCACCCTACAGGTCAAGTCTGACTACCCCCATTCCAGTCAGAGCTTTCATTCCCAAAAAAGAGAAGCCTGCACTGATACCAAGCAAATCTGGAAAGATGGTTGACAGCCAAGCAGGAATACTCAAATTTTATTTCTCTACAAAAATTCAGAGCTAAGATTAAATTGTGTACTTTAGTCTCTGAATGCACAAAGTCCACATTAGATTGGTGCTGCATGTCTTACAATTAAATGATGGGTTTAGTGATAACTGGGAAGTATCTTAATTGCTCTCCTAACATTTTCTCAAAGGAAGGCTAGATATGTTACCATCTGAATTGAAGCCTCTGACATTCTTTGTCCTCCATATTGCCAACATATTTTCCCTTTCTTTTCTCACTATGTTCCAAGTGGCCCCCAATTTTTATCAGATCTTAAAATAGGTATTGAGTAAGACATGGGTAATGAAAACCAAAGCTCCAACCAGAAACTTGCAGTTTGAAAATGGAAACAGTCATAGGAAACAGAGTTTATAAAATAGTAAACTATTAATAACATCAACAATAGCACTGATAACCAACATACCTTAAGATCTGGCTCTGTTATAAACACTATATGTACACAGGTTCTTAATTCATCTTCTCCAAGAACTATAGCATTTTCTACATAGTTTGTACATGCTGATGATTAGAAAAGCCAAGGAAATTGTCTAGAAATTGTAAAGTCAAGAAGCCTCATGGCCAGTCTTTTTTTTTTTTTTTCCTGAGCAAAAGACAAGTGCAGGATCAGGAAGAGCAGGAATTCCAAACCCATAGTAATGTAGTGGTGTGAATGACAGTAGTGGTGTGGATGGGGGAGGGCAAAGAACAAGGCATTGAACACCTGTTCTTGTGGAAGAGAGAGAAAGGTAGGGGACCAAGAAAGATAGGATTAGGTTCCATGAAGGCAGTTTTTGACGAAGACTTTTCTAGTAAGAACTTTCCATTAACATATGTGAATACTTTTATGCCTCAAAAATGTTTAGTTTAAGTCTCACCAATTATTTTTTTTTAAAAAATAGAAGACAATTCCTTCTCTCTCCTTGTTTGCCGCTCATTAGTCCATCTTGTTCATTTATTTTGAACTGTGACTCATATGTATGCATGTATGTATGTGTATATGCGTACAGACACATCTACACGTTCTGCAACATTGCTCTAATTTTTTACTTTGGCTCAGATCTTAGATGCCCAACGTGTGTGTGTTTGTGTGTGCCTGTGTCAAGCTGACAGTGAGGGACAAATATGGATTCCTAGGAATACTCCCCCTTCTCACTTTGCCCCAAACAAAATGTGCTCTCTCACAAAGTTTTGTTGATGAGCCATCTGTCCCAGATCCCTTAGGGGAACCAGAGAAGATCTTTAAGGAAGACAGATAGCAGAGGAGGTGAGGAGATAAGATACAGAGGCAAAGACAAGCCCAGGTGTAATTGATCTCACAGTGGCCCCTATCGCCAGAATTGTTCAGGTTAATTGCACATTGGAGAAAATTGACTAAGTTACTAGTTTGAGGCAAAACTTTTCTAAAACCAATCCTTTCAGATGGAGAAGAGGAGGCCCTTTGACACAAGGGCATTTCTGAGGATGCACTGCAGAGGAAAATTTAATGATCTGTAAACTTTCACATCTGTTGACAGTTGCTCTCTGCTATTTTTGCAGAGAGCAAAAAATTAGAGGAGAGCGTGATTTTTTTTAAAGATGAGTGCAGCGAAGGACTTATTAAAATTATGAATAGAAGCGAAATGCCTAAGACTATGAAAGTGTCACCTGGGCAGGTTTTTAAAACTCTGTTTTACATGGAATAAGTATGATTGGTAAAAACAGATTTAGAATGCCTAAGAATACGATTCAGATTCCTAACTAAATTCAAATTCTAGCTCCTTTGCTTACTAGCTGTGGAAACTGGAGTAAGTTCCTTAACATCTATGAGCTTAAGCATTTCCATCTATAAAAATAAGATGTAACTTACTCACTGATTTGTGTTCAGATGTTAATGAGAGTCTCTCTAAAAAAATACCTTAATAAGAATTAGAGGTTTTTTTTTTTCTTATTTGTTATATCCAAGGATTTTGGGGAGCAAATCTCATAATATCTCTTATCTTGCTCTTGGGTATGCCTCCTTCATATACTTTATAAGAAGAGCACATTGTCATGTGACCAAAAATCCATTATTGAAAATATTCCCTATAAGCCAGGGTGACTCCGGATCATGCTGGCAAAAGTGATACCCAAGTTAAGTCTTGAGTCATATGATAGGTGAATAAAGGAGATAACTTAGATCACCTTAGAGAGGTCCCTTGAGCACCCAACTATCCATATCTAATATTGCAAATAAGATTTGTTTTCCTAGGCTAAAGAGCTGAAGCTCCTTATTGAATATTGATATTCTGGTGCCGAGACAGTGGTCATCCATTCATTATCTGACCCCCTAGAGTTGTACCACATGTCTTCTATTGCAGTCAGATTTTGTGTCACTGTGACCAAAATAACTGACAAGAACAATGTAGAGAAGGAAAGGTTTATTTGGGGCTCATGGTCTCAGTCCACAGATAGCTGACTCCATTGTTCTGGGCCCAAGGTGAGGTGGAACAGCATGGTTCAGGGAAGTAGCTCAGGACATGGCAACCAGGAAGGAGAGAGAGAGAGAGAGAGAGAGAGAGAGAGAGAGAGAGAGAGAGAGAGAGAGAGAGAGAGAGAGAGAGAGAGCGCTGTGTTCATCTTGGGGCAAAATATATACTTCAAAGGCATACCCCTAGTGACCTAGCTCTTCTAATCACAGACTGCTTGTCTACAGGTACCACCCAGTAAACCCATACCTGTTGATTAATGCACCAATAAGGTTATAACTCTCACAGCATCTAATCATTTCACCCCTGAAAATTCCTTCATTATTTCACACGTGAAATTCTAGGGGACACTTTATATCTAAATCATAACATTTCCTAAGTAAAGATCAAGTTGGATTGGGCATGGTACTGCATGCCTATAAATAATCCCAGCAGATTAGGAGGCAGAGGCAGGAAGATTACAAGTTCAAATCCAGCCTCAGCAACTCAGTGAGGCCCTAAGCAATTTAACAAGGCCCTGTATCTAAACAAAATATAAAAAGGGCTAGGGATGTGTCTCAGTGGGTAAGCACCCCTGGGTTCAATCCCTGGTACCAAAAGAAAAAAAAAACACCAAGCTGGTATTTAAATTTCAGATTCTTTTAAATATAATTCATATTTTCTTTGCTCAACAGTACACATTAATAGATTGTCACCATCAAGTTATTCAAAGGATTATAGAAAAGTCTTGCCATACCACACTTGGTTGCTGAATACAATCCCACATCTCTCTCTGTTTGCTTGGGTTGTTCCAGCACAGAGATATGTTAAAATGCAATCATTAGAAACCCCTTCTATCTCAACTATGCCAGAAAGTGCCAGCTATTTGAAGAGTCACTGCTATTAAGCTACCAAATAAGTAAGTTATCTCTCACTAGCAGGTCAAATCTGGTAATCTAAGCCATTGTTTTTGAAATGGCTCACTTTTATTGCAGACAGCAAAACATTTTGGAGCTCATATTCAAGTAAACACATGATTTTTAATCTTCCCCAGGACTATCTGTGCTGGTTGAAACTATTATTGCTGTTTACTTTCTATGCTGAAATAAACCTAGCCAGGCTATGTGTACAGATCAGCACAAAGGCTTTTGCTATGCAGGTAAATGCTTCTGATTTTTCAAGCCTGGATTACTGTAATTCTTATTTTCTGGAGCTTTTGCTCATGATGGTTTCTCAGATATAGCTCTTAGAAAAATGCAGAAGGTGAATCTTCATGAAAATGCACCTGCCTTGGTAAATTATTCCCATTTTGATATCCATGCACTGATCCTATCTAGCCTCCTATAATAGGATTCATATTTAAGAACTGGTGGGATAGTGGCTTTCTGCTTTTAGCTAATGCTAGGCTCACTATTTTTCTTATAGGCTGAACTGTCATATTCTGGTTAGGAGCTTGAGATTTGAATGCTATTTCCCTAACTAGAATAGTCATGATCATCATTAAAGAAATTTACCTGACATCTCTATTTGTCATTATTTTAAAGAAGCTCACTAATCAACTGCTATTTTTTTTTAACAAGCAATTTCATTTCAATCCAGGATAAGCATTGGCTCTTTAGGGCCTATCCTTCCTGTCTCGCCTATACTACATTTTGTAAATCACAAATTTTCTTTTAAAATAGAATGTCCCCTTGTAAGTCTTTATTGAAGGAGCTGGAATGGGAAGAAGAATTACTTTTAAGTACCAGTTCTGTCATTTATTTGGTGTTTGTGAAGTAATGCTTATACTTCTTTGAACCCATACTTTCTTACTTACATGTTAAATGGAGAATTAGTCCAGAAAGGACTGTTTAAAATTAGATAACTTGCTGTAATAAGTGGCTCACTAACTGCAAAGTTTCCCCAAGTGATAATTCCTTAAAATGATCTTCATTTCTAATAATATTTGTGAATCTCTATTTTGACATTGTTGATGACCTATTGCGATTGACTGTGACATCCTCCCTTATAGGAATTTTATCTTATTTATTTTATATAGCTAATAAAATGCACAATATTAAAGGAGTTCCAAATAATTGCACATACTTTTTTTTTAGTTGAAAAAGAAAGAAAATCCTTATGAGTTAGGAAAGCATTATTATTTTAATTTGTCAAATTGCAAAACTGAATCTAATAGAGAAGAAGGGATATAAGATGATAAATTGAGCAAATCTTAGAAAGATGTGTGGAAGCCATATTCTCCATCTCCCAGTCTACTTCTCTCATAGAGCTTTGCAATATTTGTTTCTGCTGAAATATTTCTACTAGAGAGGGTAAAACACACATTCCCAGAAGTTACAGACAGTGAAGTTTGACAAAATATGCTGCTCAGATAGAAAATTGAAGATTAGGTTTTAAGTATGTAAAATTTCTAGATCAAAGAGAAAATCAAGAGCTCACATTTAACTTATCTGAAACCCCAATAAAACAATGATAAAAATAGTTTGCAAAGCCTTAATACTCAAAATGAAGAGAACAAGGTGAGAGAGATTCCAGAGACATATTGGATAGCTTCTTGACCTCTTAACTTAATGGAATATTGTTCTATTGACAAGCCTGACTCAAATAACTCATGCTGTGTCCTTACCAATAAATATGAAAAGACTTCCAGTGCCTTCTAGACATTTGAAGGGAGACCAAAAATAGTTTGAAGAAGTCAGTGTTCTTAGGGTAATGAACTCTGTACAGCACCATCAAAATATCTTCTCTCTCTATTCTGGTCTCTGTATTGTCTCTAAAAATCCTTAATATAATCCATTTATAAAGCTGGAAAAATTTCTATGAAAAATAATAAGAATAAAGAAATGTTAAAAATTATAAGAAACAGCTAAAATTAAAATTAATTAATTTATTAAAAACAAAAGATGAAACTTAATTTCATAATGAGGTGAACATTTTGTGAATAAAAAACAAATTTAGAGTTCAGGACATACAATATTTTGCTAGTAGTTTATCCCCAAAGGAGAGAACAAAGAAAAACACTCTGGATTCAAGAAAAACCAATAAAGGGATTTTGCCAGAGATAAAGAACATTAGCCATCATAGTAAATGCAATGTTTCATGCTTAGACATTGCTGCATAATTTCTAAATCACTAGCGATGAAGTGAATAATCTAAGTTATTGTGAGGTGGAGATCAGTGTGAGAGAGAGCAGTTAAAAAGCTACTTGCAAATAAACTGGAATGTTAGAACATAAAAGGGAGTTATACGTTATGAGAATAAATGATGTGCAGCTTAGGACTGTACCATATTAAACTATCATTCACACGAGTTAAGCAAAATAAATATATTTTCCTTTATATTAAGAATTCTACATTCATATACCTCCAACAATACACCATTAACACAGGAAGCAATCTGTACATCTACTGGAATATAATTGAAATTTTACTGGAGTAAAATAAAGAACAGGAATATTCAGAATCAGGGAAATACCATTCCAAAATGTAATTATAAAAAAATTAAATATCCAACATGAAGCCTTGAGGTCAGACATGAAGATTTATCAACCTAGAGTAAATCAGCAGATGGTAAAGATTCAAGAACAATCTATGATGAATGGTATTCCAAATGTATGACATCATTTTCTTTTTTAAAATTTTTGATTGAGATGGGGTATCACTCTGCTCCCCACAATGGCACCAAACTCACCAACTTTCTGTGTCAACTTCCCCTGTAGCTAGGATTACAGATGGGTGCCACCATACCTGGCTTAGATTCCATAGATCTGATGCTATTATTTATTCAACTTATGATTCAACCTACATGCAAACTGTTTGGGGCTTAAATATACATCAGAAAAGCATATAAATATAACAAGCCATACACACAGGAAGCTACAGTCAGTTAGTTATAAAAGTAGACCTATAAAGCACAAGCACTGAAATATGAAAGGAATAGAGGAGACTTAAGAAACAGAGCAGGAGGGTCCGAATATCTTTCATTTGCAAAGGGAAACATCAAAACATACTATCTATAGGAAATGAATGGACTGTGAAATATTTAAAAGATACAAGGCTAAGCAACACAGGAACAAAATTTGGATGAATTATGAGTTTAATCCTTCCTTTAGGAGAGAATCATTAAATTTTGAAAAGAAATATTGAACATCAAGACATTTAGCATCAGTATATTGCAGACATCATCAGTGATTTGCCTGTATCCCTTGGACATGCCTGCACAAGTAAAATCCAAATAACTGACATCTGTATCTTTGTGCCTAAGGACTTTTACAGAAAGTCATTCTGCCCACTGGCAAGGGAGGCAGGTCAGACATGTGGAGGACTCCCAAACCACCAGGAACAGACCTCAGTCACAGCCTCATGGAAGATGAATAGATATCTCTGCTCTTTCCACCATCAAGTAGGGCATCTCTGAGGTACTTACTAATATTCCACTTTTTTTCTACAGGATTAACCAACCTCTACTTCCTCATTAGGTGACTCACACACCCTCTAGAAGTTGCCTTTTCTTCTCTGTGTCCTGTTCTCATTTTCTTAGACATTTCAAATAAACTACTATTTCCAATTCTTTTCTTGGGATTTGCCTCTGAAGAAAACCAAATTAAGACATGTTCATGGATATGAATTCAACTAACATATCGTTAAAATGGAGATGAGAAAGTACATGAGCTTTACTTTTTGTTGTGTACCTTTAAATATGTTTTGAATGTTAATGGCTAGAGAGATAGATACTAACAAATGATGCAGATAGACACCCAGAGAGAGATGGATCGAGAGCAGGCTGTACTATTGTCACAGTTGTTAGTTAATCCATCCAACATATAAAAGTCTCTGAGGGAATCAAGCTCACATTGCCTAGTACAAATTTTTTTCCAATTACCAATGCCAGTCAGGCAGGGCAGATGAAGCACAATTTATCCACCATGTTTGGTTTTCCTACACATGATGTGACCATGATAGATAGGCAATATGAGGCAAAAAAAAAAAAAAATGGTGCTCAAGAAGTTTCTACATTCTCAATGCAGTTAACCTTCCCTACATCTTCCCCTCCAACTCTTTCTTATTAGACCTCAGCTAATGTCTATAATTCTCAGGATGAGCTCCTGTCAAAATTCAGCCCAGTTCCTCTCTCTCTTATATAATGCTAACAAAATACAAACCCTAAATCTTGCTTGTTCATCATTATATTTCCAAATTTCTTGCTTGCTAAAATGTGCACAGCTTGCTGACTGAGTCACGCTCACCAAATTCTACTGATTTAGTACCTTTCATTTGTGCTAATAGAACACCAAGTATTTTCAAACAGATCTTCATGATTATATATTTTCCTTTAGGAATCCTTTAGCCAGGCACATTTTAATACATCTCACTTAACCTAATAAATTTCTGTACTTCACAGCAACATATTTCCAACATAATCAATATAAAAATATATTCTTCAAGTCACTTAGAATACAGTTGATTCTCTAAGAAGCTTAAGTCAATCTTCCAATATCACTTTGTAGCTATCACACAACTGTATGCAACAATATATCTCTATGTGGTGTTGTAACCCAACTTGAAAACTATAGGCCATACCATTGTTATGCAAAATTAGCCCACACTTCCGGCTTTTAGCAAGATTTGAGATGCTATAAACATTTTTCCTGGCTTTACTCCAAGCTATTATAAACACATGGCAAGTGCCAGACTGGAAATGGTGTTAGATTTTGGTGTTCACTAAATGAATGTTTTGTTACCAATGCCTTGATATTACATCAATATTGAAGTTTTCATTGAGGATAGTAATCGCAGCAAAGCAAGATTCTTCATTTTTTAAATTCAGCTCACCATTTGAATCCCACCACAATAGGTTGGCCCCATCTGTGCCCCCCCCAAATTATACTTTATCGCCTCAATTGATGACAAGTGCTAGAAAGGTGAATATTTTCACTATAGGGAAGCCGCTCCTATCTTAGCAAGAAATTTGGAAATGTTACAATGACAGAGTAAGAATTTTAATGATAAGCTCTCAAGTTTTTGAAGTCTTACTTAGAAGACATTAGTTGGTCATCAAGACAGACCCAAATCCAGTCAAGGGAGACTTATAAAATAGACTGCCAATGATGAATACCAAGTAAATACAACCCTAAAGAGGTTGTATAAAGACAATATAGCATATAACCATGACTGGTCTGGAAGGTGAGGGCAAACTTCTCTGAGATCTGAAGGATTATCTAAATAAAGTGAAGCATGCTACTAATCACAGAAATAATGCTTTAATTGAAAAAACAACATGGGTAAAGGTCCTAAGACAGAAACCAGATGCCTCTATAGAAAAGGTAACAGACTAGAGACTGAAGACCACATCTAACCAACAAATATTTTTTTTTCAAACAGTCTTTTGTTGCTTCTCTCCCAGCCGTTAGATATTACCCAATATTTATATACCAGGAGATAACACAGTGAAGCCTATACATCTGCTTTTAGTTGGAAAATAAAATGATGGAACATAATGCAACCATATCCCTAAATGCCACAAACTAACTAAATAATAGCACTCTCCCTTTAATGGGTTTTTATCTTTCCTCTGTTTCTTTGGGGCTTTGTGGTAAGGAAATACATCATTGCAGGACTGTGTAGCAGAGTAGACCTTGGCTTATGCTCCTGAAAAAGAATGACTAACAAGAGCTAACAGCTGGGCGTGGTGACAAACACGTATCATCCCAACAGCTCCAGAGGCTGAGGCAGGAGAATCATGAGTTGAAAGCCAGCCTCAGCAACTTAGCAAGGCCCTATGCGATTCAGTGAGACCTTCTTTCTAAATAAAATACCAAAAAAAAAAAAAAAAAAAGGGCTGTGGCTATGGCTCAGTGGTTAAGTGTGCCTAGGTTTAATCCCCAGGACCAAAAAAAAAAAAAAAAAAAAAGCAATAAAGAGGTAGGGACCACCAAATTCCCTTTAAGGTCATGCTCCCAATGACCTAAATTCCTCCTATGTCCTAAACTTTCCACTACCTCCCAATAATACCACATTTTGGTGCCTTTAACATATGGGCATTTCGGGGAGAACTTTAAGATCCACACTAGGGGCACTTAGTATGTGAGCTCCCTGGATACTCAGGATTTTTTGTGATCATATCACTGCTGTTTCCCCAATGGAGAACCAAGAATACAATATGACTTGAAAACTCCACTGAATGAAATACAAACACAGCATTTGAGAGACAATCCTAGTCTACTGTGACTTGATACAAGGGAGAAGGAAACATCACAAGAAAAAATGACTAAGAATTAATCAAACATGGACCACAGTAATGGGTTTTTATTTTATATGTTAGAGCAGGAGAAAAACACCAAAATGTGTTTAACTGAGGAGTGAAAATGGTATTTGTAAAAGAATATTTCTAAACCACTAGAGGAAAGGAGATACTATACATGGTGTGTAGTTTATAAAGTAATAGCTTACATGTCTCTTTTCAGGTTTTAATATAAATTGTGTATGTCAGGATAGCTCCTCTGTATCCACATAGTTAGACTTGAGGGAAGTGCCTTGCCCAAAGCACAGGGCTGATAGAATTCAAGAGTTAAAGACAAGTTTTATCCCCTGACTCACTGTGCCCTTTCCATATTAACAGCAAGTAAGTAGGGAGATAAGCTTTTTTCACAGTTGCTATATTTAAGATAAGACCTAGCCTTATGCACCTGCATAAGAATGACTAATAAGAGCTAACTTGACCTCCATAAACACTTGTTTATGGTTGAGCAGGAAGATAAGAAGACCTTGATATCTTCTTCCTTTGGGTGTATATGTCCTGATCAATATTGCAACAACTACCTTTAAGAAAAAACTGACATTCTCTGCCACTGCCACCACAAATCCCAATTTGAAAATTAAAACCAAAGTACCTCCACAAAACTCTGCATTCTTATTTGTTGAATTCTGCACATTTTTTAAACATAGCCAAAATCAGTGTTCTATCATTAAAATACTGTATTTCTGGTTATAGAGAAAGAAAAAAGAAAAGTTTAGAGGTTATCACTACCCGGGCACAACAGCACATACCTATAATCCCAGTGGTTCAGGAAGCTGAGACAGTATGATTGCAAGTCCAAAGCCAGCCTCAGCAAAAGTGAGGCACTAAAGCAACTTAGTGAGAGTTGCTTTAAGTAAAATAAAAAATAGGGCTGGGGAGATGGCTCAATGGGTGAGTGCCCCTGAGTTAAATTCATGGTACCAAAAAAAAACCCCAAAAAACATGGTTATCACCAAATCCACCAATCATCAAAATAGATCTTAGATTTTTATCTTTCTTATACTAAAAATTACAAAACCAAAAACATGTATTTTAAAATATTGTACTTAAAATATATTGATGTTCTATTTGATCTGATCAAATATATTCTATCAATCAGTGAAAATCATGGACTTAGTTTACGTCATATTATAACATTTGCAAAATAAGACCTGATAAATAATTATAACAATTGCATACCCTAATTTGCTAATGATATGGGAAAAAGAAAACATAACTATATTACATATACATTAAAATTGCAAAACATTTTTAAAGCAAAAAGAATATTATATATTTTCATTCACAATTTAACTTCAAAGATACCTACATTTTAATTTCAATCTTATTTTTGAATAAAAAAAATTGCTGCAAAAGATGTTAATAAATAGTAATGGAAAATTGCATGTGACCTACAATTATTTCTATTTTGTGTTCTTTAGTCTTTTTTTGTTTGTTTCTGCACAGCTGGAGTGTTAATTTCAAAACAATAATCAGAACTTGCAATTCCCCTGGTAAATTAATTTGAATGAACACCTGTTGTTCTTAGAACAATTCTGTGTAGATCACCATGGACACAATAATCTGGTTCCTGTCCATGTTCGCAGCCACTCACTTAACACCCCAAAACCCCACACTCCCATAAAAACCAAACATCAGGCATGCTGGAACCTTTCTGTACTTAGCCTTTATCTGTCATCTGTTGTTTGAACTTGGTATTTTCTCAACCTGAAATGCCTTTTCAAAGGACCTTCATAATCTAGGGTGTTTTTTGGTTGTTTTTAATATCTCAGCTTGAATGTCACGTCTAAGTTCCAGGAATGCAACCCAAACCAAATGAAAGTATAAATCCTTGAGATACCCTGTCAATCCTTGGCAAGATTACTATAAACGGCAGATGCAGGTCTTGTCATGTGTCATGAGGAAATATAGTTTTGACAATGTTACAGCTTAGACCTGGAATGCACCCCCAAAAGCTCATTTGTTGAAGGCTTTCTCTTCAGTGCAGCAAAGGCCAGAGGAGGGGCTTTTAGGAAATGATTGTACCACTAGGGCTCTGACCTTGTCACTAGATTATTCCATGGTTAACTCAATGAATGTTAGGAGGTGGTTGAAACTGGTTAGGTGGGCCATGTTTGGAGGAAGTAGGTCACTGGAGGCATGCCTTTGGGGAGTACATCTTATCCTTGGTCCCTTGCTCTCTCTTTGTAGCTTCCTGGCTGCCGTGAGCAGAGCAGCTTTCCTTTACCATGCCCTTTTGCCACAACCATGGACAAAACCTGTGAAACTGTAAGCCAAACTAAATCTTTCCTCCTCTAAGTTGTTCTTGACAGGCATTTGGGTTATAGCAACAAGCTGTCAATACAGACAGCTAAGTATTCCCAATGATAGGATCAGCTGGATTCTGGTTGGGTTTGGGCAATGCATTGACTGATTGGAAGGCTGGAGAGAGATTTCACATGGAGGGTTTCCCAGGGTGAACATGTTTGCCAGGACTCCAGCACTCTGAGACAGCCTACGGGAAAACAGCTTCCAATCTGGGATTCTGGTTCCTGCTTCTTTCCACAAAGCTTCCTTTCTCTGTCCCCCGCCCATAAACAAAATTACTTCTCATTTTTAGTATGGGATTGAACCCAGAGGTGCTCAACCACTGAGCCATATCCTCAGCCCCCCCCTTTTTTTTTTGTATGTTATTTAGAGAAAGGGTCTCACTGAGTTGCTTAGGGCCTCACTAAATTGCTGAGGCTGGCTTTGAACTCCCAATACTTCTGCCTCAGACTCCCAAGCTGCTGGGATTATAGGCATGTGCCACCATTCACAGCTAAACACAATTTCTTAACTGTTAAAAATCTGTTAAATTTCTCATTTATAAGTTGCTCTTAATTCTCCAGCTTTAAATGTGATAGGGTACTGTCCCAAGAATCTTTTTTTTTTTTTTTGAAATTTCCAAGAATTGATCATTATTCCCTTGCTAAGGCAGAGAGGGAAATAGAATGTTTCTCCCACTGCTGCTTTTAAAAATATCTGAATGCCACAACTATGTAACCACACTGTCTCCTTCAGTTGATCAAGCCAGTTTATAAAAAAAAAAAAAAGAAAGGAAGGAAGGAAGGGAGGGAGGAAGGAAGGAAGGGAGGGAGGAAGGAAGGAAGGAAGGAAGGAAGGGAGGAAGGAAGGAAGGAAGGAAGGGAAAAATGGTGCTTTACAGGCTATTTTGAAGAACTTTTCTGATACCAAGAACCAAACAGTCAAAGAAGAGAACTTGGATTTTGTTCAAAATTACAATTAAGAACTAGCAAAATGATTCCTGAATTCATGGCTATTCTTAGGAAATAAAAACTTGCTCAGGAATAAACTGTGCACATGAACTAAATAAATAAGTGAATGAATAAATGAATCAATAAGTAGAACTTATTCTCATAATAACCTTTCTGGGATCTGTCCAATTCTGGTGCACTGTGCCATATTGCTATATAAAGATTTGGATTTCAATGTCAAGCCTTCAGTAATTTGTTTTGATGGCTATTCCATGTTCTGTTCCTAATTGTCCACTGAGACATCCATAATGTAGTTAAGCCCTTTAGATTAATTTGAAAACATTTCCTTACCTTCCATGTTCTTCATGTTGTTGTGATACTGAACAATGAAATCTTGACAGCCACAGTTAAATATAATAAAGATATAAGTCAGGAATTTAGGATTTTTTTTTCAGGAACAGTTAATAGAAAAAGTTGTAATCTAACACAGGGATATCTTAAATATGACAAATACATAACATGGAAAAGTCATCATTATTATTATTATTATTATTATTTGTTGTTGTTGTTGTTAACACAGATTGAATCCAAGGGGACACAACCACTGAGTCACATCCTCAGTCCTTTTTGTTCTGAGACAGGTTCTCACTATGTTGCTTAGGGCCTTGCTAAGTTGCTAAGGCTGGCTTTGAACTTGAGATCCTCTGGCGTCAGCCTCCCAGGCTATTGGGCCATTCATTTTAAATATTATTTTGGAGAGTTAGAGTTAGCAGAAATAACTCAATGGGAAGGCCAGGTAATAGCTTCCTTTTTCTCTTTGCGTATTCTTCTTTTTTTGTCTTTCAAAATCACATTTACTCTGGTTCTTTTTCTTTCTTTCTTTCTTTCTTTCTTTTTTTTTCTTCTGTAGTCCCTGGGTGTCTTAAAATGGTCCAATCACATATGGAACATTTCCACCCTTGCCAACTGTTTTAAATGCCACTATTACTCTGAGACAGTTGCTTTTCTCTATTGAACAATTTTGTTAAATTCCTCTCTTTTATCACTTCAAAAGCTGAAAATATTCCTGACAGCCTGCTGCCTCTCCTTCTATTGTTCATTTTCTAGTAAGACTTTCCTGTTCTCTCCATATTTCCAGTTACCTACTTGTCATTCTGGAATTTCAATGTCTAGGCTCAAAATTAAAATAATGCAAAAATTCAGAGCTTTTCATGATTTAAAAAAAAACTGTCTTTTCTCACTACTGCATTTTTCAGTGCATCCCTGTAAAAGTACTTGTGTGTACACACACACACACACACATACACACACACACACACACACACTTCACAAACTTATGGGTCTCTGTTCCGTATAATGTCTCTTAACTTCCCTTATTTGTTTCTCAGAGATGAGAAAATAATTTAATTCTCACCATCTACAAAGGAGAGTTGGGTAAGAGAAACTCTGACCTAAGGATGGAGAACTTCAGAACAACTTTTCATTCCTCCTTCACTTCCCCTCCTACATTACAAACTCATAGGCATTCATCTGTCTTTTTTCCTGGTTGAATGTGAGTGAATCTTTCCAGTCTGATTTTCAGTAGCTACCTTAGTTCATTGAGCTCAGTCTCTGAAAAGTTAACTAAAAAACAGCTTAGCTCAACTCTGCCTCATCAAAACTTCAGTGATTTTTGAAACCTATTTCCACTTTATTTTCCAAAGATGCTAAAATTTGGAGAAGGGCAAGCCTAGCGTTTTGTATTTGTCAATGTGTGAGTGCCTATATTTGCACATTATCGCTGCGCATTGGTATTTTGTCAGAGAAGTGGGTAGAAGGACATGAATCACCAGTGATGATGCTACTTGTAATTCGGAAGGTCCTACTGAACTCTGAATTTCATTGCAGAAGACAGACTTTATCACAGATTTTGAATGCACCTGGCACAAATATTCTGTGACGGTATAGATTTCTCAAGAGATAATTTTATGAAGTTAAAAAAAAAACCAGAAGAAATCATTGTCTATTTTGGCTGCTATCACATAATATCTTAGAATAGAAAATGTGTAAAGGAAAGAAATTCATTAATCACAGATCTGGGGACAGAAAAGTTGAGATCAAGTATCATCAGATTCTGACTGGTGAAGGCCATTCCTTTAGAGAGTCCGCAGCACAAGGAATAGAAAGCTCCCTCCAGTTTCTTTAACTTATCACATCATGAGGGCTCCTACTTTGATCTAATTACCTCCTAAAGCCTCCATCTCCTAATATCACAGCACTGTTGATTGGGTTTCAACATATACATTTGGGGGAGTGTTATGGTTTGGATGTAAGGTGTCCCCCAAAAGCTCACGTATGACACAATGCAAGAAGGTTCAGAGGAGAAATGATTGGATTGTGAGAGTCTGAAAACAATCAGTGAGTTCATCCCCTGTTAGGGATTAACTGAGTGATGACTGAAGTGGTAGTGTGTGGCTGGAGGAGGTGGGAATTAGGGCGTGGCTTTGGGTATAAATTTGTTTCTGGAGAGTGGAGTCTTTCTCTCTCTGTCTCCTGTTCTGTGATGTGAGCTGCTTCCCTCCAGCACACTCTCCCACCATGATGTTCAGCCTCACCTAGAGCCAGCCCTGAGGAATGGAGCCGCCCTTCTGTGTTCTAAGACCTCTGAAAACTGTGAGCTCTCTACAATTGTTCTTATCAGATCCGTTAGTCACAGCAATGAAAAAAAACGACTAAAACAGGGAGTTATAAACATTCAGATCATGTCATGGTCTCTCTCCAATTTGGGGGAGAAAGCTACATCAAAAATGGAAAACTTAGAGAGATCAGGCTATCCTCCTTTCAGTTAATGGGCCAATGCATCTTGGCATCTTTAATCTCACCTTTGGTCTTCCTTTTCCCTTCTGCTATGTTAAATGCTTACTTGTCTCTCTTGATCTTTCCTGAAAACTAAATTTGAGGGACATAATGAGAATATCCAGGAAGTTGGCTATTTCTATGATGGTAAGAAATTCTAGAACCTTCTCATTTTAAGATCTTTAATCATAATAATTAATGATATTAATTTATATATTACTAATATACTTGATCACTTACTGATCTATAATAATATAATGGTATGAACAGAATTAATCATAACAATAATATTACTATACATTAATATAATATGTTTATTTATATGTTATCATGTGGTTTATTAGAAGCAATATATTTTAGAAACAATTAATGATTTTTAATGTTTCATTTTGCAAATTAAGATACTCAGGTCAAAAAGACTATGAAATTCTTTTCATGTTATACTGAGAGGAACCAGGGTCAAATAATTGATTCTTGAATTATTTCTCACTCTTCTGCCTAATATAATATATTCACAAATAAATGTAGACACAATTGAAAACAAATAAAACAAACAAACAAAAAAACCATGCAAACAACAACAACCAAAAACATTTGCATTGGCATCTCAAAGGCAAAAGCTGGATATAATAATAAGTACCACTTTTGTTTTCAATAGGAAACAACTTCAAAATATACAATTTCTGCTATGTCTTCTTTCTTTTTAATGACACATTTTGGGCTATTTCTCCCAAGTTAGAGCATGATATAATAAAACTGCCTTTCCTTCTACAGCAAGGCAAAACAAAGAAGTGGATCTTGAATAAAAATGTTAACATAGAACATAGATAAGGCAATTTACATGAGTATTTCATAAGGATTTTCCTCCTGAGATTCAACCCCCCTCTCTCTCTCTCTCTCTCTCTCTCTCTCTCTCTCTCTCACACACACACACACACACACACACACACACACACACATACACACAGCCTTCACTTTTTAAAATTTAAAGGAAAAAGTAGTGATTAGTTACATTGCCTTTGAGAACTAGGTAAATATTTATAAAGGAAGAGAGTCTGTGTGTTCTATATATAGATATTTTATAGGGAGAGCAATGGATACTCAGAGTAGAAATCTTGTTTCTGTTAGGGTGTGTCTATTGCATTGGGAAACCATTATGTTCTTTTGTAAAAAGGGCATATATGTTCTATTAACATTTTATTCTTATTTGCAGCATTTGTATTTCTGGAGATTAAAAATAATCCATATGGTTGTTGCATGTTTTCATGAGTAATAATATATGTAAGGCTGTTTGCTTATAGCATGCAGCTGGGCTCCTTAGTGTTGATCCCAACAGGAATTTTCAACTTTCTTAGAAAATTCCCACTAGGTGCCTCCTCTTGCTCTCTTTCTGCTTATACACATGCTAGGCACATTAATTATTCCATTGTATATCTGCTGACATTGAAAATCTGTCCCTTGATATTTTGGTTATACCTCTGACTCCTGGCATAGAACCTGCCTCATCTACTTGGCACTGAGAACATAATTAATTTTCTAGTCTGACCTATTTCACTTTGATGAACATGTTAATATCCTGACTCAGTTATCCTTCCACTTCCAACAACTTCCTAATCTGCTCTAGCTATCCCAAATACTAACTAATAACATCTACTTACAGTTATACAAATCTATTAACATTTTTCACAATCTCTTCAAGAGAGGAGTCATATCATTTAATATTACCAGGTTGAGCCACGTGTTTCTGCAATAACAGGTTGTAAGAAGGAGAGAAAATTTAAGGACATCACTGGAGAAAATTGAGGATTACTTCCTCAAATCCCAGAACAAGCTAAGATTTCTTGAGCACAAGCTGATGCCCACTTGTGGCCAATTAGCCAATGTATTGTAGCAAATTGTATTTTCCAATGATGTCATCACCAGTACATTTTATATCCCATATACTCTTACAGTGTTAACATTGAGATTTCTCTACTGAGAAACTGGGATTATATCCTTTCTCCTTGAACTTAGTTTACCTTTGCAATTGCCTCAACCAGCTCACCATGCAACATGGTAGAAAGGATACTGAGTGACTTCTGAAGCTAGTCAATAAAAGGTAATATGACTTCTGCAACTCTGTCTTAAGATGCATACTTTAAACTGCCTTGATCTGATATGTAAGAAGGCTAGATGCCCTGACACCACTTCACTTGTTAAGCTGTGTGGGAAAACAGACAAGTGCCTCCAGGAGTCCACATTGTGGGTGTACAGCTTGAGTCCTCCCTTTTTAGGCACTAGGCATTAGTAGGCACACCTTCAGATAATTCTAGCCCCAGCTTCCTGGTAGCCACAGTTGAACAAAAAGAAGTTGACCTCACCGAGTCCTATCTGAATTACTCCCTTAAAAGTAAAAGCAAAGCAAAACAAAACAAAACTTGAAGTTGAAAACTACTAAATTTGCGGTTGGTCTATGAGGAAGAGGAAGGTATATTAATTAAGATAGACATATTTCTAAAGGCCCCCAACATTTTTAGAAATTAATTAGCTGTCAAACTCAAATTTGCATTTCACTTAAAAATCTCAGTATCTACTTACTTGTGAGGTCAGATCTGTCAACCACAAGTCACTTTCCTTCCATAGCACTACTTAGTTATAGATAAGTAGATTCTGCCACTCTCAGTGAGGCTAATATTGTCAAGTTTCCCACATTTGCCACCACTCCTAACACACGTATTCATTTCTATTATCTGCCTGGTCACTTGGGGTATTCAAATTTGGACCTTCAATAGAGTGGTGATTTATCTCACTAGTACAGTGCTTAACTAGCATATGCAAGACCAAGAGTTCAATTCCCCACACCTGAGATTAAAAAAAAAGAGAGAGAGAGAGAGGGAGAATCAACTTATCACTTCTGGACCGTTGATATGGCATGAAAAAAATATCTCATTTATATAAAAAAAAAAGGAAATGATGTAGGCAAATTTCTTAGGATATAGATGCAAATATTGGACATTGACATAATTCAATGCTTAGCTTTCAAAGAATTTTTAGCTACTGATGATATTTACATTTAAGGATGGTTGCTGTTTAAGTCTGTTTATTTTAATAACTACAACTTTTCAGTAATAGGTACCAGTTGGGAAATAACTTCATTTTCTGTGTTAAGGTATAGAGGCTTGGGTTGTTGGGTTTTAAGTATAGCTCTGTGATAGAACACTGACTTAGCATGAGTGAGAGCCTGGGTCCAATCCCAAGCACTGCAAAAAAATAAAAATAAATAAATAATATATATTATTTAATATATATATATATCTCTTAGAAAATAGAAGTTTCAAAGATAACAAGTCTTCTAAATCTTACTCTGTATAATGACTGGTTAACTCTCCTGTATTTTCTGGTTGCTGCTTGGTCATCTGTATGCCCCTTCCATGGCTATCTATTTCAGTAAGTTAACTGACCTAATTAAGTATATCCAGTCTAATTGATTGGGTTCTTAACTCCGCTTCGCAATGGTTTCAGGCAAATATTTATTGATATGTTTGATTTCCACTACTGTAGAAAAGTATTTAGATACTTAGAACAATTCTGGCCTGGGGAAATGTCTCAGGAACCGAGATTAAAGAAGCACCAGGGGACTATCTGAGCAGATTCCCTATTGGAGAAAGCAAACTTTTTTTTTAAACAATGGAATATATAGTCATGAAGTTCATTCTATTTGGTCATTGCTCCTCAGACACAAAGGGAGACCAGTAGGACATCATAAAGCAATTGTCATATGGAGTTTGCCTGAAGGACTGGGCAAGAAAGACACCTGGAGGAATTTCCTGAGATGCCATTGACCGGTGAGGCATGTTTCTATAGGGTCTTTCTATTGTAGTGTAAGGTACCATATCCTAGGACAATTTTGTCTTGGACTAACTTTTCAAGGAAATTTGTACAGCAAATCACCTTGGAAGATATCAGGGAAAGAAGGAAGATTTATTTCCTGACCAAGAAAATAAAAATAATGTTTTCCTTAGGGCAAAATTTGGGCATATTTATCAGCAGTGCTTTTCCAAGACTGGGGATTTCTTAAGTTTGAATTTCCCCAGGCATGAATCACACAAGTCCACTTTGTGTGCATCATCTACCTGAAGCACTCTACTTCACACCCACAGGGCTTGTAGGACAAGGTGAACTGACATGAACATGAGAGTTATGCGGGCTGCTGTGCTGTGAGTAATCATGGTCTTTGTCTCTGACCCTAGAGTCTTGTGTCTTTTGTAGCATACATGAAACTATGTCAGGTTCACTGGTTTGTTTACAACTGGGGAGAAATAACAGAAGCAGCACACAAGAACCTTGTTTTTTCTGCTCTTAAAAAGTAATCCAGGATCTTGCCCCACTGCAGAGAATGGTTGGGGTTGAAGATGGTAGAAGGAGCTGGTAGTAGCTAGAACTACTTCTTTGTTGTTTTTTATTTAATTTTTTTTAAAAGGAAAAATATTTCTGGGCAGCCTGAATTCTCCTTAGTATATACTCATCACCCCACCCCTGATTGACAGTCCTGAGCAAGAATATGAACTCTGCCTCTGGCTTCAAATATAGTGCATAAGAACTTTGCATTTGGATATCCTATCACAAAGAAGGCAAGAGAAGGTGTCACATCAGTGACACAGAGAGGAAGGGGGGATTCTAAATGTAGGTGCCTGGAAAGTGTTCTGGAATAAAGATGGTAAAAGAGATCATAAAATGAAGAAGGTTTTTGACACCAGGGATATGAGGACATTTTCATCAGAATAAACAGTGTATGGCAAGGTCATGTGGATAAAATCAATCCCAATTATGGATTTTGCATGCACATCATAATAGGTAAACCAATAAGCTCCTCATAGAATCATTGAGGATGGGAATAACAGAAGCTTCTCAGATCCCACTCAGAGTTTACCAACTCTGTTTCAAAAAATCTTGGTTCCCTGGAGGGCAGAAGAGAGTTAAGAGTGTAGTTTTAGAATCCCTCTAAATTCACTTCAGTAGGAAATTCTCCTTTTTTTATCTAAATAAATATATACACTCTCAAGTAAACTTGCGTTTCTTCCAGGGTGCATTTATACAGCTTTCATAAAGTTTACAAAAATGACTATGGTTTGGATCCTTTATTTATATTTGAGAAATCAGATTTCCAAAGAAAGAACCCATTTTTTTTTTCCTGAAGGTTATATGGCCCGTAACAGTCAGAAGTGACTCTCAAACTGTGTGTTAAGTGCTGAATTGCATCTCCTTCCCTGACCGCAATGCATATGTTGAAGCTCTAAACTCAGTGTGATTCTGAACTACTCAGAAGTAGTTCAGGTTAAACAAATAGGGTTAAAAGGTGACCTACTCCAATAGGACCCTTGTCCTTATATAGTGGCAGGGACATGAGGAATCAAATACCCTGATGAAAGGCCATCTGAGAACATGGTGGGAAGACTGCAATCTACTAGCCAGGGCAGGAGGCCTCACCAGAAACCTGCCCTGTGGTCACCTTGATCTTAAAATTTTAGCTTCAAGATCTGTGAGGAAAAAAAAAAAACATTGCTATTTAAGCCACCCAGGGTATGGAATTAAGTTATGGCAGCTCCAGAAGACAACGGCACTGGGAGCTCCATTTCTATGCTCTGAGCTTTTCACTACAACAAACTGCCTTTTATGATGATTGCCAAGATGTCTTCAAATACAAAGACATTTGAATCAAAAAAACCATTCATCTGCATTTCTGTTTTGCAGAGAAAGGGATAAAAGTAACCCATTGACTTCTTGAACTTTTTTTTTTTTCACTTTTGCAGGTTATTTTCCTTATTTACTGCTGGATAATGAGATGATAAAAGTGCTCAAAATACTTTTTAGTTTGGTTATGAAGAGAAATCAATAGTGCTTTGTGTTTCAAAGAGGAAAGGCATGCAAGGACACTGAGGTATTAAACACAAGTGGATTGAATAGTTATTTGTGAGGGGTTGCTAACAATTGAATTACTATTTTAATGTCATAACATGGCAGTACTCGAGATTACCTTTCACATCTAATCATACCATTTACATGGAAGTGGGAAAATGCTTCTGAAGTGGCCAAATGCTATCCACTGAATGGATCATGATAACACTAGAAATTGCTCTGGAGGAAAAATAATCAGATTCCCTGCCAGGCTCTGGGGAAAGGTTAATGTGACTTCATTGGAAGAAAAAGCAAAACAAAAACAAAATCCACAAATCACATTTTTTGTTTAAAAAAAAAAGCAATTTTTTCAAAAAAAAAATATGAGCTTAGGCATTGGCTTTTGGCTCTGATTTTTGACTTTTAACATGAAAGTCATTGGTTTTGCCACAGAGTTGGAGTATAAAATCGACTGGCATGCAAGAACACTAGGCCCTAGGATTTCTATGAATTATTATGCCACTAATACTTGCAAAACCTTTGGATAAGGATGCATTATTGTGCAAGTCAGGTTTTTGTTGCTATGACCAAAATACCTGATAAGAACAACTTGGAGGAGTTTCAAGATGACAGAATAGAGAAAGTCACTTATCTGGTTGCTCTGTGATGTGAAACCAGCAAAGCAGATGGGCATTTTCTCAGCAAGGTAAGTGAACAAAATAAATAAATATATAAATAAAGGGGAGGGACCTTACTAGAATTTAATACTGGACATTCAAAGTAGATCAGGCACTCAGGAGGTTGGATATAATAAGGAAAAAAAAAACCCAGCACTACAGTCACTGCTACATCTGGAGTCACCAGCCAGAAAAGTCCCTCTGAGCAAAGTGGGGGGACAAGGGAATTAAAGGGACTCCAATCCTGTGGCAAAACCATTTCAAAGAGGCCTGAGGCATGTCTGGGTACAGAGAGTTTTGAAATCAAAGACACTGCTTGACTATACTGAACAGTAACCTTGTGCAGGAAAGAAACCACCATCTCTCAAGGCCACATGCAAAAGACAGAGAAAAGAGCTATTTTGCAGCCATGGAGCAGGGGCTGGTGGCTGAGGGAGCTGAAACCAGAGTTTGGTCTGAAATACGGGCCTCACAAACCCAAGCTGTACTACATAGAGTGTGCCTAAGTGATCACAAGAAAATCAAACATGGAGAGAGTTTTACCCAGGGGACAACTGGTCATGGAAACCCACAAAGCTCTAACCCTTCTCCCTCCAACCCAGCAGCTTGCAGGATCCCAGTGGGAGAGAGGCCCCTGGCTGGGAATTTAAAAGGGTAGGGGCAGGAGAGATTGAGTTGAGAGACTGAATCCCAGACCAGGAAGCTAAGGGACTGCAGGAGACATAGTTGACTAAGACTTAGTTCCTCAATCACCCGAGTGGAACCCAGGGGAGAATTCTGGGGTGCAGTCTTTTACTGAAGACTGACAAGTTCTGGGCCCTGGTTGTGTGCTGATTTAAAGTTTCCAGACCAATTGGCATCCAGCAAAGAGTCTGGAGCCCAACTAAGCCTAAACCCCACCTCCAGGAATTCCACCCACAGGATTAACTCTGTCACCCCAGCAGCCCCAACCAACACTGCTGAGAAGGGAAACTGAGAAACGTTTGAACTCCAAGAATCACAATTCTTTAACTTTTCATTGATATCTTTTTTTCCTTTTTTTCTGTTTCATTGTGACCTTAATGGTTCATGGACATTTTTTTACATATTAATACTTGTCTTTTTCTCATTTCTAGCATTTTTAAAGCCAATTATTTTTCATGGATCAATATTTTTTGCACTAGACTATTTGATTAATATATTTCAATTTTGTTTTGTATTCTTTTATTTTTCTAATTTTTACTTATATATATATATATATATATATATATATATATATATTTCTTTTTTTTCTCACTTATCTGTTTCCGTTGCTTCTCTCTCTTTTATTATGGTAACAGCCAATCTCTCTTGTTCTTTCTTACACCCTTCCTTTAATTTTTTACTTCTATCTTCTCTCCTTCTCCTTCATAATCATCATCTCCTACATCACTTTTGTTGTGTCCCAGTCGACTGTTGAAATTTGTAAACCCCTTTGCAAACTTAACAGTTTTTACTATGTGCAATAACTGATCACATCATTTCAGTTTATTGTCACAATTAGCATTGAAGAAGTCATTGTGGGAACTATTTGGTTTAATCCTGTATATTGTTTGTATCCATTATCGTTATTATTTGTCTCCCTGTAAACTGTAAGTAGTGGAAATCTTCAGGGACACTAAGTGTCCACAGAGTAAAAACTGTACTACCTCAGATACATACTGATAGATGGGTAGACATACAAACAACATGAAAAAGCAAGGGAAAAAAATCACCCCAAACAAACCAAGATAATCCAATAACAAAATCTAATGATACTACAGTGGAAGAAATGTCAGAGAAGGAGTTTAGAATGTCCATAGTCGAACTGATCTTTGAAGTAAAGGACAATGTAGGATGTAAAATCATAAAGAAAATACAGGAAGTGAGAGATCACTCCAATAAAGAAACAAAGATTCTGAAAAAAAAATAAAGGAGAAATCCTCAAAATGTAGAAATCAATAAACCAAATTAAGAATTCAATGAAGAACATCACCAACAGATTAGATTACTTAGAAGACAGTTTCAGGCAATGAAGACAAAATATCTAATCTTGAAAATAAAGTTGACCATGTAGGAAAAAAAATGTTAAAATACCATAAACAGAAATTCCAAGAAATATGGGATCTCTGAAGAGATAAAATTTAAGATTTATTGGGATAGATGAAGGTTAGAGATACAAATGAAAGGAATGCATAATCTTTTCAATGAAATAATATCAGAAATGTTCTCAAACCTAAAGAATGAAATGGAAAATAAAATACTGGAGGCTTACTGGACCCCAAATACATAAAATTACAACAGACCCACACCAAGGCATATTATTATGAAAGCACCTAACATACAGAATAAAGAGAATTTTAAAGACTGCCAGAAAAAAAAAAAGGGAGCAGGTAACATTTAGAGGGAAACCTATCCAGATCTCATCTGATTTTTCAACCCAGACCCTCAGAACTAGGTAGTATTGGAATAATGTATACCAAGATCTGAAAGAAAATGGATACCATCCAAGAATACTGTACCTAGAAAAATTAAGCTTCAGAATTGACCATGAAATAAAAACTTTCCATAAAAAAACAAAAGTCAAAAGAATCCACAACTGGAACGCCTGTACTATGGAACATTCTCAGCAAAATATTCCATGGGGAAAAAATGAAAACTAAAAGTGAGAAACAGCAAAGGGAGAAACTACACTAGAATAATAGTCAAACAAAGGAAAATCTAATTCAAACTAAAAACCAGAAATAAATAAAAACAACAGGAAATAAAGATAATTTCTTGATAATAAAATTGGATGCTAAGGACCTAAACTCATTACTCAAAGGACATAGACCCAACAATATGCTGTCTTCTAGAGCCTCACCTCAGAGGTAAAGACATCCACAAACTTAAGGTGAAAGGATGGATTAAAAGATATCATTCACATAGATCTTGTAAACAAGCAGGGATTTCTATCCTCATATCAGATGAAGTGGACTTCAAGCCAGAGTTAATCAGAAGGGACAAAGAAAGCCATTTGATACTATTTATAGGAACTGTACATTAACATGACGTCACAATGATAAATATTGATGCCCCAAACAATGGAGAATCTATATACATCAAAAAAAAAAAAAAACTCTTCTCAATTTCAAAAATCATATAGACCACAACACAATAATATTGGGTAATTTTAACCTGCCTTTCACCACTGGATAAATCCTCCAAAACAAAAACTAAATAAAGAAGCTATAAAACTAAAAAAACGGGCTGGGGATGTGGCTCAAGCGGTAGCGCGCTCGCCTGGCATGCGTGCGGCCCGGGTTCGATCCTCAGCACCACATACAAACAAAGATGTTGTGTCCGCCGAGAACTAAAAAATAAATATTAAAAATTCTCTCTCTCTCTCTCTCTCTCTCTCTCTCTCTCTCTCTCTCTCTCTCTCCTCTCTCACTCTCTCTTTAAAAAAAAAAGTATAAAACTAAAAAAACATATATATATACACACACATATATATAATATTTCATTCATCATAACTGAATACACTTTCTTCTCAGCAGGACAAGGATTCTTCTCTAATATAGACCATGTTATGTAAGCTATCACATATGTTGGCATACAATTGCAATATTACCTTTATATATTTTTAGCCTCAGTAGAGTTGTTTTGATAGTACCTTTTCCATTTATATTAATTTTTGTGTTCTTGCTTTTTTTCTTGATTAGTCTTATTGATATTTGTCAACATTTAATTTGATACTCATATCTGGTGATATCTAGTGACAGACTCCCTAGTGATGGACTGTTATAAAAACAAGTGCCTATAATTTGGGAGCCCCTACTTTAAGATGCTGGTTTAATAATGCACAGTTCTTATAAGCACTCTTGGCCAAGAGCGCTTGCCTGGCAGGTGACTCTCTCAGAGATCCATGGTAAGCAGTGTTAAAAAGGACACAGAATCTTGAACTCCTTTTGCAATGGTACTACTGGGAAAGATGAAACTACCTTCTCAGTGAAGTTATCATTCATCTCTTTCAGATTAAGGGACAAGCAGGCCAGAACCTAGCACATGAACTGATCTGCTCAATTTATTGTATGACTTCATATCAATAACCAAAGGTGACCGACCAGCTGAATCTCTTCCAAAGCTACTTATGCCCTACTATTTGGCTATAATCCTGTCGTTATGAACACAGGATATATTTGGACTAAGGCAGAGTTTGACTTGAATTCTGCAGATTGTTAAGTGTGCATGACTGGGAAACATTCAAAACACTTCAAGCCTCAGCTCTCACATCATTAAAATGGGAGTAACACTAATGCCTAGAAAAGAAGGCTAATGATTAATTGACAGAATGAATGAAAAGGATTTAACCCACCACCAAGCATAAATATTAATTTCTTTTTTAATTGTCTCTACAAATCCATGATGGGGTAGGGTTCTAATGATCCTACCCTTATTTTATAGACAGAGAATCATGGAGGAGGGAGTTGCACTGGAGCAGAACAGAGATAAAAATTATGCTGCCTCTGCTTGTCTCTGGCCTTGGTGCTTGGAATTTCCAGCACCACGAAAGTTTTTGATTGTACTAACTGTTGACTAAGTAGTTATAGAATGTAGTCATACTCCTGCTTGTAAAAGAGCAGTGCCTGGAAACAAGCAAGTCATTAATTTGTCAAAGTAATAAGGATAGGTACCTTTACTGGGGACTAATTTCATACACAATTTGCCAGGCACCAATCCAAATCCTTTATGCAGATTAACTCATTTAAGTTTCACACACCATTTCATAGACACCCTAGTTTGCAACTTCATGCATATATAAAAACTATATATACACAAAATAGATGAGCAACTTGCCCAGTGACACAGCTAGTCATAAGTGAAGTCTTGATTCAACCTCAGTCTTTCAAACTTCACTATAGTCCCCAGATGTAAAACATTAGTTGTAGCCACATATTTTCCTCTGTTTACCACTGTTTGATTAATTTTCAGCTTAAAAATTTAAGAATAGCCACAGATGGTGGAACATGCCTATAATTTCAGCAACTCAGGAGTTTGAGGCTGCAGGATCACAAGTTCAAGTCCAGCCTCAGCAATTTAGTGAGAGTCTCAGAAACTTAACAACATGTTGTCGTGGAAAAAAAAATGACAACAACAAAAAACTAGGATGTAGTTCATTTGCAAACTAAACTGCTCCTGGATCCAATCCCCAATTTTAAAAAAAATTAAGGCTGAACATCTTTCATCATCTAATTAGCAATTCTTCCTCATGATTATCTTTGTGTGATTAAAAATTTTTTTTTTTTTTGCTTAAGAGGATATAGTTGAGATGAATACCCCTCCCAAAACATGTGCAGTGAATTTGAAGAAATCACTAGGAACCAGAGGGGCTTATCATTCCCTGTATTTACAAAATATTTTTTTAATTAAATACCGTAATGCAAATCTTCTCACTTTTTCTCCAAATCTCTCCAGGGAGGAAAATACGTTAGATCAAGAAGAGATGTCTTTAGCAGAAAATCTCAAGTAAAAGAAGGAAGGAAAAAGGTTTAACATGACAGTGACTGTATCCAGTGGGGAAGGAAGGTTAGGGGGAGACACAGTGGGTGGGTTTTGAATTCCTCACCTTCAACCCAGTCTACTTCCAGACCATACAGGGTAGATTTTAGCCACCTCTGACCAGGGCACAAAATTGAGCCCAGATTCTGACTCCAGGGTTCTAGCTATATGGCCAAAGTCCAGCAGATCTTATGATACTCTTTGGGTACAATCCAAAGAACTTTTGGCCTTAAACGAAGAATCCTTTGCTTTTGTATATGGTACCCTCTGTTATAGCTTGGATTCAGAATGACCCTTAAATATCCATTAACCATTTCTTCATGGATTGGCATTGTTGGGAAGAGATAACATTGAGTGGGAGGTCTGGAGGTCATTGAGGGCATGCCCTTGAAGGGGAATGTGGACCATGGTCTCACTTCTCACTCTCTTCTTTAACTCCTGGCCATGACATCTATCATTTTGCTACACTACATGCTCCTTGCCAATGCCAATTCTGGCAGCCCTACTAGACAGCCTAAAACCAATACGTCTGCCTTCCTGTGGACTGAAGCTTCTGAAATCCATGAGCTAAAATAAACCTTTTCCTTTATAAATTAATCTTCTCAGGCATTTTATATACTGACAGAAAGCAGACTAATGTATTCTCTTTTTTCCTTCAAGTGAACAAATGATTTTCTTCTTCCTCTTTTTTTTTCCCCCTCCTAAGTATTTACTTGCCCAGTGTAGACCTGACACCCTTCTCCCCTTGGCTACAATTTGAACCTATTGCTCCAGTGGCTTTTCAGTTCCCAGAATCACACTACCTTCTAATAATCTGCAACTTTGGGTTTGGACACACAAGAAGGAAATATTAAGGTGTTCGTTCATACCCAGCTTCCTTAGCTCCACCCACTCTTTGGGGGGGCTGATTTTGTATCAGCAGTACCTGAGCACCATGACTGACCCGTAGTTAATGGATGACAGCTGCCCCTTTGTGGTACGCACTGATGGGTTCAGGTTACCAGCTTAGCCCACTGCCTTGGGAGCTTTGGGTTAAAACATCAGGTCAGATGTGAAACCTAAGCTTCATCCACTGAATATTTATTGATTGCTGATGATGTGTTAACCCTTAAGGACTATAGGGAGAACAGAGATGAATAAAACATATATCTTCCCCTGGGAAACACTGTATTTAAAAAAAAAACCATAAAAATTAACATCAGCTTTCTAAACACTCAGGGAAAGTGATCCAAATACTGCAGTCATACTTGTTTAGTGTGTCTAGTTGGGGTGGTTATGTTTTGGGTGTTGAAAAATACTTCTCCAAAGTATTTAGTTGTAAGCTCTTATCCCACGGCGTGTCCAGCTCAGTTTTTACAAAATGTGGTCTCTTGATAAAGTCCTTTATTCTGACTTCACAGGCTTGTTAGAAATGAGTCATATACTCCAGTCCAGACACAAATAATCAGGATTTCTCAAGGTGAGCCTGAGTTCTTCCACTCGTACAGCCCTACCCTGTCTGTGAGGTGTGTGGTAAAAAGTCATAAGGAGGAAGGCTCAGCGTAGCTAGCATCACACTGGAGGCACATTCAGATATCCTTCTTGGGGCTCCAACAATGAACTGCTACTAGCTTCAGTTCAGGGTCATTCAGGGATCGCTGAGCTCAGTCATGGGAGGAAGAGCCTTGACATTTTAAAATTTCAAGTTAGCTTAATTGTCACTATCCCTGTGAATATATTCTTTTTTTTTTTTTTTTGGTTGGTAGCAGGAATTAAACCCAGGGGTACTGAACCACTGAGCCACATCCCTAGGCCTTTTTATTATTTTTATTTTGGGGATAGGATCTCACTAAGTTGTGCTGGGCCTTGCTAAGTTGCTGAGTCTGGCTTTGAACTTGTGGTCCTTGTGCCTTCAGCTTCCCCAAGTCACTGGGATTACAGGTGTGTGCTACTGTACTCAGCTTTTGATTGAAAAGGCCTTACTTGGGTATAGCACAGGAACCCCAACTGCTATAACTCACATTTTCACCTAGATTGTGATCTCAATTTTAGGGACAGTGTCTTATGCAATATTTTAGTCCCCCAAGAACCAGTATCATTTAATCCATAGTAATGATTTAAATACTAGGCTAAGTTTAGGTTACATGCCTAAATTCATGCATGAATGTTCCTTTGATGTTCAACTGAAATCCTGAGGTTGATGACCAATAGCACTTAGGAGTAGTCACTGTGTACAGTTTGCTCATTGCTCATGGGTTTGAATATGACCCTTGCCTGGATCATATTAAATGTGTGTCTTTGTGATCATTTTTACTTTTCCATGACCCAGGCCAGCATTATTCAGAATTGCTATTAATGTAGTTACAACCATGTTCTAATGCTAGTACTTTAATTTGTTAATCTTCACAATATAATGTCAATATGTCAGATAAACCATGTTGTGGGCTTATTTCTCTATAGCATTATTGAAGAACTTTTAAAATTTGTGTCTCCCCTAGCAATTAGCATTAGGTTATTTATTATTAAAATAAGACAGATTCACTATACATTTTGTTAAAGTAACAAAACTACGAACACAACTACTTTTAAAAGTTTATTTGGGGTGTGACGGCATGTTCATGCAATCCCAGAGGCTCTGGGGGCTGAGGCAGAAGGATTGCAAGTTCAAAGCCAACTCAGCAATTCAGTGAGACCCTAAGTAATTTAGCAGGACCCTGCCTCAAAATAAAATATAAAAGGTGATAGGGATGTAGTTCAGCAGTTAAGCACCCCTGAGTTCAAACCTTAGTACCAAAAAAAAAAAAATAGTTGCTTTCATCTTATTCATAGGTATTGATTAAAAATAAATGTGAAGGATATTTTGTTGAAAATAACATAAAAGGAGGAGGAGAAAAGAATGCATAAAATCATGAAATGTAAGCATTTAGCCCAGAGGCAGGCTAAATCAACTTCATGAATCAAAGGTCTTTTTTCTCTTAGAAGATATCTGCTCAGAAATAGTAAATGGTTACTTTTGCTCATATTCTATGTTCATTTTGTGTCTAAATGCTCCCGAACCTCTATTGCTACAAAGTGGGAGGGCATCTCCCAGGCTTCAGCTTAAGGATTTAAGCAAATTTAATTCAGGCAAAGTGGCAGCAGGCTGGGCCTTCTCTATTAAACTGTAACTCACAGGAGACTATTCAGAATGAAAAGAAGGGGTGATTTTGCCAAAGGTGATTTTCCTAGGAGTGAGCTTCATGGGATTTACTGAGAAGAGTCACATTAGATAGCGGAAAGAAAACATGAATTTCAGAGTCAGACGACTGGATTCAACATCCGCCTTTATTATTTACGAGCTGTGTGACCTTTAATGAATTACTTAACCTTGCTGAGTCTCAGCACCTTTACTTGTACAGAGATAATACCTGCTTGAAATTTATTTTGAAGATTAGAACGATAAGGCATATAAAATGGTTGGAACATGATAGTTGTTCACCCTACATACATCCTCTTAATAGGAAGAGGAAGCTACAGAAAGACATTTGCCTTCAGGTAGAGGGTTGGTTCAGGATACTTAGAGATCAAATGGAGTATTTCACACATTAACATATGGAAGCATTCATCCCTGAGAGCTGTGCAGAGAGTGAAGAGTCTTCTAATGTGTGAATGGCAGGTCAGTTTAGGGGGGAGTGCCTGGGAGAGGTTGAAACACATTTCAGAGGTAGCTGTTCTTTCATGGCCTCGTCCTATGTCAAGTACTTAGATATGCTTCCCATTATAAATATGACCATTTAGACCTTGCTGCACCCTGTCTGGTAGTCATTGATATAGTCATTTTGGAAGCAGAAAAGCTGAAGCGACTGGAGGCACATTAATTTGCCCGAGACCAAATGACCACTAAGACCACTATGTAGAAAAACTGTTTATCTGATTATAAAACAGCCTCTCTCAAAGTTAGCTGTGGAAATGGAGGATTCCCTTTGTTAATTCCAAAGGTATTTAAATATATGAAATGCCCAGTGACTGTCTACTACTTCCACAAAGAACTCTCGTAGAATTAATGGAAAATTATAAAATGTCTATGAAAAGTAGATGAAGAGCACCTCATGTCATAGATCTGTGAGTGTGCACATATGTGTGTACGCTTAATATAGACAACTCAGTAAGCAACATGGATAAGCTCCCCGTGAGTATGAGATATGTCTCCTTGAGATTCTTTTTCATAGTTAAGTCCTATTCTATTACATACATGTATCACAATTTATTTACCCTCCTTATAAGTATTTTGATGGTTTTCAGTTCCTGGCTATGATAAATAAGGCATCTGTAAGTATTAGCATATAAATTATGGGTGGATATATGCTTTCATTTTCTTAAGAAAATATCCTGGAGTGAAAGAGGTGGATTAGAGGGTAGGTTGACTTTAACATTTTAAGAAGCTACCAGTTTCAAAAGCAGTTATGCCATTCTATAGTGTTACATAGCAGTATACCCAGATTTCCAGTCCTTTCCATATCCCTGCTAACACTTGGAATGGTGTACCTTTTTAAATTTGAGTCATAAAAAAGGTATTTCATTGTGATTTAATTTTTGTTTCCATAAAGACTAATGATGCTGAGCATCTTCTTATGGACTAATTAGCAATCTCTATAATCTGTTGGGTGAATGTTTAAATCTTTTGTACACTTTTTATTGATTTTTTTGTTATTGAGTTTTGAGAGTTTTCTTTACGTATCCTGGTTAAAATCAGTTTATCAGATGTATGTACTTTGCTCTGGCTTACATATTTGTTAACAGTATATTTTCAAGGGTAAAAGTTCTATCTAAATTTAAGTTCAGTCCAATTTATCTTTTTAACATCCTTTCTCTAACCCAATTTCATGGATGTTCTACTGTTGTTATGGAATTATTTAAAGAAGTCAACCCAGACATATATGGTCAACTAGTCTTCATAAAAGTAAATAGGGCAAAGCAGTAGAGAAAGGCTAATGCTCAAAATATAGGATGGGGATATTTGTATATTCATGTGCGTAAGATATGATCCATACCTTACATGATATATCAATGTGTGTAAAATAAAATGAAATGAATCTCAGATATAAAGAACATTCATTTTTGTTTATTTCTTATGCTATTTGACTTTGGCTATAGTGGTGTGTTTGTGTGCATATATATATACATACATATGTGTATATATATAGAAATATGATTGGGTGAGTATGCACACATATACTGTCGTTTTGGGTTTCTGTATTATAGCAATGCTGTCTCATAGTTAAAAGAAAAAAAATGTTTCACTTGACTAATTTTATATCCTGTGATAGTTTCTATAATGTAAGGGTCATCAGTGCTTTGAACATTTTATGCATCCTTCCCATATAGCCATCTAATCTTGATGCCTTTGGGGCCTTTTAATTTTTTATAAGTTTATTGATCAATTCCTTAGTCCAGTCATTTTATATTTCACAAATTTTACCCATAATTAATTTGATTATACTCCCCAACTTTGTAGTCAGGTAGTATCTGATATAGAGTAGACATTTTTAAGTGTGTTTGTGTGTGTTTGTGTGTGTATACATGTATGTACGTCTTCTCTCAAATTACAAGTCACTGAAAAAGTAAATTTGATAAGTACTATAGGTTATTTTTTTAAAAAAGTAGTTAGAGTTCAGAAAGAGAAGAAACAAATAAGAAAATGGAAGGGAAAACCAATATGATCATGCTTGCCTCTTTATAGAGATAATGATTTTCTCTTCAAATTAGTTTATTCTCTGGTATTTCACAACTCAGTACATGACAATAGCATCTCCATAGTTGTTTTGCCAAACAAAAGGAAGCAAAACCACACAGATTCAGGATGTACTGACAAATTAAAATTTAGGATTAATAAAAATGAATAATATGAGCTTTCAACTCTTTCCTGAAAACAAGATCTCAGATTACATTTTAATATGTCATTATAAAAAAAATCATAAAAACTTGATGGCATATAATTTTTTAAAATTTATTTGCGTTTTTGCTCTCAAGGTATTTTGATATAGGAAGACCTTTTCTCTTGAGGAATTAAGAAATCAAATTGGAGTGGTAGGAAATGATTCACCCTGACATAATGCCATCTAAATTACCTAAAAACTCGTCATCAGTGTATAAGGAGACTTAAGAAAAAAAATCTGAAATAACTTTATCCAAAAGTAATTTATAAGTTGAATTAGATTCAATTAAAAAGAATTATAGCCTGTTTGGGGGAGACAAAGGATGATAAGAGGTACTGAATCTCATGGGGCTTGGATGAGGATTCACTTTTACTTCTTCTTTCACCTGAAATTTATATATGATCAACTGCTGCGGCTCAATTTTCTACACAGAATCCATCTAACTCACTTGAGTGTCTCTCACTTCTCCATTGACTGTATTCATGCGTATTATCTCTTGGTTGTTGGCCAATGTCACTCTCTATGTTGAGCTGAGTTAAGAAGCTCAAGAAAATAATGACAAGATGAAAGACTAAGCTTGTTTAAGAACCATGGAAAGAAAACTGCAAAAGCAATGACCTCATCAGCTTACTTCTAAGATGGACAATGGACTGATAGAAGAAAAGAAAAGCAAAACAGACAAAACAAAGTGATTTCAAGCTCCTCTCTCCACTTACTTTTCTCGTCTTCTTAAGATAAGTTGTTTATTTTCACTAACAGGCTTTTGCTTACATTATTAACTTTTCCTGGAAGTGCCTACCTCATTTTTCTCTGAATATTTGAGTTGAAAATACCATTTAAGGCTGAGCACGGTGGCAATGCGCCTATGGTCCCAGCAGCTCAGGAAGCTGAAGCAGGAGGATCATGGGTTCAAAGCCAGGCTCAGCAGAAGCAAGGCACTAAGCAACTCAGTGAGACCTGTCTCTAAATAAAATACAAAACACAGCTGGGGATGTGGCTCAGTGGTCAAATACCCCTGAGTTCAATCCCTGGTATCCCCCCCCCCTCCGAAAAAAAAATACCATTTAAAGTTTAGTCATCACCATTCATAGAATCCTCTTTTGTGCTTATCAACTAAGGATAGCTAGTCTTATCATTTCTTATTTCTCTAAGCTATCTGGCATGGGAAGATGGAGATGTTGACTGAAAGGCAGTCATCATATTTTTCTTGGATATCTTCAATAACCTATTTTAATCTAGTTGTTTCACATTTGGATAGTATTTGCACTTACATAACCACATAAGGCAAGCATTGTACTCTCACTTTTTCTGTCTCCATCTGTAGGTGTCTTCTTTGAGTAGCTAGTCTGTAAAACTCTTACAGTGTTATATAAGGACATCTTGTCCTTGGAGACCTTGCACACAACAGATCTCACCCCCCCCCAAATTAAATATTTAAGTTATCTCTAATAATTAACTTACTACCAGACACATCTTTGTGATTTTGAGGACATTCTAAAGATTGTATGAGTAGTTGGAAAGATATATCTATCTGTAGTGGGTTGGAAGGTAAAGTAGGACTTCATTAGCATAGCAACTGCACCAACTAAAAAGCAGGATTTTTACCAAGAATAGTTCATCCATAGTCAAGGAAGTAGCTGTTGATCAAATCTCCAATTCATATGGCATATCTGAATATATGTGAAAGGCAACTGAAAATGTTGAGAAATGTTAACTTATTCAAAAATGTTAACACCTTACTGATATACAAAAAGACAAATGTAGAACAGGAATTTACCATATATATATATATATATATATATATATATATATATATATATATATATATATATATGAAAATGTAAAGATTGGGATGTAAATTTAGAAAATGACAGTATAAATTAAATAGAAACATAAAACCAAAACATAAATTTATTCATAACATATACATTAGTATACACAAAAGTTATAGCCTAAACTTGGTAAAATTGAGCATCTGTTCTGTTTTGTGTTTTTCAAGCAATGGTCACTTCTAGTTAGTGGAATTGAGAGCAATTTAATGACTTACAGTTTTCTCAGTACCTCATGCTATTTATATTTGCTCGTAGTTTCAATCTTTGGATAAAAGAATCATCTGAACAAATACATACTTCCAATAGGCAAAAAGTGTTGGCTTATTATTGTGAGACCAAAGCTGTTTTTGTGTATGTATTTTCTTATTCTGGATCAATATTTATGCTTATTGGTAGTTTGTAGCAAATTGCATAGAAGAATTTAATATTTTACCAAAGACAGTAAGAATGGGAAATTGACTCTCCGTGCACCTGTCTGGTTAAATAGGCTGAGTTATCATAGAAAATGATAGTTCATAAATGCTTTTTAAATTCATATTCTTCGCTCTTTGAATTTGCAGCATTGGTCTCCACATCAAATATGTATTATATAACAAAGTGTTCTGAAGAAATTAGCTATCTTATTGCCAAAACTACCAGAACAACAGCAACACAAACCTTGGATCTATATGGTATAAATATTTTCACATTTATCTCATTAGTGAAGGATTTTATATCAGGAACTAATCCAGATGCCTTATTTTCATGAACTGTTTCTGAGGGATTCTATTTCTCAAATATTATCCTAAAAAAATAACTTGTGCTATATATTTATGAAGATTATTTAGATTAGGTGGTCTTGGGTAGAACCACTGAATCTTTATTTTTACCAACACCAGGAATTGTGAGGCAGATGATCTGGTGAAATTCAAAGATAATTAACATTCCTCCCTTTGTAATATTTATCTGAAACTAGAAGCATGTGTGCATGAGCAAAGAAAAATATGACTCAACTTTGGTCTCACAATAAAATACAATTAATTCATTCAGTTAGTGACTGTAGAAATCCTACTTTTTCAGAATTGGCCAATCTCACCTTTATTGTAATCATTTGCCCTTAAGATGGCAAATTGCCACCAGATTTCTAAAAGCAGCTGAGTTGTGAAGCAACCCTAAAGAGAGATCAGTCAAGGAAGTGAAGGAAATTTGCTGAAACTGAATGTCCTCTGCAGATATTTAAACTTGCAATGCATGGACCTAGATAGAAGTGTTGAGGCTCCTCTACAACCTTTTACCAATTAAGAAATCCAAAGTTCTGTAGGTAGTCTGAATCATAGACTTAGGCACTGTTTTCTTTTTTTCATTTTGAGCATATATTGTGTGCAAATCACTATAGGGCTTGAAAGAAGGATGAGACACAGACACTTACATAGTGAGAAGAAAAATCCTTTGGCTTAGATTAACAGGGTTTGAAAGCGATGCTGTGCTGATCAGCTGCCTGGATACCTCTCATATTTTCTAACACGTAAAATGTAGATAAGAATTCCCCTCCCCATATATTTTATTGGTGCATTGTAATTGTACACAACAGTGCGATATAAAGTGGTTTGTTCTACACAGATAGGGCTAAGGGATTTTTGAGAAAGGCACAAATATTTCAATGGAGAAATCAGAACCTTTCCAAATATGATCTGGGAACAATTGGACATCCGTAAGCAAAGAACATAAACTTCAACCTAATGTAAACTCACACCTTATACAAAAATTAACTCAAACAGTATCACAGAATTAAATGTAAAATTTAAACGCACAATTGCAATTCTATTAGAAAATAAGAGCCTCAAAGCAAAAAAAAAATGTTCAGAGCTAGGTGAAGTTTCTTAGACTTGAGAATGAAAGAACAATCCATGGAGGGAAAAAGGGATAAACTGGATGTCAATCAGCATTAAAAAGTTTGCTTTGCAAAAAAACCCTGTTAAGAGGATGAAAAGACAAGTGACAGACTGTGAGAGGATATTTACAAACCACATATACATGAAAGGATTAAATATATTTTAAAACTTTGAAAACTAAACAGAAAATAAAACAACCATATACACACAAGTGATCCAGTTAGAATACAGGAAAAACAGGTGGACAACACTTCACCAAGGAGGATATGCAGTTGTCAGATAAACACATAAAAACAAAGCTCAACATTATTAGCAACCAGAAAAATGCAAATTCAAGCTACTGTAAGATTCCACTGTTCCCCTTATCAGAAAAGCTAAATAAAAGACAATGATATAACCAAATGCTGAGAAAAATATGGAGAATATAGGTCACTTATACACGGAGGGTAGGAGGTAAAATGACAGCTTGTTACATACTTAACTAGCCAGAATCACACCAACCTATACTTATCGATTTATCCCTGGAAAAATGAAAACTTATATTCACCCCAAAATCTGTGCATGGATTCATAGCAGCTTTATTTGACAAATCCACGAACTGGAAGCAACCAGAATGTCCTTCAATTGGTGAAAGCTTAAGCAAACTATGGTTCACTCATACTAAGAAATGCTACCCTAGATTTAAAAAAGAAAAAAAAAAACTATTGATGAATCCCACAACTTGGATGAATCTCAAAAGGAAATGTGCTGAGTGAAAACAGCAACTCTCACAATTAACACATTGTAGGATGCCATTTATTTATTTATTTTTTTGTAGGATTCCAGTTATAAAATATCATCAAAATGACAAAAATTACAGAAATAGAGAACAGACTATTGATTGCCACCACCTAGCAACAGGGGCTGTGGGAGAGAGGTGACTGTAGCCATAGAAGGGCAGGACTAGGGATTCTCGATGTGGGGGAATAGTGTTGTCCCTTGAATGTAGGCACTAACAGCCACAACCTGGTTGTAATATTATACTGTAGTTTCGCAAGGTGCTAGAATTGGGAGAAACCTGGTAAAGGATACAAAGGGATTCTTGGAATTATTTCTTACAAGTATACATGTGAACATGCAATTATCTCAAATTTTTCAAAAAAGGTTAATTTTTACTGGGCATGGCGGGACACCTTTAATCCCAGCAGTTTAGAAGCCAGAGACAAGTGGATCACAAGTTCAAAGTCAGCCTCCGCAATTTAGTGAGGCCCTTAGCAACTTAGTGAGAAACTGTCTCAACATAAAAATAAATTAAAAAGGACTGGAGATGTGGCTCAGTGGTTAAGTGCTCCTTAGTTCAATCCCTAGAACCAAATAGTAATAATAATAAAATTATTATTTCTTATTATTATTATTTTAGAAAAACTTGACTTTTGACTAGTACAATGAATAACAAAGAGTGAAAAAGTTTAGAAATCAGAACTCTGAACAATCAAAGATACATGTCCAGAAATTATTGCTACAAAAAGTTTCCATTCTACACATATTTTTTTGAAAATATTATTTCAATACGTTCTCCTGAAAGAGGTGAATAAAATGTGTGAAAGAGCAGATGACTACTAAAAGTACAATAAAAAGAAACCCTAGACTTCAAACTGCCCTTGAAATAAATCAGGCCATATTTGAGAAAATGTTCATAAAATAGCAACAGTAAATAAAATAAATTAATAAATTACACACATACACTTATATAAAAAATGAATAATAATCTTTTTTATAAAGAAATGAATAATAATCTTTTTCAGATGGTCAAAAGTATCATGAACCTAAAGATTTAGTAGCAGTGGTGGCAGGGTGGATTTGGGCTGCTCAGACCTCCCTTCACAGGAGGACTTACCATTTAGAGTCCAGGAGTAGAGTCTGTAGACCTGCTACAGTTTTCAGTGCCTTCTGAATCCCCTTCAGCTTCCCTGTCAAAACACCATGTCCCTCTGGGTAGCCCTGGCCAATGACTGAGGCCAGCAAATATAGAGGGACTTGGTCATTTGTACTTATTATAATCTCAGAGCTCATTTAATGGGCTCATTGTATGTTCCAGGGTATGTAATGGAGTTACATACATATGAGTGTATGTTTTCAGGTTGAGTATAAATATCCACATTTCTCCCTTTTTAATTTCATGCATTGGTTTCCATTAATACCTCATGTAAAAATCACTCTTTCTCCCAGCTGGGCAGTCATCATGATACATTTAATATATTTCCTCATCATGTACTATATATAAGAGAAAGAATAAATATCACTGCAGAAAGAGAGTGCTTTTTACTAAGACATCCTCATAATAAATGGCTTATAGATAAAATAATGCACTACTAACTTAAGAAACAACCACTACTTCCAAATTAACTAGGAACAAAAAAGGTAGTTTCTGGGTTATTAAAAGTTAGCTTTGTTTCTGGGCCAGGTGGGAAGAGGTAGAATAAAAGAGAAAAGAGAAACAAGAAAAAGAAAGATGTCTAGCAGTAGCCAAAGGAGGACATAAAAAATAAAAAAAAAAATTACTTTCCATGTTAGGTATATTAAACCTTTAGAGTCCATTGCTAAATGTGGTGGTTTTACTTCTCCATCTTTGACCTTGCCATTTTGTTTTAAAAATCTCCATAAGAAAACACAAGACATTTTATGCTCTTGTCACTAGTACATTTGGCACTTTGAACTCTCACAAACTTTACTTTCTGTTTTATTTCAAGACTTCTATTAATTGAATCAGATCTTGAATTTCTCTTTGAAGGAAGACTTTGTTAAGAGTTCTGCATCATCTTTGATAAGAAGAGAGTGCTGATTTTCAGCTTTTATTATAACCTATTTTTTTCTGTCAAAATGTCCTTTAACACAGACTGTTTTAATCTCCTTAAATTAATGAATCTCGTTAAATGGCTCTTAAAGAAATCATTTTGATAATGGATGACAGATTTTTTTTTTTTGCCCTAGATGGATAGCTTAAGATAGTTTCTTTTTTGAAAAAGAGGGGGGAAAGCCATTCCCAAACTGCAATATTTTGTGTCTCCCTGATGAATACTTCCCAGTGTTGGTTTTTCTGGTCTGTGACCAAAGAGTGATTTAGTCAGAGAGAAAAAATGACTTAGATACACATCAAAGAACAAGACCTCAGGGATGGAGAGGTTTAAGAAATTCTTGTATTTTTGGTTTGTAACATTCTTTTGTCAACTTTGTTTCCAGGTTTATTCCTTTTCTGACTATCATTTATAGAGTGACCAGTTTTGTTTTATTTTATTTTATGTTTTCAAACTACAGTATAAAGTGATCCTCAACACGTATTACTAGGTCAGGTACATGACACACTCCAGTAATCCTAGCTATTCCAGAGGCTGAGGTAGGAGAATTGCGAGTGGAGGCCAGCCTGGGCAACTGAAGGAGAGCCCATCTCATGATAGAATGGCTCTGGATATAGCTCCATGGTAGAGGACCCCTGGGTTCAATCTCCAATCACACCCACACAAAAGAATTACCTCTGAGATGTCTTTGATAGTGACCCAGGACTTCATTTAGTATTGTAGACATCATAGCATTGATTTTTTAATAGTATTTGCACATGTAAATCAATTTGGAATATATTTTGTTAAAAGTTTTATATATTATGACATCCTTAAGACTCAGGACTAATGGTGGGGTGGGACAGAAGATCAGGGATTTGAATTATTGTTATATTTAAATAATAATGATTTTTTAACACAGTGTTCACATTTTTTAAAAGGACTAGCCTTCAATTAATCAAATTTTTCTTTTAATTATCTCCATGTTGCCAAAAATGTATGTATATTAGCTAAAAAAATAACCAGTGCAGAAGAAACTGTCTTGTTTATAAAGAATTATCAAATGGCCAGACATGTATGATATGTAGGTACTGCAGCTTTACTCAGGACAGGAAATACCACAAAGGGAAGAGATAGAATGAAGACCTATAAAGAAAAAAAAAAAAAAAAAGAAAGGTGTCTAGCAGTAGCCAAAGGAGGATATAAAAAATTTTACATTCCATGTTAGGTATATTAAATCTTTAGAGTCTGTGTTAGGTACATCTTCCTGTCCTTGGGATTCTCTTAAATCTTAAAAGGCACAGAATAAACATTATTTGTCTGAATCAAATAAGAGGATCAGAGAATGACTAATGAGTGAAAATTCTATAAGCCAAAGTAGGATGGTAGTCCTGCCAGGGTGTGTGTGTGTGTGTGTGTGTGTGTGTGTGTGTGTGTGTGTGCATGTACATATGTGCATATGTGCATAGATGGAGTGTAAGGGTGGGTGGGGAGGGAAGGAGGAAGGGAGGGAGGAGGAAGAGGAGAGAGAGAGAGATATTGTTTTTTACTGTACCTCATACTGGTTAGTGAAACTGAGAATATAAATAGGCAAGTATTTTTTTTTTCTCTTTTCAGGATTTTTTAAGAGGATTAATAGAGACATATGAACCAGCTATTTCCCTACCTCACAACATAGATGTGAAGATTTATCTACCTGGCAGCTAATTGCAAAGTTATCACAGAAGAGTCAAAAGCATGCATTCCTTACTATGTTTACATTACTGTCCATGCCTAGGATTCTGGATCTTCAGCTTTATGATTATGGAAAATATGACTTATCCTCCAAGAAACAAATAGAAAGAAAGAGGAAACCCAGGTCCTGCTTGCTAGTAATTGTCAAATCCCTTGTCCAGAAGAGGACATTGGTCAAGTGGTTCTGATTCTTGTTTCATAGCATGAGATGGAAGAAGTGACCACCTGGACTGGGTTGGGGAGGGAATCTTAGGACCTTGTTTCAAGGACAGATCTAACACAAATCGGGATGACTGAGTGAGTCATTGGTCCTAGGAGACCAATGGTCTTTTTGAAAGTAAATTGTCAGTCAAATGAGGATCATCAAATATTTAAAGATGAGAACAAGTATGCATGAATAGACTTACAGCAAATTAGGGCTTGTATATCATTTTCCAACATAATCTAAAGTATCTGAGGTTGTATTTTAATGTGTCCCAGTTGAAGGGCTATAGGTTAGTCAAATTTAGTTACAAGAAAGAACTCACCAGCTGACTGTCACATCTTGAGCAACAGAATCTATATATTTATCTCACTAATTTTAATCAACTAATTCTGCATCTAATAGGGAATGTAGAATAATTAACTAAAGCTTCAGGGTTGTTTTTCTTCTTCTGTGTTTTTTTTTCATTCATAGAATTTTCAAATCACATACACTTTCCCAAAAGGTATTCAAGAACAAAATTGCTGTATCCTAAATGCAGTAATTTTATTTATGGAAAAGAAAAGATAAAAGGCAAATGTTTTATCTGCCCTTGGAGTTTTCACAGAATATACTCTCATGCATTTATTTTTTTTTTATTTCTCCCCAGGTAATAGATTATCAGAAGCCTGTTAAAAATCCTAGGACTTTTTAAAAATAAATTCAAGAGACTACTAATAGCAAAATTTGAAAGTTAAGAAGTGAACTACACAGGGAAAGAATGCATATGGTGTGGAACAGAGAGAATGTGAGCCCTGCACCTCGCCATGCCAAGGAAGGGGTATAGCATCCACCAGACTAGGGGTTCTAATTGTGTTGGCTTCATGTGGAGCCACCTTCTCCTATTTCAGTCAGCTGGTACAACTCCAACAAGGGAAGTCAGAACAACCCCACTTGACCAGGTGAACTGAAACAGGGTTAAAGAAAACACATATTAGAAATTATGTTTATAAAATTTTATTTTTCTAAATCTTTAAAGGTTAGAAAGTGGAATATTATTACTACTTAAACTCCTTTTAATTTCCCCTATGTAATATTTATTGCTGTCAAAAACATTTTTGCAAAAGTCCTAGAAGTAAATTTTAATTTTTCGATGAAGGATGAACAAACTATGATCTGTCAGTCAAATATGGCACCTACATATGCTTGTATAGCCAAGCAGCTAAGAGTGCTTATTGACCGTCTAAATTTCTTACATTTTAAAACAATACATTTCTGTATACACAATAACCTCCAATTTGCTATCTGGTCCTTTAAAGAGAAAATGCCCAATCCTCATTCTAGGTCATGATTTCTTACTTTAAGCTGTTGAATTAAAATTTAGGCAGATTCAGAAAACCTGAAGTCATGGTAATGCAAACTTATGTTGCAGTTTTTCTGTCTTTTTTATCTTTATTTTTTTTTAATTTAATACCTCATTTAGGGAAAGAATACATTGTAATTGAAAAGATAGACCAAAAAATGAATTATTTGACCACAAATGAATTAGCATGGAGCCACAGGTACACAGAAATTTAAAGCTTAAAGTTGTCAGACAATTTCTGCTTTTCTACTTTAGGACCTGATAGCACCTAAACCCTCTCCCTCAGTCCATCCCTTTTTCTAGATTGTATGACAAAGTATAGTCTGGGCAAAGAACAAGACTTCAATAAGTCTTGGAACTGTTCCCAAATGATAATTGATTGGCTTTCAATTAGTAGCTGGTTAATATCAGAACCAGACCAAGAACTGGAACCCAGATCTATTAAAATCCAAAATGATCTCCAGAGTGTCACAAACTGTGTGCATCTAGTAAGGTCCTCTGATTCCATCTAAGCATGCACATAGGAAGAGAAAAATACCCTGGGATAACTACTAACATTTATGATGGGTGCCTCTGATGCTAGGATTTGGGGTAATTTTTATTTGTTCTTTACGATTTATAACTTGTTGTTTGCTTTATTTACAATAAGTATATTTTATTTGTTTTGTATTGAGAAAACTAAGCTACTAATGAGAATTTTTCAAATGCAATACTCTAAGAGTTATCAAGGAATTAGGAATACTGGTCTAGGGAGGTGAAAGTGAAAAAAAAAGCAGATATTTCATGAGCAAGTATCACAAAACATGGGTTGGTCATTAACCTATGCACAGACCATTGAATGGTGTAATTATTTCTAAATTTTCCTTCGGATTCTTCTTCCAAAGTTTTACTCTATAAACACATAGGCTTACATTTTCCTTAATTAAACATGGGTTTTAATATTGAAACACCAACCTACTGATCAAGTTTCGTTTCTTTTTAATTAAAAATGTCAGGTCTCCTACATGGATACAAAGGGTTAAAAACTGAAGGTGACAGCACATGCAAACTAGAGGGTGGGTTTTATAATCAAAAGAACAGAAGTTTGAATTCAGGCTCTGCCACTCCCTGACTTTGTGACATTTGTCAGGCCATTTAAGAGCTCAGAGCATCAATGTATGCGTCTATAAAATGCCACGGATGATATCATATATCTCAATCCTCTCTCCAGAGTGAAATGCACCAGTGTGGATTTAGGAGAGCCATTGTGAGGATCCAAAGACCCACTATGTGCTAAGTGTGTTGTGTGGTGCATTAGGTAGCTATTTCTCCATCTCACAGAATGAAATACAAAGAGACACAGTGCAATGCCAGAACATGAAACCAGAGAGGGAGCTGGGACACTACCCAGGGACTCTCTCTCAAGTTCTCCAAGCTGCTGCTCAGGTGAGTGGTTGACCACACAGCTTTTAAAGGTGCAGTCTAGCCAACTGGAAAGTCATTTAATACATCGGTGTCTCATCTATAAAATGAGAATCACACTTCCTTGAATCATTATAAGACTCAAATAAAATTATATTAATCATAGTTGATAGTTAGTTAAAATAGATACTTCACTTCTGACTCCAGCAGGTAGACATAAGGACTTAGCATGGAGTGAGCCTTTGATGCAGATTATGTCCTATTATCATAATATCTCCTCTTTGTAATTAATATAATCCTAGCACATTGTAAGTGCTCAAAAATACCAATTACTTTTATTTTTTGATTTTTCTACTTTTTAAAACTGGTTCTTTTCAGATACATAAAACAATAGAGTCCACTTTGATATAATAGATAATACATAAAACAATAGAGTCCACTTTTATATAAGCATGGAATATATTATTACTTAATGTCACTCTGTCCCAGTGCCTTCGGTCCCTTGTCATAGATCTTAACAGGAAAAAAAAAAAAAAGGAATTAACAAAAAAAATAAAAAGGGAAAGAAAAGAAATTTCAGAACTTTCAGTGGGCTGCCTTTACCAAGCAGGGCTTAATTAGGGATGTCTGTTTTAGTGATGCAAATTCACATCATTTAGCATCCTTCAGCATCCATTTCTCTCACAGGCAATGCTTGAACTTGTGTGGTCCAAGGGATTCAGACCATTGGCCATAAGAGCAGATTGGAAGCCTGAATAGAAAATGAAAACTGGATAGAAAGTGTGTCATTTAACCTAAATGAAGAGCAGAGGTTTGAATTCAGGCTCTGCCACTCCCTGATTTTGGAGGAACAGGGTAGGAACTCGAGGTGTTTTTGTGTGAATGTGGGTGAACTTGTGTGTTATGTGTCATATTTGGGGTAATAAGGGAAGAGGTTGTGACATCATGTGCTATATTGCTCCATATTTTATTCTTTCTAATGTCATCACTTTTGCAGAATCAACACAAGTATTTCCATTTATCAAATAGAGATAAGACTCAGCATCAGAGAGGTTAAATAACCACCAGAGGTCACTCAGAATTTAATGGTAGTGGTAAAACTCATGCTGAGATCCGATGGCTGTTAAACTTTTTGTAATTTAAATAATAACAATTTTAATTAAAGTGATGGGTGTTCATTATAGAAAAATTTAAAACTGTAGTTAAGAAATAAAATTAGGGCTGCAGTTGTGGCACGGTGGTTGAGCGCTTGCCTAGCACATGTGAGGCACTGGGTTTGATCCTCAACACCATATAAAAATAAATAAACAAATAAAGATATAAAAAACCCCACATTAACACATACTTATAAAAAAAGAAATAAAATTAAAGTGATTTTTAATCTACCAGTGAGAGCATTCAGGGTGTACATCATCCCAGTGATTCTCAGTGCCCCACGCTCTCTCACTTAACTACTAAGGTCCTCCTTTCCCTCATCTGTAAAATTGAAGCAAAAGCAATAGTGTTTCTTCAGTACCTTATAGCTTTAAAATCCTATCATTTTATACCTCAAGTGATTTTGCTTTCAATTTTTAGTCCCCTTAATGGAAGAAAAAAGTATCCACACAGAAAGATAGGCAGATTTCTATGAACAGTTCAATACACCCTGCACAGGGATCACATTAGGACACGCAGAATTTCTCTATGAAGGTGACATGACACTATCCATTCCTCATTTCTCAGAAAGGCCATGCTAGTGCCCAGCAAATATGTGGCTACATTCACTGCCCCTGGCTGCATTTCAGATGATTAGAGCAAGGCATCAGGAGAGAAAGCTAGCTTAGAAAGGTGATAACATTTGTGAGCATTAAAGTGAATTTGGTGAATATAAAATTGTCGACCACCTTGGAAACATTAAGGAGTGACTGGTCCAGTTGCTAAGAGCAAATAGATTGCCATTAAAGCAGAAGTAGTGGTTAATCAGTCACCTCTACTTTAGATGTTTGGTCCTTCTGGTAAGCAGTATTTTTTTTTTCCTGCTTCCTGACTACTCCACTGACAGAAAGATTAGAAAGTTATATAATTGCATTAGGATAACAAGGCAGTTCAGGGAGAGTCTGATACCCTGGCGGTATTTTTAGAATAATTTGGAGGAGCTGCCATTGCTATCTTGTTGAGAGCTGACTTCATTTGTCAGGAGGGACTGAAAGAAGTGAGTCTGTCGTCTACTTTTCCAATTAATGGGAGCTTCAAAGATAAGTTCAGAAGAAGCAACATGAAAATCAGGTGGTTTGGAAAATAAGGACGTCACTAACACCTTTCATAATGACTGTAGGTTTGCTTTGTTGTTGTTTTTAAGACAAGCACAGGATTGGTAGTATTTCACAGTTGGTCTTTCATTTCTTCTCTAAATTTTTCCACAGTCCTTGACTTATTTTTCTTGCTCACCTTTTAACTGCACATGCTATCAGGGACACAGAAGACACAGACACACAGAGACAAACACAAATGGACAGACATACAAGCACACACTGATGGCAGATGTACAGTTTGGGTCTTTCATTGCCTCTCCCCAGCCACCAAAAAAAAAAAAGAAATGCAGGAATATTCATAGGTGAAATTAAAATTTTGAAAGTTGAGATCTCATCTTTAAAATTAATTCATTTGATGGATTAATCATTTGAATGGAAAATGGATAATAATTGTAGGCACATGGGGTGGGGCTGGAGGAAATGGGTCACTGGGGGTCTGTTCTGGACTCTGCTTCTCTTCCTCTTTTTCTCTCTGCCTCCTGACTGCCTTATGTTGAGTAGCTTTCCTCCGACTTGCCTTTCCACCATGATGTTCTACCTCATCTCAGGTCCAAAGCAACGGAGTTCAGCCAGGCATGAACTGAACCTCTGAAACTATGACTCCCCAATAAATAACTTCTCCTCTAAGTTGTTCTAATCAGGTATTTTTGTCAGAGTGAGGAAGAGCTTGAGTAACCCAGAGACACATGTACAGGAGCACCCTAAGAGAAAATTTATTTTCCTTGAACAAACTCTAAACATATCATATGTCTATATCAAATATGTCTACTTAATATCCTCATGATACAACCAACCTTCTAAACTACTGATTTTCCATTTCTCTAATACTCAATTTCACCAACTGTAAAATCAGAATGAAAATGTCATATAACCAGGATTATTATAAAATTTTGAAAGTGTTGAAATCTTTTCAACTGAAAGGGACAGAAATTCATATTGTGCTCTTTTCTTTACTTTTAAAAATTAATTCCCTTACTTATGAGTTTAATTATCCATCTTTATGACGTAGAATGTGATATTTCTATACATGTATACAATCTGCAATGATGAAATCAGAGTGGCTAGAATTTTCATCTCCTTACACATTTTCAAGATTTCTTAATTAACACACAATAATTATACTAATGAAAGACAGCATATGATTTCAACACATGTATACAAGTTTTACTTATCAAATTGCATTTCTTCGTGTTTGAAGCCTTTCCAACTCTTTCTTCTAATTGTTCATAAAATATACAAAACATACTGAATTCTCTTAGCCAAAAACAGGAACCATTTTGTGGTAAAATGGATCTGTTCCACATGATGGATTTGTGTTACTAGGGCTTGATCTTCTCAAGCCAGGGCCACAAAGAACCATCCCACCCTATTGGTGTCTCACGCCCTGCCTCCACAGCTCATGCAAACTTGGGTGTCTGTCTCCTCTTATTTCTTCCTGGAGCAGAACAAAGCAGAGTCCAAGCTGCTGTTGATGGCACTGATATGTTCCCCTGGTACCAGGTGTAATATACTCATTTTCCAGCATTGACAAAAGAAAATCGAGCCTGTTACATGTTTCATTTTCTATTTCTTTTCCACAAGACTAACTATCCCATTATTTCTATTTTTTACTTGAAAGTTTGGCTCCCAAATCACACAGCTGTTTCACACTAACCTCCCCCCACACCCCCTGTGATTTCATTCACACATACTCAATATCTTTCTTGCTGGGGTCATGTTCCTGCTATGAGGCTCTTTTGGCAACTGGGGAGTACAGCCAGTTTCCAAGTGGAATCTGTTTCCAAGCCAGATTTTCAGACAAGTACATCTATTTTTTTTGGCTAAGTACCATCTTTAAAAACACTTAAGTTTTTTTTTTTTTTTTTTTTTATCTTGACTCCCAAAGCAGAACCCAGGAATGAAAGAAGCTTCAAAGTGTTATGGAATACAGAGGAATTTGTTCCTTGACTTAAAGAAAGAGAGTAAGTTTGGAACAGTCATGTCTAATCAATTTATTTCAGTATTCATAAAGTGGGAGCTTACTTACTTGACTTTCCAACACCTTTGTAGTTTTTGTTGCTGTTGTTATTTTGTTTGTCTGGTGCTAGGGCTAAAACGAGGACCTCATTAGGCTAGGCAGCTGCTCTACCACTGAGCTACATCTCCAGCGCTGACTTTTCTATTTTGGTATCTAATATGACACCTGCTACAGAGTGGGCACTTGATGAATAATTGCTGAATGAATGAGAACATTCATGGAGGAAAATGTTATACTGCTTTGGGGATGGTGAACAGAAAATGTAACAGATTATATTTGAAAACTCAAAATAATTTAAAAAGGATGAAGAAGTGAAACTAACACTAAGATGAGATATTATTCATTATAACCTACATATCTACCTTTGGGGGGAAAAGTAATCTCATATATATTTTGTTTATATTTTACCTGGCCTTTTCACAGGAATTTAATGCTTAAAGAGGATTGGAAGATGCTTTTATAATTACTTTCTTTCCCAGACAAGAAAACACAGAGCCAGCGATGTCTACCTCAATGCATAAAATCAGTTGAGTGGCAGAATTAGTGTTAATGAGATTTTGTAAAACATAATTATTTTTTTTTCCTTCTAGGAACAAAGATCTTTCCTTAAATGGAGGCATTTTCTTTAAATCACAGAATCCAACTAGAGTGTCAAGCACCTAACTTTTCTAAGGATGAGAAAGGACTCTCAGAAGATTGTGCTGTCAATGTCACAAAGTCCCTCCCAGTTCCCTTAACCTTATTGGGGCCTTCCTCCCAGAATGGAAAGTCTGGTGACTTTGCATTGTATGATCCCTGGTTAAATATCACTCTTCCCTGGAAGAACTCCAGGGAGAGAACATTTACTAAGAAAATAAGCTGGGGGTCGGGGGGAGAAATATGAGAACCAGAGTGTTCACTATTTTCCAAACACAGCAGAGACACTAGAGATAAAAATTGAACAGAACACCTTCTGTAGTCATAAAGAACTCACTCTCTCATGGGGCAGACAAACAGCAACGACAACCAAAGGGCAGTGTGACAGATAGTTTGGCAAAAATCCATACTGATGCTTTTATGGTATGGAGGAAGAAATTCACCTCTTTGCGTAGGCTGAGGTTTAGATGATAGAAGGAAGTACAGAAGAAAGAGCTAATGCAAAAATGTAGACTGGGCTTATAAAGTGACAGAGTTAAGGCCCAGCGAAGCCCAGAGGCATAAAAGAACATGTTCAAGTAATTGCTACTAAGATCCTGAGCTACAGCTTCTGGCCTCTTGGAGATCTGTTCTCCAGACTAAGATTCTTACACTATGTGTAAAGGGATTGTGAGATTCTACAGCTTCCTTAAAATTAAGTTAGAGGAAGAAGAGATGAACAAAACCTGTGTAAAATGAGAAGCTCATCACAATTCATCGATGGGGCACTTTATAACACCACTCCATTAAAGAAAAATAAATTATTTTCTATCTCCCATCTCATGGATATCATAGAACATGACATGATGCCAAATTCCACAGAAATAGAAAAAAAAACTTCTCATAAGTCAGAGGAACAAAATCTAATGGAAACAGGATGTTTGGGGCCAGAATTAAGCATGTGAGTAGGTTCTATTTATTGTTAAAGACATAGTCTGATTTGTTTTGATGCTCTCTTTAATTGCAATCTTCTTCATTTGTTTCTTAATGCAAGTGGACTAGCAGGTCAACTATGTTCTAAGCCTTTGTCCTAGGTACTAATAAAGAAGATTGATGGACATTGGTTCTTAAGATACTTGAATGCCAGTAAGAAAAATAAGCTAACTAAAAATATTGCATAAAAATCTAACAAGTTAAAACAAGATGATTCCTAAAAAAATTTTATGGTGCTTACTGGGCAAATGAGAGAGAGATTATACAAGGGTGCCATCATAAACAAAGATTTATGAGTCAGAAATAACTTGTATGTTTGGAGAATCCTGTAGATGAGGTATAAGGAAGAATTAGGTGGAAAGGGAGCATTATTCTGGAGAAATAATTGGAAATATTGTATTATGTGTTGAGAAAAGTAGTTCCTCTTAATGAGAAAGACACATGGTACTATATATGCAGTTAATTTAAGAATCTAGTTTATGATTTTCTGGATGATAGGAGCAAAATAAGAGGGAGAAAAGGAGGGATCCTATGCAAATAGAATGGATATCAGTTGAGTAGAGGAAGGGGAGAAAGGGGGAGGAAAGAGGGACTGAAAAAAGGAGGAAATGCAGAATTAAATTGACCAAATTATGTTATGTGCAACCAAATATATCACAGTGAATTTTACATTTATGTGTACATATAAAGCATGAAATTTAAAGGACAATAAATAAATAGAAGACACATAGAGTAGAGGGAGAGGAACTGGGGAAGGGAGGAGAGAAGGGAAAGAGAAAGTACTGGGGACTGAATTGGAGCAAATTACATTCCATGCTTGAACGATTATGTCAAAATGAACTCCAATATTCTGTGTAACTATAATGAAACAATAGAACTATTAAGAATTCTTCTTCTGTCTACATTTATGATATTTTATACACTTTAGCAATAATTCAAATTTGAAATTTAATATATAATATATGCAGATTATATAAATGATGGGGTGCAGTGCTTTTGAGGGCTTTTGAAGGCCAGATATGTGAAGCAGGGGAGAGAAAGGAGACCAGTAGGAAGAAACTAGTTAAAAATACTGTCATGAGTATAAATAATTAGCATAAAAATATTGGTTCTTTTCAAGTAAACAAATTAGTATTGACACAAAATAATGGATTATTTATTGGCAGAAATGCATAAAAATGATTGTTCTCATCAAAAATACCCCTGAATGATAAGCTTATTTCCTAATTCAGAAGATGGAAGTAATTCAGGAAATCCACATAGGAGCTATATTTAAATGACAGGCATCTGATTCTAAAGCTTAAGTGCAGTTATTATGCAAAAATGACCTTTATGCTCTCAAATATGGTAATTCTATATAAATGACACTCTTATCCAGATTTAGTTATGAGTAAATATTTTCTAATGTAAATCCAAGCCCCAAATCAAACCAAGATATCCCTAATATATTATGTTTCTCTATTATTCTTTTATAAGTAATTCTGCATACTTAAAAGAAACTTGTCTTTTCCCCTTAATTTTGAGTAGAAGGAATACCTTATTAAAGACTAATTCTTAAATAAGAAGAGAACTTTTTGAGATAACTCCCTAATAGCTGCTCTATGCCTTCTGAATTTAAGTGTTTCAGTGAAGAGAGATTTAGTTTATAAATTCTGGCTAAATATGTATGTAAGATATTTTTTTGCTTCATAATTATGAAAGATATGCATGATTTTTTTGAGAAAAGAAGAGCAAAGTCAATATTTATTTAATTGCCTTTTCCCATTTTTAAAATTTAACTGATACATAAAAACATGAAATTTCACATATTAATAGAGTACCATGATATTTCATTACATGTATACATCGTGTAATGTTTAAATCAAATTATACATACTTACTCATCTCTCCAAACATCTATCATTTCTTTATGGAAAAAAAAAAAGAAACTTTCAAAACACTTTGTTCTAGCTTTTTGAAGTATACAGTACATTATTAAAATTTATAGTCAACATGCTGTGCCAGAACGTCTTTCTCCTATGTAGCTGTAGCTTAGTAATGATTAATCAATATTTTCCCATTTTTTCCTGTCCCCCCTCTTCTCCTCAGCTTCTGGTAACCCCTATAACACCCTCCACTATGAGATAAACTTTTCTTATATTCCACATGAGATCATGTGGTACTTGTTATTCTTTGTGTTATTTCACTCAACATAATGATCTCCAAATCCACCCATATTGTTGCACATGACAAGATTTCATCCATTTTTTTTATGACGGAATAGTATTCCCGTAAGTATACACACCACATTTCCTTTGTCTTTAAATCGGTTGATAGAACTTTAGGTCATTACACTCCTTGGCTATTATGAGTTGCGTTGCAATAAACATGGGAGTGCAGATCTCTCTTCAACATACAGATTTCATTCCTTTTGGATATAAAGATAGTACTGGGATTGCTGAATCATATGGGAGTTTGATTTTTATTTTTGAGGCACTTCCATATTGTTTTACATAAGGGTTGTATCCACCAGAAGTATGCAAGGGTTCCCTTTCCTCTACATCCTCACCAACATTCGCTATGTTCTGTCTTTGATAATAAGTCATTCTTTCTGGTTTGAGGTGCTATTTCCCTTTCAGTTGGTTTTGCATTTTCATGATGGTTAGTGATGTTCACTCTTTTCATGGGCCTGCCGGCCATGTGTATATCTAATTCTGAGATATGTTATTTTGGTCTATAGCCAATATTTAACTGGGTAATAGGTTTTCCATATCGTGTCTTTGGAATGCCCAATTTATTCTGGATATTAATTCCTTATCGGAAATGTAGTTTGAAAATAAATTCTTCCATTCTGTAAGTTGTCTCTTCACTCTGATCATTGTTTCCTTTGGTGTGTGGTAGATTTTTAGTTTAATGTAATTTCATTTGTCTATCTTTACTTTTGTTTTTTGTGTTTTGGTGCCTTGTCCAAAATAAAACAACATATAAATTAAAAAAAAAACCCACAGAAATACATTCTCAATATTATATCTGTAAATCACACTTGGTAATCACATAGGAGTTTGAAGATCAGTATATAAAATAGAATGTATATCCATTTCTTTTTAATTTTTTTAGTTGTAGATGTACACAATAGCTTTATTTTATTTTTATTTATTTTTATGTGGTGCTGATGATCGAACCCAGTGCCTTACACATGCCAGGCAAGTGCTCTATCACTAAGCCACAACCTCAGCCCCTGCATTTACATTTTTAAAGTCAACATTTATAATATTTTGGTAATTCTCATTTTTTCTTTTCTTTTTTAAAACTATTTGTTATGAATGTTTTGCTAATATTTTTCTACACCCTTGATATCAATCTTATTTCCAGTATCAGTAAATAAAACCCAGAGGTTTAACCTGAAATTCAAAGGGTAACAAAACATAATTTCTAAAATTAATTGACTGATTTATTTAATCTGCATTATTCTGTTTTGGAAAAATAACTTTGAATTATTTTCACTGGCAACTTGTTTTCCCCAGAAATGCAGGGATTTTATTTCATCATAAAGGGTGATGTTAATTATAGGATTCTCCCAAATCCCTTTATCAAGGAAGAGTAACTTTTTCATTCCAAGTTGCTTAGAGGTGTTATAATGAATGGATTTAAACTTTGTCCAGTGCTTTTTTTCTCTATGTATTGAGTTGATTATGTGATTTTCTCCTTTATTCTACTGATTTTGAGATTTACTTGATTTTTCTTACATTACAAGGATAAGCTCACTTTTAATATATGGCTGTATTTATTGGCTGATATTTTAATGAGGATTGTTATAACAATTTCCCTGAGGAGTATTTGTCCTTTTCTTTTTCTTATAATGTCTTCTTTTCAAATTTCAGTACTTGGGTTAGGTGATTCTTTAAAAAAGTTGGGAAGAAACTTCTTTTCCTCAAGAAAGTTCTAAAGGACAACAAGCCTGCTATTATTTCTTCCCTTACACGTATAATAAATGTCACCTATGAAGTTGTCTAGCTTTTCATTCTTTCTTCCTGAGAGTGTTTTTTGGTGCAAATACAATTTTTGATACAATATTTTGTATTTTTGCAAATACGATTTTTAATATACTTGTCAAGAGAGATAGGGAGCAGAGAGGGAAAGAGGAACATGGGAGAGAGGAGGGAAAGGAAAGAGGAAGCCCTGGGGATTGAAGTGGAACAAATTATATTCCATGCATGTATGATCACATCAAAATAAATCCCACTATTATGTGTAACGATAATGCACTAATAAAAACATTTAAAAAGAAATATATGAGAGCGGTTTTCTTCTTTGATTTTATTGATCAATTATTTTAATGTATGTTTCAGTCTACTTAAGAAAAGTCTACTTAATTATTTTTAAAGTTTTTAATTTACCTCCTCACAAGAGCATTTCCACATTTAAAGTTTTTTTCTTTAAATTAATAAATAAATCTTTTAGCTGATTATAGAAATTTTTCAGTCTACCATAATTAGATTTAAGAAGATTCTTTTGTAGATTCAAATACAAAAAAAAATTGTGCAAATTTTGTACAATTTTTTTACAGATATCCCATTTCTTCTCTTGTTAGTGTAGGTATTTTTCCTTTTAAACAATTTGGTTGGAGAAAATACAGTTTTGATATTCAATCATCTCATGCTAAACTTGTTAAATAAATATGGTTTAAAATTTCTATAAAAATAATTTTACAGGGGGAAAAAAGACTTTTTTCTCTAGAAGAATAATTTATTTTTTTCAGATGATTCCATAATAAATTTAGATCTTGCCACCACTAATTCAATTTACAATACAAAGATAATTACAGTCTTGTTTTAGTTTGACCACACATCACAGCTAGAATGGTAAGTTTTCCTCTTGGAAAATTTGTCCCATATAGACAAATATCTACCAAATTTAGAACATTCACATTTAAACCTACTTATGACAACTAAGGCAAAAAAAATCCATTCAATACATGACCAGCATTCTAAGTGAAAGAGAGGATGTTGTCCATTGTGTAGACACTCTACATTAAAGGGCAGTTAGTTGAATATTACCTATTTCTTCAGGAGAAGCAAGAAATTGGGTTATCATAAACATTTTGATACCGAATGAGGGTTGGCAATAAGCTATAATGTAGAATCCATTTGTGAGTGTCCAATTTGGGAAATGTGGATAGCACATTGAAATATACTTTTAAAAATCAAGGTAACAAAATCAGGTACAGGAGGAATGATCTAGAGTGAGGAACATTTCTGGATTCAAGTATTTGTATGATCATGACATAGAAGAAGAATCTGAAGTAATATATTTCAGTCATCAGCAAATGAGTAGAAACCTGGGAACAATGATGAATATATTTATATAGCATTATAAATGAGCTGGAGGATACAGAATATTTGATTCTCAATGTGCCATGTAGGCACTCTTATATTATTTTGTGTTTGGAAAAGTGAGACACACAAAAATATTAACACATCAACCCAGGTAACATAATTTTTGGGAAGTGGAGTTGAGATTTAAACTGTGGTCAACTGGCTAACCAAAAACTGATGTGTTTTTCCTTTGCAACTCTATTTTCAACACTGTCACATTGGTGGCCTGAAATTATCCATGAGAGAATGATTTATGCCATGAATTAACAGATGCTATATACCAGTACCTCCCTAAGTGTCAGTGGTTGATCATTTCTGGGCCTATGCTTGATTCAAAACATACGAGGTGCTCCAAAAATTGAGCTCTTAACCACTAGAATCACAGAAATCCAAAAATAAGTAAAAATTTTTACAAAAAGATTCAAATTACCCAACTAGAGGATGTCTTAGCTCCTCCTGACATTTGGGATATTCATCTAGAAAGCACATGAACACAATTTAGACATAAAGCAAAGAATATTTAAACATTGAATAGTGACTGACAGCCATCATTCTAGAACTGTCTTACTTTCTATGAACTTTAGATATTAAGAATCTACCACAAGTGACTTTGGAGAGGAAGAAAAATAGCTTTCTTAATACTCCTAGGCTAGTCACTGAGGCCCCTATAACAAAAGAAAAGCATAAAAATGTATTTCAGATAAAATTAATCCAACAAGGGAGGCTTTATAAGAAAACAAAGACACAATATGAAGAAATAGTCATAGAAAAATATTGGATTAAAAAAGTATAATCTAATAATAATAAAATGAGAAGAATTTAGCAAAATCTTTTTGTTCAGATTTACTCTGAGTCGTCAGAGGCAAGGGTATTCCTGTCCTCTGAGTAGAAAGAATAGCATCCTGAGTGAGGGTCTTAGGACCTGCTTCAGGGGATGGTCAGAAAAATATTTCCTAGGTTTTACAACCTGTTTTAGAGGAGAGGAGAGAGGAGAAGAGAGATCTCTTCCTTGATTCTGCTGTTTTCTCAAGAAAAATATGCCAACATGCTATATTTTGGGATAGCATATCCTAAGCTTTCTCAGCATAAATGATAATATTAAATAAGATTGGAATATTCTCTCTAATTTTTTTTGTTTAAAACTGAGTAAATATTAAGGTAGTTTTGTACCTCATCATTATGAATGTAGCATCTATAAAAAATATTTAGCATATACATTTTTGAGAAGTATGAAAAAACAAATCTAAAAATCTTGAAGTTTCAAGTCAGGAAGATGACTCATAAACCAAATTAAACATTCCCTCAAAGTGCCATCCAAAGTCTGGAAGGGTCATTTTATTTTCTGGCTGCATATTTCAGAGCAGCATGACATTTTCTAAGTCTTGTTTTATGTTGTAAAATATTGCACTATAATAGCAGTTAAGGTTAACAGATTTTAGAATGTATTCTATTAAGAAGAAATATATATCAATTTTGACTTTTTGAGGCAAAGTGAAAACACCAAGACTGCAGACATAATTCTATTGAACAAAGGTTAAGTTTAATTCCTCATGCGCTCACTGCCCTCACAGGAGGGGGATTGGGGTTGAGGAATATGTAACAGTAAGTTTCTCTAATTATAACATAATGAATAACTGATATTCTCTTTTGTTTTTAATTTGGCAGCAGTAGGTGAAGTACAAAATGTTCTTTGATTACTATTGTTTCATACAAGCAAGTCTCTGGTTCTGGCCAGTGGGTGTGCACAGATCACCTGCTAAGAACAGTCCCTTTTGATGGGCTCCACCCTGGTGATAAGTGCACTTCAGCTTTGCTCTTTCCTACTTGAAGTCCCTCCAGGTTAGTACTCTGCAAGTTATTTTACTGCTGACCTTGTCCATTACAATGCACAGGCCAGTGGCTGAAGTCATTAGCAGCCTCCTCACCAACCTGTCTCCTCCCTGGTTCCTGAGGATAAGTGGATGGCTATTTCTCATGTCACTTGTTATTTATTTTCTTGCACTGAGTGTAAGGTTATTTGAGAGAATGCAAGTGAACTTTACCTTCTAAAAGCTGGCTTTCAATTATCTATAAACTTTACAAAAGATTTTTTAAAATTTTTTAAATCATCAAGTATTGTGAATAGGTGATACACAAAGGTACATTGCATCTTTTTTTTTTTTTTTTGGTCTCTCTTTATGTGCGCATGAGGAAAAGTAGGAGGGACATACATAAAGCAAAGCAAAGAAAAAAAAATGAAGAAAAACAGAAGGGAGGTTGTAAAATATGAATGAGTTCTATTATATATTTGCTAAGAACTCTGATACATGATTTAGTATGTTTTCCTATGTTTTCCAACTTATAATGTTGCTAAGAAGATGAAATAGAAAAATATATTGAATTAATGAATAATTATTTTAATATATTATTACATCAATATAAGATTACTACATTAATTTTATATTATACAACTATACATCAATGAATTATATTACAATATTAATTATATAAATATATTAATGGATTATAATAATATGTAATAGAGTGTTATTAGTAATAGCAGTTATCAATAGTAGCTAATGAATAATTATTTTATTATATCAATCTGTCAATGTTACTATATTAAGTGTATATTATAAAATTATACACAAAGGAATGATATTACTATTTTAATCATATAATTACATAAATATGTTAATAAATTATAACACATAATAGAGTATTTTAATAATAAAAGTTATCAATAATAGTTATTATTGTTATATACATTTTTTGGTGTCATGAGGCTCAACAGAGCTAAAGCGACTTACGCAGTGGTATACAAACGAACTGTACAATGGGAAAGTAAATAACTGTTTAAAAACAACAAGCAATTGCACATAATGAAAGTGAAGGTTTAATTTTTACTAAGAGCCAAAATTTTAGAGAATTTTGAACATTTAGCATTGATTTGTATTTAAAAATTGAATCTGAAAGTTTAATGCAAAAGGTTGTGAACAACACTGATGCTACTCTTTCTATGACCTGTCCTAACAAAACATTCTTAAAAACTACACATTTTAGAGTAAAACCAAGTAGTGGTGCTTTCAATCTGTAGGCTTAAGCATCAGGTGGGTTACCGTTTGTATTTTCTATATACAAAGAATAGTAGAGCAGCAGTCTCTATTATTCACGCAGAGAACGCTTGGAGAAGAATGCAATTCAGTCAGGAATACAAGGGTGACCCAATAAAGTGATTACAAAATATCTTGAGGCCTTGTAATCCCCAGCACATGAGTTCAGGCTACTTTTTTCTTTATGTGAGAAATTTATGAAATATTTTTTCTTCCATTTTTATATCTGATAGTTTTATTCCCCTTTCTTTCCCCAAAATCTATGAGGAGTGGGAAACAAATTTCCTTCACTTCCCCAACACATTCTGCTGATATGATATGCTCAGAAGCAATGCAACATGTATGGGCCCTGTCCTAGATTTTAATATAATTCCCTATAGAAAAAGAGGGGACTATGAAACAAAATTTGCAGGCAATAATTTTCAGGTAAACCTTGTTTTCACTTTTTAAAAATGTGTTTTTGTATGCATCCCACATTCTAGGTATTATATTGCAACATAAAATTGTCATTTCATTGTGAAATTAATAAATAGCCTATTGCATTGTAGCTTTATTAATTAATAGTAATTGGTTTACTATTAAGCTAATTATAGTACTAATGACAAAAATGTGGTGAGTCTCAGACATCAAAGTATTCATGTAAAAGTGATAAAAACCTAAAAAAATGCCTGTGATAGTGAAACTTCAGTTTCAATCATATGTTCATTTAACTTAAATAGACAAACTAAGCATTGGAATGAAAAGACATAATTAGGATTTTTAACTCTCTAGAAAGATACGTCAGGTTTATTGCCCAACTTTTGCAATTTCAGCTTTTATGCAAATTTTTAATGACATAATTTTTAAAAACATAGTTAAAGATTTTTTAAAAACTAATTTCAACTTCTGATTAGCTCCTTATATGGCTATATGAAACCCCATTTGCTTATGTATTCAGTTCTTATTCTTAAGGATGAAATCTACTCTTTATTCCCAGGACTATTATCTACCTAACCCTTAGACTACTGCTATATGAATAATAGTACTGACAATGACAATATGACAACAATAACGATAATACTAGCAAGAAATATTCATCTGCTAAGAGATTAGACTGATTATCTAATTTTGTTCTCATCTTAATACTATTAGGTAACCTTCTTTGTCAACTTTTGTTTACTATAACCAAAAATCCGAGATAATCAGCTTACAAAGATAAAAGGTTTATTTTGGCCCACAGTTTTAGATATTTTGGTCCATGATTGATTGGTACCATTGCTATAGGCCTGTGTTGAAGCAGCATGTCATGGTAGAGCAGAATTGCTCTTTACTACAGGAATTTAAAAAAAAAAAAGTGAGGAAGAGATTAGGGTTCCACAATCTCCTTTAATGGCATCACCCCCAATGACTTAAAGAGGTCTTTCTAGACCCCATCTATTATTTTTCCACTACTTCAATAGTGCCCCCCGGGGAGACCAAGCATTTAACACATGGGTCTTTGGGAGGCATTCAAGATAGGATAGCAATAAATAATGCTCACAGCTCAGCCTAACAAATGAGAGAACAGTTGGCATTTCATAATATTTTTAGCAGCTACCATCATGTAACTGGTAAGTAGTAGAAGATTTACCTAAATCCATGTCTACCTAAAACCAGATAACATGTAGATTGCTACTTATATTCAAATTATTCACTATATCTGATATATTCTTAAAGAGCAGAGAGTTCTCACATCCATCATCACCATCACCACCATCATTTTTCACATTGTCATACTTACTTCCTAGCATCCTAGACATTCAATTTTTCCTTTTTCAGATGATTAGCTGTAAATTTCTATAGATGGAAAGATGACAGAAAGAAAGAAAGAAAAATTTTTTAAAAATGTACACGCAGCCTTGGTGAAATTCACTGAGTAGTGAAATCAGGTAATCTGCACACATATCATGAATAGAATCCAAGAAGCAACCCTCCCACCCCACCCCATCACTAGCCAATCTTCAGGAGAAATGGCCAATCTGACTTCTGTCATCATAGATTACTTTAGTCTGCTTTTGAGTTTTATATAAACGGAATTGTGTACTTTTCTTTTTCAGATCTAGTTTATTTTTCTCAATACCACGTTGAAAGTTTTAAAAGCGGTGTCCTATAGTTGTAGTTTATTCATTTAATTCATGTATAGTAGTCCCTTGTAGGAACTGACTAGTATTCTTTATTAGATTTGAATTAACATTTGAATATTTGGAGGTTTTGTCTCTTAAAAATCAGTGCTTGAAATGAAGGGAATTGTTAGATGCATTTATGAATGTTTTCAAAATGAATTCCACAATTATGTATAACAGTAATGCACTAATAAAAGTAAATTAATTTTAAAAATACCAGTGCTACAATAAGGAATTTTTGCACATACCTTTTGTTTCACACTATGGTTATGTTGGGTTTGTGCTTAGAGACAGAAATGTGGATTGTGGTAAAGCATAAATGCCTTTTCCTAGGTACTACTAAACAATTATCCAATTCACTCTCCCATCTGCACTGTATTAAAGTTCTAATTGATCCTCATCTTCACAGACTCTTAGTATTATCAGTTATTTTGATTTTAGCTTTTCGTGAATAAGCAACTTTTTCAGTTTACATTTAATTATCATTTTTTTTTAGTTTGCTAAGTATATTTTATAGAGAGAGGGTAAATTACTAGAATTGAAAAAAACTAAAGCAAATCTTTTTCAAAAGTATAAGACAGGTATGGGTAGAGGTTATAATTGTCATGTGGTGAAAACAAGCAGAGCAAATTCATTCATGCAGAATTTTGTGTGCATTTATGAGTATTGAATTGGTACAAGAAAGAAGATTTTAAGAAGCACAGAAAATTTCTAAAGAATGGGAAAGAAAGAGTGACTGGTTTGGCTGGCATAACCTAAGGGCAAACATAACTTTATAATCTCAATAAAGATATTTTTTTTTTCCCAGAGAATTCTCACACTGGTGAAAAGTAGCACAGACAATCATGGAATTATGTGATGAGCTTCTCTCTTAGCTGTCACTCCACGTGAAAGATATTAAGATCCAAGGCCACCCTTGTGTCACAAGTCCAAACTGCGGGCTCTATTCAAGTTGAATTACCTAACAGTTCAAATGATAGGTTTTTTCACTAGTCAGTCCCATTTTTATTGGCTTATCGTAATGTACTTGTATTTTGTGCTAAGAAGTCATCAGAAGACCTTCAAAAAGTCCCATTTTTCATCAAGTATTTAATGAAGGCAGGGCAATTTAGTTAAAGACATCAAATACTGAAAACTAATATGTAAATAATATCTCCATGTCCCTTTCCTGAGTACTTTAATCTGTCACGTATTTATTTTACCAGCATTCATTCATTGTGGATTCAATTATGTTTGATGATTTAGTCTATTTTACTAACTTCTAGAATTTTTATTTATCACCACCATGCACAATTCTATGTTGAGTTTCTTTCTCTATTTTTTACTTGCATCATAAAGATTTTATAGCTTTTTTTTATGATACACAGCTACTTGGCCTTTCATTTCCTATGCTGAAATCGTGCCATTTTATAGATTTCTACCTCTGGGGTGAATCTGGGATTCAGGAAGCTCTTCATCCTCTATTCATATCCCAGTGTATTGTCTAATGCTTATCCTCAAATTGGTTTTCCATGTCAGTAAACAAAACATGGAGATGACAATTTCAGGGACGGTTTAAAAAGCCAAACCACAATCCATTTTTAGTTTCTGTGGGCTATTCTGTACTGAAGTCACGGGCTTTCATTATTCAAGATGAATTAAGATTTATGAAATTGCATTCCACTTAAACGTATGGGCATGGCATTGGCAACTGCAGGTTTACGAAATAAAAGATGAAGATACATTCTCCTTTGGTTGTTAGGAAGGCTGTTCAAATGGTAATAAGCTGGAATTATCATTTAAAAAGATCTCTTATTTTCCTGTAAAATTATAGCAGCCCCTTTTAAAATAAATTTTTCTATCTCTCAGAGAAAAATGATCCATCATTATGGTTATTGAGAATTTTTTCACCTAAACTAATGAAGGTAACCCTTCTTTTATGTTGTAAAATAAAGGACTGATTTTTAAGCATCTATCCACCAGTATTTTTTTTTACATCAAGGTATATTACACGGATTCATAATTTCAAAAATTAAAAGGACGCTTTCTTTTAAAAAAACATTTAGCACAAAGAGTTTAATAGGATATCTGAAGTTTAATTTTGGCTTCAGTGGATGGTTTGGAAATTAAATCTCAACACTGAGCAACTTTTTGTTTTTAATTAGTTTCTTTGTCAGCTTGCAATTTTTACCACATGATCCAATGGTCTGGATTTATGCAAAAAAAAAAAAATATATAAAATCATGTCTACATGTAAAAGGGCAATTGCACAACATTGCCCACAGTTTCTTTTTTTTTTATGACTTCTCAACCTTTAAGCTAGTATGTGAATGAATTCATACATAATTATCCTGTTTCCTATATAAAGTATCATTACTCCCCCCCTTTTTTAGAAGCGTGGCTTTTATTAAGGGGACAACAAGACGATTGCATAGTTTCTGAAATGGAAGACCTGTGTTTCTGAGATTGAATTGTTCATGACTGAAGATCCTTCAGTCGTTGTAATCTCTTTGTATTCTTAAAGACATCCTTGGGCATTTACATTACTTGGGTTTTCATTTGGACCCTCTTGTCTATTACCATTGACATTCATTCCCTCTTGACTGCAGGTGGAAATGTATCTTCCTGCCTATCCCACCCACTGCTTTGCACCAGAGTTTTCCTTAAACATAGTATTTAGCAGCACAGTCCTTGAGCTATTCAGCCATAGGTGTGAGTCCAGCTCTGTCTCATACTAGCTGTCAGCCTAAAACATCTTATATAACCTCTCTGGTGCCTGGTTTCCAATTTGGGGAAATAAGGCTAATGATGATACATAATTCATAGGATTGAGGGGATCGGTCAAGAACAAATGAATAAATCTTATCATATATGATGCCTGGCAACTAGTATATGCTTCAACAAGGTATCATATTTAAATTTTGGATGCCTGTCTCTGCCAAGAAAACATGGGTTTCTTGAGAATGGGGAGCTGTTTCTGGTTTTGTTATTTTTTATTAGTCTTAATAAATGTGATAGAGCTGACATGGGGTAAAATCTCAATAAATGGTTTTATTGTAATTTTATCCAATTCAAAGATAAGAATAAAGTCTGCCTCTCTATTCTGTGTTTCTGTCCTTAAGCATAATGACACTGCAACTTCAGAACCTTTCTTACTGGCTCCATTCTGTGTGTCAGATGACCCAAATTCAGTGGATACCATTGTCTCTAAGGTCATATGTTATGGCCTGGATGGGAGAAACAATGATACCCTTCAGTTCCTTCAGTTTCTTCTAATATAAGATAACATATCACCCACTTTTGTGGAACTGAAACTAACACTGAAATTAGTCAAACTTCCCAGCTTCTTTTTATTCCTTGTTTTTGTTTTGTTTTACAACTCAGAGTTTATGAATATGAATCCTCCATTAATTTTGGACTTTGACACTCTTTTCGGTGTAATTTATTTTAGTCTTCTAATTCATGATCAGAATTTAAAAAAAAACATTCCTTATCCAATCTATGAATCACTTCAAAACAATGGCTGTCTTTCTTATAAATACAAGTCACTGGAAAGTCTCTACCTCCCAAACACCCTTTTTCTCATTACAAATTAGAAAGTTTTCCTTTGTTAAAATTATTTATAACTTCCAGCAACTTTCTTCTGTTGTGCTTAACCCAATTTTTTTTTTTGATCTAAGAAAAGTAAGAGTGACTCACTCCTAATATATTTTTCAACATATCTAAAGGTAGCTTTTTGCTAACTTTTTGAGTCTATACCATAGGAAAAGAATATTTATTTCAATTATATTTTATGCCTCTTAATCTTGAATTCTCTAGGTGATAATCAGAAAAAATAAGACTTCCTGTGTATTTCTCAATGACTCATACCCAGACTGACAGTATTGTGACCTGTCCAACAGGGGAAACTGTGCAGATATGTTCTGGGTACCAAAGTTCTAGATCAATTTTACCTGCTCCACTCAGTACTTATTTTTGCTGAAACAACTGTCAACTGGAATCTTACTTTTTATTATTTTCTTTGGTTACTCATGTATCCCTCTCCCACCTTGAAACTTACCAGATTGTTTTAGCAGACATGTTTTGCCCAATTAAATTTTATTGCTAATTTTTTACTTTTTCCTTTAGCATGCTGCCAAAACATATTTGGATCCTGATTATATCAGTAGCTGAACTATAATTATATTTTTCTTCCCAGTCTCCCAACCACATGCCATCCACCTCTGGAATTACATTTTCTTCCAACTATCTAGAAGCCAAGCTCATTAACATTTATGGAATTTCTAATACCACAAGTTTTCCTGAAGTATCTCTTACTTTTAAACTAAAAATATATTCTATGACTTTCAAATCTTGAGATAATAAGGTAAAAGTTTGATTTGAAATAAACATGTATATAATCTGAATTTTTTTGTTTTCTTCTCTATCATGTTTACAGGATAACCCCTTTAATTTACATTAGGAATACTTAAATTATCAGGTGAGGATTTTTTTTTAATAATCATAATATGTCCAAAAGAAGATGTGTATTTTACAGAAAGTAGAGTTGTTTTTCTTTCAAATATTGTTTTAATCAAATGAAAAGTTTCAATAGTTTAAATTATTTACAAATTGTATTTTGTATAATTATGATAATCTCCATAATTTGTAAGAATTTAATTTTCAATTAATAGCAAATGCCTGAGATGATGCATCAGAAACATACATAGAAACCCAGGAGATCCTGGTGTTGAGGTTTAAATGCAAACAGTAGGGAGAAAAGGCATACGTAAAAATTCTCTGTTGGCTTTGTATTTGCATTTGCTTGTTTCAGAATCAATTTATTTTTAGATTCTGCCTCTGTGGTCCACTTTCTCTGTAATTTGCAGTATCTTATCTCTACAACATAACTTTTGCTAAAGCCCTACCTCCTATCTCCTGCACAGAGGCAATAGTTCCAGTCTTTTGAGACTCTGCTACCTCAACATGAGAAATTGGAAGAAAATTTATCAACTAAAATCTTATTTTCATGCTTCTGTTGCTAATAATAACCAAGATCTAATAGCTTAGCTCTTAAGGTCAAGTCTCTAGATTTTGACATTCTCCAACCCTCAGGTCTTCCCTCATGTGTCCAGCACTACTTATAGTCAAAAACCTTGACAGACTTTTTTATATCCAACAATTTGTTGCACCCAATTTGGTGAAAAATGTTGTCATTTTTTCCCTATCCATGTTCTCTTCCTTATTTTCCCAGTGGACGCAATCATCATTTTTAAAAGATTAGCGGACTCTATATTTTAGAACACTTTTATTTTTATGAAAAAGTTGAGCAGAAAGTGAACAGAATTCCTATACACAGATACTCTTCCCTAACCTCTGCACACAATCTCCCTTATTATTAATATCTTGCACTAGTGTAATACGTTATTATGATTGTTGAAATAATAATAATTATTTCTATTTTTTTATTTTTAAATTTTGTTTTTATTAACACATATTAATTGTATGTATCAATGGGGTACAATATCATGTTTCAACACATCATTGTATAATAATCAAATCAGGGTCGCTAGAGTAACTATTGTTTTAATGCATTATTAGTAACTAAAGCTTATGGTTTATATTAGTTTTCACTCTTTGCATTCTACAATTCTCTGGGTTTTGATAAATGTCTACTATCATGTGTTGACCATTACAGTACTTACAGAAGTTTCAGTTCCCTAAATAGCCCATGTTCTTAACCTATTCATCAAAAACCTGCTTACTACAGTTTGCAATTTTGTAGTTGGAATTTTGAAGTATACAGGCTTTTTGATTGACTTCTTTCTCTTACCAATACATATGTAAATTTCCTCCATGTCTTTCATTGATAGCTCATTTCTGGTTAGTCCTGAATATTATTCTTTTGTATGAAAATACCAGTCTATTTAGCCATTCACCTTGTTAAGGATGTCTTGGTTGCTTCCGGGTTTTGGTGATTATGAATAAGGCTGTTGTGAATATCCATGTGAATATTTTTTTTTTGCCATAAATTTCCTTTGGGTAAATATCTGGAAATGCATTTGCTAATTCATTGGAAAGACTATTTAGCTTTGTAAGAATCTGACAATTCATCTTCCAAAGTGAATTTCTATGTTTCATTCCCACCAGCCAAGAAGGAAACTCCCTGTTTACCTGTAACCTCACTACCACTTGCTATTCTAATGCTTTGCATTTGAGCCATTATTACAAGTGTGCAGTGGTCACTAGTTGTTTTAGCTTACAATTCCCTGATGACACATGATGTTATATATATATATATATATAAAAGCACAATACCTTTCCTTAAATTTATTCATTTATTTTTTTGTGTGGTGCTGAGGATCGAACCCAGTGCCTCACATATACTAGGCAAGTGCTCTACCACTCAGCTACAACCCCAGCCCCAGCTTGTACCTTTTAATTTTTTTCTCTCTTTCATATTTTTTTCCTTTTAAAAAAATTTAATTGTACAAACTAATTATCATAATGTCCAACAATCCTACTTCTGGATATATATCCAAAGAAAATGATATCTGCATATCTAAGAGACACCTGCATACCCACATTTATTGCTGTACTATTCACATAGATGAAATATGAAATCAATGTAGATACCCATCAATGCATGAATAGATTAAAAAATGCTTCATGTATACACAGTGAATTATTATTTAGCTATAAAATAGACTGACAGCCTCTCATTTGCAACAAAATTGATGAAAGTAGAGGTCATTCAATTATGCGAAATCAGACATAGAAGGAAAGATACTATACAGTCTCTCTCATGTGTGGATTTCTTATTGAGTTATAAATATCATTTTTAGGAACAAACTAGGATCCTTTTATATTACAATCAAATATTCCCTCTCTCCTATCACTCTGTTCTTTGAACTACTTTTTCAATTCTATACATAATTGTATGAAAACACTTGTATTAATAGATTAAAATTAATCATTTACACATTCCCTTCCCGTGCTACTTAGCTATCCATTGTTGTAACAAAATACCTGACATAAACATCTTAAGGGAAGACACATTTATTCGAACTCATGGTTTCAGAGGTTTCAGTCCATAATTACTTGGACCCATTACTTTGGAAGTACATAATTGTGAAATTCTGAGTCAGAGAAGGAAGCTAACCTCATCATGGCCAGAAAGTGAAGAGAAAAAGAAAAAATAAAATAGAAGGGCCCAAGGTCCCAATATTCTCTTTAAGAGCTTGCCACCAATGGTCTAACTTTCTTCCACTCAACTCCACCCACCTGCTGAATGATCTACCACCTCCCAAAGCACCTGGTGATCAGACTGGTAATCAAGCCCCCAACATATGGCTTCTGGATACATTTACTATCCAAATCACAGCACTCCTCTTACAGAAAATTGTAAAGTCTCTCAAAGCTGAATGATATTTGAATCCTCATATATGTACATCTTCAAGAATAGAAGAAACAATAGTACGTGATTTTGAATGAATATTATTACTAAATTCAGCTAATGCAGTCTTTACAGCTAGACATCAATTCACTGTCTCAAATGTATGATAAAATTTCCTATTTCTAATAAAGAATTATAACACTTAAAGGTTTTTCAGAAAGAACAAAGCATTTGATGGGTGTGACCCAGCTCTGAGACATTTCTAAAAATATTGATTCTGTTGCTACTTTATCCTTTAGTTTCTCAAAAGTTGGGTTAGCTGGATGGAAGTTAGTCATATCATTCTGTCTCTCTCTCTCTCTCTCTCTCTCTCTCTCTCTCTCTCTCTCTCTCTCACACACACACACACACACATACACACACACACACACACACACACACATGCTTCATTCTCTTTAACCTGAATTTTACCAAGGATAAAAATACAGGAAGATTTAAGCTTTCAGTTTTTAAATTTTTAAAAATATTTTTTAGTTATCGATGGACACAATATCCTTAATTTATTTATTCACTTTTATATTGTGCTGAGGATCAAACCCAGTGCCTCGCATGTGCAAGGAAAGCTTTCTACCACTGAGCCAAGATTTAAGCACTTATTGATCAGTTCTACCTAGTCATCATTTGTTCTGCTTGTGGGATAGGGGGACAAGAAGACAGTGGTGGAAATCATTGTGATTTCCTCAGTGGACTCTTGAATAGTCATTGAGCAGCTTAAAGAATGAATAATCACACATACATACACACATACATACACAAACACACACATAAAGTTTGGGAGGATAGAAAGATAAAAATTTTGTATATGCCTGGCTCAGAAAGAAATCACCTTTGATCATTCACTCTTTGAAAACTCTCACACGTGCCCATAAGCAATCATATGAAAGATCAAGTTTTAATTGTAATAAAAAAAAAACCTAAATGATCATGGCTATAGTCACATAGTGCAGTGCCATACAGCAAGTGAAATAAGTAAATAGTGGATCCATGAATCAACACGAGTAGATCTTAAAAAAATTAAGACAAAATTCAAATTGCAGAATAATGCAAAAAGGTAGAATTTATACAAATAGAAGATAAATGTATTTTTAATGTATCAATGTAAGTGGTAAAATATGTATTTTAAAAGGGCTGGCAGTAGAAGACCCTGGGAAGTTGGGTCAAAGGGAAGCCCCAGAAAGATGTCATTCAAAATACACCAATTGCACAGACAGAACTGTCTAATATGACATTTTAGAACTCTTGAGTATATTGAAAGTTTGCAATGTTCACAAGAAGGTTTTGGGTGGTAAATTAGGAAATTCTGTTCATTCTCGGGTTTTGGTAGAGGATAGATTTCCTCAAAGGAAAATCAGGATATATTTTGTGGGAAAGCCCTATGAAAAGCAACGTGTAGAAATCATTATATCAGAGAAGCAATGATGGTACCATTCGAGATCAAATCTCATCTGCTATAAAAATAGCTTATGCTGTCATGCCACTCCAGGCCTTACTATAGAGGGGAAAGGTCATTTCCCTCTTAGCTAACTACACCACTGTGTGGGAGTTTTCACAGCTTTTAGTGCTGCATATATGTACAAGTTCTAGTTCCAAATTTCTCTCTTCTTCCAAATCCCTGTCCTTTCTCCCTAGGGCATATTGCCTGTTCTTTTCAGCCAAGGCATCCTTCAGCATTCTGGGCCGCATGAGTGCAGCTCAAATGTAATGCCAAACAAATCAACAGAATAGCTGTCAGGCCTTCACTGGAAACAATATTAGCCTTGTCTGTTCATACTGAGAGCAGAATGAAAGTGACACAAATAAAATGTAATGGGATAAAATATATTGCTCAATGTACAGTAACAAGGAACTACTGGTTGACAATGTTTTTCCTTCTCCTTGCTACATTTCACTATCATCTCTCTATGACTGCTTCATAGTATACTCTAATTAAGTGCATATATCAGCCTCAAAACATAGTAAGGGGGTGCAGTTAATGTATTTTAATAAATGAACAAATAAATAATGAATTAAGTCTCATTCAATGAATCAGTTACGGAGTTTGTATACAGAATTTTAAAGTTGGAAGGAAATTTGGCTTAAAAGCTATCTGATATACCTATTTTCCCTGAAAATACATATTTCACCCTAGGTTTCTCATATGTAGTTATTTTGATGCCAGTTGAAAAGAAAATTCATTATCACGTGGACAACTTAATTCCAATGATCTATAGCTTCAAACATCTGAGAGTTTCTTATATTAAAAATAGCAATGGTTGTTCTGATATCCATCCACTGAACCCACCCAGGGTAGACTGTAGGTATTAGGGAAGTATTAAGGAGATTATATAAGCCACTAGTGTTCTCTTTGGATTCATGGAATGCCTATATGCTTAGAGAATTAATATCATACAATACAATTTTAAATAAAAGAATATGACGCCTTAAATTCTAGTTTCTTCTGTCTCAACAAACTGCATTTTCAAAAAAATTAAAAAGGTAAAAGTATAGAGAATTGATAAGAATTTGTTGATGTCTATTATGTCCATGCTACTGTTTTTCCCTTCATGTACAAAATCTCTTTTCATCTTTGCAGTAAAGAAGATATTGCTATTAATTCTCCTCTCAGATGAAACAGGTATAGGAGATGCAAGTAACATGCCCAAGGTCACACAGCAGGTAGGTAGGTAGAAGAGCTGGCCCTTGAACTTGTGTCTTTATGATGAGATAGTCCATGCTTTAGCCTACATGCACTGCCTCCCAGCTATGTTTATCATTTCTTTCCTAAATTGCATCAAAAAATTCAGAGATATTCTTGGCAAAGGATTCACTTGAAAAACACACATGCTATTGGTTCTTCTGTAACATTTAACATTTGTGCTACTGTTTGCTGAACGAGGAGAAATGCTAAGACTCGAGACCAAATGTTTACTGAGCAGATTATTCTTGATGGCCTTCTGCTTAAAAGTTTAAAATTAAAAATAGAACACGATTCTCTACTTATCCCCTGCCAAACTGTGTAGGAGCAGCCACACTCTGCAGGGCTAGCCTTCTGAAGCTCTGAGCTCGACAATACATCTTGCTTTGCCCCCAGTGTTAATATCCTCTCCACTTCTCTTTCAGAACAGAAAATAGTAACTAATAGCTTTAATAGCTGCCACTTTCATCACTTTAACTGCAAATAAACTCAGTTTTTCTTTCACCCTTCAGAATCTACAGACCACGGATGGCCACCTATGGCTTTATGGAGTCCCCGAACTGTTGCTTTGAGGGAATTACTACCATGATTCCTCAAATGTGTCTCACCACAAAAATGATAAATGGTGCTCAAGGAGCCAGGATAGGATCTTAGGAGACTGTAAATATGTCCCTCAGTTCTCTGGATGTACTTTAGGTTTCTCACCTTGAGGGAATATGGTTGCAGTCATATTATGTGGTAGGAGTAAATGAGAGTGCTCTTTTCAGACAGAATTTGTACAGCAGGGTGATTTTACCTGGGGAGGAGATAGAATGAAACAAAATATTTCCTTTGCTTTTGATCTAATTAGTCAAGGAGAAATGTTGGTATTGGTGGAAAGCATCAGGGCTGATTCATGGCCAGGCACTGCTTGGCTATTTCTGGAGAAGTCTTCAACAGTAGTTCAGAACCAAATATGTTGGTGTGCTCCAAAGGAACGAAGGTATATGAGAGCAAGTGCTGTCATTGTGGGAAGACAGGATAGGGTTTAATTTCCACTCTGGCACTTTCTAGTTGAGTAATCTAAGATATATAAGGTAAGTTCTCTGAATCTTAGTTTTCCCAGTTGTACCTTGGTGATGAGTTAGACTATCTTTCAGAGTTTCCATGAGAATGGTGTTGCCAGATTTAGCCAAAAGCAAAAAACAAACAAACAAACAAAAAAAAAAAACCCAAAAGTTAAATTTGTGAAGTAGTTAAATTTGGATGTCAGATGAAGAATAGTAAAATTTTTAGTGTAAGTGTGTCCTCAATAGTTCCTGGGCTATACTTACTCTATAAAGCTATTTTTTTGTTTGCAATTCAGGTTGAACATGATTTGTATTTTATATGGCAACCTAAGAGAAGGAAATTAAAGCTCCTGCTGGCACAATGATTGACACTGATTCACTGGATATTGAATTGGGGATAATTCTTTGAATTCTATCAAAAGTTTATTTTTCTATATTTAACTTGCAAGAGTGAAAAGAGGAGGAAAAATAATTTAAAAAGTGGAAATATTTGGAAACCTTAAAAAGAAAAGACAATTAAACTGAAAGTGGTGTTATAATGTAGAAGTTAAACATATTTGTCACAATTAAGCCTATTTTCCATCATTCCAATATTAAAATGAAGAGCAAGTGAGCTATGCTTACACAGCATTTAAATTAGATTAATGTGCACCAAGGTTGGTAGTATGAAACATAACTCTCATTTTCATTTTACAGTTGGATTAAGTCCAGCCCTCTATCAATGTGCTATTAAATTCAATTTCAAAATATTCACTCTGTTGCTAAAAATACCCAGTTTTAAAAAATATAATTATTAGAAAAGAATATATTTATTTTTAATACTTATTGAATGTAGTAAACTCTACAATATCTATGTATCTATCAACTTACTCATAGGCAATATTAAATCCCAGTTTTTAATGGCCTGATGCTTTGGAAAAGAATATCTAAAATTCTGAGTGATCCTTTTGTGCTTTGTGTTCCCTATGGAGCTAGATACATGCACAAGTTTGCAATTCATGTCATTTCATTTTTCCATGTATGAAATAAAGACCACCTTATTCTAGCAGGAACTATATTTGTAATGTGCTAAAAATAAATAAATATGTAAATAAATGAGATGAACCATGTGGAAAAAAAATATAACCTTAAAACCAACTGAGAATTAGTGTCTACTTATAACAAAAGAATATATTCCAAACATATCAAAATATTTGGAGACAATTTATTTTATGTCATAATTGGCACCTTTAAATGAGATATTGAATATCTGATGTGCTCCTGCGCCAGTATCTGCAATTCAGCCTCCTAGTATTTGTGAAATATTTCTTAAATGGAATAGTCTATGGTATTCTATTAATGACAAAGAATTATTTAGACAATTACTCTTTTTTTTTTCTCTAAGTGTTTCACCTTTTTGTTTTTCTAAAGGTGGTGTGAGGTCCACAGGAAGAAGTCTATAGCTTTCATCTTGATTTATAGAGATGATGATAAAAGTTTAGTCTCACAGCTTGTTGCCCACTCCTCTGGTTGAAGGCAGCCTATAGCATATGTTCCAAGACAGGTTATCCATAGCTGAATGTAGCGTGGGTTTAGTAAACACAGACTAAATATATTGAATTTTGGTTCAATTGCATGGGAAGGATAAGTCAGACTGTCAGACTATACCACTATGTGATACGTTTTCCAATGAATTTTGTGCCCAAGATTTTTGTTGTTGTTGTTTTTTCCTGTCAATCCTTAGGAAATAAAATTCACAGTACACAAGGATCAATATAAAAAATAAACATAGTGATAGAATATTTAGCTCAGATGTAAATGTTATGATGTTAATTCATTCAGAAAATAAGTTTCTTGAAGCCTCCGAATACTATAGGTATTACTGTTGGAATGAGGTCTATACCGTCTCAACCATTATCAGGTTTATAATCTAGTAGAAAATAGTTGACTAAGTGTGCAAATCACAAATGTTGAAGCATGTTACTATGGAAAGTGAAAGATGCTAAGAAACAACATCATGGAACATTTGGGAATATTTTTCTAAGGAAGTGATTTTTATGATGAAACCCTAAAGAGTGAGGAGTCAGACAAACAGAAACCAGAAGGAAGGATTCTCCTCTCCACAAACTCTGAAAACTTGAAGGTACTTGGCAAAAAGTTGCGGTTCTTATCAGAGATGAAGCCAGATTTGGCTAATCTTGGGAAAGTGCATAGCAAGGAAATGACAAACGGATTTACATGTTCCTTTCTTCTGATGTCAATAGAGAATACACTAAATTTGGTAGTGAAGGAAATGGTAGAACTAACATAAAGCTTATTGGAACTTAATGGTGGCAATCGAGGTAGAGAGACATGGATTGCTTGGGACACATATGTGCTCATTATTTGGAATATCTAAGTTGAAAAAAAAATACAAGTACATTTGTATGCAAAATTAGCTGGAAGACATATTGCATATTGGAATGTCTCTACTCTCATAAATGTCTTTCAAGAAGTCTCAGAAAAGTCTATGAGACACACTGACAAGCAAGCCACTGAAGAAAACTTCTGAAATGAATGATAATAAATAAAAGATATAACTGTGATATCCTCTGCAAAGATATTACCTTGCATAGGTGGAGGGAGTTCTTTTTTCTCCTTTGTTCAAAGATCTGTCTACCACTTTAATCCAGTAGAGGAAAAAATGTGCTTTCCTGTTTGATATTTTTACAGGGTCCTTTATTCATGCCTCTGCCCCTCCTACCTTGTGACTCAGCTCCTTTATATAGTGTGTTTCACATGTATTTGAATTGGCAAAACAGATAAATATTGCCTATATTAAATAATGGGAATGGATATGATGTAACAGTTGCTACCAAAGGATTCCACTAAGCTATAAGAGACAGGAATTCATTCACCTCTTCAATCATCCTAAATTAGGATACATTATTTCCACAAAAGGATCCCAGTACTGCTACAAACATACATACTCAAGGTGACCACATGGGAATGTGACAGAAGATGACTATTAAGGTGTTGGCAATGCTCAAAAATGGAGCAACCTTGCTAAAAATATCAGCAAAGCACTTGTTTATAATATTAAGAGTAAAATAAATGAGTTGATGGAAAAGTTCCACAGTCAAATTTAGTGATCTGTAAAAATAAAATATTTTATTTCTTTTTCATTGGTAGAATGTACTTTGCCTTTGTTTGGAGTGATGTCCATTGGGGTGGCTATCAACTCCCTTAAAGTATGAAAATGATTGAGGCTCAGACAATATTCAAGATACAAAGAGATCCTGGTAGTTAACTTCAGATGAGCGTTTGTTACCACAACTTAATTCTATTAAAGTCCATGCAAAAAAAAAAAAAATCTATACTAGATCCATGGTAAAAATGATATGTTTCAACAGAAATTCCAGAGAGGCAAAATACGGTTTTAAGTATCCTAATCACACCTTACATTAGGTTTCATTTCTAAAAATGTGACCTGAAACATATAATACTTGCTATTTTAAATTGTGTTTATTTAATATTTTAATCAGAAATGATCACTCTTTAACATATAAAATAGTTTTCTAAATATTTTATAATTTCAGCCCAGAAAATCCCCACAGATAGTTATATAATTTCACAAGCACTTCTTTTCAACAAAAATGGAAGCATCAATGAATTTTAGCTGAATCAGCTGATACAAAAATATCCATAGTTCCCTGAGGAAGAATTGTTTATCTGTGCCCATGGAAAAGAGTGTGTAGTTTGGAATGAACAATTCACTCGGATTTTGAAAATATTTTAACTTTGCAGGGGTTTAGCACAACTGATGGAACCATCCCTTTGTTCTCTGTTTGAGCCACCAAGTGTCATTTCTTGAAAGCAGTATTGATTGTACAATTAAACCTGCTGGTTTTACAAATGGCAGGTGTAGTGCATTATCTCTGGGAAATTAAGTGATTTTACCTGTGAACACAGATAAACCAAAGTTTAAAACACATACACTCGGTGTGTGTGTGTGTGTGTGTGTGTGTGTGTGTGTGTACAAATTCCCTTTGCAGAATGCCATGAAGTAGATATCTCTACACTTAGAAATAGAGAAATGGAGTAGACAGGCAAGATCTGTTGAAAGTCAACATTTCAAAAAAAAAAATCAGATAAATTTTATATTATCCTAAGAACACTGTCCTAAGAACTGAAGATGCATAAGAAATATAAAAGCCATAGGAAAAAGTGTAGCAATAAAATTCACATCAGAGCATTAATGTGGGCCGGGATAGAAGGAGTCAAAACGAGAGACCTGGAAGCTATTTATGAATGTCATGCTCACCAACAGAATGTTTCATTCAGGTATGCACTGACCATCAAAAGAAGCCAGGTTGTGCTTATTCAATACTATCCTCCATATCTAACCAATAGTCGGCACAACTACTATCTGATGTTCTCTTCAGCCACCAAGCCAAATCCTGAAATAAGTAATTGAATTTTCTCTCCTTCCTGATCTCTTAATTTCCAAAGAAGAATGTTTTAGATGTGTATGATAAGCATTGAGGAAACCTATTTCTCTACTTAAGATAACACAGCTGAAGGGAAACTCTGCCTTTGCCCAAACACACTTTCCCCAAAGCCGTCTTAGAATAAGATTAGAGCTATTTTATGTAATCCCTAATTGCTTGTGGAAATTCATCAGAACAAGGCTAACTGTTCAGTCCTATTTCTACCATCTCCTTTATTGAAAGTCCTATCTATCAATAGGAGCACAGCCATTAAAAAAAAATGGAAATGAAAACATATGATGAAACCTCTTTCTATTCTAGGAGCTGAGGCAGGAAAGAAAGAAATTCAAATGTGGCTCCTCCTCCAAGGGCCTTTATGATCCCAGTCCTTCCTTCGTAATTGAAGAAAGATGGTTTCTTTACATTGATTCCCACCATCTATTTCCTATTTGTGTTGTAACCGTTCTTTCTTGATTTTCCCCTCTTTCTTAACAAAATTATCATCCTTAGGCTTTTTCTCTGGCCCCTAGATCAACATTGCTGATATAAACTGGGATCCATTCTCAAAAGAAAATGCCAATATCAGGTGGTCAACAAACACAGCCAGGTGGAAACTTGTTTAGAATCAATGGTATGTATCAGGCCACCCAAGCAGGTATTCAAAAGTGAGCCTTCTGTGGAGAGGGAATATAAAAAGAAATAAAAAGTGTGAAGGATCTGTTGAAACACAGTTGTAAGCAACATGCAGTAACTGTGAATGGCTGAGAAATCACAGTAGTTTAATAGACCTGCTGGGCATATCTAAGGAGAGAAGCAATTTTTTTTCTTTGAACAAAGTAGCTGCCTATGTGTGTCAGCACGGTGGGGTTTGGGGGCTAGCACTGAAGATCAAAATAACCATTCCAAGTCTGCTCAGAATAGAAAAACAAAGCTATCTTTTAGTGTTATTTTCAGGCACAGTAATCACAGTAATGTCAACAGTAAGCAGGCAAATAATTGCCATTACACATCATATTAGGCACTGTTAAAATGCATTTGTCTATGTATTCTTTACATATTAGTATTAAAGAAAACACATGTAGTTAAAAGGGACAGAATTCACAGTGGCTTCTACTAAAGGGAGAACGTGTTGACTTGTGTAATTGAAAGACTTCATTCAGGTATGACTGATTCCAGGCACTAAGCCAATATCAGCAGAACTGAGACTCCACTGTTGCTTTTCTCTCTTCCCTGGGGGCTCCGTCCACTGACATGCTTTCCCTTCACAGGGAAAAGCAGCTCCAAATATCAAACCTGTCTGTGTAGTGAGCCCCAAAGAGAACATCTTTCCCCAATTCTTTTAATCAAAAGAGCAACTGGGCCTCAATTGCTCTGATCCTCATTCCCGCGGTCACCTGCCCATCTGTCACTAAACCCAGTGGAATGCGGAAGGCCAGGTCCAGTGCCATCACATTTGTCCTTTTGCTGAATGAGGAGGAAGGGGGTTCAAGATGGCAAGTGGGAAGCTGCTCTGAGAGTTGAGTGAATGATTGCTAGGAGACAAAGATTCTCTTATACTTTTTATTGAAAATAAATAGAATAAGAGGCATTTGAGGCTTAGTATGGAAGGATGCTAAATCCAGACCAGGAGTTGAGGTTTGTGTGACACCTACATGTAAAATAAATAAATAAATAGATAGATAACTACAGAGTTAAAACAAGAGACAAGAGGGCTTATGCTATTAAATAAAACTCTTACCGCATGGTATTCTATAAATATATAGAACTTTTATGTTATCAGTTAAAAATAAGTTCAAATTTGACCAAAAAAAAAGAAAGAAAGAAAGAAAGAAAGAAAGAACAAGGGTGGAAAGATGTTAAGCCACAGCATGATGGAAATATTTTAGGAAAAACATAAAATAAAAGGAAATTTTGAAAATTTTTGCAAGATTCTGTCAGTTTTCATGGGGTTATCAACAACTATGTTACACCTCTGTATAAACCACCATACTGGGAAGGGAAAGGTGGGCAGAAAGGAAACCAAGAGTGGTTGCACCTTTCACTCTTTGAACAAACTTGCCAGAAGGATCTTATTATTATCATAATAGAGGCAACAAAATCGAAGATCAGAGAAGCAATGTATGGTCCCCCAAATCACCCAGCTAGTAAGAACAGAATTAGAATTTTAACTGAAATTTGGTTGATTCTAAAGTAATTAAAAAAAAAAAAAACTGCTGACATCCTTTTTTCTGCTCCACTAAGTAAAAAAATAAACAACAACAAAAAAATAACAATGTGGACCTAAGGTAAGGAGGTTGTATTAAAGCAGTTTTATGCATATTTTTTTATTTTTTTTTACAAGTGTCAGGTGAACCAGTATAGAAAGCAAAACATTTTGGTAAATTCATACAGCTTATGCAGACATTGATAGTTAAGGCTGAAAAGTTAAGAATCTATATTCTAAGGAGAAGAAAAGATTGCTAGTTGGCAGTTAAGGATATGTTTATATTAATACAAATCAACATACTGGTTTCAAGATGTAGGAAAAAAATAAGTTTTCTTAAAACAGACTTCTTATTTCAGAGGAATAGATTCACATGTTACCTCAAAATGCCATCAGTTGGGTGGCTAGATTCAAATGTTGAATGTGAGAACTCGTTGGGAAATGCCAGTAATGTAATTATTTAGAATGTGATGGTTGCTGCCTTGTAGTGTACAGTGTTCAATCTCTTTTCCTCCCCCATTCTTCTTTGTGGCTAATAAAAGGGAATATTTGAAAAGTGACAAATAACCTCTTTTTTCCCCTATCCCTGATGGTGTTACCATATGGCTTTAGCATTTGGTCCCATCCTTTTCACCCTCCTACTATTTATTTATTTTAATCACTACTTGTGATTAGTATAAAGAAGGGCTCTGAAGAGTCTATTCCTGGCTGTCTCCTCACTCACAGTTTGGACCCAGATCATTCAATTTCCCCCTAGCTGCAGAGTCTGCCATCTTTAAATGAGCATAATGTTACTTACCCTTTGAATGAAATTCTTAAAAATGATGGTTCCTTATGTTTTAAGAGAGTTTCTATTATCAGTGGGTTTTTTTTCTCCCTAAGTTCCAGAACCATCTGTGCCTTCTCATTTATGGCCAAGACTCTTTTGAGTTTCAAATTTGCTTAGAGCTGACAAAACACAACATCTGGATTTCAATTCAATGAGGAAGGCTCATTTGAAAGCTTTTTAATGCCCCTGGACCACAATGAGATCAAATTGAAGAACATTTTTTTATGAGTTGAGTGCAAATGAATTAGAAACATGTGGATTAAATTTCTCTTAAACCTCAAAGGGAATTTAAATATTAAGGAAAAGTGCTTTTGCAAACGGCTTCTTGGCTTCTGCCAAAGTCAGAATACTTGAAAAAAAAAAAAAGAGTTGGTGGTATCTATTGAATCCTAAATGTACCCAGCATTTTCTTCTCCAGAGTGAAAAGGACATTTTGATCTTTGAATAAAAAAGAATAGAACTAAAGTTTGGCACGTCTCGTATCTAATAATACTTAGACTTCAGTCTAAAATAAGCACACATCTAGATTTCACAGACTTTCCTATATCCCTTTTGGTTGCTGTCCATTTTCAGAATAATGCAAATATGAGAGAATGATAATAGAAGTTTTTCCCTTTTAAGGATATTGCAAAATAGGAGTGAATGATAATATAATTTTGTGACATGGAATTTCTCAGTCATGCCATGTGCTTTCCTTCACAGGTAGGAAACACTGATTAATAATATTTGTTTCACATATATGGCATATAACAATTTTCATTTCAGGTGAACTCAGATTTTTTTTGGTGGGGTGGTTAAAAAGCTCTTCTGATTAATCAAGAATAACTCACCCTCTCCTTGGCATACACTCATCAAACCCTGGCTCTGTAGCCAATGTTGTCAAACCAATATGCATGCTTTTGGCTCTGTAGCACAAGTATATAAAAACAGAATGTGACACTTATGCTTCAGCTCCATACCCCTGACCTCAAGGCCCCCATATACACTGATGAAGTAATTCTTCAATTATCTGCAGGGGAAGCTTTGCCATGACCGTGGACCTCAGGACAGTCCCTGCAAACAACAGCACTGAAGAGGGCAAGCTAAAGGTAACAATCATTGAGGTAGGGAGCTGCGATTTTCCCAATTTCCTAAGTTGGAAGCAGCTTAAAATGATCCCTTGCTGGTAGCCACAAAGTCTGGCAGTGACAGGGAGTAATTCTCCCCCTCTGCCCTTTCCTCTCAGAACCTTGATCTACTCTTATCCCGAGGGTAACCAATGTCATGACATGTCTGCAGCCTTCCTTATCACCGCTGCTAATAACAGATTCTCGCCTGGAGACAGCACCACGAGTACAATTTTAAATAGTCTCTTCTGGCTCAAAATGATTTTGTAAAGCAGACTCTGCAATCGAGGCAAATACTCACAAATGTGCCAGAATCACTCCAGAAGTCACTTGACGACATTAAGATAAAACCTTAAAACTGACAACTTCCTCTCCTATTTTTTTTTTCCTCCTCTACATCCTGCATTTAAATATGAGACCTTCAGAGATATCCTTGTGCTTACCACACTCTAGCTTGGGAATAATGCTGTGAATCCAGGGAAAGGATATCTCACCTACAAGACTCTGAGAGGATGAGATCTAGACAGTGAGGTCTAGAAAGGGATGAGGCAAGATGATCTCAAATTAGGGAAAAATAAAAATAAGATAGCCTCAGAAATTGAGCTATGTTTGGTACATAATAAAGTTGATATTGAGAGGAAGGCTTGTGACTCAGTAATACAGCACTTATCTACCATATGTGAGGCTCCTGGATTCTATCCCCAGCACTGAAAAAAAAGTTATTTAAAAAGTTAATATTGTATTTGCGGCATTAAAAGTTACAAATAGGTTTGTCCACACCTTGCCGCACCTGAAGGAAAATTTTAAAAAGGATGAAATCTTCAGGTTCAGAGCTTCCATTTTATCCATGGTAGTGCAGAAAGCAAATGCTTCAGAGAACAGCCCCATCCAAGCAGTAAACCTAGCAAAGAGACTCCCTCTGCTTCAGTAAGGGGATCAGAAATCAAAAAGGAGCAAAAGACCAGGTGATTTAGAAAATAACACCCCCTATAGAGAGCAGAAAAGTGCATATATGCCGCTCAGATATTAGTCAAACTCATCATTATCTCAAATTTACTAGAAATATGTGTTGGGTTTTAACAAAAGAACAACTCAAGGGCTGTGAAAGATTCCCGATCAATTACAATTCAGTGATAGATTCAGTACTGTTCTTAAGACATCCAAAAGGACATAGTCACTCTCTTGTGCTGGCCAACTGTATTCATTAAAGGAGATACTATATGTCTTTTTATTCACATTTTTGGAAACTTCTCTAGAGTGCCAATCATCATAGAATGCACTTAGTTAATTGTACCCCATCTGAGTGGCAGATTCTAGTGGTTTCTGATTTTTATCTCCACCCTGAAAAAGTGCAGGAGAAAAAGTCATTGTCCAGGCAGTCAGGACAATGGTAAGTGGTTTTCAAGAAATGTTCTGGGGCAAGAGTGAATTTTCATGATTTATCCTCTTTCATTGTTTAATGATAATATATAAAATTTTCACATATATATAAGTTTTTATCTGCAAATGAGTAATAGCCAGTGGGGGGAAATGAATAAACATGCAAATAATTATTGAAAAATATTCTAAAAATATTCCACATACCATCTTTTGTCCCTAATATGTAGCATTACAGATTTTTTAAACCTTATTTTATTTATTTATTTTTATGTGGTTCTGGGACTCAAACCGGTGCCTTGTACATGCTAGGAGAGTGCTCTGTTGCTGAGCAACAACCCCAGCCCCTCATTACAGATTTTTAATCCCATGATTTTTCTGTTAGAGGAATCACTTATTGGAATTACAGAAGAAAATGTATTAATATTTCAATGTTGGAATCAGAGAAAAAAATCATATATTTGATAAATTTCAAAACTTATATAAACATAAGGCACTTATTCCTCACTGAGCAACAATTAATCAGTTAGAGGAACATCATGCATGAAGAAAATGTAGTCTAAATTGACAGAATAATAGAAGGAACACCTGCATTTTGTTGCCCACTAATTCTAACAACCGCTGTATAAATACTTTTTATGTTACTTTATAGAATTATCAGAACACTATAAAATAGGAGCTGCTATTGGCCGCAATTTACTGCTAAGAATGTGGGGCATGTAGAGGTTAAACAACTTACCCAAGATCATGCAAGTAGAATAACCAGTCAGAATTGGAGTCAAAACTCCTCCCTCTCTATCTAGAACCCATTCTCTCAATGACCATGCACTAGTGCCTTGGAGACAGAGATCTAAAGCACGCTGTTTCTTCTTAATAAGCTGAGATCAGCCACAAGAAAAAGAGATGACCACAAATCTTAGATGGGTCACCTCCACTTTACAGGTAGAGAATCTCTTTGGTGGAATTAATTTAACATATGTTCTTTCTTGGGCAATGTGTTATGTTGATGGCATGGAGTGGTGTGTAGTAGGATGAGGGGTGTTGGCAGGACAAGGCTGGGCAAGTTCTCTGGGAATGACACACAAGCACAGTGGTAGAAGGCTCAAGCAGCTCCCTAGAGCATCCTGTATTCTTCTTCTCCAGATGCACTGATCATCTCCCAGCTGTGGGGATTACTTAACATACATTTTTAATATGTAAAAAGAATTGTATTTTTTGTGATATTCCCAACATGTGGACATGTTTAAAAGAAAAGGTGTTTAATATATTACCTGCTCGACTTTGGTAACTCAAACATAGTCATATACAAATGGTTTCTAAACTCATTTTAATACTTTATGTGGAGGAGCAAGATCTGCATATATCCATTCTCCAGATTTGTTTTTCAACCAACAATTTGGAGAGAGCGAGGGTATTTTCCATAATGTATCCATTTTGTTCCCAGTGGCAGTGGAGAGCTCCATTTCCTAGGCATCCAGCCTATGCCTTGTGCTCTTTATAACTCCATCAGATATCACCTCCTTCATGAAGACCTTTTACTCATCCAGTGATAATGATCATTGCCTCTCACTTATTTCCTCTATAATGTTCCTATAGCTCTGTCATCTGTTTGATAGCCAGTTTTTCTTACCAGACTGGGAGATTTTTGGTGGTAGGAGATGTGTCTTATTTATCCTTACTTTCTTTGTTCCATTCTAAGAGCCTGTCAAATTACAGCAGCCAAAAGCTGATGATGAGGATGATAATAATAATAATAATAATAACAACTAAACAAAAGATAGAAATCAATTCTGTAAACACAGTTTTAGTAAATGTCTGAAAATGTTTTCTGAACATTTTCTGAAATTTTACATTTGTGCTGTTTTAGAGACTCAAAAGAAAAACATATGTAAAATTAATTTTTTTAAAAAAATAAAAATAGTTAACATTTGTTTATCATAATCTACCTGCCAATATTCAGCAGAGCGTTTTTCCAGTACTATCTCCATTTACCCTCCCAATAACCTTATACCTTATGTAATGAGAACTTGTATTCTACACATCCTATACACATAGAGGTTAAGTGACTTGCCTCAGAAAAGCCAATTAGCTTGGAAGTTTTGAGCCTAGTGGTGAAGCATCCTTATTCTAAAATCTGTACTCTCAATCACTACATGTATACCCTCCTTAGGAAGGGGTGACCTTTTTGTGTCTAAGCCCAGAAAAGGAGTTTGAAATGTAACCAAGAATAAAGCTCACTAAGCCAGAATTTAACACAATGAAAGTATGGAACAGGACACTTGAGATTAGGCAAACTTGAACCAGAAGCTAGATCTGCCTGCTGTGGGGAGGATATGTATATGTATGTATGTATATATATATATATCTCCTCCTTCTGACTGTATCGAACATTGACTATGCACTTTAGTGCCAGGATTCACTCTGACCCCTGACACCAAGTCAAACAAGTCACGATGCAAGATTCAGAAGGTCTCAAAGTCTGCTAGATCTCTACACTAGAGCTGTATTATTCAATATGCTAGTCATTTGCTACATACGGCTACTACTTAATTTAAATTGTAATTAAAATAAATGAAATTAAAAATTTAGTTCCTCTATCTCTTTAGCCACATTTCAAGGGCTTAATAGCCGCATGTAGCTGCCACACTAGCTAGAACGAATACAGAATATTTACTTTATTACAGAAAATTGGTCAGTGTTGCTCTAAAGAATATTTAAGTCAGAGAGGCAGCAGTTCAAGCTGACTATGGTTCTTTGGATAGGATACTTGACTTCTTTATGCCTCAGTTTCTAGTTTTTGTATCTGTAAAATGAATATTATTAAGCACTTACCTTTGAGAGTCTTTGTAAAGATTATCTTACGTAGTCCACATAAACATCCTAGCACCCATTTAAGCCATAGGCACTTAATAATTATAGACTCCTAAAGTTATTAAGTGTTGTTGATATTAACACTAAAAATAAATTATTCATAGCTGGCAAAGTACACGATGATGTGAACCATGAAAGACCAGGAGACCCTTTCCAATTCACAGATGAGAACACTTAATTCTCTGGGAAATTACCCACATAAATCAAATTCTCATGTGTAGGAGGTTGAAAGCAAAAATCATATCCAACACTTGTGTTCCTGCCACATCTTCAGTACTCCAGGCAGAGATTTTTCACCAAAATATTTCTTTGTTGTGTAAGTTAAGTAAAAGATATTTGAAAAAGGACTTTACCATTCCTGTCTTTTCAGCTGTATTTGCTGTTTAATGGGCTGGTTTCCAGAACATGAACTTGAGGTTACACTTAGATGTCTGGAATAGATCTTCCTAATGACAGGCACTGGAGGAGGGAATAAAGTGTATCCCAGGGTCTTTCATCAAATATTGGCAAAGCAGATGCCTTGGATGAATGTGAAAGAGGCTCCATGGATATACTTTTTATTGATCTTAGAGCAATTCACTGAATAAGACGTTGGGCATTTTGTATTATACCACAGACTAAGTAACTGAATTTCACTTAGGGATATATATTTGTATGTGTTACTTAACTAAAGTATTACTTAAACATATCATGTATAAATAGAAAATTTGTGTGATCCTTATAGAAAATCATTTAGAACCTTCTCACATGTGTAATGATGCAATTAGTAATTAATTATTGGGTGCCTATTCTATTCCTGGCAGTTTAAAGTCAGATTTACTTGAGGACATGTAGAAGGTGAGAGAAACAGAGTGATACAAAAAGAGCAAACTAATAGACATGTTTGATTCCGCTAATTTCTAGCTATGTTCATATGACCACATTATTCAATTTCAAATATTCCAATGACCGCATCATTCAATCTCATTCAATATTCTTATTGGGATGACTCTACCTATGCCTAATTTTTAAGTAAATATTAAACTAGAATCTGGCTATGGTATTCATAATACACTGCATGTATTACTCAGCTTTATCACTGCTATAACTAAAGAATATGACCACAACAATTTTAGGAGAGGAAAAGTTCAATTAAGGGCTCAGAGTGTCAGAGGTCTCAATCCATAGACAGACTCCATTCCTTGGGGCTTGAGAAGAGACAGAACATCATGACCCAAGAGTGTAGTGGAGGGAAACAGCTCACATGGTGATCAGAAAGCAGAGAAAGAGAGTCTCCACTCTAGAGATACAGGATATATGCCCCATAGCCACACCCTGATTCCCACCTTCTTTAGCCACACCCCCACTCCCACCTTCTTTAGCCACACCCCACCACTTCAGTCACCACTCAGTTAATCCCTATCAGGGAATTAATTCACGGATAGGGTTAAGACTGTTACAATCCAGTCATTTCTCCTCTGAATCTTCTTGCATTGTCTCACATGTTAGCTTTTGGAGGACACCTCACATCCCAAACTATAGCACTGCACATCCTGTGTCACAACAGAAACAAAAATGATAACATGATCCTCACAGAAACTTTTTAAGGTAGTCATTATTATCTCTCACTCTGAAGGATAACCTGAGGCTCCCAAAGTTAAAATAGCATGCTCAAGCTCAAAGCTTTCAAAATTATACCTAGTAAAATCAACCAGTTATAACCAGAAATTCCAGATGCCTTCCTCTGCCCTTAAAAGAATACATAGTATGGCTGTGAGGCAATATTCAATATGCTTTAATATAATGGTGGAAAAAATGATACATAAATTTTACATATCTACAGTTAAAGAATGAAAGGAATATGGAAGAAAATTCTATATGCTGATGAACCTAAATTTCATCACTAGGCTGAATCACTGCCCTGAGCTCCAAACTTATATCCAAATGTTTTCATAAATCCTTGGCTTGGAAGCCCAATAATAATCTCAAAATTAATATTCACAAAACTGAATTGTCAATCTCATCATTTCCTAACCCCCTACCAGCTCTTACATTTTATTTTTTCTACCCTACCGCCTGGAAATTCCATTTTACTAGATGCTCAGGACAAAACCTTGGGTTATCTTAAATTTTCTCTGAAACACATATCCAATCACTCAGTATATTCCATTAATGCTACCATCCGAACATCTAGAATCTAACTACTCTTCACTTCCTTCTACAGTATAGAATCCAGAAGGATCTTCTATCTCTTGCGAGGGAAAGAAAGCCCTTAGAATAATCCACATGACTTTCCATCATCTGAACCTTGTCCCTTTTGACTCGGTCCTCAAGTAACTGATGTCACCACTTGCCCATGTCATTCTAGCTGCACTGGTCTTCTCCATATTCTGTCATCAGAGCAGATACATTCCTACCTTAGGACCTATGCATGGACTGTTTCTTCCAGGATCCCCCTCCTTGATTCTCCAGTAGGATCCAAATCACTCTTTCTCTAAGTCTTTGTTCAGACTTTCTCACTAAATCTTTCCCTGTCACCTTATTTAAAATTTTAATCCCTTATACTAATGCACACATTTCTTCTTCCTCCTCTCCATCTCATTTTTATCTATGTGTTTATGCATCACCCTATAAGTTGGATAGGCTAGGATATGATAAATAGGATATACATGACATGATGATAATTTTTTCCATCTCCCCTTATTCAAATTTAATCTCCATAAAGGCTGAAATTTTTGTATGAATAGTACCTAGAGTGCTGACTCAGACATTATATGTGCTTGATAAATATTTGTTGAATAAATGAATGAATGTGTGAGGATAAAAGGCATTAGAATGGCAAGGTGCTATTTTAAATCTCTCCACTTTTCTGCTCCTTTAGATGAGCAATAATTGTTTGTATTTTAAATGCCATGTTTTCTTACATGATAGTTTTTCTTTTCAAGTTTCCATTACCACGCCATAACATTTCATTTCTCCCTGTTTCCTTGTTTTGATTTTAGGAGCTCTGCTTTTGGCAAGCATTGGAAGAATCTAAAAATGTCCATTGTTTGAAAACAGACATTTAATGGCAAATGTTAATAGTTTAACATTTAGTTAATAGTTTCCTAGTAGTGGTAGTGGCAGAAGCATAGCAGTCATTCACTGAGAGCCTATTATGAATTATAGACGATGTTGACTCTTTGTTTGCGTGGGTTTACTTGACCCTCAGAAAAGTCTTGTGAACTGTCTGTAATTAACAGAGACAGAAACTGAGATTCTGAGACACCAGGTAATTTTCTCAAAGACATAAAACTAGCAATTGAGAAGTTAGAATGTTAGTAAGTTCCTACCCATAGAGTTCACAGCATCATTACCTCAAAACATGAAAGTACAGTGTGTATAAATATGATTCATTTGTCTCAATATTCATCTGTTAGCATGAGTGACTATATGGGTTGAATATGATCAGAAGGATTAAAGTTTCTTATATATTTACTACTATTTTAGAAAGGCATCATTACGCACCAGTAAGCTCCCATTTCTTGAGCTGACAATGCCTTATTCTTTGTGTGCATGTACTTTTTTTTTTTTTATGCTACTTCTAAAGGTCTTGTAGGATAAGCAAGTGACTCTTTACACAGCCTGACTTTCTTTTGGAAGAATGGTCTTGCTGCCTTGAAAAGGATTCATAATCACTCCGTTACCTTTCCTTAGATATGTTTACTGGACTCCTTGGGGAGGCTTTGAAATCCTGACACTTCGTGTAAGTGCAGTATGTTTGCCAAAAAATATTCTTTGTTGGGAAGGCTAAGGACTTTTTTTTTTTTATTTACTTATGGACACAGCACGGTTTATGGCCTCCCAGAGTGAGGAAATGGAAAAAGAAAATGGCAAAAATAAAATAGAAACCAGCTCCTTGGTAAAACAACTTTAGTTTGAACAAAAGGAGATGGAGAAACTTTGAGAAGGGAAACTTCTTAGAATTAATCAAAGCAGCTGAGGGGGAAATAATATTTATGAAGTGCGCCTAACGTGTACAATGCCTCTGTATGTTTCAAATTATGCATCTTTGCAATTGTTCGCCCATTTTTTTTTCATAGAATTGTTAATGTTCAAAGAGTTTCGATAATTTATTCAAAATCAACTGCCTTAAAGTCTTTTCATCTTGAAAACTGCAAGCCTCCAGACCCAAGTATAGGGTGAAAAAAAGTTAGGAGAATACCAAAATTTAGGATGTTATTTCTGAAATGTGGTTCTTTTTTCCTCTTTTTGTCAATATTTAGCAGATTTTGCTTTCCATTTATGCTGCCTCTTCCCCCATGTCATAGTACTTTAGGATCCTGGAGTAATAAATCTTTTAAAAGTGATCTGGATGAAACTCTCCTCCTCCTGATCAAAACTCACAAATAATGATTTGCTTAATAATGATAAATTTTTCCTTAAGTCTCAAAATTTCATGACTATGCCGACCCAGATTCTAACATTGTAATCTAAGTCTAGGATGAAATAACAGGTGCTAGATTGAGCATTTCACCAGAAGCAATCATCAAACACCTATGAAATAACATTTTTCTGACTTTGCAAAGGTGCAGAATAGAGCAGTGATGCCCCACAGATGTGACCCATGATGGCACCTGGATTGTGACCTGGAGAGGACTCCAGGAAGGACAATGGGGAGGTGGGGAGAACCCAGGCAGAGCTCATCAACGTCCTTGAGTTAGCCTGAGGAATTTGGTGCTAAGCCTAAAGTTTAGATTGGACACATAACATGTGCTGCATTTATCTGGTGAATCCAGGAGGATCTTGAACCAACTACCTCAAATTTCATTTCTAACTCTGCTCTCATGGATAAATAAGGTCCCTTTGCCCCAAACACTTCTTATCAAGGGGAACAAACACAGTAGAAAAACTGGTCAACAGAAACAAATGGTACCAGATGAAAATATATATCATATCTACGCAAAGTATAACAGAATTATAAACATGTGGGCAGTCATAAATCTCTCTCTCCTTTCAATCTCTTTAAAAGTTAATTGATTCTGTAAAGCAAAATCCAATGACAATGTATTATGAAATTTGTAATCTATTTAGAAGTCAAATATGTGGTAAAATATTACAGAGGCCAATAGGTGGGCAATGGCATTATACTATGGTAAGATCTTCATGTTTCACATGAAGTCATACAATATTGATTACAATTAAAAATTAAAGATATGTAATAAAAATGATGAGGACTTTTTCAAAGGACACTGGAGATGATTGATGGGACTCATATTCTGGAATATTTTGTTATAAAAATAAATAATGATTATATTAGATTATAGTCCTTTGAATGTATTATGAATCTTTGAGCCTCTACTGATATAACAAAAGGATGAAAAAAAAAATGATTAAGTTCTTCTTCTCTTGTACTCCTAAATTTCATACTTTCCTCATGTATCAGTTAGCCTTCTTCATGGATCATACACATGGATATGTTGTGTAAATTTCACTTTCTTCTATCATTTTTTTAGATTTAAAAAAAAAAGGCTCATTAAATCCTACAAACAGAATATTTGATTGAAGGCAGGAGATAAAACTTCAGTATCTATATTTAGAATTTTTCTTATTATTGGTTCTATTGATATAGAAACATAATTTGATTTTTTATTTGCTTAGATATTTTTCATCTAAATCTCTTTGGAATCTTATTGAAAATTCTGTTTTCATATTATGCCTATTCTAGCTGAAATTCAAGAAAAAAAGGCCTAAGATTCTGGTAAACAAACAACTCAATTGAAACTCTGAACTTTTAAAATGCAGCTATATGCTCAGTGTGACTACTGAAGTTCATCTATTTTGTGTTTGTGAATCCAGAAATAACTGCCAGTGTGTGAATTCACCTCATGTGCTTTGTATCTCTTCTTATAATTGAGAGATCATGTTGTAGTTCCTTGTCAAAAATAAAACAAAATTAACAGCTACTTTCTTGTTACTAGCTACAGAAATCAGATACAAAATACTTGTTAGCATCTTTTAAAGGTGATACTGTTTTACAATATTACATATCCTGCAAAAATGGCTATTCCAATAAAATATAACAAAAACCATTAGACAACAGATCTTTACCACATAGGGACATCTCGTTAGCTTCAAGTTTTCATATCTTGAAAAAAAGATAATGTTAACTCAAGTAAAAAATGACAGCAGGATAATTTGTTTCCTTCTCTTTTATTTATTTAATGCCAAATATGTGCCAGTGCACATTCTAGGTTCCCCCCAAAAATCCCTAAAACACAGCATCATATCTTGACCATTACTATCCCAATTTGAGAAATTTCAAGTGATATTTTATCCTTTAGACTAAATATGGAATCTCTTCTTAAATCCACAAAAATGCTAAAAATATAATGTAGGTAATAAGACTAACTTTAATAAACAATAGTATTATGAAAGGCATTCACAATGTCTTTTGGTAGAAGTTTTAATAAATATGGATTTATTTACAGAGAACTATTAGATATACCTTTGAAAATTATCTCCAGGTAATAAGAAAACTCAATGAGATCCTTAGAAAGGATTTGCAGTAATCTTTATTCCCTTAGGAAAATAAATTAAGTGGTTTCTCTCTCTAGATATAGTTGAAAGCAGAATTGCAGAGGATAAAGACATATTGTTGTCTGAACCAAGAGACTGGCCATTTTAAGGAGTTTAAAATTTATTAAGGCTGACTGCCACAAAACGACTCTGCAGCTACGTGACAAATAGAACAGCATTTATATTTTCTTTATTTCATTTCTGACCGTAAATCATTTACTTCCCACCTCTCTCAAAACACATACACTTACACAACACTCTCATTATTTAACATGACTTCAAAAAAATAGATTACATGAAAAAGGCACTTAACTTCATCACAATAGTCAATAAAATCCTAAAATAAAAGTATTGAATTTCCAGACGAACCATCACTGGCCTAATAATCCTCACCTTGTTCCTAAAAAATGTGAGCCTTACAAGCCTAACAATGGATGCATATATTTGGCTATTATCTAATCAATATATAATCAAAAATTTTATACTATAGCCATAAAAATAGAAATCACCAAAACCAAACAAACAAATTTAAAAAAATATAGTCCTAAAGCCTCATGTTGGTGACCAAAATGATTTCAACAAGGAAGATAGATTATTTAAATACCAACTTCCAAAATATAGTGAAATTATATAAAGAAAGTGGTAAGTCAGTGTTTAAAAAAGGGTCATCCTCATTATTTAATAATACAGAAAATTTTGCATGCTGTGAATGTTATACTACCTTGCAGGGCATAGCAATCCCTTATTTATTTATTCACTCATTTATTTATAATAATAACAGCACATGTTTCTAAATGTCTGGCGATGGAGACTTGAATCTACAAGGAGGCCATTATGATTATAATGTGCATGCATAAAATTTGATGCATTCAGACTGAAGCCCAAAGTAACCCTCCTGACTAACAAACTAATGAAAGGGCAAAACAGGAGGTAAATGGACCCAAGAGACTCAGGAAAGAACAGGTGTGAATAGTACCTTAAACACAGAATTATATAAATGGTAATAATTGCCTGATAAAGCCAAGACTGAGCTTTCAATAATGAGGACAGAATGATTCAGACCGACTATTTATGGATATAATTTTCACACCAGTATCCACCAAGCATTGTTAGTCTATGTGGAATAAATACAGAGCTCCCTTTAAGTATGTATAGATATATGTATGTATGCATCCCAGCTGGAATGGAAAGTTAGGCAGGACAACTAAATTTAGGTAGTTCCTGATTAAATGAAATAAAGTTCTCAGGAACAGCACCAGACCAGTTTAGTACATCAAAATTTTATCAGTGGATGAGCACTTATTCAGTCACTGAGCTGGTTTTCAGGTGAATCATTCTGACCTTGATGATATTAGGAACTCCATTTCTGCTCATAGCTTTTATAGATACAATATACTCTGAACCATCTCTGGTGACAGATTTTTGTGGGAGTCATTTGGGCTTCATTTCATATAGTTTTCCCAGCTACTTCATCTAGAGACTACAGTATCACCCCCACTCCAAGCACTCACTTGCTTGACTCTGTTTCTTCAATTCGTAGTATCCATCACTTTGTAAAATTTTTGCAACAAAACCCTTCCCCCCCTCCCACAATCTGCTTAAATGAACTGCCCTCACTTAGAATATAACATTTTTTCAGAGCAGGCACTTTTACTATCTTGTTGAATACGCTCTGTACTCAACTCTTATTAGGTGAAAGGTAATTCTTAATTGAATAATGTCACCTAGAATTTAGGAAATTTTTTATTACAAAGTAGCCCTTCCCAAACATATTCCAAAATATGTGTCTCTTCAAAAGCTCCCTAGGCAATAATAATGTGCAGCCAAGGCTTAGACCTACTCATTGAGGTCAAATGTGGCCAAATGTGTAGTGAGAACCATGGGAATGTAGGGGATGGACTACCAAGTTCTAAAATAACTGTCTAGTTCCTTCTCAATAAGAAAGTTAAGAAGAACCATTAGCCAGAGTGGTTGAGAAAGTAAGGCTCATCATATCCTCAGCGAATAACTTCTCTCTCTGCTGGTCTTTTTTATCCCCCACCCTTTTTTCTTTTCAAGGTGTTCCAAAGCAATGTGTTTCCCTTTTGTGCCTAAAACTGTTTTCTTTCATGCTTCAGGACCTTTCCTAGTGTTGCTTATGCTTGATCAAAATATCCTTTGTTTCAAATGCTGATCAATTGATTGCTACCTATCTGTTCTACCAATGCTCTGCCATGAGCCACTGTGGGACTCTTTTCTTTCTCATCTAGCGATTTTTCAATCCTGTTTGCACATGAAGATCAGCTGGGGAGCTATTAAAAATAATGTTGCCTGAGCCCCACCTCAGACCATTAAATCAGGATCTATGAGGGTGGGGCTCCACTGTGTCTCTTCAAAAGCTCCCTAGGCAATAATAATGTGCAGCCAAGGCTTAGACCTACTGCATTAGCCTGAATGTCATGCTCAGCCTCTCCTTTCTCTCTTTCTGACATGCTACAGCGATCGGAATGTTTATATCCTATTCCTTTGGTGCCAGAAACAATGCCCTTGGTAAATCTCCAGTTGATGAAGAGCACCCCACTCCGAAGAAACATGGAAGCCATGATATATCCATGCATGTACTCACATATTATGTGTGTGTGTGTGTGTGTGTGTGTGTGTGTGTGTGTCACTGCCTCTGTCAAGGTGTTTTATTTTTTTAACAGAGATCTAATGTATCCACACATCCATCCCTCCACACATTCCTACATAACACTCTACTTTAGAAAAGAGCTAAGCAACTGCAGAAAAAACACGACGATAAGTAAACAAATAACAGGTCTCCTCCAAAAATGCCTTCCAGAATCTTCTTGTAGATAAATTCTTAAGAGAGGCTTAACGGGGATGCTTCCTCACACCTGTTGTAAACTCTGCATAATATACACCTCGATGGTTGGAGAATCTCTTCTTGCAATCTAAAGCCTTTCTGTTCCCCACTCTTTTTTCTATTAAAAAGGGTTTTTTGAGATAAAAAGAAATGTCTTCTTGTAATCTCCTTTTATTGCCAGGATATAGATAGGTGACATATTTGAAAATGTATTCATACTATTTCCAACTTAAAAAAAATACTTTTTCAAGATATACTTAAAATGTTCTAATTATAAAACAAAACAAAAACCAAAGAAACCTTTTAAAGTGATGCCAATCAAAAGATATTACAATAATTTAAGAAAACACATTTATTTATTTCCTCAATTCTAATTCTATTCCCTGGGGGTAGGCTAGGATAATTCAGTGTGATTTTTTTTTTCACTTTTGCATTAATTCATTCTGTCATAAATTGGGGGTCATCTATGTACTTCTGGGTTATTAAAAATTGTTAAAACTTGGTCCTTATTCTCATAGACCATAGCCTAAGAGAGAAGGCAGATATATAAATGAATCATGTGCCCCAGTTTTGAGTTTGGAGAAAAAAAGTAAGTGTGTGTGTGTGTGTGTGTGTGTGTGTGTGTGTGTGTGTGTGACTTTGTGTGTGTATACTATTGCTATATAGAATATATTTTGCCCCATTTGCTTGGCAGATAATGATGATTTCAGAATGCATGAAACAGATTAAAATTCTACACAGAAAGATGGATGGAGAGGGAGCACACATTTAAAACCAGCCCAAATATGGGTAGGTGACAGATAAATCAAGGAACCTTATTTTAGCAATGGAGAGGAAAAGGACCTGTAATGATCTGCTCAGTGAAAAGAATATGCTCCTTAAATAGTCACTATCTGACATGCTTTTCCCATCTGATAACCAGATTAACTGTGACACAATAGGATTCAGGGTATGGATGAGGGGGGGAGAGAAGAGCTCTCAACCCGGAACAGAAATCCATCAGGCTAGAGTGCACAGTTGCCTTGCCCCACCAACTAGAGATATGTCGTTTATGAACAAAAAGCACCCATCAAAAGCATTTTCAGTGTAGAATCCTGGGATGCCTTCATCTGTCACTGGGCTCCTTCTCCTAGCCCTGGCAGGAGACTCAGATGCTAATTGTCACCACGGGTTCCTAGATTTACACATTGCTCGCTATGACATAATCCTGGGGGAAGACAAGAGATTGGGGAAGACAGATCTCTCCAGCCCCGCTGTGAGGGGCTAGATAAGCAAACCCAAAGCAAACCTGACATCTTCCCCTTTAATTGATTTAAATTAGGAATTCCTCCAACTTCCAAATTGTTTTCTAATTAAGTTCGATATGAATGATGGCCCATATTGTAGATGGTTGAAAAGCAAGTTTTCTAAAATAATCATGAAACAGGAATGTGATCTAGTTTTGTGGAGCAGTAAGCCATGCTATTCAGATGACATCTTTCAACATTTTGGGGGGTGGTAGTGGTGGTGATTAGTTTATTTTGGGTTTCCATATAAGATGACATTCCTCGAACAGCCTTCCAAATACTAAGGTTTGTCTTAAAATTAATTTTAAGGAGGTTTATTTTTATCCATATTATTTTAAAAATTAATAGTGTGCATGAGAAAATATTTGAAATATAGAAAGTAGAAAAAGAGAGTAGCCATAATATCAACTACAGTCACAGATAAAGATTAATATGTTCGACATAATACTTTTATGCTTTATTTGCACCTATACATAATTTTGAAATCATACTAAACATACACACACATATATATTTTTTCATGAGCTATAAAACAAGTATGCTTCCAAGAAATTACAATATTATACAAAGATGAGTGCAATCCTTGCTTAGTACTTATTCCTGCAAAGCGTGCCATAATTTATTTGTATAGTTTCTCTCTTTCATCAAAAAGGCTATTTTCAAGTGTTCCGTGTTTTTAAAAAGGCTTTGTGATATGTATGTTAATGTGGATATTTAAAATATTTATTGTATTAATTTATTTTGTTGTTATTTTATTTACCTCTTTGGATATATTTCTGACAGTAAAATTTAGAGTTAAGGATTATGGTAACATTTAAGAATCCAATAAAATTTGGGGCACTATCTTTTGAAAAAAATTTACCTCAAATTCTGCTTCACTATCAAGGTAGAGCTCCCCACCTATTTTACTGTAAACATATTCTAATTTTTACAGTTGTTTATTTGACAGATGAATAGTTTCTAACACTGAAGCTGAATTTGTATTTATTACATTGCTTGCTGAGAAGCAGAATATTTCCATTTGTACTATTCCATTAGAATTTCCTCTTTTATAAATTGTTTGAATCTCTTTTGTTTGGATACATGAAAATTATATTGTCGATTTCTTATTTTCAAAGAACATCATTGGTCTGTGGAGAAATTTTTCAATGAAAATGTGCAAGAAAAGACTCTTCTGTAGTTTCACCATTCACCCAAGTTCAGGAAAATAATCTAAACAGTTAAGTTTTCTTTATAACATAGGATTCTGAGAAGTTCAACAAAATCTATTCTGCATATATTTCTCTCTATTCACCAACTTCTTATACACTGATAATTTTCTATAGAAGTTTAAAAAGTATTAACTTATTATTTCTACTACCCACTAAGATGAGTGCCCATCAATAAAAGTGCCTGAAATAATAGATATCTCTTTGTAAGTCAAAACACACATTCACACTGAGATATTTGAAAAAAAAATGGAGAGGGGGCCAATTCTGGGTCATTCCTATGTAAACTGTATTTCTCTATTTAGAAAAAAATATATATATATATAGTTTTCTTTGTCAATAGCTCTGTAAAATTTGAAACATGCTTTTGGTTGGAAATCAAAGTAACTCAATAAAAAATTACACTTAAAAGTTCTATATTTTTCCAGTTCATTTTAAAATGAAATAAAATTAAAATATAATAAGACTCAAAATAAATTTGAACTGTGACTATAACATGAACTATTAGCAATAATAATATCTTTCTCAGCTAGAATATAAAGTTTCCAAGAGGGATTTTCATTTTCATTTGTTTTAAATCTTTTGACCTTAGTATTCTTGATTGCAAAACAAGGTTAATATTTCCTACCCCTTTGCGTCTTTTTGAGGATTCCAAAAGATACATGCAAATTAAATTACCCAAAGCCTAGCATTTGGTATGTGTTCATTTAAATATATTTCTCTCAGGTCACGTTCCTCTTAAGTACTATAAATTATGTGTGTCATAATCCATAATTTTTCAGTCTTACGTTTGGGACAGTGGGAGGCATCTGCATTTTTAACATTTTGAGAGAAAATGGCAAGACCTAAACAAGAAAGTCTCTATTTTGAAAGCTTCACAGAATCAATTGATTCCTTTTCTTCAACAATGTCCCTCTTCTTAGAAGGGATCCGTACAATGAGATGCACAAGAGAATCTCTCTTCTGATCACTGATGAAGGGAAATGTTAGCTGTGCTTTGTAAATGCATGTGGCAAGCAGAGAGAATAGGGAAGGTTGTCCTAGGATCCACAGTAAAGAAACAAAATGGGATGTTTGAGGAGAATGCAGAGGGACCTATTAGGGTTGCCTCAGAAATCACACCTTGGTTAGGTGCCTATGCAACTGTGAAGCTGTCAGGATTTGTTTAGCTAATGACTCTAAATTGTTAAAATTTTAACTAAGGTTTCTTCGCCTTCATTTCAGAGGATTCATGATGTTCCTTTTATTCTTTGTTTTCTGTGGTTGAAAAGATCATCTCACCTGAGTATTTCTCATTATTTAACAACAGGAGGGCAGTTATTCACATCTTTTTATCCATTTCCCCCTCTGGTTCAGTTAGCTATTTTCTTCCAGCAGACTGCCTCTGTACTCTTTTGGGATTCTAAATTTTATCCAAGATAAATGCAGCATAAACGTACTAAGGAAGGGGAATGGAGGTGAAGTGGTAGGAATGCCATCCGTCATTCAGGTTACATTATCTTATTCGCTATTATCATCATCCTGGGATAAGCAATTATTTTCATACCCATTTTGCAGTTGAGGAAACTGAGTCTTAACAAGTTTCAATAACATATTTAAACTACACAACTGGTACATTTCCAAATAAAGCCTGGTTTCTCTTTGAAAACAATGTTAGCTTCATCATTTTTCATGAAATCATCCGTTGGGTTCATGTGTTTCCATTTGACTAATGAATGCACCAAAACTCTGGGAGAATAATTAACTTGCCTAAGTTCATGTAGCTACTCAATAACAAGTGGGTTTGATCACAAGTCTATTAATTTGAACAAAATACACCCTATATTTCTTAACCTATATGTATTTTTGGTACTTGTCTATTAATAAATATTACAAGTGATTTAAAAATTAATCAAACTTGGCACTTCCTCTGAATAGTCTGAGAGCTTATCAAGGGATATAAAATTGATATTTTAAAAAATATTTGAGGTATAATTTAACAACAGCCATAAGATAACCATAGTAGATAATATGGATTATAGTAAGAAGTGGGGTTGGGGGGGATTCTAGGAAATTGAATGAGAAATAGATGGACCTCTGGTCACTTTCTAAAGTGTTGAGATAGGGTGAAAATACCTGTGTTATCAAGTATGGAATTGATTCCATGTCAGGGAACTGACTCTACAGCCATTCTAGTAAAAAAATGATTTAATTCAGTTCATGGTGACAAATAGAAAATTAATACTTTAATGTCAACCTACTATGAGGTTTATAGAAAGTTAGTAATCATTGCTCTAAAATTTACTTTAGGCTTATCATAGAAAAAAAATGGTTTTGCTAAGAAAATTTGGAATGAAAACAAAAAGTAATTGAGATGGTTGTTAAAGTACTAGATATTTTTTAACTACTTGGAAGAATCTTTCAAATAATATGCATATTATATTCCCTTCAATATAGAAACTATGTTTGCAAATTTTAATTATTTAATAATGGTAAGGTGTTCAGTTTCAATGCTCCTTTAGTTGGTAACAGGATTTTTTTTTTCTTTCTTAATCATCACTAACTTGTGCTTCTGAAAAGATAAAACCTATGGAGTTATCCAATCTATTTATAACCCATACACTTCCTTACTTTTAATAATATCCATACTATTAAGATATTATTATTATTTATGTATATATCACCCTTTGTATAATATCCATTTATATATATAATCCATACTTTCTGAAATGACTTTTTTCTTTTGGGATTCTTTTACACTTTTAATATTTTTATTCTCAATGTTTTCAATGTACAAATTAAAACTGTACATATTTATGGTGTACAGCATAATATTTTGAAATTCTTGCACACTGCAGAATATCTAAGCAAGCTCATCAACAAATACATTATTCCACATACTGTATTTTTATGTTGAAAACACTTAAAATCTATTCTCTTAGCAATTATCAAATCAACATCTTGTAGCACAGATCTCTTGAACTTTCTTTTTCTTATATACAAAATATAATCAAGTAATCAACAAAGCAACAGTACACAAAATCCACATATAAAAATCAGTAACATTTCTGTCCACTAACAATGAACTACCTGAAATAGAAATCAAGAAAACAATCCCACTCACTATAGTTGACCTATTTCTCCATTTGCAATAATAAGGTTTTACATTCCAGAAAATAGTGGATTAAATAATATTCTTCTAGTCTTTAGCAGACACTTAGAAAATATCAGCTAAATTTCCTTTGGTATAAATTGCTTCCTCTTGTGCCTTTTACATGTGGGGTATTCAGAATTCTCCTAAGTCTCCCCCACATTAAAAGAGCATATCTTTGTCTAACTTGACTTCTATTGTTTTAGTTGTCATACAACTGATTTCCAAGCAGAGGTTGAAACACTCTTGATTCTCCCCCTTCCTCATCTCATTATGCATTATAATGATGCAAAGGAAGCTTCTGCATTGTCTTTTCACGGTGTCAGCTGTGAACTATAAGAAACACTAGCTATAGACTAAACAAAACACACATGAGGGATGATTCGTAAACAGTAGAAGTCATCATTGTAATTAAAGACTGGCTCAGACACCGAAGGCACTAAATTTAACTTTCACAAACTTGTTAGGAACTCTGCTAATATTTAACTTTAATTTTCTGGCAAGAAGAATGTTGGAAGTTGCTTTTAAAACTTAGTTGGAGAAGAATGAATATTGAACCTCTTTATCTCAAGGAAAAAAAATGATAAAACATTTGAGAAAAGAGACAAAAATTCTGTAGAAGAGCTGAAGGCCATGAGATGAAGAAGATTTTTCTTTTTTTGGTATGAAAAATAATCCTAACCTAGAAATCCATTAATGTTTTGATATGGCAGAGGCTCAAGGAGGGACATATAATCATTGGTTTCCTTTAGTCTTTTGAAAGATAATGCTATTTCTGTACTTTGATGGGTTGCTTTGTAAAAGGATCATGTAATTTTCAAAATATAAATGTGAGTTTATCTTATGGTGAGTGTCAGAGGGAAGGAGGAAAAGAAGGACATGGTTTGTATATAAAGCACCTACCCAGGCTGAGTTCTTTGTATCTGTAATTGTTAGGTGAGGTAGATACAGTTGAGAGAGCTGAAGCTCAGAGATACTTGACAAATTTATCAATGTCACACAGCTATTATGGGAAGAATAATAAGTAGTGCCCAGGTAAGCTTGATTTCACTTATAAGCCCATGTTTCTCCCATTGTACTTTTTTTGCTTGAAGGAAAAGATGGGACCTAATTTTCTATGAGTTCATCAACTTCTCTACTGTCTTATAAACACCTACTTAGAAAAACACTCCAACTTCTGTCTTCAGTGTCCAGTCGACAAATGTACCATGAAGGTTTCTTTTGAGCCTTGTTAAAAAACAAAACAAAAAGAAAAAAAAAAAAAAACCCTGATCAAAGTAGTAGAAGAGTTAGAGCAGTGTAGGCACTTAACCTTTCTCCTGGGAGATTTGCCTGAACAATTTGCCTGGCCTAAGATAGAATAAAAATTGGGGCTGGGGCTCAGTGGTAGAGCACTTGCCTAGCATGTGTGGGGCACTGGGTTCAATCCTCAGTACCACATGAGAATAAATAAATAAAATAAAGGTACTGTGTCCAACTACAACTAAAAAACAAATTAAAAGAGAATAAAAATAAACATTAAAAACCTGTCTCTATTGCACATTTGGCTCATGCAATAAACTGACTGAAGCCAAATTCTAAGATTGTTTTCTTTTTTTATTAATTTGTTTTATATATATATATATATATAGATAGATAGATAGATAGATAGATAGATATAGGTATAGATACACACACACACACTCACACACACATATACATGACAATAGAGTGTATTTTGACATAATATTCATTAATGGAGTATAATTTATTCTAATTAGGATTTCATTCTTGTGGTTGTACAGGATGTGGAGTTTCAATGATGGTATATGAATATATAAAAAACTTTTAACATCTCTAGCACTTAGAGAAATGAAAATTAAAAATACACTGAGATTTCAGCTCACTCCAGTCAAAACAGCAATTTTCAAGAATGCAATAACGAAAAATGTTGGCGAGGATGTGGGGAAAAGGTACATCCATACATTGCTGGTGGGACTAAAACCACTCTGGAAAGCAGTATGGAGATTCCTCAGAAAACACAAAATGGAACCACTATTTGACCCAGGTATCCCATTCCTCTGTATATAATCAAAAGGCTTTTAAAAATTAGCGTATTACAGTGATGCCGCCACATCAATGTATATAGCAGCCCAATTTACAATAGCTAAGCTATGGAACTAACCTTGGTGCTCTTCAACAGATGAATGGATAAAAACATGTGGTATATATACATGATGGAATATTACTCAGCCATAAAAAAGAATAACTATGATTTTTGCTGGTAAATGGATGTATGTTAGGGTCTGTAAAAATGTTAGGGTCTGTAAACAAGTCAGGATGGCACCTGAAATTTTGCCAGAGGGAGTGGTTTGAGAAGTAACGCCAGCGAGCTATTAAGTATGGAGATTCCTTATTGGTTGACTGCTGTATCTAGTTTATGTTAATTAAGATAAGCTGTGTGGAATGTACATATACCCCTACTGTGCTACAATGAACGGCTCCCACTCCTGCTGTATCAACGTACTTTGTCACCCCGTTATTTGCTGCAGCCGGACTGCAGCAGATGTATCTGGAGACTATCATGCTAAGTGAAATAAGCCAAACCCAGAAAACGGAAGATTGAATATTCTGATATGTGGATGCTAACACGTAACTTCCTAAGACTGTTTTCTACCTGATTATACTGCTCTTAGGACAGATATAGATAGTCACTTCTCTTGATACTTATGGTCATTTGCTTTGAACTTTTCATTTGCACATAAGTGTTGGGACTTTCTACTGAAAATGCCATGCCTGAAAATAATCTATATTATATCACAGAGTAGATACAAATGGAATTTCTGGTTCTTTTAGGTGGAAGGCCTAAGGGCTTACCTAAGGTGAAGATAATGTGTCTCTGTATAAATTCACTCTTTACCTTGCACAGGTGAAAGATCTATCAGATAATACTCCTCTACAAGATGACTCAAAAAGTTTTTATCTGATATGTCCGTAACCACAACATCAAAATGAATAATTTATCAACATGCTATTTAGGAGATTATATTCGGATACATTTCTTCCCCTAATAAAATATTTTGTTATTTTTGATTTTGATCCAGTATCTGATTCCCTACCAAGGTCAATCTGCTCTGTAAAGATCCCTCACAAATGGAAATACCAAAGTGGAAGGAAGGGTAATGGTTTTTAAAGTAAAAATCTTATAATTTAAGGTGATTTTTCTCCTTGAGAAGAAAAATACAGTTCAGAAACCACTGATTTATTACATTCATCCATTTTAGATATCAAGGAAGTATAAATATATGGTATCACATCATACTGTGTCATACCATATCTTGTTTTGGTCCAGATGATTTTCAGGCATACGAATACAATCCTCTTTCTTCTCTTAAAAAAAAAAAAAAGACTGTGCTTACAAAATATGCGGCCCTAGATGTACATTTTTGATATACATGCAAAGTTATTTATGGGGAGTGTTACTTAATACAAACTTAAAGCCGGTCACAGTCCATTGGAGACATACTTTTATTGATAGGTTTTTGGCCTAAAACTCTGCTTTGCATGAGTGTGCCCACTATTTTGCATTACAATGCATTATTTTAATCTTAAAACTATCACCATACACAAAATCAGTGCCCCATTCAGATGCAGGTTTGTAGGAGATGGTGATTAACACCATCCATGGATGATCCAAACTGTTTCAATTTTAATGCTGTTATTAAACAATTGGAAATAGCTGATAATTACAGCTGCTATCAAATATCTGGCTGCCGTGGGGATCATTTAAATGTTAGTAACATAGTGACAAGGTTTACAGTCATCTATAGGATTCAGATATGAATGCATACCATCAATAAAAATACAGTGATGTTTGCTTTATTTTTCCAGTAGAAACATTGTCAGCTTTAGATAAAATTTAATAGGAATTAATGACTTCTTAAATAAATCCTGTTGACAAGCAACACTTTCTGAATCAAGTATTCTCAGATCGGTGTTTATAACTGGAAGCAATGTCTGTATATATTTATAACAATCGCTCATTAGCTGACTCATATTTTATTTAAATAGCCACTTTATGTCAGGTTGAGGGATTTTTTAAAAATTCGGCTCAGTTCTACTTCAGGACAGACATTCTACTAGGCGCTTGACACCTTTCAATCAAATTCTTCAGTATCACTGTGAAACAGAAACTATTACTCTTATTTTGCATTTGAGAAAATGGAAAAATGAGGCCTCAAGTATTGCTGTAGGACACATGATGTGGGGAGTGGTGGAGAGAATTTTTCAGAGGTAACTACTATTTATTGTGTATCTGTTATATGCCAGGTGCTTCATAAGGGGCCTATCACTTAATCTCTCCAAACCTGCATGGAGAGATATGCTTTTAATTAAATGGAATTTACCTCCATTCTTCTGAATACATAAAAGTTTCTTCAGATAATTATCATCATAGGATATTATGTTGTGTTATGATAATCTGGCAGCATGATGTGGTTACGGGAGGTAAAGAATGCCACTTCGTTTTTACAGAGAGAGCTTTGGAATTATTAACATTTCAGGCAGGGCTTTTGCAGCTGATCGTAACTGAGCATTTGAAAACTTCTCATGCTTGTTCATGGGTGCCTCATGAACAGACATTCTGGAAGTTTCCTCCAGGCACACAAGAGGGCTTCTGGTGAATCAGATGCAACTGTTTGCATGTACCCTAAGTTTCTCTAAGTTCAGTGACACCAAAAAATGTCTAAGCAGGTATAAAGTTTACCACTCATTCACCAGTTAGAGGTGGCTTGAGTTGGAAATATGCTCATAAGTCCAAGACTAATTACATGGGACACTTGTTATAATTGTTTTGTTTGTCTTCTTTGACAAAATTTCAGATTTTTAGGCCATCAACTCAGAGAGTAAATGTTTCTTGTTTATCTGCAGACAGACCCTTCCCCGTGGGTGGGGTTGGATGTGGCTTCCACCACAGTCCCAGTTGCAGGTACCACCTTAAATTGAAATTGCATTCCTCATGTTGAAAAGTCAGAGCTTTGGTTGCTTCTAAGTTGATCTTTACTGTATTCATTCATGTTTATTAAGTGTGGTGAATATTCTAAGTCCCTGCTGATTTGTTTCCTTTCCCCAACCACAACTGCCTGTTCCATTTACACATATACAACTGTATCTACCTGCCTGCAAACATGTCCATTTAAACAAAATATTTGCATAATTGAGAGTATTTTTTTTTTCAATTAAATCTCCAATGCTAAGACAGCCAGAGATTATTCCTTAGGGTCTTCCAGATTGAAGAATGAACCCACTCACTATTTGGAAAGGAGAAGTTTGCTAGTTGGATGTATTGAATCTCAAACTAATATTTTATTAGTAACATGTAGCAAGTCTACTGATATGTGCCTTGTATAAACTGTCTTATATAACCTGCACAAATTATTTACAAGCCTCTTTACAATGGATGACACTTTTTGGGGGGGGAGGGGGAGGGGGAGGCAGTAGAAACTAAGTTGGTTAAAGAGTCATTGCACCTGGAGTAATAAGAGCTCTGGGATTTTAATACATTCCAAGTTATTCCAAAACCACATCTTTCAAGTCAATGCAACAAACTGGAAAGAGGATATGCAGAAGAAATGTACATAAAAATAAAATAACAACAACAAAAAAAACCCAACAAAGATAGTCCTTTAATTCTCCAGAGCTCAATATTCCTATTTAGAAAAGGTGCCAAAGCAACTGTAAGGTCAGATTCCAAAAAGAGGCTGGCAATGATATACCGACCCAAGACTGTCAATGTCTCTGTAATTATTGCATGTAACCTGGAGTGTATATTGTCATGCTGCCAACTTCCCATCTAGAGATATTGAATTATCTGACAGATCATAGTTTCGATTTGTTGGATATCCATTGTTCATGCATCAAGATCAGCTCGCCAATCGTCACAGGATTCCTGATGCCTCATGAGCCTGACCTTCATGGACTGAATCATTGACATTGCCCTCCACAGTCTCTTTGGGCCTCTCTAGTGGTGGTCCTGGCTGGAGGTTAGGGTGTGGGAGGAGAGGATATTGAGGTACTTATACTCTGGATACCCTCCATGCTGGATCCAAGTCTCAGAGTGTTTAGACAACCCTTTCTCAAAGGTTACATCGCGGTCGGTCTCTGTGTTGTGTCTCCCATAGCTCAGCTCTTCTCAGGCTCTCAAAGTTTATTTTCCTCACTCCTCAGATCTATAAATGACAATGCCTGGTTATTAGTTTGGAATCCAGGATGGTTCTTGATATTTTATTCATTCCTTTAATGCTCAACTTTTATATATAATCCCTTCCTTAAATTCTTCCTATGTTTTGAATCCATGTCCCCCAATGGACTGTGTGTTATCGACATGGCCTTCAGGGTGTTGGGAGGTAGTGGGACCTCAGAAAAGTGAGGCCAGGTGGGAGGTTCCTAGGTCACTACTGGTGTACCCTCAAAGGGGACAATAGGACTTCCACCATCCTTAGGACGCTGACAACTACACTGTGTTCCTTGGCTTATGATGTGAGTGGTGTGCTACACCACACACTCCTGCCATCGTGTGCTGACTTTGCCAGAGGCCAAGAGCAATGAAGCCACCTTATCTTAGACAGGAATCTCCAGAACAGTGGGCCAGAAGAAACTTTTTCTCCATATAAGTTAGTTGACTCTGGTATTTCATTGTAGTAATGTAAAACTGACTAACACAACTCTTTGATTTTCCATTTTGATTGTAATCTTTTTTCTTTTGAGATCCTGATTCAATTAATATAGAAGATCTTAGGGATACTTGAGAAAACTCTGAGTCTGTATCATATTTGTGATAAAACCTTAAAAACAAAAAGGATGGATGAAATGATCAACACTAAGGGAATGTCTCTGCAGAACTATTGGATACAGTGTTTCTCTCTAATCATGAAAGCAATGGATGTACATTGAACTGTCACTCAACTAATCATAGATTTTTTTTGAAAACCTAATTAAAATTATATAGGACTTCCCCTCAAATAAATATTTGTCCGCTAACAAATCCCAGTTTCACCTTTGTTCTAATCTTGGCACAGCATGATATTTCATTTAAAAAAAATAAATATGAGTTCCACAAATAAATGTAATAACAGAACATTTTCTAAATATTACTTACATCATTTTAAGAATTTTATCATAAAAGAGCTCTTCTTCATATCTCAAAGCAACATTTTATCACATACTCTTTCATTTGTATTTATTCTCTCTCAAGCTAGCAATGGTCCAACCACTCACTCACATCAAGAGTCATTTGCCATCAAACTCTTTCCTTGAGTTTCCGTTCGGCACAGGTCTCATTGTTTTCTACCTATTTCCATGTCTTCCTGCTTCTCTTTTCTTTTCACTTCTCTGTCCCATTACTTGTCCACATTATAAATATCACTCCAAAACCACACTCAAAGATAGAACTCACTTAAATGGATAGAGGAAACAGAAACATGACTGAAAAATACCTTTGTTCTTTCACTTCTTAATGGAAAACAAGCTCTTGTGTCAGGAGAGTATATATGTTGGACCAACTTTCTAAATAAGTTTAAAGAGATCCAAAGAGATAGTGGAGCTAATTCACAAAAACGCTAGACTCTGAGAAAGTCATGAACTTCAAGTCCAAAACAAATGGACAGAGTAGAAAATGTATAACACAAATTAAAATAAACAGTAGAGAAAAAAAAATCTATATTCACAAAGCCCAGATGTATGCTCTAATGACACCAGTAAGTCTAGATTAAATAATTAACTGTGTATTATTTGTATATTTGTATATTATATATATATTTGTATATTTCAATGTACATGTATGTGTAACTTTGGCTATTTTTAACTAATTGTTTAAAAATATTCCCTTATGAGCTTTATACTCAATTTGCCTATTTATCTCTCAGAAATTTGTTATTTCAACTTTGTATACTGTATTTGCTATCAAAATTAAATATAATCATTTATATATATTAATGCTTCTTTGATAGATCACTATCAAAGATAATATTCTGGGTGATATATTAGGATGTTTTTAGTCTTCTGATTTATATTGCTAAAGGTATTTCTGAAGAAGTGTAATCAATACACACTTCTACTCTCAACAGGTGAGGTTCTTTCTCCATGAAATCCTCAGCAATTTATTTGATGCTAGATAAATCAGTAAAAAATTGCATACTGTTATTTTCATTTACATTGGAATGGAGGATTATGCTATAGTTCACATTTATTAACCATGCGTTTTACTCATTTAGACACTGGTGTTAAAGACACTGGTTTAGACACCTTTGGAAAAACTTAAATTTCATAGTGCTTCAATGTGGGGCATTTTTCTTTGTCAGTAATTTTGCATTTCCTATCTGTGATTTACTGTTAATATCACATTTTTAAAACAACCCTCTGTCCAAATATGACGTTCCTTACAAATTACTATTGTCAATTTTACATTAATATTTAGTGTTTTTCCTCTCTATTGGCCTCCTCAGTTATTATTTCCATCTAATATTTCCATTCGGAATTTCCAAAATGCCAAAAGTCTAATGTAGTGTAATTTCTCCGGCATATAAAACTGTTTGATTAGGGGCCCATTATTAATTTCAGTTAGGTTTCGGTAAGAGAGTATCGTGTTCATGAGTTTTGATTACATAGAAAACTAAATTTGCATAGTTATTTATAAAAATATAGAAACAATGTCCATAGTTATTAGTTATATGACAAAATACAGTGAGATGTAGCAGTGGCATGATTGTTAGAGTAAAGACTATTGAGTTTTTATTCTGGAAGGAGGCTGTAATTAAATTCTTCTAGGTCTAACGTGAACCTGACCAGCTGCCATTGTATATTTTGCCCATCAATTTATAAATCACTCAGTTTACTCAAGGAGGACTACTGAATGTGCAAAGGGGTTTCAAATACCAGCACTAGTCTTTGGTTACATGGAAATCTTCATAGCCTAGGGAATCGAACATCTCATTTCTTTTACCCACCAGCTATTGGTCATGACTTTCAAATCCACTCTCATTGTCACTCAGGTCACTGTCTTCTGGACTCACTCTCCTATCTGTCAGTGTTCTGTTCTAAAATCAGCCCAAACTGGGAAGCCCTTTCCTTCTTATACTACATAGTATTCCCCAAATCCTGTCTCATGTAATCAAGAACAAAAATAATAACTTAATGAATACTTTTCATATACCAGAGACGATTTAAGGTGCAACAGAAACAGTTTTGAATCTATCGTTATCGAGCTTACAGAGAAGAACAGGCCAAATTTCTCCACTCCATTGTTATTTATCAGATGATATGGAAAGCCTTATCCAGTTATTGTCCATGCTTCTTCTGAACTTGTGCTTAAAGGTAAAACTATTTTCTGTATCCAAATAATTTTGAATCCCAAAGTTTGCATTGCTGAGACATGAATGGAGTTGCTTGTTGTTACCTTCAGAAAAGTTTCTGAAATGACTACTACAGGGCTGGGGTTGTGGCTCAGTGGCAGAGCGCTTGCCTCGCACATGCAAGGCCCTGGGTTCCATCCTCAGCACCGCATAATAAATAAATAAATAAATAAGTAAGTAAATAAATAAATAAATAAGTTAAATAAATATATTAAAAAAATTACTACCATAAAAAAGGATTGTTTTGAACTCTTTATTAATTTTTCAAGAGAAAAATAATAGGCCCATGCTCTCAGCAATGTCAAATTCATTTTGCTCTCTTTGAGATTAAAGAAAAAATAAACAATCTTGAGAAAGAATGACAGAGTTGGAGAACTCTGAAGTAGAGTTTCAAAAATGAATGCAATGCAACAGTTGCTAAGACAGTGTAGTATTGAAATAAGGAAAGACTACAGAAGAAAGACTAAAATTGAGATTACGGAAATAAACATGGTAACTATTGATTTTCAATGAAGGTGCCATAGACAGGCAGTGAAGAAAGATCGTCTTTTCAACAAATGGTGCAGAGAAAACTGGATAGCTACATGAAAAAAAAGTAAAGTTGCATACCACATACAAGACTAAACAAGAATGAATAGAAGACCTAAATATATAAGGATTAACCATAAAATTCTTAGGCAAACACATAAGAAATAAATCTTCATCACTCTTTTTTTCAATGAACTCAGAAATGACAATGTAGAAGAAGACATTTTTCATAGGCATATCAAATTTCATCAAACTTAACTTTTATAGAACAAAGGACATAATCAAAAAAGTGAAAAGTCAACCTATAGAAAGTAGGGAAAATATTTGCCAAAACTACATTTGATAAAAGGTTTATATTTAGAATACACGAGGGGATATTTCCAGATGAATAATAAGAGAAATAACTCCAAATGTGTGCAAATAATCTCATGTCATTTTTCCAAAGAAAATGCAAATGTCCAGGAAGCACATAAAAAAGATGCCAAACATCATTGGCTGTCAGGAAAATGCAAATCAAAACCACATTGAGACACCATGATAACTAGAATAAAACAGTCACATAGTAAATTAACATGTTGGCAAGAGTGAGAAAAATTCAGACCCCCATGCACTGCTAGTATAAACAAACTGTCCACACAAAAGCTTACACATTAGTGTGTATTGCCACATCCACATCGTTCACAATATAGAAAATTGAAAGCAGCCCAATTATCCATCAACAGATGAATGGATTTATAAAATCTGTTGCATCCATAAAATGGTGTATTGTTTAGCCATTAAAAGTATGGATGAGCCAGGCATTATGGTGCATACCTGTAATCCCAGTTGCTTGGAAGGCTGAGGCAAGAGGATCTCGAGTTCAAAGCCAGCCTCAGTAAAAGCAAGGTGCTATACAACTGAGTCTCTATATAAAATACAAAATAGGTATGTGGCTCAGTGGTTAAGCACCCTTGAGTTCAATTCCTGGTGTCCCCCCACCCCCTAACAAAAAAGGTATGAATGAAGTGCTAATATATTCTACACTGCAGACAAACTTTGAAAACATCATGCTAAGGTGGGAGAAACTAGTCACAAGAGGCCACATATTATTATGTGATTCCATCTGTATGGTATGTTCAGAATCAGCAAATGTATAGAAATTGAAAATAAGTTAGTGGTTGCTTAGGCAGAGGTAGAGGAGGAATAATGTGGAATGACTTTTAAAAAGGAGATTTTTAAGGGGATTTCAGCAAGATGGCAGAATAGGGGTTCCCAGTCTATGCTCTCCTACAAAGAAGAGGAGGGAGGAGGAAAAATAGGAAGAAGAGGAGGAGGGAAAGGGGAAAGAGGAGGAGAAGAAAAAGAGGAGGAAGAAGAAGAATTACAAGAAGAATTAGGCAGCTATTCATGAAATAAAGCAGGCTGGGGAAGGTTCAAGATATTCTAATTAAGAACCTAGAGAAGCAAATTAGGGCAAGAAAATAAAATGAAAAATAACCACACAGAAATCATTGCTGGGGACACTGGCTTAGCAGAAGCATCTGGAGATGGCAAGGAACACAGAAGTGGCTATCTGGGGCAGGTGCCACCATAGTTGCTAGTGACCTGTTTGCTCTGCAGATGACCCTAGCAGTCTTTACCAGTGAAGACTTTGACAACCTCTCTCACAGTCATGACTTCCCACAACTTCTTCAGGAAAGTACACCACATGTTTGTCGGTTCCAACTTCAGCAGTTTGCTACCCAGAAGACCGCAACAACTTTGACCACCAAGGTAATGAGCGGCCATAGCTACCGTGGTCTCCTCCAAAGACAGACCCTATTGCACCCCCCTCCAAAAAAAAGATTTGTAGTCTCACTTTTCTGGGGCCAGAGTTTCTAATTGCCATCCCCACATACCACAAAACTCATAATCAAAGTTGCTCTATTGGTATTGTCACTTCAGACTGCTGGCTAACTGGCACCCTCTGATCCCAGACCACTGTCATTCCACAAGAAGCCGTGCTGAAGTTCCTAAAGCTATAGGCGTTCCATGGTCCTCAAGGGACCCCAAACAGACTTAAACCAAAGAGAACGTCACCTAGACACAATATATTAAAACTTACAAAAATAAAAGGCAAAAGAGTTTCCAAAGCAGCAAGAGAAAAGACTTAACTCGCACCAGGGAACTTCTATGAATTTCTCAACAGATTTTCAGCCGAAACTTTGCAGGCCATGAGAAAGTAGAACAGTACTTTCAAAGAATAAAAATAAATAAATCTGCCAACCAAGAATATTTCACCCACAAAGTTGCCCTTCAGAAATGGAGACCAAGTCTTTCCCATACAAACAAAAGCCAAGGGAGTTCATGGCCACTAGACCCACCTGTCAAGAGTTGCCAATGAAGTTCTTCACACTGGCCTGAATTCTTCACTATTTCATCCAGATTGCTATTACCAGCTACACCTGGAAATTCAGATATAGAAACACAGGCATTAGTCATAGGGAATTATTTTGGGGGAGTAATTTGCATATCCAAAAAAGATGCTCAGTTTCATTCATTTACATTAACTGGGTGGCATAAGTGCCATACTTATTCATCCAAAACTAAAAAAAAAAATAAAAATAAAAAAAAAATCACCACTTCCTGTTGTCCAGAAAAAGTTTAGCAAAATATTTTATCCAAACTTTCATAGAATTAAGCTTAAATAAGTAATCTGAGAGGAGAAGTGAATGAAATAAATGAAATACAGTAATTTAAAAAGAAAAAATAAGTGCTAGTAGTATAAAATATTTTCATGTTGGTATAGGAAAATTGTAGAAGAATGTGAGAAACATTATATGGATATGGATTTAGAAGAGAATTCCAGAGGGTTTTATTTTATTGACTCATAATACAAATACAAAGATATAGGGTAGCATTAGTTTAAGTGTGTTGGATAATATATTTGCACAGACTCAAGATAAGAGGCATAAAAAGCATGTTTATTTTGAAGAATCAGTGAAACAAAAAAAACTGAAATGTTGCTTTAGATAGCTCCTTAAAAATTGTGACCCTACCAAAACTGTATTAGGTGAAGAAATATAGGAAAATTAAATCAAAAGTCCTCATGTTCAGGAGAAAGGAAGAGGATTTGTTTTATTGGAGATGGAAGATGTTAATAGAGTCACAGGGAACAGTAAATATGGAAGAATTCTCGAAGATCTCATTCCCAGCTGCTTCGTTTTCCAGTGGAAGAGGCTGAGACTCACTTATGCCCAAGGTTATATCTAAAACTTGTGACAGAACAATGTCAGGAGCATAGATTTTCTTTATAGACGCAGGGACCTGCTCCTCTGGAGAGGAGATGACAGTGTGATATCATCTTTGCTGAGAATAATTCTAGTTTCCTCTATACTCATGTGAAGTATTATCTTCATTCACTCTTCCTGATACAGCCTGCTGCCGTCCCTGAAGCTGCTGATTAATTACCAAGAACCATCAAACTCTGCAGTGACATCCCCGAGGCAAAGGCTGTCTTCCTGCCTGAGATGCCAATCTGGGTGAAGGTCTGGGACACTCTATGCTTCCTGACATTCTTGGCTGTGGGGCCCCTCTGCCTGGGGCTGCTTCAGTAGGAAGAGGGTTGACTTTAACAAAACAAGATGCTGCTTCCCCACCAGCAGGCCTGCTGTTGCTGTTGTTTCCAGTCCTCCAAAGGCAGGTTCCTCCATATGCTCAGCCACAATGGCCCCAGCACAGAATCAAATGTGTGAACAAGTGAATGGGAGGAGCAGAGACCAGTGGAATTTAAGAGCAGGACTGGCATTAAGCCCAGTCAGGCAACAGGAAGCGACTAACACTATACCTTCAATGAAGAGAAATTCTGTGCTCAAAATGCGACCAACCTGAGAACTGAGTTTCTAGTTTTGCTATGTCACAAGGCAATGCCAAACGTAGTCAGAAAACCACCGTTTTGCAATCAAATCTGAATACCATTCTGTGATTCTTCAATTCATAGAGATCTAAATTATAATAACTCTATTACCATCCAATGATGACAAGCCTATAATATGATGTGTCCTGAGTTTATTTATGAATATGTTCTACTTTGTCTCCTAAAAATACTGTGCCATTTGGAAATAGGCAGGTATGACAAGTCTTCAAAATAGCTACACTTTTTTTCTATACTAATTACAAAATAACATTAAGGATCTGGACACATAAGAACAAAAATACAGCAAACAAAGCTCTCTCTCTGTATGTACTGCCGCAGTTATGAAAACGTGTTTCTCCTATGTCTTTTGGATGTGCCAGGTTTGCAACAAGGCTAAGTTTCATGTGGGATGTTGTATGTTGAGTATGGCTGGTTACCAAAGGTTATCTGGTAAGATGAAGTGCTCTAGTGATAGGTAATTTTTTAGCTTTAAGGAATCTTCAGTGACCTTGTTGAAACTGCTCTGTAAGTCTTTCTAGCATAAACATGCCACCTTCTATCTCTCATTTAACAGGAGCTAGCCCACATTTTATTTTAAAGACTCATGCTCCTTCCCCCAATATCCCTTTCTTGCATGTCCAATCCCTGCATTACTGTCTCTTTTCTAGGAACCCAAACATGTTAAGAATATTTAAACAATTATTTATTCTAAAAAGAAAAATGACCTAACTATTCAATTGTACTATGAGATATTACAGTGATTATAATATTGAACCCTGTTTATATTTTAATTTTAACAAAGAATTTGAATTCACACAAAAAATATTTAATAGAATTACATAATTGTTATGGTGATCATTTGTATTGAAGCCAACTTTCTCTTTTAAAATCTAAATTCTTTAAGGGAAATGCTATGATTACCTTTCTTATAGTCCCTATTGCTAATGCTCAGGACACTGCCAGCTACACAGTAGCATGATTTTGTGATAAGTTCTAAGAATTAAGCATGGTTTACAGGTTTTCTATTTTTCCAAAATCCTCATATTGTGCCCTTGATGTTACGTGAGGTAACTGTGAACACTTCTAAGTTAAAATTGAGAAGAAAGAAACTTGTAAAACAAGATAATTGAGCAAATGTGGACACTAAATCTCTGAATAATAATTAATCCTATCTATTTAGTAGCATAATTCTTGGGAAAGTTATTTGGTAGATACTAGCCTGGATATTTGATTTCATGAACTATTTAAGCATGCATTTATTTTACATTTATTGGTCTTTGCAATGCCTAAGAGAAATGTCTATGCAGGCTTAAAAATATTCCAATTTTTGCAGCAGAAATATTGAAGAAAAAATGTATAGTAAGATTTAGAACTATTGCAAAAAAATACATTTTGGACCATTGAAAAAATATCTCATTTAACAGGTATAGACATATCATATGGCTAAAACTTTAAAGAACAGACTGACATCTTGATCATCTTGATTTTCTCATCAATTCCTAGAATTGCATGATCCACATTGTAATGGCTTCATAAGTCACTTCTTTCTATCCCCAGAATCTAGCAAATGGCTCTGATTATTTGTGGTTGACTATGACAAGAGGTTTTTAGAACACTTTACAAATTAACCACATATTCCCAAATGAATTTCCCAATAAAAACTGACCATGGAAGGTTCCCACCTGACCTCATATTCTGTATTTGTCCAAATTGGTGGTCTATATGTCAGGAGTAAGAAATATTAGGAATGAATTCCTTCTTGTAGTCAATCATGTCACTCAGTCATTTCCCAACATTTCAAAGATTCTCTCTTTCCTTGACTTCAAGCTGCAGGCCCTCCACAATTGTGTACAAAACTCTCATTGACCTCACTTCTCAATTTCTCTTTTCACGTTCTTTCGTTTTTTTTTTTTTTTAACTCCACAAGATTCCCTCAGCTACAGCTGCCTTGGATTCATTATGATGCCAAAGCTATGTGCCCCTCATCTCCCTTCTCCCTTCCCCTGCTTCCCACCTTCTGAACTTAAAACCTTCTGTCCTTCATTGGAGGCCTCTTTTCACTCCTTCTCGTATTCAGTATTTCTGTTATAGTCATTATATCTGCATTCACAGGTTATTCCAAAGTCAACTTCAAAAATATCCTTTAAAGAAAAGCTCCTTCTCCCCACAGTTTCTCTTAGGTAGACTTCCCACTAGCGCTCAGTGCCTACCTTTATCTTCTCACTTACTATATCACATTGATACTACTTTCCATCTCCTTGGTAGGTCTGAGAGCTCTGTGCATGCAGGAGCCTTCTCTTTATTTTACTTCCAGCCTCTTTGTGGTGATACAAAAATATTTATTGAGTAAATGTCAAATAAAGTGAGAGCTCTACAGTTTTAATATGAGGCCATAGATTATAAAGGAAAACAAGAAGTAAATATATTTATTACTATCACTGTGTCCTAAAGAAAATAATTTGTTTAAGATATTACCTTTAGCATTTCAGGGCTTATAAAAAATAAAAAGGCTTGAAGGACTACTCCTGTTAATAATCTCTGTATCAGATATCTTATTGAAAAAGTGCTCACATCTGCTAATAAAAGATTTGAAAAAGTATATTATAAGTGAGTTTTATTAAATATATATCTATTGCTTATTTGACCCAAAACATTTGAAGATATATATAATATGGCTATAAATGTTAAAGGAGCTATTTTTCTAATGGTCCAAAATGTATATATTATGTATATATATATAATATATATTTATATTATATATATATACATAATATATACATATTATATATATATATTTTTTTTAGGATATATATCCTAAAAAATTGAAGAAATATTACAAACATCATTGAATATGTTTATGTAGTCTGTTAAAAATTGTTGAAAGTCCTAAAATAATATGACTTGTGAATTACTAAAAAGTGGATTTAATAAATATTGATGATAGAAAGAAATTTCTTTCTTTTTTTTTTTTCTTTTTCTTTTTTTTTTTTTTTTTTTGGAGGCCTTGCAAAATTGTGGAGACTGGCTTTGAACTTGAGATCTTCCTGCCTTGGCCTCCTGAGCTGCTGGGATTAGAAGAGAGTGCCACCCAGTGAAACTTTCTTTCTTAAAACATTAAGTCAAAGCAGAGTGTGGTGGCACACGCATGTGATTCCAGCAGCTTAGGAGGCTAAGGCAGAAGGATGGAGAGTTCAAAGCCAGCCCTAGCAAAAAGGGAGATGCTAAGCAAATCATTGAGACCTTTTCTCCAAATAAAATACAAAATAAGGATAGGGATGTGGCTCAGTGGTTGAGTGCCCCTGAGCTAAATCCCCTGTACTCAAAAAGAAAAGAAAAAAAAAAACATTAAATCAATAATCACATCAAAAACATGCATTAATTGATATGAGTTAAGGTATTTCCTAGGATTGATATGCCATGACACAAATGTCAGAAAACAATGCTTAAGTTAACATTTCATGAATGCCAGAATTCATTTTAAGCTTTATAAACATGGGGCACTAATTAAGGTTATACAGTTTACTTTTCCAGGTACAAATCAGTAAAAGATGATGAATCCATCAACTTAATGGCTCTTTCCTTATTCTCATAAAATCCATCCCTTCTCTATAAAAACGAAGATCTTTACATGTAGTAAGAATTAGTATCTATTTTTTTCCAGGGGTTTACACAATTCTAATCACAGACATATCTGATTTGTGTTGTAAAATACAAATTAATAAGTACTAAAACAATTTAGGAGAAATAGCATTCTTAAGAAATGTGCTACTTGACTCTCTTTGTAGATCTTATTTACTTGATGATTAGTACAGTGAAGACTGATGGCTTCCCTGAGAGGAGATTCTTCTGATGGTATTGCTGGTACTGTGGTATAATCTCATAACCCTGTGATTTAAGTATGTACATCAGAAAATACTCATGAAGTGTTTACCTCGAGTCAGGACTATGAATGAAAAATAAGAATGTGCTAATGTGATATTAAGCAAGTCATCATTCAATAAATACTGTTTTCATATTGAATTTCAAAGCCTATTCATTCTAGCTTCTTTTCTTTATATAGTCATCATTTATACCATTTATATTATTGACTGAGACACACTCTAATAAGCACAAATTAACACAGTCCCCTTTTCTCAGTTCTCTATTACTTTAATCCATTTAAAATTTTAATATACATTTAACAGAACTAAATAAATATAACAGAACTAAACTTGCTCTTATTAAAAAGATTTAATTAATCCAACAATAGGGTATTTATTTGTCCGAGTAACCAGTAAGAAATAATAAATATTTCTCACCAGGCACAGTGGCACATGCCTGTAATTCCATCAGCTTGGGAGGCTAAGGCAGGAGGATCACAAATTCAAACCTAGCCTCAGCAACTTAGCAAGGCTCTAAGCAACTTAGAAAAACCCTACCTCAAAAAAAAAAAAAAAAAAAAAAGGAACTGGAATGTGGCTCAGTGGTTAAGCACCCCTGGGTTAAATCCCTGGTAAACAACAACAACAACACAACAAATAACAACAACAACAAAAAACCCCATAGATTTCTTTTTGCTAATATAGCATGAACACACAGAATAAATGACATTTAGAAAATAATTAACATCATTTTTATAGTTAATATCTTTTGCCGTATCATGAGGACCATGACTCTTGATCTGCCCTCATAATGTGTGAGACTCTTTTTTTTTTTTAATGGATATATCATTGCCTTACTATCTCTCTGTAGCTCACATTCACAGTTTGAATTATGCATGTTACAAATACATAGGCATGTGAGAAGGTTGTAGAAAGTTATTCATAGCAGTCTACAGTAGAGGTTTTAAATCAATCCTATCACATTTTTATTTAAGACCCTGGTTTGCTTTTTATGTCTGAGAATCAGATAATTTAGTCCTCATGCTTAATATTTACTTTTAAGCAAATAATATCACCATTTTAAAAAGCTAGCCATTTCTCAATTTCACATCTATTTTCACATGTTGTCATCTTGTCCTTCTGAATAATTCACCAGACTTCTATTATCTTCTAATGATGCAACCTGTAATTTTCCATGTTTAATAAAAAAAATCATTCAGTATTAACCCTTTTTGGCTAAAGGTCTTTCAATTGCCTTCTGTTCTCTTACAAATTTATATTTTAATTAAATTTTTGGTCATAGCTAAAAGAGAAACTGAACATTGTATTGCTCTATTCAATTCTATGATTCATAAACAATTTAGACCAAGGTCTACTCACAGAAATTCTATCAATTCTATCCCAATTGTGAGCTTCGTTTCCTATATTACACATAAACCAGAGTTGTACCCCTTCATTTATTTATTTTCTTCATTGAACAAGTGTATGTGGCTACCAAAATCAAATTGACATTAGTTGTTTGGTACACTGTGATGAACAAAACAAATTAGCTCCCTACTCTCTTGGGGCTTATATTTGAAAGGCATAAAATATATAATTACATCTTGTAATATATTTACTAAAAAATAAATAGAGACACCAAGAGAAAACAAAAGGAGTATATTTTAAATTAAAATGATGTGGGGAACATCCTGAAAGGGTATGTGTTAGAAGAGATTATGACGGCACACGCCTGTCATCCCAGTAGCTCAGGAGTCTAAGGAAGGAGGATTGCGAGTTCAAAGCCAGCCTCAGCAATTTAGAGAGATCCTAAAGCAAACTCAGTGAGACCCTGTCTCTAAATAAAATATTGAAAAAGGGCTGGGGATGTGGTTTAGTGGTTAAGTACCCCGAGGTTCAATCCCTGGTACAAAAATACATACATACATACACACACACACACACACACACACACACACACACACACACACATATATATATCCCAGCTGTGCACTGATAAAAGCTACTCAACAAATGTTAGTCTCCATCATCTCTGATGTACCATACACTGGCATAGGCATTTTATTTATAATTTTCATAAAGCAGTAAGTTTATTTTATTTCCCCTGGATATAAAGGATTATATCAAATTAATATGAAGTGTCATGAGTTACATTGTCTTATAAATAAGAGATCTTTACAGCAGCTTTGTAAAACAACCATTTTTCCCAAGCACACAGTCTCTTGACTGTCTGATGCAGAGGATCTCAACCTTGGAGGCTCGTGAGAATTACCCAGAGAACTCCTAAAAATTATCAGGCTCTCCTGAGATCAATCAAATCATAATCTCATGGCAGGGACCCTGGAATGTCTATTTTTATAACTCCATGGGGTGATGTTAATGGTCAGCCAAGGTTGAGAACCACTGTTCTAGAGTTCTGGGCAGACACCATAATAAGCTTTTAAAAAGGCATGCATTCACCTTTTTGGAAAAAAAAATGTATTTTATTTTTGAAATCCTCCCTACTTTCAAGTCCCAAAGAATTGTCAACTCTATTATGGATCTTTTCCATCTGAAATAGCCTTGCTCTTTTGTGGACTTTATGATGTTTCTATTACAGCAATGACAGAAATAGCAATCTACAGTGCTTGAAGAAAGCAAGTCTCTTTAAAGCAAGTCACTTAGCCTAGTGACTCTCTCTGCCATACATTTTAATTAATTTATAACAAAATTGATATGAATTAAATTCTCTGCAATTAGACTTTAAAATTTCACACCTAAACATTCAAGTATATCCGATGCAGCATCTCTTTATCTCTGTGTCTATACTTACATTGATCTATATACCTATAACCTGAACTATATTAATATAGATATAAATATATAAATGTGGATATATGTATTTCGTGGTATAAATCTTAAATATCCCCCCAACAGTCCATGTATTAAAGGGAAGTGGGGAAACCTTTAAGAGGTGAGGCTTAGTGCAAGGTCTTACAGGGAAAAAGATATTGGGGCTCCAGCTTCTCCTCATCTCTTTCTCTTTCCTTTCCTATCAAGTGGTGAAGGACTTCCTAGGTCATGCATTCATGCCATGATGTGCTATGCTGCCAAAGTCATGGGTCTGATTGGTCCTGCATTGAAACTTCCAAAAGTTTGAGCCAAAGTAAAACTTTCCTCTTTGTAAGTTGATTCTCTTAGGTATTTGTTACAGTAACATAAAGCTGACTAATACAAATAATTAGCCAGTACAAACAAAAGGTGTGATTTGATATTATATTGGACTTTAAGTAAATATATTTCACTAAAACGAATATTTTATATAAGTTATAATATTTCCTTAAGGTTGGAATGATGGAACTATGTCTCTTAAACATAATGGATATTCATCAGTATTTTTTTTTCATGGTATCATTAACATCCCTTAAAAGAATATAAGTAATAAACCCTGGAAATTATGATGTGCTTATTGTTTTAGAATAATTGTCAGATAAGGGGAAAAGGGATTGAAGAAAGTAGGGGATAATTTTTGAAAAGAAAATGAAATTGAATGGGAAATAAAGATTCTGGTTTGAAATCTGACAAATAGTTTATGGCTGTCTTCTCTTTCATATTATAGTTTTCTCTCTTATAATTATGAAACTTAGATCAAATAAGCATTAATCTCCACCATCTTCTTGAATGGAAAAAAAGAGGTTGTGGATTATTGAGTTGTTGATTCTTGGGGAAATAAATATATATATTCACACACATTATATGAATATATGCATACAACATGTATATATATATATGCCATATATAGCTATATATGACTAATCCAAAGTGAACGTCACAGTGAGTGGGGAAAAAAAGAAAGCATTTTCTCTGAAATCTGGAACAAGATAAGGATATTCACTCTCACCATTCCTATTCAAATAGTACTAGAAATTCTAGCCAGAGCAATTAGGCAAGAGAAGACAACAAAAGGGACAAAAATAGGAAAAGAAGAAATAAAATTATAACTCTTTGCAGATGATATGATCGTATACTTTTTTTTATATAACTCTTTGCAGATGATATGATCCTATATTTTTTTTAAAAAAGACTGCTACTTGAGCAAATAAATTCAGCAAAGTATCAGGTTACAAAATCAACATATAAAAGAACTCAAAAAAACTTTAATACCAAAAATAAATAAATAAATAACTCAATCAATAAATGGGCTAAGGAACTGAAGAGACACTTCTCAGAAGAAGTTATACAATCAATCAATAAATACATGAAAAAAATGTTCAACTTCTCTAGCAATTAGAGAAATGCAAATCAAAACTACTCATTTCAGTCAGACAGGCAATTATCAAGAATACAAGCAATAATAAGTGTTGACAAGGATGTGGAGAAAATGGTACACTCCTACATTGTTGGTGGCACTGCAAATTGGTGCAACCATTCTAGAAAGCAGTATGGAGATTCCTTAGAACATTTGGAATAGAGTCACCATTTGACCCAGCTATACCACTCCTCGATCTATATCGAAAAATCTTAAAAATCAGCATACTATAGTGACGCAGCCATATCAATATTTATTGCAGTTCAATTCACAATATCTAAATTGTGGAACCAACCTACATGCCTTTCAATGGATGAATAGACACAGAAACTGTGATATATATACACAATGGGATATTACTCAGCCTTAAAGAAGAAAAAAAATTATGGCATTTTCAGGTAAATGGCTAGAGTTGGAGTATATCATGCTAAGCAAAGTAAGCCAATCTCCAAAACCAAAGCCCAAATGTTCTCTCTGATAAGTGGATGCTGATCCATAATTGGAGGGGGGGAGGGTCTGGGATTGAAAAGAATGGAGGAAGTATGACTGGGTGAAGGGGAGGGCACGAAGAGGAGGGAGAATGCGGGCAGGAAAGACAGTGGAACGAGATGGACATCATTACCCTACATACATGTATGACTACACATATGGTGTGACACTACATCATGTACAACCAGAGAAATGAAAAGCTGTGCTCCATTTGTTTACAATGAACCAAAATTCGTTATGTTGTCATATATACCTAATTATAATGAATAAATTTTTAAAAGGGACATATTAAATGAGATATTAAAAAAATCAATAGCTTTTATATACACAAATAATAAATCTGCTGAGAAAAAAAAATCATCAAAACAATCCCATTTACAAACAATATCCCCCCAAAACTAGGAATAAATTTAACCAAGAAGGTGAAAGACATGTACAATAAAAACTATAGAATGTCGAAGAAGAAGAAACTGAAGTCATAAAAATATGTGACTGTAACTGGGTAATGACAGATTCAAGTCAACAACCAAATCTCCCCTGCCCTGATGTTGTATAACTCATGATTCCGCAAAGTGACTGAGAAACTCTTAGAGGACAATGTTGACATTGCCCTGACATTTTTACTAGGTGGGAAAAGGAGGTCTGTGGGAAGTGCCTGTCACCCCTATGAATCATCCATCATATGAAAATAAAAACCTTGCTAAGATTTGAAGATGACATCAGGATTAAAAGGAAAAGAAATAAGAGAGAATGAGTCTATATTTGTGTATCTCACTGATATTTTTAAGCAAATATTTTACATGTGGTGGTACTTGCGTATTGAGAATTCAAAATTTTGCTAGTACACTGAGGGGCTAGGATTTTATTTTCTTTATTTCAAATATAAATATACACATGTGGTTGATGTTGCTCCACTATTGAGAACAGCTGTGAGCTCTCACCTCCATTTAACCTTGTTTGAAGAACAGGAGGATATGGAGGAATTCCCCTTCCTTTTGGGTACCTATAGTGATCTTCCTTATTTTGGAAACTAAATGTGTCTTCCTATAATTTCTTTAAATTAGTTTTTAGCTCAAATTTTCTGAAACCACACAAGACAGTTAAATTCTCCTTTGACTCTGAATAAATTTCTTAATCTAGTATTTTATTTCCCAATCCAGGTAGTAACTTTTTTTTTTTTCGTACCAGGGTTTGAACTGAGCGGCAGTTAACCACTGAACCCAATGTCCAGCCCTACAGTAGTAGTTTTGTCATCTATCATTTCTCCACTCTCATTCTTGACTCTAGCCCATAAACCACACTGAGTGCCTCCCCCATCCAAATTCAGGTGTTGAAGCCCCAACACTCAATGGACTGTATTTTGGAGAAATTATCTAAAGAGGTAATTAAGGGTAAATGAGATCATAAAGGCAAAGCCCAATCCAATAGGACTGGGTTTCCTTAATAGAAGAGGAGGAGACACTAGGAGTTACAAGCACAGAGGAAAGACCAGAGCAGGGCACAGTGAGAAGGCAGCTGGAACAAGCCAACACCAGAGGCTCAGGAGAAGACAAATCTGACAGAGCCTTGGTCTTGGATTCTAGTCTCCCGTCCATTGAAAACTAATTTATTGTGTAAGTCACTGAACTTGTGGTATTTTCTTAATGGCAGAGTGAACAAACTATCATACTTTGACTTCAGCTTTTTTAAATCAGGCAGATGTGATTGGAAACTTGTCTGCCTCATTTGCATACAGTATGTTCTTGAAAATATTAAGCCTAGTTTTGAATTCCATAAAATAGGTATAGCAATATTAACTATCTCGCACTTGGTTTATGAGGAATAAGAAATGTACATGGCGAGTAAATGGTATGTAACAGGTAGTGAAATTTTATTTCCCTCTCCCTTAAGGTTGATATGTAAGTGAGATCCAGAGTTCCATGTACACTGTTATATGAATTTGACCAAAAGCACAAAGGACACATCCTAATAGTTGACCTGATACATTGATATTATTGTAGGAAACTGTTATTTTTCCCTCAGTGAGAGGGAGAAAGAGAATTGCTTCGGTAACAAGTTTGATGTCCCAAAACTTTCACTGAGAATAGGCATTGCAGGATTTATTGAAGTCATCTTGTCTTCCACGTTCAGATACTTGCTGTTCCTGACTGCAATCATTTGTTATCTACAGGACTACCACTCTAACTGTGGGGGAAGAAAAGCAGTTTTATATCAATGCCCCACAGATAGCTTATTCACTTGCCCCCCAGAAATGGTTCATTACTTTTAAGAGGGAAGAGTGGCTGACAAATGTGTAGGTTTCCACAGATGGTCTTTTTGAAACTATAAACTGCTCTACCTGGGCATAAAACTACACATCAAAAAGGAAACAACAGAATTCTTTTGAAGTATGGGACAAACACTTATTTGAACTACATTTATGAATGCATTAATCAAATTATATATAAAGATATAATGGTATGGGTATATGTGTATGTAAATAAAATGGTATATATTATATGTATATATGTATATGTGTGTGTATAATTCTATACCATTATATATTATATATACTGTTATATCTATATATAACATGCTTGAACATAATGTATATATACTATATATATGATGTACATAACAGTCCATGTTATATGCATCATATCTTTATATAAAATGTTTAAACTTAATGTATTTTTGTATATATAGTGGCATATATATATGTATACACACACACATTTTGGAGAGTTCAGACCAATTGGAGGCTAATAAAATATTTTGAAAAAATAAATTACAACTAATAAACAGCTTGATTGTCATTGTTATGTGATTTATAAATTATATATTCAATCTCTAAGCACATTTTTCATCCTAATAGCTTGTCTTCTTTTCAGACTTAATTTAATTTTTACAAAATGTAAATTATGAATGATATCAGTAACCAGCAAATACTTTAACATAATGTATCCCTTATTCAAAATATTTCCTCTTGGGAGCATACAGGTGATAAAGCATTGTCTGCCAAATATTTTTATACCAAAAATTAATTCATTTTTCATGTTTATTGAAGACATTTATAATACCAATTTTATCTCTTTATTAATAAGGTAAAATCAGTCTCACCATATTGAACAAATTATTTTTCAATCTTTTATTTATTTAACAAGTCACTATAAGCATGATGTAGTGGGGATATGTCAGTGAAACATGCAAACATGGAATCTTCCCCTATGATTCCACAAATTGCACACCTTACTCAGGGAGGAGAGGGTGGAGATAGCAATTATTTTTTTTTAAGTTGCCTAGTACTGCAAAGAACACATTAAGACAGGCATAGGGTTAAACATATTGTGCTACCCAAACTATTATCTTGGAAAAAAGGCATTATTAAGAACCAAACAAACGTAATTTTTCTTTTCTTTTTTCTTTTTTTTTCTGTACCAGGGATTGAACCCAGGGATACTTAATCACTGAGCTATATCCCTATCCTTTTTTATATTTTATTAAGCTTTAAACTCACGATCCTCCAGCCTCAGTCTCCCAAGTTGCTGTGATTACCAGTGTGCACTACTATGCCAGGCCATGGGTACTCATTCTAACAAAAGATTTTTTTTGAGAGAGAGAGAGAGAGAGAGAGAGAGAGAGAGAGAGAGAGAGAGAGAGAGAGAGAGAGAATTTTTTAATAGTTTTCGGTGGACACAACATCTTTATTTTATTTTTACGTGGTGCTGAGGATCGAACCCAGTGCCCTGCGCATGCCAGGCGAGAGTGTTACCGCTTGAGCCACATCCCCAGCCCCACAAAAGATTTTAATAAACGAAAATTGAGTGTAGAGAACTATCCCTATTATGCTCACAACTTTTCTGAAGATTGAAAGTTCTAAAATAAAAAGTTTATTACTAAATTTTAATCACAAGGATTAATGAAGGAGCAACATGGTTAATATAGCATTGGTTTTATTTTTCTCACATTTCCCAAGAAATACACAAAGTAAGAGAAACAAAATGGTAGTAGTAGTAGTAGTAGTAGTAGTAGTAGTAGTAGTAGTAGTAGTAGTAGTAATTAGTAGTAATAGCAGAAAAACTCTTAAAATTTAGGGGGAAATATTCGTGTGCAATGTGTACAAGAATATTTAATAGCAAGAGTAATAAGAACTATGTGGGTAAAAGCCCATTGAACTTGCCCAGTACTGGAACACAGGATACCTACTCTGTCCATCATTTCTAACTCACAGCTCACAGTTCTCAGAAATGAGTACATGTTCACCTCATTTCTTTTCCATGGAAGTTCCTTTTGTAATACCTCAGCTTGCTCCTACATAGCACAACAATCTTAAACATTTGTTATTTGTATTAGAACTTTCAAACTCTTCTCTTCCTGTTCTTTATAAAATACATAATAAATTACCCTTGTTAAACTCTTGTGTGTAACTATTCTTATGTGTAGGTCTCCTTAGAGCCCTACAATAATTAGATTAATAAATTTATCCTGGTCTATTCTTAACATTGAGTGAAGGCACCATCTGTTAAAAGAGGTAAATTTATATGGACTTCAATAGCTTTATTTAGGTATAGTTATACTGCCACAAACAGTGTATGTAAATGTATATTTATGTGTAGCTACAATTGATCTGAAACTGTTTATATTTACATATAAAACCATCACCAAAGACAAGATAATGAATAAATCCAATATCACCATAAGCTCTCATTTCAAATTCATCATTGTTACCCATTCCCCCTTGTGACAGATGACTAATCTGCATGTGTTACTCTGTTATTTTCTATTTTCTGGGATCCTATATATGAATGTAATCATACAGATTGTATTAGTTTGTATGACTCCTCTCTCAATATCATTATTCTAAGATTCATCTATGTTCATATTTCAGTAATTCGCTATTTCTCATGGCTATTGATGGATATTTAGGTTCTTCTGGTTTGGGGCTATTGCAGTTAGAGCTGCTATCAATCTGCTTTAGTATCACTTAGATAAATAACTCAGAGTACTAGGGCTGGAACACAAGGAAGACATACATTGAATTTTTTAAAAACACTAACAAATTAATTTCCTAAAGGATGTATATCACTTGTTATTTCCTCCAGTAAAACAAGAATTATTATTTTTTTAAATCCTTGGCTACTCTTGATACGTTCAAAATTTAAATTTTCAGCATATTAAACATATTCAGTAGTATCTCTTTCATGTTGATATCTACCTGATTCTCATAATTAACAATACTGAACTTTCCATGTGAGTATTTGTGATTTCTGTATGTCTTTTAGTAGGGACTAGGTCCAAATTTTTGCATTTTGGTTGAATTTTGAGAGGCTTTTACACATTATATATGCAATTTCTTTATGGTATTTGTTAATATTTTCTTTCAACGTGTTCATGATCTAATGTTTCATAAAAGGATCATCAAAAAGTATACATTTTGAAGAAGCCAGGTTTTCCTTTATGAATGGTTTTTGTGCAATATTATTTAAAAACCTCCCTTTTGGTGGGGATAGATATATTTAATCAAATTTTCACAATACAAAACATATATACATGTATAAAAATATCACATGAAAGTGCATTAATTTTCACAATTCTATGCTCTGTGTATTAGTTAAATATAAATTTAAATTAGATGAAAAATATTAGACTGGGAAAATCAAAAGTAAAACACTTTCTTAAACAAGAAGCCATAAGGATTTCTTCTTTGCTTTCTTCTACAGATTTCATAGTTTTAGGCTTTACGTGTAAATCAATAATGGATTTGGAATTAGATTTTGTATGCCAAGTTTTCCATGTCTGTATGCTGAGTATTTCAGTGACATTTATTTAAAACATTTTTTCTCCACTGAAGAACCTTTGTTTATGATTAATCCACCAAGTATAAGTGGGTTTATGTATGGAAACTAGTAATGTGCCTTTTATTGCTCTATTATCTGAACACTAATAGTACATTTTCTTGATTACTAACTTCAGAACATGTCTCAGATTGAATGAATGCAAGTCTCATAAATTTGTCATTCTTATTAAAAACCACTATTTGATCCAACTAGCCCACTCGGTCTATACCCAAAAGACTTAAAGTCAGTATTCTATAGTGCTGCAGCCAAATCAATGTTTCTTGCACCTCAATTCACAATAGCTAAACTGTGGAAGTAACCTAGATGCCCTTCAATAGACGAATGGATAAAGAAACTGTGATACACACACACACACACACACACACACACACACACACAATGGAATATTACTCAACATTAAAAGAATAAAATTATGGTATTTGCTGGTACATAAATGGAGTTGGAGAAAATCATGCTAAGTGAAGCAAGCCAATCCCCAAGAAAACAAAGGCCAAATGTTTTCTCTTATAAGTGAATCCTGACTCATAATGGCTGAGACATGTAAAAAATGGAGGTGCTTTGATGGGGCAAAGGGGAAGAAAGGGGTAAGAAGAGGGTTTGGGGGCAGGAAAGATGATGGAATGAGATTGACATATTTACCCTAGGTACATGTATGACTGACTGCACATATGATGTGATGCTACATTGTGTACAACCAGAGAATTGAAAAGTTGTGCTGCAATTGTGTACAATGAATCAAAATATATACTGCTGTCATATATGCCTTATTAAAATAAATAAGTTAACCTAAAAAAAGTCATGTTAGATTCTGAGTTCTTTGAGTTTCCATGTGGAATGTAATAGAATCAGCTTTTTATTTTCTACAAAAGTACTTTGCAGGGATTTTGAAATTATATTAAATTTATACTTAGTTTTGAGAGTACTCACATATCAATGTTGAGTCTCCTGATTCAGGGAAATGTTATATACTTCTACATTAATTTAGTCATTGTTTTTTTTATTTTAATCTCAAAAATATTTTGTACTTTTCAGTGTACCAAAATGTAGGAGGTTTGTCAAATTGATCCCTGAATATTCATAAATTTAATGTGATTATAAAGCAATTTTCAATGCCTGGTGTTTCTATACCAGTGTATAGAAATATAATTGATTTGGAGATATTTATATTATATACTACAATGTTGCTAGATTCACTCATTAGTCTTATTCCTTTTCTTTTTTTAGATTTGTTAGGATTTTCTCCTTAAAAGATTACATTGACTGTAAATAAAAAGATATGTCTAAATTTCAGAAATTGATTACTTTTACTTCTTTTTTTATACCTTATTACATTGACTAGAATTTCATTACCATATTGAATAGATGTTGTTTGGAGGAACAAGCTATTTTCTTTTACTATTAATATATAATGCTATCTGCAAGTACTTTTCAAGATATCTTTTATCTGGTTAAAGACATTTCTTATTATTTTTAGCTTATTGATATATTTTCTTAAGAATTGATGTTAGATTGTGTTGAATGTTTGTCTGCATCAACTGAGATGATGTTATGATATGCACTTCTCCCCCAAGTTTTTAATACTGTTGTCATATGTGTTGGGGCATTCTACGTCGTGGTTATTAAACACTACAATCTATTGTTACTAGTTTTGCTTTTAGGAGATAATTATCTTTCAAGTAGATTTAAATAAGAAAAGGTCTTTGCATTTATTCCTGTAGTTCCCAATTCTAATGTTCTTCATTTACTTAAATATGTCCAGATTTCTTTCTGATTATCATATCCTTCATCCTAAAGGACATCCCTTATCTGTTCCTGTGGTGCAAGTCTGCTGCTGATAGATTCTTTTAATTTTCCTAAGGCGGAAATACCTTATTTCATCTTTGTTTTTGACAGGTATTATCTCTAACTATAGAATCTTAGGTTGTCAGGTGTGTGTATGTGATTTTTCCTTCTCCTTCAGCATTTTAAATATGTTATTCCATTTTTCTTTTTCTTCAGCTCATATACATTCCTGGTAAGGAGCATGCCCTTATTCTTAAATCATTCCTCTCTATATATCTTTCTTTTTATCTCTGATTATTTTTAAGATTTTTCTCTTTACCTTTATTTAAGCAGAGTGTTAACATTTTGTATTGGTATAGAATTCTTTATAGTTCTTTGTTGATGGAGCTCTTTTAATCTGCTGCATTACAGTTTTCATCAAATCCGAAAATGTTTCTGCCATTATTTCTGCATTTCTTTTTATGTTTCACTCCCTTTCTTCTTCTTCAGGAATTCTAATTGCACAACTAGTAAACCACTTGAGGTTGTCTTACTGCTCAATAATTCCTGTCTGTTTTTCCATTATTATATTTTCTGTGTGTATCATTGCAGATAATTTTATTGCTATGTGTTCAGTTTCACTAATCTTTTCCTGTAATATTTAATCTGCATTGGAATGATACACACATGGAATTGTAAATCCATTCACTTTATTTTCATCTCAAATATTTTAGTTTTCATTGTTATGGGTTTTATTTTTTATTTTTTTGTGTCTGCATAATATTGAACTATAATCAATATTTCCCCTACCTTCTTCTTCATATGGGATAAAATTCTGTTAATTGAATGGCTTTGTTTACTGAAACTACAATCTGTCATGTCTGCATCCATTTTAATTGGGCAAATTTTCCTATCATTCAGCTGTAATCTCAGCTACTCAGGATTGCAAGTGCAAGCAAAAAGCCGCAACTTTCCCCTTGTCTCCAAATAAAGACTAAAAAAAAAAAAAAAGACTGGGCATATAGTTCAGTGGTAGAGTGCTTGCCTAGCAATTGTGAGAACCTGGCTTCAATACCCAGTGCTGCCAAGACATCTGAATCATTCTGAGTTGTAGTTCCCTGAGTTTTTTGCATTATAATATTCCAAACACTATAGATTTCATCCTTTTGTCATGGTGGGTATTCTTGTTTTTCCAAAAATATTTTAATTTCACCTGGGATACAGTAAAGATACATGAAATAATTTTTACTTATTTGATATTACTTTTAAACCTTCTTGGTGTGTTTTCTGGTAAGTCATGGTTTAGGAGAGTTTCAAATATGCCTGGTGGGAACAGAAGGTATTTCCAACTTACACTAATCAATACACAGTAATAGTCATGGGGGACCCTGTATGAATAGCCACCATTCTCTACTTACAGCTCTTTCTTTCCTGTTATTCACTTTGCAAATTATAGTCACTTTGGCTTCCCTAATTTATAAGCCATTTCCTCCTCTCAGGGAATGACAAGAGAGCTAAACATAGCTGAGAAAAGATTAGAAATAAGAGGGAGGTGGGGTGGAAAGAAACAACAGAAATGAGCTAAATTAGAAGGAGCAGAGTAGCAAATAGTTAACAGAAAATCTACAAAGAAAATAGAGGATGAATGAGAGGGAAAAGGAAAAAAAATCAAGTGGAAATAAGATGACAAAATGAATATTTAAAAAATGAGCAGATGAAGAATAAAGGCACAGATGATCAGGTATGTTATTATATCAAACACAAAAGAAAATTAAAACAAAAGAATGCATAACTACCTGTGCACGCATGCACACGCACACACACACACATACACACACACACAAACTCACACTGCTGAAATGCTACTAACTAAAGTCAAAGAAAAGTTTCTAGACTTAATATGTAAACTTCCATATTGCAAGGGAATACTCCGGTGAAAAAAATCAGAGTAGGGTCAATTGTCAGAACCATTTTCATAGAATTATTAAGTTTTAAAGAACTACAACACCCTCAGTGCATCTAAACAGAAAGTACAAATTACTTCAAGAAGAGAAAAAGTCAGACTGATGTCAGATTATTTTTTAAACTGCACTCTATTTCAGGAGATATCAGGGTAATATATTTAAGATACTGAAGGTATGAAAATGTAAAGCAAGAATTTTATATCCAACCAAGCTGGTCGTCAATAATAAAGTCCATAGGAAAGCTGTCATAAATGAGGAAGAATACAAAGGATGCTGTTATGGGGTTTTCTCAGTGGCTCTAAGAGATTCTAAAGAGCAATTTGAGATGCTTCTACCAATAAATAAGCTGAGAACCTGTATCATGAAAACAGGTGGCTGGTGTGTTTTTACCATAGGAAAAATGCCCAAGTCCAAAACTGGCCAAACAATAAGAGAGGGAAGTATGTGGGTTTCCACAGACCCTTGTCCATGACAGTTAGCTGTTTTGCATCATCCTACAATTGAATTGCCATTTAAGAAAATATCTTCTATCACATTTGGAAAATCAGCTAAGTGTTGTGTAAACAGTAGCATAAAAAGAGAAGTTATGAGATCACATACAAGAGGGAATGAAAGTTGGTCTATCAGAAGAGGAAATTGCTAATGAAGAAGTTGCTGTTACCTGACAAAGAATGAGTAGGAGAGATATGGTCCACAGAGGTGGGAAAGAGTGTTACTGCAGAAAGAGCAGTAAATGTAAAGCTTTGACATGCAATATGTAGCATCCTTATGGAAATAAGAAAATACTGAGTATAAAGGGAGAACACCATGGGATTTTTGTGGACAAAGAGATAGACAGTAGCCAAGTCGATAGCAATATTGAAAGAAATGTAAGAGAATGTGCGTTTTATCTTAGGAAAATGCAAAATAAAGACATTTGAAGGGCAATGAAAAAATTAATTCTATGTTAGCAATTATAAGTTTAGATACTATATTAAAGAGTGAGAACTTGTAATGGACAGTCTTTTTGGTAAGAAATCAAACCAGAAGAGTTCTGGGGGACTTGGAAGGGTAGTTACACTGACAATGGAAAACACATTAACTCTTTTAAGAGGTATTCAACAAGAATCCATTCAAACTAGTGAAAAACTGAATGTGAATAGTGAATGAGTATGAGAATGTAAAAAGTAGCATTTTCCTGATGTTGAGTAGCAGTTGAAAACCAAAGACAGCTGGCCATTCTTTTGGTCTCTGTGTTTTTTTTATCAAGCTTAAATATACAAAGACCCTAAGATAATACACCATGTGATGATGTACCTAATCTACTCCTCTAAACTGAATACTCACAAACATATTGGATTACATTGGGTTCTTAGATTTCTGAACTATAAAAACTCCTCTGTAACTCACTGGTAAATCTCTTGTGTAGCATGGTGCAAGGTCCTGGGTTTAATCCTTACCACTGAGAAAAAATAAACAACACAAATGTCTCATACCTCCAGGATTAGTCCTGGATTACTTATCTGAATAAACATATTATATACATCTATATCAGTAAGTTCTTTATGTGAAAAAAATAATTAATCTACATGATTACCTGATCTTCAGGCTATTGTATCTAAGTGCCTACCATAGTTCCTGGAACATAATAAACACCCAATAAGAATTTGTTGAATTAATTAACTAGTTGTTTTATTAATAAATATACACAACAGGTTAGGATGTCCAGTGCATTACATCTCTAGTATTACTACATGATATGAAAATCATTTATTGTCAGTTATATTTATTAGTTTTGTATTGCTGCTGTAACAAGTTTCACACTTTAATGACTTAAAACAATGCAAACTCATTGTCTTAGAGTTATGTTTCAGGTCTAGTATGAGTGTTCTAGAGGATCTAAGGGATAATATGTTTCTCATTCAGTTTGTTGCCAGAGCTCAGTAGTTTTCAGTTGTATGACTGAGATCCATATTATTTTGCTAGTTAAGAACTATACTAACTTTCCAACAAGCTGCCATGCTCCTAGACCCATAACCAATTTCCCTCTTCTTCAAAGCCCTTAATAGTGGGTCAAGCCATTTTCTCAAATCCCTCTTTATCTTTTACCAAATATCTCTCAACTCCAAACTCCGAAGATACTTTACTTTATATGGCTCATTAACTAAATCTGGCTCACCATGAAAATCAAGGAGAATCTCCCTCTCTCAAGCTCCTAAAACTTAAATATATCTACAAAGTCCCTTTCACCGTGTAAGATATCATTCACATAGAATTTGCTGAATTGACATCTTTGGGAGTCATTATTCTGCCTATCTCAAATATCTATGAAAATTCATGAAATTGCTTTATAATTAGAATTGGATGTGCTTTATTTAAAATGCACAGGAAAACTACTTTTCCCTCTAGCACTGCAACAAATAATCTTTTTACTAATGACATAAAAATGGGTCAAGGTACTAGGTTGCATAAAAAATTTATAATGTATCTTTAAATACTTGAGTTGTCCTGATCAAAATAAGGCATAGATATTATGAAGGTTCTGGAAATCTGAGAAGAGGAAAATAGATCTAGAATCATCTAGCTAAAGTTCTTTATTATAAATTAGCAGTCTAATGGTGGGTGAATATACCTGCATGGTTCTAATTGTTTTTTTGCCTATTTTCCTTCACTGAATTTTTCCTTACTTCCAGCTCCCCTTCTCCTTTCCTAGGCATAATGCATTCTGCAGTGTATACAAGTCTTCTTCATATCCACACCCAAGGTCCCTAGAGTGCCTGGCATACATTTGTATAGTACAAGCCAATAGCGCCCTACACTCTTTAAAAATGATGTCTGTGTAACAAAGATATTTTCAACAAACATCATTGCTATTTCTTTGTGAGTGGCATGAGAAATATAAAAAATATTAGTACCAACATAAAGAGTATTGTGCTACCAATACAAACAGAAATAATATTGTACTACTATGATTTTCACCAAAAAAATACTTTTAAAAAGCCGACATAGAATTAAACAAAGCAATCTGTATAAACCCTCTAGGTTATAAAATAATTCTGCCAGGAGAGAACTGGGAGTGAAGCTCGGTGGTAGAGTACTTGCCTAGAATGTACAAGGCCTGGGTTCAATCTCTAGTACCATAAATAGATTTTTAAAAATCAATCAATCAATCAGCCTGCTAGGTGGATATGATTATTTCTTATTTTCACAATTAAAGGTACTAGGATTAGACAAATTCACCAAATAAACTGTAAAACATATTTAGTGAATGCCAGATGTTGGGATTCACTAAATATGTTTTAACCACATCACAGAAGGTTTTCTCTTCCGTCTTTCTTGTCCTATACAATCTTTGGAAAAATATATGGGCATACTACAGAAAGACAGCATATTGCATTAGTCTTCTAGAACTGCTATAACAAAGTACCACCACAAACTGAGTAGCTTGATATGTTAAAAACATATTCTTCCAGCCCTCTGGAGACTAGACTAGAATTTTAGACTTTCTAAAAGTCTAAAATTGAGGCAGTGGTAGAACTGATTTGTTCTGAGGGCTCTGAATGGAAACAAGTCCCATCCCTCTCTCTCAAACTCTGGTTCAGCTGTCACTCCTTGGCATCTCCTCGCTTATGAATACTTCATTCCAATCTCTTCTCCTATTTCACATGACATTTCCCCTGTGTTTCTGTCTTCCCATAGACTGAATTTTTGGAAGGGTACCAAGCACATTGCAATAAAGATAATCTTGTGCCAGGATTATTTCATCTTCACTATGTTTGTACTGACTCAGTTTACAAATAAAATCTCATTTTGAGCTACTGAGAAGTAGGACTTTGACATGACTTTCTTGGGGGACACAGTCCAAACCTTAGCAGAAATAGTCTTATCTGAAAATAGGAAGTGTTCCCCAAAAAGCCTCACAGAGCCAAGCCAACAGGATAACACCTTAAAATATGGTTAATCTTTACAAAATGCATCATGAAAATAAATAGGCCTTTGGCTTTAAGAAGAAAGGTTATTTTTGAGCAGCAGTTCTTTAATGCAATGCTTATATTTTATTAATAATTAATAAATGATTAATGCAGATTGCTTTCTTCCAAATAAATTATCAGAATGTGTTATAACAGATGTGAATAAATCATGGGCTCTGTTCATAAGTTGTCTGCACAAATGTCAAGAGTATAATATATTATATTTAAATATTAGTTATGTGTGTGAAATATAGACAAGAACTCAGTTGTAATGTATTAACCACTATTCCTATCAATGAGTTATTAATTATTGAAATTCACCATGTTATGAAATGACTTTCTGGATGTTTTATTGTTTAAATCATGAATTGATACTGATTTAATTTCTCTTTTTCATTTAGTGGTATATAATTGGATTGGAAAAAACATCATCCATAACAATTAGAGATAATCTAAAACATCCTCAATACAGTAAAAAAAAATCATCCATTCTTCTTATTATTAAGAAATGTAGTTGTTTGTTTAAATGATTTTGAATCATTTTCTTAATGGAAATACTGTTTGTATGATGAAAATAAACTACCAGAATTATCATCATCTGATCATCATCATCATCATCATCATCATCATCATCATCATCACCCTCAAAATTATTTCAGTGCCAATTTTGTGCCAAGCAATAAGAACAGTGCTCTAAATTATTTCATTTCAACCTTAAAACAATCTTAAGAATTAGCTATTTTTGTGCTTCCCATTTTATGTACAAAAAAACTTAAAAAAAAAATACCAGCACTTAGTTAGCAGGTAAGGGCCAGGATTAAAATTCAAAAATTTAAGTTAAAGTTAAAATTAAATTAAGATTAAAATTCTAGAGACAATATGGTTAATTTTTTTATATTCCAGGAGGAAACAGTTGGAAATGTAACTCAGAAAAATTCCATTTGAGCACCATGATTCATTCAAACTCTTGGGGTTTGATGTTCTCCACCTGCAACCTGAAAATATTGAGAGTAATGTCTAACATGTGTATAATGCATACAAAAACCAGTTCTAAGTGACTTACATACATTAATATTTAATTATCAAAATAACAAACTAGGGTAGATCTTACACTCTTGCTTTACACATCACAAATTTGATACACAGTAATCTTATGTGATTGTTTTCAAGATTTCATGACATGGAGTTGGACAAAAATGTGAAACCAAATTCTGGATGCTCGTTTTCAGGTCCTAATAATTATACTCCACTATCATATGTATTTATGAATGCCTATACATATGTGTGTGTGCATGGATTTATATAAAAAATCTCCACTCTCTCCAAGCTCTAAGCTGTTATTTCTATGTGACTCTTTGTTTCATGTCCCAAGAACATTTCAAGGTAACTGGTACTCCAAAGTCTTGCAAACTAATAAAACAACAACAATAAAAAGAACTGCTTTTGTCAATTGGAAAATATTAACTAAGCTCTGAAAACTATGTTTTAATAATGATGAGAAAACAAGGATGAAGAATATGGCTAGTCCATTCTCTCCATAATTATTTCCAACATACTCTTCTATTCTTATCTCCCACCAGACTTTGCATGACTTCCAGACCCCAGTTGTCCAGCTTCTCGAAAGGTAAATTCATGCTTCTTGCCTTTTCCTGTGGCCATAGTACCTTGGCTATAAATTAGAAAATGCCAAATTCCAATATCAAAGGGAGTAAACTGGAGAGCTTAGAAACGTGAGAAGGGCAAAATGGTATCATAAAATAGAAATAATGAATGAATTATCATATGTAATGTCTTTTGGTCTGAAAGTGGTATTTCAATTGGGCATTTCCAATTGCTTTTCTTAATATTCGTTCATCATAGGTTTAATTAACAATAGTCACCTGACTGAGAGTATAGCTCTGCCCCAAATCCACTTCCTCTTCCTGGATTTACAACTATTCTACATTTACCCTCTACTGTGTTCATCCTGTAACTAGTTCATGTAATATAAGCAGAATTGATATTAACTATGACCAGGAATAGCTCACAAAAGTCTACATGTATCCCTGAAATTATTTACTCCTCTCCTGGGAAGGATGGGCTTGGAACTGTCAGGGATCCCATAGGGACAAAGGATTGCAGATGTGGGCCTTCATTCGTGGCTTGTTAGCTATTAAAAGCGTAATGTGTGCTTTTCCCTGTGCTCTCACCTTCACTCATGGTTTATTAGCTATTAGGAGCATGATATGTACCTTTTCCTGCCCTCTCAGTCACTAACTCTCAAAGAGTCTCATCTGCCTTAGAAACTAGGGGTATCATGAAAGCCAGGATTCCCTGGCCATCACTCTCCAGAGACAAGCAACATAAAGGATGAAACTGATGAGGAGTCACAGTAAACTCCCAGGCCCTGGGTAATTTATCATAGTTTGTGTTTTCATCCAGTCCCCACCCCATGTGTTTTCTTAACAGCTACAACTCATCCTTATGAGAAGGCACAGATGTTTATAGAGGATGCCACATCCATCCGAGAGGTGTACATGTGGTACCTGGGGACTGGCCAAGGTCCCTTCCTTCAAGGTTAATGTTCTTGGCTCAGTGGGGATAAAACACCTTTTGAAAGGTACATAGAACAATTAGTATTCCCAAACTCTAACCCACTTGTACCACCCTTTCACATGAATAAAACCAGCTCTATCTTTTGACCTAGCTGCCTCTGTGTCCCTTCTTCTTAAAAAGAAGTCCCATTGCAGTGTCCTGTTCTTGTTATAGTTGTGCCTGTGTTCCTCTGATAGAGAGAACAAGAACCTGTGAGCCAGAAACAGTCCTGCTGAAAAGTGATACAGTTACAGGAAAGAAGACACCTTATAATCTCAACTGACTGCTTGGAGTTGACTTACCTACTGGTTTTCATTTTTGATGAACAAAAATAAACTTCTCTCATGTTTGAACATATATATCTTTTAGAGGCAATTGTTACTGTTACTCTAAATAAAATATAAAATAAAATAAATAAATAAGTAGTCATTGAGATATGCTTGGGGGAAATAGTTGTTCTCTCTAGTTTGCAGCCAGTTAAGTTTCTGCCTGTGCAGTTTTCTGCAAACCTTCAAAGCCTTAGCACATTTCAATCTTTACTTGGGTCCACTAAACTGCAGGATAATTCTAAAAATACATTTACTTTTTCCATTTATGTTTTCTGTCTCCTCAGTCTGGTATGTTGCTTCTTAAAATCTTTTAATATTTCTTCTCTCTCTCTCTCTCTCTCTCTCTCTCTCTCTCTCTCTCTCTCTCTCTCTCTCTCTCTCTATCTATCTCTTTTGCTTCCAAGTATCCTTACAAGTATCAGAGAGATGACACAATCTGGCAGCACAAAAGTTGGCTGTATTGCTTTGTGGTTATATGCTCTGGCTCTAGAGCTGGGCTGTCCAAGTTGGAAGCCACTAGCCCGATGAGGCCATTTTCTCATTTAGAGTAGTCATATTTGTGTGCTCAATAGCTACTTGATTCTTGGGTCTACCATATTGGATAGTAGATTATCAACATTCCCGTTATCAGAGATGGTTGTATTAAGTATCAGTACCCTAAAGGAAGACATACTACCATAAACTATTGACTTTGACTCTCCTTGCCTCTGTTTCCCACAATAGCTCAGATAGCTTTGGAATTAAATGGGACGTTACATGTATAATATGTAAATTGGCTCCTCATTGACTATTAATACTCAAAAATACTTTGCTATTTTTTTGTCTCTAAGCACATATTGCAGTTTCCATAAGATTTTTCTAACCACCTGAACCTCAAACGTAACTGTCATGAGCAAGCTGTGTCATTGACATAAACCAAACATATTTTTGTCTTTCTACAGTAAATTCACAGGCTACACCACGTTCGTTCCTCAGTGACAGTTCACTGAATATTCGTGGGTTGTCAACTGGTAGTCATCAGCCAGGCAAATGCAAGTTCTTATACACTAATCCTAATTTCTAATATCTGTAACACTCAAGTCACAAAAGACACTTATTCAATTATGTCACAGAAAGGCTAAGAAAAGCTTAAGGCAGACACAACAGTTCAGGACACTGAACCTAGAACAAAGGCAGAGAGCTGATACTGATACACTTGTTCAAGCCACAGAGATACCCAACCCGCAGGAACTTCTTCTGGGCCAAGGTCCAGACAGATAGCAGTTTCAGACTGTAAATTTGGAATGTCAGCTTGAGAATTCAGCTTGAAGGGGCTGTGTATGGTCATCAAAAGCAAGAAAAGCTACACTCCACTGAAGCCAAAGGAGAGAAATTTGCACATTCATCACAGGGGTGATTTTACTGGGCAAAGTGTCTGGCAAGTGACTAGCTGACAGGGTCAGGGTGATGCTGTGTGCAATCTTGGGATGGTCCTCTTTTTATGGGCCCTGTATGAGGGAGTTGTTGCACTGGATGGTCTGATGTGTCCTATAATCTCATGAGCCTGGTTGTGTTCAAATATGAGTTCATTATATACATGCATCCATGGGCTTCTGATTAGCTTAATAAATTCTCAGGAGGTCATTTAATTGATCAATTAATTAAACAACTAATTTATTTATCAGTTGTGCCAGGCAGAAGTTGGTTGATTACTTGTATAAATAAGATATAGAGTCATTCCACCTCAGCACTTAAATTTAAAACGGAATAACTTATGGCAAACCACTGCTTTATAAAATGGAGTAACACAGGCTGCCGTGTAGCCTGAAAGCTGCTGTTCTGTACATCCTGGAGTAACTCCAAGCAGGACAGAGTCTGCCCTCCACACTAACCTGCAATGTCTAATACCCCTTATACCCTGTTCTCATCTTATCACTTTTTCTTTTTCCTTGGATGTGACAATCTCAAAATTTAAAAAATGGCTGGGGATGCAGTTCAGTGGTAGAGCACTCCTGGGTTCCATCAACAGTACTACCAAAAAAAAAAAATGGAGGGGAGAGAGCAACTATGAGAATTAGCCCAGGGTAAGTAAGAATTACAGGGGAGGGGAGGGGAAGACTCTTTCTTCTTCATCTCAGAAGACCAGGAAACACTTGCCTCATTTTGCCATTTTGCACAGAAACCAAAACTCCACATAAATTTCAACAGATATAATTTCCATGTGACCCAGAGTCTCTTTCTAGTTCTCAGATCTCTCAGGTTTCACTAGAGAGAATACAAGTGTTAAGAACCACTGCCTTGTAGTCTACCTGGATTTAGTCATGGTTGTTATAGTGTGAGGCTGACTTCTCCACCCATTTCACAAGTCATCAGGCAATTACATCACATCCCTAAAAATCAAATCCTTCCTTGGGCTCTACTATACAAATAGTATACTAGTATTCTCTTGGCATCTACATTCCTTGGGTTCTTGAGTGATGCTGTATCACCTGCTTGGAACTTAAAGCCTATGAGATGGCAGCTCAGTGACCTAGGGGAGAGAATATTGTTCATAACTTGGATGGTTCTGGGCATCTGGGCAAACATTACACCCCTGCCTAACTGGTCAGGTTCCTAGACGACGCTATACAATCAATTACTACTACTAACAGACAAAACAGATGATAACCTCTACCACTTAGAGAGTGCCCTCCATGTCAAGCTCATTGCTAGATATTTTCAAAAGGACAAAATAACAGCTACATTTATTTGAAAATAAAATTTAATGCATTTCAAGAAAAATGGAAATGAACCTAGAAAGGTTAAGAATTTTATGAATTTTGTACTACTTGCAAGAATAGCAACTCAATATGAGGTCCCAAAAGATCAGCTCCAAGTCTGGGCTTAGATAAGTGTCTAAGGGCAAAACTTTCCTGATGAACACAAAAGGAAAATGATCAGGCCTCTTACAGCAAAGCTTCTAAGATGGGGTGTAGGTTTTCAACCCTAAAGTATTTGCTGATTGCCTGAGTGCTCTTCAGAGATTTCCTAATTCTAAATCTTGGGGATGGAGTCCTAGAATGTGCATTTTAAGAAGCTAGCCAGGTAATTAGGCTGTCTTCTCTTTGAGAGCCCATGCCTTAGCGGGAGAATAGTAGGCGCCTTCATTGGTTGAGTCAAATAGGCTCACCTAAAGTCAAATTCTCAAGGTGAGCTCACCTATGAATAGCAATCAATGTTAATTATCGACAAAGATCTTAAAACAGGAAGAAGAGGGAAGCAGAGGTTTCTAACTGATTCAATGGAAAGAGAGATGCATATTTTAAAGAAATGTTCATTTACCCCCAGCAGGTGCCAACTCTAGCCAGAAACTCAGATGTTTGGATTACAATACAAATGTCTTGGAAATTATAATTGGAGGAATAATACAAATGAGTTAATATATACAAACTTGAGAGAGGAGCTCTAATGAAGCATACACAGGAGGATCCTGACAGCTGAGGGATACAGGAAGCATCATCCAGAATCTTTCTACTATAGAATTCTCTATAAGTTGCTATATGAAAATTAGTGAAGATAGACCTTCCATCACTAGTCACCAATGCTGTTACTACCTGAAGACTAGATTTTAGTTGCTCTTAACATAAAAAGTGGGGAGGAAGAAATGTAATTCTGGAAGGTGAGGGTAGGATAATTTCTTTGTAGTTACATTTTTTACTGTGTATACATATATCAAACATACCATTCTACATGTTAAATATGTCCAATTTTTTTTTAAAAAAAGAAAAGAACATTGGAGTAGAGAGACTGAACTAAATTCTCCTGAAACAGAAGGCTGGAAGATTTTTAAGTGTGGGGTGAGCTAATGGAAAGCTACTGAAGGACAGGATACTGGTATGTGGCGGGGTCAGGTTGGTCAGTATGCTTAGGTGACCTGTTCTAGGTTAGGTTCCTACTGTCCCTGCCCCGCAGGAACTGGGTCACAGGGGGCTTGTCTTCCATGATGATTACATTTCAAAAGACTATACCAATGTCCTTATAAAAGACATCCCTGGGTCTGTAAAACTGGCAAGCGGCTTGGAGAACATTTACATCTCAAAGAGACAGAGAAATAAGCATTTCTAAGGGAAATATTCTCAGGAAAGGGAGGTTATGGGACTATAGTTAGGAGGAAAGCTAAGATTTAGTCAAGCTCAGGGAATCAGTAAGGTCATTTTGGCGACTGAATAAATAAATAGGGGTCCTGATCTCAGGTCTAAAGTAATATGAAAAGTAATATGATCATGATATAGCTAATCATTGCATTATGATAGCAAAATGTAGGCAGTACCACTTAGAGGTATAGATGGAGCTATGTGAATAGTTTTGACTGGTAAGTTGTGGAAAGCAATGACATATGTCACAGCTGGATTGGAGGTTTTGATCATTGGTTTGTGAGTCCCGACAAGGTAACCTGTAATGTTTGAATGGGAACTACTGAGCCTGATTTCCAGAGAGGGAGGATGTGAAGTCGAGTCTAAGACGATTCCCAATGGATGGCAGAATGAGTAGAAATAAACTTTTGTTTTCAGAAGCCACTAATAATGAGGCACTGTGTGTGGTTTTCGCATGCCCTCTTCCCTTCTGTAAGCATCCTGACTTCCATCAGAAAAACAAAATAGAAAAATAAAATGTTCATAAGTTTCAAGGATATCTCCCCAAATCAAATAATAACAGGAATATACCCAAATCATGAAAAAAAATGTGCAGGGGAAGGGTCCCGTGGGGCAGGAGGGGTGGCGCGTGGTCTCTTCTATTATTAAAAGGCATTTATTTTTCCTTGTTCATTTTTTGATAGATATATAAGCCATCAATTTTCTTTTATTTCAAGAGCCTATAGATTTTCTACAAATCCACAGCAATGAAAACATTTATATTTCATCATTTCAAATTCCACAGGGAACTCCTTCTCTTTTGTACTCCTTCTCAATTTCATTACATAATTAAAATGGGAAAGTTGCCTTGGGGAAATAATGAAATATGCTAGAATATACCTGTCTCAGGTAAATATGTAAAATATTTTAAATTACTTTGGCTTCCTTTTAGAAATATACCTAATGACCTGACATGGACAATTACCTAAACTTGTGCATTAATACACTTTGAATGGTAATTATATTTTAATTAAAATGCCAAGGTGATCAAAAAGGGAAGAATAAGCTATTTACTGTGTGGAGTCTAAACAATGAAATAAATGAGGAGAGAACTTAAATCTTTATGATGCTTTTTCCTAGGAATGCTGAAAAAGTGATATTGAGAGCAATTATTATTTTTTTTTCCAAAATAAAGTAATACATAAATAGAAGCAAATTAAATCTACCACTCAGCAAATTTCATTTGCCATGGGGAGATTAATATAAGAAAGGGCCTCTGAATTTTTATCAGGGCAGAAAACTTAATAGGATATTTCAAAAATTCAGCTGTGGCTGGCTTGAGGATAGATAATGGAATTTTGTAGCTTAAATCTTGAGGTCACTATTTCAAAAATGCCCCAAGTTGGCAGTAACTAAAAGCCATTTCTATCTGATGGCACTGCAGTGCCTATGTGAAATGAATTATTGGTTTCACTCTGATGGATAGCAGATAGGGTTCTAATACCGTCTGAACAACTGGAGCTAATTGGCCAAGTTGCTGGTATTTCAAGGAGGCATCCAACAATTGAAAAATGGAATTACATTCTCACTCTATACTTAGTTGCTTTCCCATGATGGGCATGCCGGGTGTGAAGTTTATCTGGGCTATCTCAGGCTTTGATGTAAATAAATCAAAGATTCGTTCTGGTAGCTCATGCTGTCACCCGGCAGGATCCTGAAGACCTGGCCTATTAAGTTGGGGGTAATGTGTCTTTTCCCTTGTTTGCCTGGAAGGAAGACTTTGCAAACGAAATGGTATATTAGAGGGTCCTGAGCTCCATGGATAAAGGAATTATTCTAGGCTAGAGGGATTCAGGGAAGGTTGGTTTGGCTGCCTTCCCTCTGACTGCCCAGTATGCACAGAACTGACTCCTTGTGTAAAAGATTGGCATAATGGAAAGATGGGTTGGAGTCAGACATATATGAGTTGGGGACAAAAACTAACCACTCTACTGTCATCAAGGTAAAGCAGTGAATGTATAAGAGCCATGGCCCAAAGACAGATGGCCTGAGTTCAAATACAGGGTCTACATTAATAGTAACTCTACATTGGGCATGTAGCTTATCTTCCCAAAGTCTCGGTTCTGCAGTTTTCTCATATGACAGTTGTGAAATCAAAAAAAATAATAATAATAATGAAAATATGAGAGAGTCTGTAACCACATAATACTAATTGTATTGTGAATATTCTTATTAAAATTAGTAATAGTAATCACTATTATTATTGTCAACACCTGTCTTGGAAAATTTCCTCCTAGTTTTTGTTAAGAAAATCATCTGATATTAAAAGATGTGGAATGTATGAAATGTCATTACAAATTCAAGGAGATAATAATTATAATTTGTATGGTGTGTGTGTGTGTGTGTGCGTGTGTGTGTGCATGTGTATGTGTGTTATCATGTGATATTTCTCAAACACACCTTATTTCTGAGATTTCAGATAATTGCATCAGGGACTGATTCATGCACTGAGCACAGAATAAAGCTGAATCAAATAGCGAGAGGAATAAAGAGGACTTGTGGGAAAATTTAGGAAAATATGAGACCTGTCATTGCCTCAAGCAGGTCCCCTCTAGGTCTGGGTTAGTAGGACTGCCAGGTGACCAAGAATTCTTTGTGCATGCTATTTATTGGAGCCAGTAGGTATTAAATTATTTCATCAAGCCGTCCTATAACTTTGCAGCTCCCTGGTGGGTCTTCTAATCTCAGATTATGTTCACCCATTGAGCCATGATTGCTGGAAGGGTTATTACGATTTCTCATTATACTGTCTCCTGAGTCCTCTTTTATCCTTTGTTAAAATTGCTCCACTGAGAATATTTTCTTAACTCAAATTGAATTTCCTTTCTGACTTCCCACTATGATGTCATAGGGTTTGAGTTTCCTAAAGATCTCTTAGAAAATCCTAAGGGAAAACAAAATATGTGGGTTCAGTATGATTTATTTCTTTTCCTGAGAAAATCACTTCATTTTTTTCCCCCTAATCCTTCTATCTGTGTTAGTCAAAGCCCTAGGCCACGTCCTGAAGATACTGTGTGTGTGTCTGTATGTCTGTGAGTGTATGTGCATGCATGTATGTGTGTGAGAGAGAGAGCGTATACACAGTGTAGGGTAATAGTTATGAGATGTAAATTCACACTGACTTTTGAATATGATGTAGTTAAAATTAACAGTCATTTTTTTTCCTGTGTTTAAATCCAGGCGTTTATTTAATGGGTCTTCTCTATCTTTGCTCTCAATCTGAGTCTGATTTTTTTTCCTCTTATTGATTGACCTTCTTCACATATAGCCATTTGCTAAGCAGTGTGGAAGTGAATTATAAATGAAAAATCAGAAACCATGTATCAGTGATACATTTTATACCGAGTGACTGATGGATTTTGTCTTCCTTGGGTATTTATAAAAGTTGAGTTCCCTGCCTTGTCTTTTAAGTCTGAAAATGTTCTCCTCAAACATTACTTTGGCCTCCTGAATATTCCCAACTCTTGCCAACTAGAAATAGCACCTTATCAGAGAATAACACCTATCTGCTTCCATTTACTCCTCTTTAAAATTCATTCGTCTCATAGATTTGGCAACTGACCCATTCGCAAAACAACTGCATTTTTCTAAACCCAAGCAAGGCTACCAACAGCTGCTTCTTCTCTTTCTGTGTGTAAAAGGATACAAAGATACAAGATTCTTATGAGCAATATGATCAATGATTGAAGATAGGAAATCAAGATCCTTCCCAGAAAACTGCAGATTTATGGATTCTATCACAAGTTGAACTAGAATATGGAGTTTTAGGTCACATCCTTACCCTAAGGACAGAAACAAAATAATACAAAACACACACACAAAGAATCCTAAGAAACAGGCCATGACAGATAGCAACTGAGTACAGCTTTATGAGTGATGTGGACTGTTTTTGTTTTGCACTATAGTACACCTAGTGGCTTGTTCAACTCCTGGCACATGTATGAACTCAATAAATATTTTCTGAAAGAAGGCAGGAAAGGAAGAGACACGGCCACAGAAATAATCACAACTGTATGCTATGGAGTGAAGACTTGAAACACAAGATGCTGGAGATATATGTACCTATTGACATCAATCCACACCCCCTCAAAAGGTTTTTAAATACCTGTATGAGTCATTTATCTTAAGAGGTGTACAAAAAACAACAACAAAAAAGTCCTGTTCCCTCATGATAGTCCTAGTTTCCTGTGGTAGACAAATACACACCTATGTATATAAGATACAATAAGGAAAGCGTTGTGCCTAACTATGAATAGCACAGTGGTTAACACAAGAGACAGTTGGTTTCAGGCTCCTCTGATCCGGGCTTTGTTCCATCACTAAATGTTAATGTGGTCTTAGAAACTATAAAAACTGTTTTGTCCATTTTCCTCATATGGTTGATGAAGGTGATGTTAGTATTTATCTCTAAGTTTTATTTATTTATTTATTTATTTATTTATTTAGGTGAGGAATAAATGAAAATAATACATCTAAGTGGCTAGTATAATAATTTTTAATAATAATAAATGATCAAAATGACTTTCATCCATGAGTTTTCTGATGTTTCCAGGGAAGTAATAAATTGCTCACTAATAAGTTAGAGAAGTTGGCATTAGGAAGATGCATCTGAAATGATTATGGATGAGCAGGTACTGTCCCAACATTGTAGCAGGGAATATCTAACCCTGACAGTTGGAACAGCAAGTGCAATGATTATTAGAGTGAAATTGAATTTCCTATAAAATGTTGACCTCCAAATTAGAAGCATGGACACATCCTCTTCCTGTTGACCACAATGAGACCAGTATTCCTCAGAGGAAGATGAATTATATAACTCGGATCATTGATCATACAGAGATGCATTGTCAGTTTGACTTTTAAGATTTGCCAGGTATTAGAAGAGCTTATTTATAGAAAGCAGATGGCTTTTTGTCATTTAATTCACTGAAATTTACTTAGTATGAGGAAGGGAGAAATCAAGCTGGCTCCATGATAAAAGCTCTCTAAATACATTAGCTCCTTGAGTGGACTGCAGAGGGACAAATGGAACACTACTTTTAAAATGAATTAGGCTTCTTTTATGTTTTAGAAGAGATAAGACCAAAGTCCTCAGCAGTGAATGATAACATGAGTAGAAGCAATTTCAGAATTTGCTTTATCAAACGCTGAGTCCTCTCTCATCCCCTTGACCACAGGGCTTCCTCCTCTCTAAGGCTCCCTCCCTGCTCTCCATCAATGTATCAAGTTCAAACAACAGTGACTGATTTCAAACCCCAGACCATTCCATGCCTATTCTCAGATCTCTGCTTTGTTTACTTACTTATTTTTTGGTTCCATTCAAAACCCCAATTGGCTGTTCTCTGTTTTTCAGGCATTAGGAGACAACTTTCGTGCTGCCTTTTACAGTAGCACATATTCTGTACCCTTCAAAAAGATAATCGAGATTATTCACCCATAATGTTTTCATTATGAAATATAGACCCAGATGAGTACATTCTTTATAATGTCAGTCTCTGTGTCTCCTTTCTGTCAATCCTCCCTTTCTCTCTTCCTCCTAAAACACCAGACCAAGTAGGTACTGGTCAACAGTGCCAGCAATTAAAAACTCTGGAGCCAATAGATTGGTATTCTGATTGTACTTCTTAATTCATGACTTATTAATCTTAAAAAGAATATTTTTTTTCTATAATTCTCTCATCTAAAAGTTATTTCGATCTACTTCGAGGAATCATTACCAGGAACAAGTAAGATAGTGAGCTTGTGTACCAACAACGCCTGAAAATAGAGAGTTATTTCATTGTTCTCATTCAACACACATTGTCAAAACTTCCTAGTTGCCACCACCGATAGCTCCCAGAGATACAAAGACAGAAAAGAATGGTATCTTCCCTGAAAGAGCTCACTTGTGAGGTTTAGAAGAGCTTAGAGTATCACTATTTTAGAATATAAGATATGTGTGAGTAGGTAAAGAAATAATGATCATGAAGGCAATATTTTAATTCTCTTTGTAAACAGGTTTTGAGCACCGTTGTGTGAGAGGGAAGGTGTTTTGTAGCTCAGTCTGCATGCACTTAAGATGGCCTAGAAGTACATAATTGGAAGTCTGTACTTGATGGTGAGGCAGTTAGCTCCAAGGGATCACTTCTGTGATCTCTGTTTGGAGCACAAAATGAAGAACTAGAAGAATTGCACATGAAGTCACGTGTGATTAATACCATGAGGAAAATTAAGATGCCTAGAAAAGACTCATGCATTTCAGAATCTTACAGTGCCTAAAAGAGAACAAGGAACAAGTTTTTATACAGGGTGAGTCAAGGCTTTTTGAAGGAGCATCTTAGGAATGCCCAGTCATTTGGACCCAATGAAGGTCAACTCTGGGCTCCCCATCAGAGTTGGTCAAGACTTTGTCAGGCCTGAGTCACATTACTGCCCTTTTCCAATCTTGCATCTGCCCACTTACTTTTATAGGTTGATTCCTGGTACGTATCTTCCACACAGGTCTCCATCTCAGCATGTAATTCCAGATAAAACAATCTGTTGCCTGGGATTTAAATAAGATATGAGCATTTGATACAGAATGCACTTTTTTTAAGAGAGAGAGTGAGAATTTTTTAATATTTATTTTTAAGTTTTTGGTAGACACAACAGTTTTATTTTATTTTTATGTGGTGCTGAGGATTGAACCCAGTGCCCTGTGCATGCCAGGCGAGCACGCTAATGCTTGAGCTACATCCCTATCTCAGAGAATGGACTTTTCCAAGCACATTTCTACAAATTTTGCACAGATATTTCATATAGAAAACATGTTTATAAGTATGCTTGTGGTAGTCCTCCACCCTAAAAGAAAGAGTACACATGAATATTTTAGCCCATTTCATCCAAATTGGAAGAGGCCAAGGATGGTCTAAAAGTGATACTTATTGGCACTTTTGGAATCTGATATTCCACATGTCTATTTTTTTGGTTGCCCTACTTCAAAGGGCTCTTTAAAAATGATAGTGGAGATGGATGTACAACATTGTGAATGTTCTAAAATGCAACTGAATTATACAGCTTTAAAATGTTTAGAATGTTACTTTTCTTTTTCACAGAATTAAAAAAAAACATGCTAACAAAAATGGAGGTGCTTGGAGAAAAAGTCCTAAGCTTGGAGAAAAACAGCTAAAAATTGACTACTGGGAAATTGGTCAAGAATGGGGAATTTTTCATAGCCTTGCTGTTTGGGGAATTGAGAATAAGAAAGAAAAAAGAGAAGAGAAATAAATCTATGAACAGCCTAGGGTTTCTCCATCTGTCTTCCACTCTTGGAATTCCCAACCTTTGAGTAAATAGAAGAAACACCTGAGGAGGGAGAGTGTTAAGAAGCCTATTCTTTTGGCAATGACTCCAAAATAATTATATCAGATTCTCTAAGGGTAGATCCCAACCATCAGCTAATTTGGGTTCCCAAGTGATCCACTGCGTGCGTGATCAATTTTAAGAAACTCTGCTCTACTTCTACAAATTTTACTCCTGAATATATTTCATCATAATGGGTCCTGTTATATACCAAAATTCTTAACTTGAGAGATGATATGGAAGTAACAAAAAAGTTTCTCATTCCCCAAATGCTGACATTGCTCTTTAGTTCCCAGAGCCCCAGGAGGAAGTAGAAAGGGAAAGCTTCCACGGGTAAGATTCTCCCTTCTTGAAGAGTGAAAATGTTGTCCATGTTCAGCTTTGCTAATAACAAATCATGGCTAAAGATCCTGACATGTGCATCTCATCTCTCCCACCAGTGCCCAAATATCACAGTGTAGACTAGACTCACCTCCCATTCTTTTTTTCCAGGAATACTGCAGTAGTCTTTGAGCTGCTTTTCCTGCTTTTAGATTATTATTATTATTATTATTATTATTATTATTATTATTATTATTATTATTATTATTATTACTATTATTATTATTATTTTCCCACTCCTTTATCGGAGGAACAGAGTCATCATTCAAAAAAGCAATTTTGCCTATGTCATTCTCCAGCTCAAATCACTACCGTGGCATTCTGTCTCAGCCTTTATAATAAGTAGTTACAAGACGCGAGGTAATCAGTACCTGCCCACATCTACAGCTTCATCTTTCCATCTGGAGTTTCCTTCTAAGAATGCAAAGCTTTCTCATCCACTCTCATCGTACTTCTCACTCCATCTAATACCTTTCTCTGTATATTTCTCACTTCTTGCTAACTTGCCCCACACGAGAGCCTCTGACTGGAATGTCTATTATCCTCGCCTCGTCTGTGAATCCCCACTTGTCCTGCAAGTCTCAGGTTAAATATCCTTCCTCAGGAAACTCTTCCTGCTATATTACCCCATGCAAAAAAAAAAAAAAAATTCAAATTAAATTAAGACAAAATAATAGTGCAGCAGGCATCATCAAGATAAGTCCACAGCCAAGTATGTATATTAGATTGTTTTTTTCTTCCCCTTGAGCCTCAAGTTGTAAAGAAGTGTAGTAATGCCTGCTTTATTTACCGGTTTGTCACCAGGGCCTAGCATTATGTCTGCTGTTTTGATAGATAAATGTACCTTCCCCGGAATGATGGGGTGACCTACTGATCCTACTTCCTGTAACAACAAGCCCCGAAGGAGGGAGAATTCATCGTGCTCTAAGTTGTTGTGTCTTTTCTTTTCAGAACAATGTTTTTTTTCCATTCTCAAATTAGATAGAAAATTTCTTGAGAGTCCCCGAAGTCTGGGATTAGTCACAAGAGGATTAGACCTTTAACTAGAATGATGATGGCTCAGAGGGTGGATGATTATAGCCTCACATGTCACGAGAAGACTCAAGAGGATGAACACAAATTTGGCATTTGAAGATTTGTTGAAGCAAAGTGAACACCTCCCTGTCAATCTTGATAAAGGTCAGATTATAAGAAATGAAAGCAAGTACCATTTAACACAGTAGGTAATATATCTATACCTCCATTTGCTCTAAAGCTTGAGAATATAAATAGTTGAAAGAAAATTCAGACAAATTAACTGATCCAGAATACAGTAACATGTCATTATCCACCACCAGGTACCAGACTCTCTCCACGATCCTTCTTTTCCCTGACTTTTGATTCTCCATGCATAAGGAACTGGATTCTCAATTCTCCTATCCCTTTATATTTATCTTTTCCTTAATATTTTTTATTAACTATAGCCTGTGAAGCCAATAGTCTGCGTTGCATGAAGAAACACAAAAAATCACTTTAATAGAATGACAAGAGTGTCCAAAGTTTTTAAAGAAGCCACCATAATGGCAACAGATGTAGGAACCTCATGGTCCCAAATTCTGCTCCTCGTTGGTGTCTTATCTTTACATATTTATTGTAAACCTGAGTCTCTGAACATCACTGACCTCAGGGTCAGGGCATGAGTATACTTTCAGTGATCACAGATACCTGGTCTAAAAGAAACCAGAGATAAAGAAATCAAATTCTCTTGCTGTTGTGGTAGGAGAAGATGAGCTCTCTCTATGCTGGGGTACATTTGGGGACCAACAAATCATAGCCTATAAATCACACCTGTAACCAAACAGTTTTCTAAATAAAGGTTTGTGATAACAGCCATGAACAATTGTTTAAGCATTATCCACAGTGGCAGGTTTCAGACAAGTGCCCCTAAAGCAAACTTGCCCTTTACAGAAAGTGCTTCCTGACTCCTGCACAAGGTTCTATGACCTCCTGACTCCTGCCTAGGAGGTTCTGTGACATCTCGCAAGTTGGTTTCAGCTAGGGGAGAAAAAGAAAAACGGTGTCTATGTTCTGAAACCAGCACGGAAGTAGATAGTAGAAAATAGGAATGAAATACGAAGTAAAATGTAGTAGAAAGTAGGCAAGTGATCTCAAAAAAGTGACAGTGATTATTGAGGTCGATTGGGGCATTTGGTAGTCTGTTTCAGAGTTAGCAGTAGACAGCAGTATCTCAATGCGTGGAAGAGGATTTCAACTATATAGATTGGATATATTTAATTATGGGCATCGGTGGAAGGAGGCACATAAATGGTTTCTATAAGCTCGTCAACAGCAGAGATCACATATCTTATGCTCAACTGACATTCCATTATTTTTAAAAAGACATATTCCCCAACAAACCCACTTCCTTTCCATTAAACAATTTTGAGTACCCACTAATTTTTGAAAAGTCATATTAGATCACTGTAGATCACTTAGTAGTCCAGTAAGTGGGACTTCAAACTTTATGCTTGGAAATAGCTAGGTAACCATTTATGTTCATTTTTAATGAAAGTATTTTTGAAAAACTGTAAACATATCTAAAATTAAGGAGCCTTAATGTCACTTAGTAGCCACTTAACTTTGGATAGGTCATTTGACTTCTTAGTAAGCCAGTTTCCTCATTAGAAAAACAGAGATAGAGGTCCTTAATTTATAAATTTGCAAAGACTAAAGTAATTTTTATTAAGCTAAGAAAAATCTTTTTGGCATAAATAGTTTAAAAATACAATACTAATTTTAAAATTATTTTCATTAAGGGTGCATTCAGTTCCCCTAAAACACTTACAATAAACACAATCAAACTCCTGTTCATGCCCTTGTTTTTTTCTGATTTCTCTCAAGGATATAATTGATAGCTGCTAAACTGAGGAAAGCATTGGTCTCACTCTATGAAGTTATTTCCTTCTTTTTGTTTATATAATGCTTGCCTCATGAAAAGAGCAAAGACACCTTTATCTGGCTTTTGGTGTTTATGAATGTCTTCCTTGTTGATGATCTAATCTCTGTCTACACTTAGTTTTTTCAGAAAAATTTATTTTATTCTTTTTTTCTTAACCATCTTTGTCTTCCACAGTCCCAGAGTATGGATTTTATACCTTAAATGTGGGCTTAAATGTCACAACATACTTCATAAACTGTGAAGCACTGGGCAGATATTAATTTTTATTTATTACTTTGGATTGATAACAAATCCCTTCCCTTCTTGTTACCTGGTACCACTTCCTGAGGCATGTTGGTGATCTTAATACATTCAGCTTTTCTCAATAGAGTCTTTCTTTTCTGATTTTATGCCTTTCCAATTTTTTTCTATTATTGGAAGTCTATATACAGGAAGTATTATTACAGCAGCTAAATAATGGAAAGACAGTAATGCCTTATCTTTCATCATACCTTATAAATATTAAATCTACCTTCATAAGTGGTATAAAGCTAAATTTTAGGCTTGAGTCAGAAAATCATATTTCATTTATTTTTGAAGTTTAACAATCTGCCTCATATATGACAATTAATAGGTACTTGAAAAATTTTGAAATGTGTCATCATTATGGAAGGCCTTGTAGGGATTTAGGTACAGTACCATCTCTTATATGCCCAAGAAAAATAAACACTGCAAATAATACAAAATGAGAATGTAGCAATTTTAATTCAACAAAAATCTTTCTTGTATGTATAGTGCTCATAAAAAAGCAAAAACAAAGAAGAATGTTTTCCCACTGATGATCTATCTCATGGTGACATTTTGAAATAAATAGATTTCATCATAACTGACTCTAACATAATCAAGTACTTTATATTCAATCAAGAAACTTATGCTAGTCACTGAGGTGTGCAACACATATCAAAACTTATTCTCCTATCTAAATGAAACTTTGTACCATTTGACAAAAAAAACCCCACCCCCACTTCCATACCCCTACCCAGTTTCTGTTAACCATCATTCAACTCTGTATTTCTATGTATTAAACTTTTAAACTTCCATGTATAATTGCTACCATCTCATCTTTCTCTTTCTGTTCCTGGTTTATTTCGTTTAGTATAATGTACTCCATATTTATCCATGCTATTGTAAATGACAGGATTTCCTTCATTTAAAAAAATTATAAAACATATTATATATATAATGAAATACTAATATATATACAAATTTTCTTTGTCCATTAACATGTTGATGGGAACCTTGGTAGATTCCATACCTTGGTTATTGTGAATAATTGTGAACATTGGAGTACAGATAACATTTTTATGTATTGATTTCAGTAACTTTAGCTATATACACAGAAGGGGATTCCTTCATTTTATGGTAATTCTATTTTTGGTTTTTTGAAGAAATTCCAAACTGTTGTCCAAAGAGGCTTTACTAATACACATTCCCACCAATAGTGTATAAGTGTTCCTTTATCTCACCAACACGGTTACAGTTTACTTTTTGATAGTAGCTATTCTAATGAGGTGATACCTCATTATTTTTTTAATTTGCATTTCCCTAAGGATTATTGAAACTAAATATTTTTCTTGAAATTTCTGAGCATCTGTATAGCTTCTTTTGAGAAATGTCTATTAAGATCTTTTGCTTTTTTAAATTTTTAATAGACTTGTTAGAATTTCTTATAGACTTATGATATTAACCCCTTGTCACATCATGGTTTTCAAATTTTCTTCCACTCTATGAATTGTATCTTCAATTTTTAAATTATTTCCTTTGCTTGGCAGAGCTTTCTTGTATAATTCAATCCTATTTGTCTATTTTGATGTGTGTACTTGCAGTGTCGGAACCATAAAATCTTTTCCCAGATGAATATTGTGCAGATTTTCTCCTGTATTTCTTTATAGTAGTTTAATATTTTTATGTCTTATATTTAATTTATTAACCCACTTTGAGTTGAATTTTGTATATTGTGAGAGATAAAGATCCAGTTTTGTTGTTTTGTAAATGGATATCAATTTTCTCCCCCAGGATTATTTACTTAAGAGACTACCCTTTCCCAATGGTGTATTCTTGATATCTTTGTTGAAAATTAATGGGCCCTAAGTTCTTGGGATATTTTTGGGCTCTCTGTCTTGTCATATTTTAATGATATTAATTCTTCCAATTTATGAATGTGGAATATCTTTACATTTACTTCCATTATCTTATTTTTATCAAAGTTTAATAGCCTATAATTACGCAATTTTTAATTCCTTGGTTAAATTTGCCTAATTTTATTTTATTTTATATATTCATATTGTAAGTGTAACATTTTAAAATTCTTTGGGGGTAGTATGTTTTTAGTATACTAAATTGCTATACATTTATATGTTGATTTCATATCCTTTAATTTCATTGTGTTTTTTCATTCTAACAGGTGTTTCAATGGAGTCTTTAGGGTTTTATGAAAGTTTAGGGTTTTATGAAAGTTCATGTTATCAGCACACAGAGACTTTCTTCTTACTTTCATCTTAGAATGACATTTACTTCTTTTTCTTACCTTATTGCTTTGTCTACTACTTCCAATACCATGTTAACAACAAATGGCAAGAGTATCTGTGTTTTGCCCCTCATCTTAATAAAAGCTTTCAATTTATTATTATATCACTATGGGTTTATCATATATTCCCTTAGTTCCTAATCTTTGGTGAGTTTTTGTACAGAATTTTATCAAATAGTTTTTCACCACCTATTGGGAAGAACATATGATTTTATGAATGTTGTTTATCACATTTATTCATTTAAAATATTGGACCATCTTTGCATCCCAGGATATATCCATTTGATTATCTTGAAGGATTTTTTTTTACCATTTATTGAATCAGAAATACTATTGTTTTGTTGAGGATGTTTGTATCTATGTCATCAGGCATATTGGGCTGTAATTTTTCCCCATCTCCTTCTGTTCTTTCTCTTTTTCTTGTATCATCCTTATATGGCTTTGATATCATGATAATTCTTATCTCATAAAATGAGTCTGGAAGTATCCCCATACTTCAAGATGCTGACAGACCTTTTAGAGAGATTGGTATTAGCTCATCTTTAAAGGTTTTGTAGCTTCAGCTATGAACATTCAGTCCTGGGATTATCTTTGATGGGGGATTTTTTTATTATCCATTCAATTTCCTTTTTTTATAATCTGTTCAGATTTTCCATTTCTTCATGATTTGGGAACAAAATAAATGAAACATTGGAGTATATATTTGATATTTTTTATATAGTTATTTATTGTTATAAATTTCTTATTTAGGAATGCTTTTGTTGCTTCTCATAAGTTTTGGTATGTTGTGTTTCATTTTTTTTCTCATGATTTTATTTCTTCTTAATTTTTTTTCCTGTGGCCCACAGATCAAAAATATTTCTATATTTAAATTCAGATAAATGAAAGTTACTGACTTTATAAATATTATGCATCTAACAATAGTTTTATTTTGTTTTGGTTTTTCTTGATTGTTCCCTCTGATTCTTCATTTTTATTTACATAATGACAAAAACATATAGGCAAACTCAAATATTTGGGTAGTAGACAAATTCCACCTGGTTCCCAGATATTCAAATCCTAATCTCAGGAACTTGTGAACATGTTACCCTTCATCACAAAAGGAATATATACATGTGATTTAATTTAAGAACTGAGATAGGGAGAATATCTTGGATTAATCATATGGGACCAATCTAATTACATGGATCCTTGAAAGTAGACAATCTTTCCCTATTGTCAGAGGGTCATCTGATTATAGAAATAAGGTGTGGAATGAACAGTGCTACTGCCATTAAAGGTGGAGAAGCGAGGCTGGGGGCCAAGGCAGATTCCACACACAAGAAAAGTAAATGGATTCTCTATAAAACCTCCTGACTCCAAGAAGAAATGCGGATCTTTTGACACTTAAACTTTCTATCACTGAGGCCTTTGTTGAATTGGGGAGCTGTAGATGGAAAGTTTGTTTTCAGGCATTAAATCTGTGGTAATTCACTACAGTTGACCAACAGTTGAATTTTTTTATATTTTATATCTGGGCATGGAGAAATAAAAATATCTGACAATACTTTATCTACATTCCTGGTGGAAATAATCAGATGGAGTTGAGTCCTTTAGGTACATGATCACTAAAGCCATAAATCACCCTCTTCAAAAAAATGTGCCTACCAGCCCTACACACCAACACAATCTTCAAGGTCCCTGTAGAATTTGATTCTCAAACACTTAAGTGAACAGTATAACTAAGTCATTTATAAAACTTTGAAAATGTGTGTGGATAAATTAAATTAGCATCTCTGTTAAGATATATTTGAGAAGAAGGACTCATACATGCATAAGATGGAGCACAAGGTCACTTTGTTCTTGTTGCTAAAATATTTTCCATTTTTTCTACTAATCCACTTCTCTTTATAGCCAAACAACCATCACATCTTCACTAGTTGCAATTAAATATTTAGCTTTGTCATTGTTGAAACACCATGCTATATCCTACATTATTGTCTTTAAATATGCTCCTTCCTCTCTCTGCATTGAATGCTGGTTCCTTCCTTTCAGCCTTGACAGATTTTTGGTCTTCTTCAAGACCAAGGCAAAGGTTAAATGTAATTTATATTTTCCACGAAACAGTGGCATTGTCACCTGAGTTCTAAGCTCAATTCTTCCTCTTTCCTCACTTATCAGTGGGGTCAAGACTCAAGGAACAGGATCAAATAAAATAATGTATAATAGTAAATTATTAGCACATGGTTACTTTACTAAATTTACCTATGCATTTTTTGATTTGTATATTCATAAATACTAATTTGATGTCTTCTATGTGCTAGACATTACAGGAAGATAAAAGTGACACAGTTTTAAATAGAGATAAGTCTGTCCTGGAATTAGGGTTGAATTATCCAATCTAGTAACATCCATCTTCCATCTTTATAATCACAGTTCCTAAACATAGGGCCTGAGATGCAAGATATCTGCTAAATATTTGAAGAAAGGACAAAAGAAAGAAAATAGAAAAGAAGAAGGAAAACGTGTGAAGGAAGAAGTAGAAGAAATAGGGATGGAAGGGAGGGAGGAAGAAGCAGATGAAAAGGGAATGATTTCCCCACATAACAAGTTTTTACAACAAAATTTGGGCTAGACCTGACCCTGAGGACGCAGGAACAAGCAAGAGAATGTAGAATATGTATAGTTGTCATCTTGGAAGAAACTTATTTTTATTTAATGTGCAATATCAAAGAGTTGACAATGCAATGTTTTGCAAACTTCCCCTCTGAATAATTCTAATAGCAAGAGGGGAATGAATAAGAACCTCCAGAGGCTCACAACCAACTGGAAGAGCAGAATTTCTTTTAAGTCTCCATACTTATTTGAAAGATTCATATACATTTTATATTCTATTCATAATATAGCCATGTTAGTTTAAATTAAAGAAACAAAACAGTAGTCTTCTCTCAAGTCTGTCAGTAAGATTTATGCCCTAGGAAATTGCATCCATAGTTATTTTAGGGCTACTCTTTCCTCCCGGCATATCCACACCTACTCAGTGGTGCTAGGCATATGCCAGTGTTCCAAGCCATAGATGAGAACAGTCAGGAATATGTGGTCCCTGGATAAAATTCTCACAATGATTGTGACTGGGACAGTGAATGGGACTCTTTCCCCTAACCTTATACCATGAAGAGCTGTCCACACTGGAATGAATTCCTCTGCTCTTATTTCACACGCCTGGAGTCCTTTATGCATTTTAAAACAGCAATTACTATTTAAGAAGTTCCATTTTAGCTGTTTCTAAATCAGTTAATAATATGTATTTTCCTTTTAATATCCTTTTGAGGAGACTAAAGTGCTTCTCACATAATTTCATTATCTGCACAACATTTTCATTTTAAAGATAGGGTTTTTCATCATGTAAAGTACCTTATTTTATACCATATTAACATTGAATATTAAGCACTTCTCTTACTTAAGTAATAGCAATGTTTATCATTGGATGGAAGCTAGGATTTGAGCTTGAAACCTGGCATTATATTTTGCTATCAATACAATAAAATGAGGGGGCCTGTTAGTTTAACTCATTGTTTTATACACAGACATGTTCTCTCTCACACACACATACATACATACATATATAGTCTATATTTGTATAATTCTTTTTTAAGTTCATGTATATATTTATAGTGGTCAAATTCTCATTTTTCCAGATTATTTGTTGATGTAATAGTTATATAAAAAATTCTAAGTATTTAAAAATAAGAGCATGTGCAAAGACAAATAATAATGTTTAAAGTAATCATAATATATAGAAGATACTGATATTCTGCTCAATCAAATATCTTATGTAACTGAAAGCAAATTATAAAGTCTTCTTTTATGTGTATATACTACACAGATTTCTAAAATATTTGAGAACACTTTCCCAAAGGATATCTGGAACTACTTTTTCAGATAATGCTTAGCCTGTAAGATGCTCTCTTGCTGTCATAATCAGAGTCATTTGTAAAGCCATCCTACAGAAAGAGGGTATAGGTAGGCATTTTCCTGGAGGTGAAACATAAGAGAATATGGCCAAACCCTGTTAAAATTGCTTTAACATGTTGAAAAGCAAATAAAAGGCTATGTATTTAGAATAATAGAACTATTATATTATGATATCTTACCTTAAAGTAGGTATACAGGCTTATCAGCATCTGTGTCTGAAATTAATATGATGCTTATCAACATTCACATTAACAAGTGTTCTGTCCAACATGTAGCTATTCAAATAACAAATATTTATGAAACTCCTAAATTCATTAGTGTGTGGTGATAGTGATCAAGATAGAAATAAACAAGCCACTTTCCTTTATGGAACTTACAGTGCAGTTAGCAGACACAACCCAGAAGGCATTGGGTAATAATAGTAGTTTATTGTCAAAAGGCTATGAGTGAATATCTGAGTGTGCAATTAGAGTGTGCTGGCATAGGAGACTCTTCTACAAGGGTTTATCCACAATGGGCCTGCTGAGGAGTAACAGCTGAGTATGACAAGTGAAAAACAGAGAGTCTTGTAAATACCCAAGGGAAGTTATTCTAGCAAGAGAACTAACAGGCCCATCCTACCCAATGAGTAGTATGAAGACTGGGAAGGTGTAAACAGGAGGAAGTCTGCTAGGTGAGGTTTCCAGACATAAGCAGAGCACAAGCCAAATGGGTGAGGTGGTAAGGCCTGGGAAAGAGAGGTGTTTAATTTTGAGCGCTAATGGGAATTCTTTGGAGTGACTTGAGCAGCAATAGTTTTGATTTTATTTATGCTTAAAAACAGATCACTTCTTCCTGCACTGCTGTATACAAAAAGAATAAATAAATAAATAACAGAAGACAAAGAGCAGGGGACAAGAAAGCAGTTAGGAGAAACCATGGTCTAGCAGAGAGGAAAGGGTGACTTTTTGGTAGTTATTACAAAGGGAGAGTGGAAAACAAAAAAAAAATGAAAGATATGAATATGAAGAGTAAGGCAAGAGTGGAAACTAGAATGATATGAGCTGTTTTGTCTAAACACCTATGTGGATATCAGTGAGATAACTGAGATGAGAACACAGAGAGATGGTCTATTTGGGCAAATAAGGATTTCAGCTTTCCATATTCTAAGTTTGAAGTGCCAATTAGATAACCAAGAAGAAATGGAGGGATGACAACAGGAGAGTTAATCTGGAGGTAATGTGAGAGTTTAAGGGTATAAATGTACATTTGAATATTGGCATCATGTATTTCATTTTACAGTGTGGATATGAAGAAGAATATGAACTGAATATACTTAGAGAAGAGAGAGAGGCAATGATTGATCCCTGGTTCATTCCACCACTTTGACATCAAGATTAGATGACAAAGAACCCAAAAGGCAGCATTCATGGAGGTATAAAAAAAATCAAGAAAAGAATGGTCCTCAGAAGCCAAATAAGAAAGTGCTTCACAGTGCAGAGGCTATTAACTGTAGCAAATGAGGTGAGGCTCAAGTGAGACGCAGCTGCTGATTACCACTGGACTAATTTGGATGAAAATCTTTGGTGATCTACTCTATGATCTAGTGAGGAACAAGAAAAACAGAAGTATATTGAGTAAATTATGGGAGATGAAGGAAAAAGGATTAGGCAGTTATTTGAGTCATATGTCTAAAAGAGTAACAGAATTGGTGTGGTAGCTTGGAAGGACTTAAGGATTGTAGTTATCAGAACATGTTTTTCTATGATAGCAATGAACCATCATGGTGTATACCTTTACTTCTAATCATCTGATTCCAACTGTTCAACTCTTAATTGGAATAATTCTAAATTGATCAAAATTTCATTCTATAGGCTAAAATTTCAGAATTAAAAAGGAACCATATGGTTGCTTAGAGTACATTTACTGGCTCATCTGCTCTGGTCTCCCCCTTTTTTTTTTCCTTGATTCATTTCTACAGTAGAATCCATGATATCCCTTCTGAATGACTCAACAGCACCCAAGAAAGAAGCCATACTTATTCTATGGTTTCCATATGAATTGTCCCACAAAAATCATGCATTTAGAGTGTGTTCCCCATTGTGAAGATGTTCAGATATGTGGGTTTAGGGATGTGATTATGAGAGCTCTGACCTCATCAATGGGTTATCCATTGAGGGATTCAAAGCTGAATGGACTATTGGAAGGTGATAGAAACTGGAGGAAGCAGAATCTACTTGAAGGTAATAGGTGCAGCATGGCATTGTGCCATGATGTTCTGCCTAGACTCAGGCCAAAAGCAATAGAACCAGGTGATCCTGAACAGAAATCTCTGAAACCATGAGCCATCATAAATCTTTCCCCTATAAGTAGTTTTTCTTGGGTGCTTTTTCAGAGAAACACAATGCTAAAACAGATTATTACAATTTAGCTTTTGAAAATTTTGTCATCATAGACATCATTGATGAAAATAAATCTTAGCTCATTTTTGTTAAAGATAATATAACTAAGTTGAATATTGTATCACTGTTTTACAATTTTGATTGTTTCCAGACTATGAGAAGATTTACTCCCGTGAACAGAAAGGCCTGAAGGTCTGCTATGATCTGATTTTTTGTACCCGCCAAAATTTCATGTATAAAAATTCTTACGCCCTAAGACAATAGTGTTGGGATACTGACCATTTTAGTATGTGATTGGATCATGCAGGTTTTGCCCTCATGAAGTGGATTGGTGCCCTTATTAAAAACAATAACAACAACAACAATAAAAACCTGAAGGGAGTTTGCTAGTCCTATCCACACTATCCACAATGTAGTTCAGAGAGAGAAGGAGCTATCTATGATTTAAAAATGGGTCCCCAACCTGAGTCCAAGTCTATTGAAGTCTTGATTTGGATTTCTCAGATCTAGAAATGTGAGAAGTAAAATTCTGTTGTTTCTAGGCCTCACTGTTTATGGTGATTCATTATAGCAGCCTGAATGGTTTAAGACATAGTGTAAACACAGTATTGCTGAACTGAATATAACATGTGATGCTCAGCACTTTGATGCCACTTGATGTCTCTTAATCCAAGTCTGTATCAAATTAGAAGTATACCACTCTTTATTCAAACTTATTAGTAGAATAAGCAATCAAATGCAATCTTTTAATTATACAAAGGAAAAATTAAAAGGTCATATACTTCTAGTCTTAGAAAGGCTTTGTACAGTTCCCATCCAAAGTCTAATTTCTCCTGAATTAGACCACTGATTCATGGAATTAGACGATTTGCTTCAGATAGGGTTTTGCAAGTAGCATACATTTTGGGGGGCTTTAAAATGGAGGTCATGGTGTAGTAGGATATTCTATAAAAACCCAACAATAATTAAGTAGGAAAAGAAACAGAAAGTGCATTCTTTAGTTCTACATGATAACATCTTACCATTCACACATTCTTCTCCCACCTATAATTATATCAAAGCTTTCACATAAAAATAAATAACAAATATATTCATCATAATCAACAATGTGAATGACTTTTCTCCTATTACTTGGCTGAGACTACTTCCATTGAATAGCAGATTTCAAGGAAGAACTCAAGAAAAAAAATGCTCTGCACTTTTGTAATCCTAATTGAACTAAAATAGGAAAGTGTTAGGGAGGTAAGAGTTCTACTAGAAATTATTATAATTTTCTGCTTGATTCTGCTACTTGCTAGCTACATAATCTTAAGTAATTTGCTACATCACTATCTCTCACTTTGTCATGGCAAAAACACCATAACAATTTCTACATCCCATGTTTTTGTGTATTTTGATTTGATTTGATGTTTTAGTAAAACTAAGTGACTTATCTATTGAAAGCAGTCAGCACCATGGCCAGCACACCATTAATAGCCTTTACTGACTGCTTATTATTACTGTAGGAAAAATTGAACTTTAGAAAAGAAGAGAACTATCTGACATGTCTCTGGTTTCTGGGAAGTTGGCTGTCATTCTGCCATTTAGGTTTTATGGGAGATCCTCTTTTCCTATTCTTTCTCAAAAAGCTTACAATAACTAATCCTTATTCAAAATGATCTCATGTGAGAATACATTACTTCCTAGCGAGGTCTATCTAATCATGTTAGAAAATGAAATGCTTTTGTAGTAGCAGGTGACAATAGGAGTTAGGGTTTAGTTATCATTGGTTTCATGTGACTAAAAATTAAAAGTACATATTAGGTTGCATCAAGAGAGGAACAAAGGTGAAGGTCAGAGTAGATGACCAACTTTTACTTTCCTCCCTTTATTATAACAGTCATGATCATTTACAGTTACTACATGATTATCCAATATTTTTGGTGTGTCTAATATGTATCTAGTGCTATGAATAGAAAAACAAGACATAATTTCATCTCTGAAGGGATTTGGAGTTGAATAGATATAATAGAGACCAGAAACAGCAACATACAGTATAAATGATCTCATTGTATGATGTATATGGAGCTTGTGGTTAGAGAAAGGAGATCTACAATTCATTTTTTCCTTTTCTTCCAAGAATATATCATGCCCCCCGATGACCAAGATGGTTTTAAGGAAAATTCAAATATGAGAAGGGGTGTTACAATTTCAAAATTTGTTTTATATTGTTTTTTGAAAATTTTGAAAATTGACACAGCACAGTGGGTGACTGTAGTTAATAAGAACTTATTATGTGTATTTTATATATAATTGGAAGAGAGGAGATCAAAGGCTGCAAACGCAAGATAGCAGAAAGGAGATAGAAATATTAATTTCCCTGACTTGATCAGTACATCTTATATACATGGACCAAATTATCACATTGTACCCCATAAATGTGTGCAATTTAAAATAATAATTAATTTAAGAAATTCCTTTGCAGCCAAAGAAAAAGAAATAATAGAATTTTGCAGAGGCAGGTATGAATTATAATTAGCATATTAACAACTAGCATCCAGAGCCCTTAATATGTGCCATGTAAATTATTTAACCTTACATATTAACGACAACTCTGAGGCTAGAGCAATTGTTTAATCTCTCTTTTACAATGAGGCAGTGGGGGTGCGTGGGAATAGTCATTTTCCCAAGGTCACAGAGGTACAGTGGCAGAGCCAGTTCTACAGTTTAGTCAGTTCAACCTCAGATGCTGCCCTCTTTACATTGCTAAGGAGAGAATAAGTAAGTAGAAACCTTCACTCATGAGGAATCCATAAAAAAAAATTCAGGTCTGCTTATTTTCAGATCAGATATCCTGGCAGGATCTGATCTGGTGAGGGTCATGGCTAAAACATTTAAATGCTTACTACAGAATGAATATCTTTCCCATACAATAGACACTTATCTGATTCCAAATAAAAAGGCCTAGGAGTAAAATATCAAAGTTATAAGAGACAGAATTTACTTAATTACAGAAGAAATGCATTCATTTGTAACAACAATAAAAATTTCCCCATCATGAGGTAATAAGCTAAATCTAGATGACCGGAATTATTCCATTGTGTAACATCTACCATGATCAAATGCTGGACCCAGATTAGACTTCAGCGTAAAACAGTTGAAGAATAAACAAATAGACTAAACTAAGTTTTAGGAAAGCTCCAATTGAAATAAAAACAACTATTAAAGTAACCTTAATATTTCTGGCCACACTGTGATCTAGAGATAGCCATAAAAGGGATAATAAGAAAAGTATAGTCTTGGGTGTCCTCCAAGAAAAAAAGAAATGTTGGAAATGATGTGATATGAATTATACGAGATCAGGTTGTTCTTCTGCTTACAGGTTGCCTAAAGTCTCTGAATCTCTGTTTATTTTTCCTAGTCCTATACGACAATAACAATTTCTTTTTCAGAGATACCATGCAGACTTAAGTTCATTCATAATAGATTTTCTTCAGTATCTAGTACATGATACATGTTAGATATTTTCATGTTATATATGTAAATAAATAGCACAGCATACACTAATTGAAAATGTTTCAAAGTTGGGTAATGAAAGAAAGGTAGACTTATAGGATTGCCATTAATCCTCTTAGCTTGTTTTTAAATAAACTTTGTTATTTCTATAAATTTCTAATGGAAGTTGTGTATCTAATGAATCAAACATAGAAATATGAAGAAGTCCCTATGACAGAAAAGCAATCAGAGTGAAAATGGCAGTGGGTATCTCTCCTCATTTTATGATGCAATTATCTCTTTTCCCACTGCAGAGTTGTAGCTATTCTTGGTCTGCTAAGTGCTGTAAACATGGCCTTGCTTAAATGATGTCTTCATCTTTTACCTAACTAGAAATGACTGATACTGGAAATGGCTTTTGTTTTCCTGAAGTCAAAAATTTTAGGCATGCATTTGATTTAGTTTTACAAATTCAACAAATCTAAAGATCATGCATAAATTATCTACTGCTACTGCTAGAGTCTCAATGTTTATATCCCATCCAAATTTCATGTTGAGACTTAATCCTCAGTACCACAGTACTCTGAGATGTGGCCTTTGGGGGCTTCTTTAGGTCATGATGGTTCTACTTTGATGAAGGGATTAACACTGACATAAAAAGTTCCTGTAGGAGTGAGTTCACCTTTTTCTGCTCCTCTGTCAGGAGAGAACAAGTATTTCCTCTTGCTGTTCCTTCTACCTTCTGCTATGTGAGGATGCAGTAAGAAGTTCCCATAACAAATGCTGGCACCTGAGGTTGGATGTCCCCAACTCCAGTATTGCAAGAGAATAAGTTTTCTGTTCTTTATAAATTACTCAGTCTTAGGTGGTCTATTACAACAGCACAAAAATAGACCAAAGCAACCACAAAGAATTTAGTTTATAATATGCGAAGACTTTCATTTTATAGAGAATATTGAGAGACACAGGCAAAGTGGGGGTACAGGAAAGGAATGCTTTGCCAAGTCAAATGGTCCAGTGATTCTTTTAAGAGCCCTTTGTTTTTGGTTGCTAGTTGTCTGGACAACAATCATTAACTAATTTATGGATTTACTAAAGTTATATAAATCTTCCTCTTTCTTTCTCTCTGATTTCCTTTCGCTGAACAGGTTCTTCAAAATTAGAATCACATGTGTTAGTTATTTGCATTCATACCACATGGTTCAAGGGCAAATAGGAGACTCTGGCCCATGCTACTTTACATTGCATATTACCGAGGTGCTAATTCCTCCATCATCATAAAATATCATAATTATCTCTGGATTTCTTCACTGCTATGTGATTCACAGATACATACCCAGACACGGGTGTCATGTATATTTTATTAAAACCTCACCAAGCATCACCAAAGATAACTGTTTCATACCTCCAGAATTTTTTATTCATGTTTATCCACAATGGGTGAAAGCAGCATGCAAAATAAATGAAGAATGATACTGCAAATGTCTTTAGAGAGATATTAGAAGAGAATCAGCAGAGAGGGTTATGAAAGTTGTATGAGCTATATATTATCTATGCATATGCTACAACGGTCAGAACATTTAGTATGTCATGCTCCATACCAGTCTCAAATAATATATTTGACACAGAATGACGTTCTAGCTTGGGGTGGGGAAGTAAATTCTGCTTTTATTGTTATTTTTAAAAATGAGTTTGTCTTTGAATATGCTATTCACATGAAAAGTCTCCGCATATTTTCATGATCATTTGAAACCAGCCCGTTGTAGGGAAACCTCCAACATCTTTCCTATATTGCAGCATGTAAGCATTAGCATCGTTTTTTAGTGGCTTGAGTGGCACTCAATTTCTTAATGCCATTCATATTCCTCTTTGTCACAGTGTTACTAATGAATATTGAAGCTGAAGACAGAAAATAAAGTGCCTAAGACAAGGTCAACAGGTTAAAACAGTAGCATATTTTAAAAATGCCCGTAAAATTATTTCTTTGAGCCTAGGAGTCATATGGTAAAGTAGAAGATGAAGAGGCCCCCTTCACTTAGAAAAGCATTTTTCTTCTAATTAGCATGTGTCAACCAGGAGTGAGGGGGGAAAATGCAAGATGACATTCCAGGCTTTGCAATAGAGATGCTATCCAAGGAGTGCAAGGTTAGCAAATATATAAGCGCATTTAAACGCATTTATTTTATTATTATTTTTATGCCTTTTGTCTGCTGCAATTGTAAAGGATATGGGTTTGTAGAAAGGTCAGAGCTGGAAAGGAATTAGACATAATTTAGTCTACCCTCTTCATTTATAAAGATGAGGACACTGCAGTCCAAAGAGGTCAAAGGAAATGCTTAAGTTCATAGAACTAGTAGGAGGAGGAATGAGGAAAGAAATCTGCTGCCCAGTGTCAGCTCTTCAATTTTGTTCTTTGCTGTGACCCAAATGACTCAAAAGTCAAGTAAATGTTCAAAGAAAACTTCAAATATAACACTCCGAAAATTTTATTGACCCTATTACTGATAACAAATGGTTTTGAATATCTCAGTCATTTCAGATGGAAGTCCAATGTTGCTCTGTGTAGCCAAGTAGCAGTAATACAGTGACAGATCCGTGATTGACCACTATGCTGAAGTTAGATGTTGCTAATTTCAATTCAAGAACTATAACTTATATTTATATGAACTTGGAGAAGTTATTCTTCTGCCTAACTTTTTATTTTTTTTCAATAAATTTGCATAATAATAGTTCCAAACTCATATTGTTGTTATAATGGTTTAGTCAACTAGTCTGAAGTTATGCTTCAATATATCTCAGCAGCTATTATTATTATTATTATTATTATTATTATTAACAAGAAGATTTTCATTGCTTTGCATCTGAATGCAGTTGATTGGACTAATGAATTTATTTATCTTCCATAATAGTGCTGTCTCCACCTTCTAACAGTGAAGACGCATGAGAAGAAACTGGTCAATTCTCATGTAATAAATGAATACAAACCAAAAGATTCACACTCTTCTTGGCTTCAAAACACATAGACAGATGGTCTGTTTTGACATATTGGGTTTCAAATCCTTTTTCAGTCTTGTAAAGTTCAATCAGATGAAAACCAAACTGTAAGTCATGGTACAGGGAATCAAGTATTTGGCCACAGTTGGAAGGCTTGTGTTGGTTGAACTAAATAACCCTAAAATACAATCACTACTAGGTAAAAAGATTTCTTTTGCACAAAATTATTAAACTATCTATTCTGAATAAGTACAGTATGTCAATACTTTTATCCTCTGGCATATAGGAATGTCACTTTACCAAATAAAGAGTTTTTTGTTTGTTTGTTTTTAATTTAAGGGCTGTCCATTTACCAATAGAACATTCTATATATTCAGCCTACTGAAGTGTATTCTAAAAAGAACTGCACAAAGTCCCATTGAACCACTTTCTTTATACATATATAGGGTAGGACACTGATTTTAAACCTAGGAGATCTTGGGGGAGATTATCCATTAAGATAATTAGTATGATTGCTGCCTTGCTAAATGTAAAGTCTCTCTCTATATATTAGTTTCATATTTTATTTAAGGACCATGTAAAAATTACTAAGGTTTTTATCAGGTTCCCATTAAGTAACTTCTGACATTAATAGAATAATGTTTTGGTAGGAATGATCCATCTATAGACAATCATGAAAATATCTTCTTTGTTCCTCTCCTTCATATTCAAATCTAATGGCAATACGCTAATCAGAGTATCCAGAGATCTTAATTACCAAATAGAATGCTGTAGCTCAAAGCAGAGTTAGTACTAAGAAACAGCTAATTGATTTACAAATAACTTGAGGTCCAAGACTTAATTTGTAAGTAACTAAAAGACTTAAATATCCCATGAGGACTATTGACTAGTACAATCATAAAATAATCATAATAGTAACAATTCATAATGAAGACAGGGCAACAGTTAGTTTTCTTTCTCAATGGAGACTCTGATATAGTAAGCTTTTAATGGCATTCCCTTTGATTAATGTTTGTGTTATGCACAATTTATTGTCACTTGCTCAGCAGAATCCTTGCAGAGAAAGATCACATGCAGCGGGGTTTCACTAGTTCTCTGTCCATAAAATATATCTAGATTACAAATTGGACAATAGAAGACTAATTAACACTGATCAGCACATGTGTATGCCAAGGAGGTGCACTAAGACAAATTTACAACTCAGTTCCTGGAAAAAAAAAAAAGAGAGAGAGAGATTTATTTGTGATTCCTCACAGATTACCTGGATGGGCATTTAAAGTCTTTCCCCAAAGGCTTCTTCCCATATTACAACATCAACATATCAGTCTTCAGAGTTAGATAAAAGGAATCTGATGAGGACCACGTTAACATTTATGTTGAGCTTAAATAAAACATGAAACTAACATCTTGAAAGAGTCTGTGAGTTGAGTGAGGCGGCATTCACACCACAATTCAAGAATTATTCATGAGGGTTCCGAGCTTCTCAAGATTTTAGTTGCTTATCTCTGATTTTACTTAAAGTTCTCCCTTGCTGTGATTGTTTTCAGATATTTCATCTACCAAGATAGGAAGTGTGCAATAACAGGAAGAAACAGCTTTAGCACTTAATGATAGCTAAAAGCCTTAATTGCCTGATCTTCTTCCTTCCTGATTGTTAAATATCTGTATTTATTGGGAATAGAAAGGTGTTGGTGTCAGGAAAGGGAGAGGTTTACATTTAGGGAACATAAATTAAACAGAATGATCCTATATTGAGAAAAAAAAAAAACTGAGGCTACTCATTTCCTGAGTTCAAACTTCAGTAAAGTCAGACGTATCTTCTAATGATGTTGTCACAATATTTCCCGGCTCTATCTTCAAGTAAAACCCACCGAACTGACACTACTGACCAGGTTTATTGGTATTCATCCCCCAAAATTCTTACCTGTATCTATAAGAGACAGTCATATTTTCCAGGGGTAGCAGGGGGTGTGTTCCTCCTCTACATTCAAAACTTGGTTCAAGTGTACAAACTTTCAGTTAGAAGATGAATACATTCTGAGGATCTTATATGAAGATTACATTGTGATTACCGTTAATAACATTTGAAATGTTGTATTGTACAGTTTAAATTTGCTGAAAGTAGATTTTGTGTTCTCATAGGAAAAAAGGAAACTAGGAGGTGATGACATGTCCATTAGTTGATTATGGTAATAATCTGACAACTTATGAATATATCTAATCACATTGGACACCTTAAATGCACACAATGTGATTTGTCAATCACACCTCAATAAAGATGGAATAATATTTTTTTTTATCTTGCTCAGTCTCTTGAGAGAATATGTCATAAAATGATGTACCCTGACATTCTTCAAGCCCTGAAATGGCTCAGTCCCACCCAGTTTTCTGAGAACTCCTTATGAAGCAAGCCTTTGTCTTCCAAAAAAGGGCATTCCTCCTCCTTGAGAAACCTCTTAATGGCCCACATTTGCTAAGTCAGGAAACAAGGTCCCCATTAGCCACTACAGAGGGTCCTATCTATTTCCATAGTGATTTTTAGTTTCCAAAGTACTTGACATATATTTTCTCATTTGATAACAATGAACCTTCAGCTCTATTGAAGACATATGCTAGACTGGGAAAGGGACTATAGCAGATGTGACATTTACGGAATTTCACACAGGGCAGAAATTAGCATGAAGGAGCCAAGGCTGTTCAAGTGTGTAAGACTCATGGTCCATAATCAGGCAGAGGGTGTCATTTGTATTTACATGCAAGAAGAACTGCAAACGCTGATCATGAAACATTCAGCAACATCATTCCTCTCTCTCCCTCTCTTGTTTAATGTTGGCATGTATTTTTAACTCTAGTGCAATCCCAAATAATTTGTGAAATTTAAAAGATAAAAACTAGTTTGACCCAAATTATGCATTCCTTGATGTAAAAGAGAGAGAGAGGAAAAAAACCACCACATATACATAAAATGGAAAATAATTCTTTCAGTTGGAGTGTTTTATTCAGTTTGAAATTAAAGCATTTAATGGAGGGAGGGAAACTGAAGTAGTTTTGTGATTAGATGTGTATGATGATATTAATGTTTTGCAATGACATGTAGCTTTTCCTCCGTGATTTTAAGTTGTCTATCATTTAGATCCTAGTCAAGATGCACCCAAAAGAAACTACACCTACAAATTGCCTCAACAAATTAATTCTTTTAAAAATGTATACCAATGTTAGTTATACAGTATGTATACATTTAAATGCATTTCCCAGTTTGGATTCTTCTGAACCACCTGATACCAATATATTTTACACATATTTGATTACATTTCTGTCATGTACAACCTCAAAGTGGAAATGCCTGTTTGAATGGTATATATGAGTTCCCAAGTGACTGTATGATTACATGTCATACATGTCCCTCATGGTATAGGTGGCAGCAATTAGTATGATGTCTTATTTCAGTCTGGTTCATTCTGCTTTATAAGATGGTGCTGTATGATTTTAATTTGCATTTATCTATTGACCGATAATATTAGATAGCCTTTATAGTAAGATGCCTGATGAAGTATTTTGTCTTTTGTATTGAATTGTCTGACTGAATTAAAAGATTAGATTACTATGGAGCACAAAATACAGATGGATTGTAGGTAGCTAATGAAATGGCCTTATTTATTCCTAATAATATCTGTCCTAAAATATGTTTTCTCTGTTGCTAATATGTCCATGTTAACTTTCTTTTAATAAATGCCAGTATCAAATATTTTTTCTAACCTTTCATTTTTAATTCATTTAAGTCTCTATTTTAAGTGAGGCGGTGATAGCAAGGTTAGGCAGCATTGCTAGTTAGGCTTTGCTTTCCTTTTTCTTTTTTTAAATAAAATCTATCTCTTTCTTTAAATGAGATTTTTAAGTCATTTATTTTCAAAGTGATTATTAACATAGTTGAATCTATGATATTCTTTCAATTAGTTTGAGTTTGAGTGTATTTTTTTTCTATTTGTCATGTTTCCTTTATTTTATATTGATTCCATTTTGTCTCCTTTGCTGCTTATGAGCTACACCTCTTTCATGAGTTACCTGAGCATTTGCAATAAGGTTTATAGTATGCACATTTAATTACCACAGTCTACTTTTATGTGATGCTATGTCTCTTCAGCTGCTATGAAAGTTCTCTATGAGAACGTGCTTCTCTTCCCTGCTCAAGGGGTCTATACAATAGTTATCACACATTTCATTTCCATAAATGTTATAATCTCCTCTATTTTAAGTATTTAGTTTTTTCTTTAACCAGTCAATTATCTTTAAATATATATAAATAAGCCTGGCACAGTGGCACACGCCTACAATCCTAGTGACGTTGGAGGCTAAGGCAGGAGGATCTCAAGTTCAAAGCCAGCCGCAGTAAAAGCAAGGAGCTAAACAATTCAGTGAGACCCTGTCTCTAAATAAACTATAATATAGGACTGGGGATGTGGCTCAGTAGTTGAGTGTCTCTGAGTTCAATCCCAGGTACCAACAACAACAACAAAAGTATATATATATACTTTTATATATATATATATATATATATATATATATATATGGTATAGAAATAAGTATGAATACTTCTCCTGAAGTTCAATTTCTGATGCTTTTCATTCTTTTCTATAGATTTTGATTTCTACTTATTAGGACATTTATTTTACAATAAGGATTTTTTAAAAATATTCCCTATAGTGCATGTCTGTAGTGATAAATACTTTCAATTCTTCCATTTTCTGAAAAAAAATTACATGATTTTCATGTTTGCAAGATACTACTGCCACATAAAGGATCTAAGTTATTGGATCTTATTCTCAACCCTCTGTATTTTAAAAATGTTGTTGTCTTCTATACTGGGTTATTTACAATAAGAAGTTTCCCATCTTGATCTTTGTTTCTTTCTGCATAATTTTTTTTTTGTTCTGGCAGCTTTTAAGAATTTTTTCCTTATCATTGGTTTTAAGCAATTTGATTTTGATATGCTTAAACTATAGATGATAAGAAAGTAAAAATTAAAATTTATCCTCATAATTTCCATTGCTTTTATTGTTCTGACCAGGGGGCACATTGAGCTTCTAATATCTATAAATTTTTAATTTGCAACAAATGTAAAAAATAATTTGCTAATGCTTCTTCAAGCATTTTTTGTGTACTTTCCTCCTTGTAAAATACAGTAAATAAACTCAGATTAAAATGCATGAATTGGTAAATAAACCAATTCATGGCCCACTGATCCCATACTTTATTTTCACCTTTTTTTTCTCATTTTGAATAGATTCTTTTGCTAGATCTTCAATTTCACTCTTCTTTACATTTGCAAAAATTAATAAGTTGATAATTCTACTCAGCCTGTTTTCTACTTCAATTATCATGGATTTAATCTCTAAAGTTTTGATTTTGGTCTAGTTTCACATATTTACTTAACATAGTATGATTTATGTCATATCTTGAGCAGTTTCCATGGATGTTATTCCTCATTATATGGTATAGGTTCCTGTGCCTGAATATCTCTATTGGATGCCAGACATTGCTTCTTAGTTTAGCCAGTTTTTATTCTAAAGTTAGTTGTCACCCTCTACTGAGGCAAGGACCCCATGCTGGTCTCCACCTGATATCATGTATAATAAGAGGATTTCCACTAGCTGGGGATGATAGACTTTGTGCCTGGTTCCATGGGGTCTTCAGGCATGGCTCCCTCTGTATCTTTGGAATGGTCCTTTCCCACTGTCTTTAGTTTCCTAGCATCTGTTTACTGATCAGCACTCAGTTGAATAAGTACGGCACCCTAGGCACAGCTCTGGACTTGTCTATTAGTATAAACCTCTGCTCTTTGATACTCTGCCCTAAACACTTGGGCTTCCTCTGTTTCTCCAGATTCTCAGCCCTCCTCAACTTTGGGATGCTGGCAGGGTCTTCCGAAACCCCTTCTTCCCTTCACATGGCCTATAAACTTTTTATAAGAAGTAAGATTGGGTAATTGTAAGGATCACCTTGCTGCCTGTATCTCAGGGATAACTGGCCTGTGTAGCCTGGTATTGGCTACTTTAGTAGGAAGTCCCTTATCTAACAGTTTGTGGTGAATGTTGTATATTGGTGGTAAAGAATCATTCAGTTTGTATAAATAACATTTACATCCAGAAAAGAACACACCTCTCCTATTTAACTGCTAGTGTTGAGTACTTATCAATCTATAAAAATATTTTTTTTTCTGTTTTGTTTTGAATTATCTAGGATCAGTTCAGTACAGTTTTCCAATTATTTGAGTCATGAGTCTTTCTTTAAAGGTCTTATATTTTGTGCCAGAGGAGTGTCCCTCAGTCATTGCTATCACCTCAGTTTCTCCTGAGAAATGGTAAAAACAAAGACTTATGCTATTAGGAGAGCAGATGAGTCCTGGACCGGTAAAATGTCACATAGCTAAAAGTGACAATTGGTAAAGCACATGCAGAATTGTGGGGCAGGACCATCTTTAAGAAACCCTCCATGCACCCTATACCTGGCAATATCTTTCCCACTCCTGTCTTGAAAGCACGTGGTAAAAAGAGTTGCCAGATTAGTGCAGCTTTTCTCTTCTGTCTGTGGCTCCTAGGGATTCTAAATCGACATGTCAGCTCACCTTTGAACTTTGAAAATTCATTAAAAGAAGTCATGCTGGATATATATATATATATATATATATATATATATATATATATATATATATTTCCCCCTTCTTCTTTCCCATATCTAGAGCAGTTTTCTCCTTTCCTACTGCTCTGCGAACAGTGACAGCAGCCATAAGTTTGTTCTCTCCTAGGATGGGCTCCACACTCTCTCAATTTCAGTTCATTAGATTTCTTCCTATTCTCAGCTCTCTGCTGGGAATTACAAACATGATTCTGCAGGTTATGGACTTATTCTCATCACTAAGGCAAGGGCACATTCTCCTGTGACTGTGTACATCCTAAAAAGAAGCATTAGCTTGGTGATTTTTTATTGAATGTCTCCATGTGTATGGAAAAAGTACAGAGTGTAAATCATGCTATCTTCTTCCAGAGATGATTGATCTTTTGTCCAGTGGGCAATTGCAATGTGGCCTAACTACCTCGAATGAATTAATATTTGGGTCAATTTGAGGCTGAGTTTTAGGCTGGTATGCTTCCCGTTGGTCTAGTCTTAGAGCTGAGTGCTTCTAGATTTTAACTGGAAGCTTCATGTTCTTACCATGGTTCCTGGTCCCTGGGAGACATCATTTCATGTCTTCAGCATTGTGAGGTTACCATTCTGCTGATCTTTTTATCTCCTAGTCATCAGAGTTTTATACAATTTTAACCTTTTATTCTTTGAAATTCATATGTTGACATGTACGTTGTGATCCAACTAAGCTAATAAGGGTTTGCCTTTTCTGTGTTTCTTTGGCAGGGATATTAACCCTTCAAAGACCATGAGTCTTGGAACTCAACCCTTTCTTTGGGTATTTTGCTGTGTGTCCCTAGTCCTGGAATAATGCTATATACTCTAAGCCATACCTTTCTCTATATAAGTCTCAACTTGAGAATAAGAAAATGCTCAGAAAAAGCAATATATAAAAGTAGGTGTAAGTAACAGCATTGTCCCATTGTATTTTCCTTTTCTTTTATATTTTTCTTTGCTTTCTGGTGACTCCAAACACTTTCATGTTTGTTTTGGGTGAGAGATTTGGTGTAATACTGGATCATCAGAGCCTGAAGTGGAAGTTTCAGCTATAAGTAGAATTGCTAATAATATGAACTGCCTACACCATGAAAATTACTGAGAATTTAGGGATTCTATACAAATCTCAGCTTCTTTTAGGTAACTTCATAAGAATTATATTTAAATGAAAAGTTACAGGACAAATGTCTTATTGGTAAAGGTATTAAGCCAGCTTGTCATATGCAAGCTGTAAGAATATCTTGGTTTAAAGTTGCACAATTCCTATGGCCCACCCAAGTTCTTTCTAGCTAGTGGAAATGACTAATCCAAAATTCTCCATATCTGCCCAGTGGTAATGGACTTGAAATTCACTTATTCTGACATTAATAAATGGAATATCTAGCCAATAAATTGGCTAAGCTGTAATTGATGTCATTTCTTTTCTTCCTCATTCCTACCAGGTCAATTCCGGTTCTGGCAGCAGCTACTTTGTGCACAGGTTTCACAAATCAGGCTAACTTCCCCCATCTTCATTACTATGCCCAAATCGGAATTATAAGATCCAGTAAACTCTTTTCAAGTTATCATATGATATTTTCATGCAATATAAAGTTTTTTCTATAAACTCACAGCACAGATCACTTCTTGACCTCCAAAAGTGTGGGAATTTCTTCCTACCACCAAGCACACAAGCAATTCTGCAGCCATGGGCACCAGCTGAGTGTCCACTAATTCAATTCAGTTTTAATGCCGCCTAATGGGAGGTAGTATCAGAGGCCACAAGGTGAGGATTGTGCCTCTCCACTTCAGATACCAGTTGAAAACCTCAGGTTGCTTTATTTGTACCTCTGAATAAAAAGCTATAAATCAGGGTTCCCTCAAACCCTTTTCTGGGTTCAATTAATTTGCTGGAGTAACTCATAGAACTCAGAGAAACACTGACCTGAGTAGGCTAATCATAACAGATATTATGGAATATAGACGACTCATTGAGTGAGGTACAGAAGGGACATGGAACCTCCATCCCCTTTCCTGGAAAGCCTTGTTTCAAGAAGTTTCAAGTTCAAGTTCAAGTTCAGCTATCCAGAAACTCTCCAAACCCTGCCCTTTTGAGTTTTTATGGAGACTCCATTGCAGAGGCATGAATGCCAATACAGTGCGTGGGGAAACACAGCAGGGCAACTCCATTTAGATCCTTATTGGCTTCTTTGTGCCTCCTTCCATCGCCCAGGGTATGGGGCAGGACCCCTCTGGTGGGTGTTATGAACTACTATCCAGCAAGATAGGGCAGGAGGGTCTTATGAATCTATCAAGCCAGGTAGGTCAGAGAATTTTTTAATGTCCAGCTAAAGGCAAGGTAAGATTAAAGTTTCTGAGATGCCTTGAAGAGGAATTTATAAGCCAGAAACCATGTGCAAGAAAAAAAAATCATAATATCACACCATAATTATATGTCGTTTCCTAAAATGCTCTTTGAGCAAAATTCCTGTCCTTTCCAAGACTTCAAGACTTCCTCTGTGAAGACTTTCCTCAACAGACTAGCATTATACCTTCCTCCCTCTGTTTTTCCAAGAGTCAGTACAGGTAAATCTGCCATAGGGCTTAGTTTTTTATTCTGCAGAAATGTCTCCTGATTATTGTCTCAATTCTACCTCTCATTCATTGACTGTTTCTATGTCCATGACTCTATCAGCCATACATCCACCCTTTAATTTTTATAGTTTTTTTTCCAAATTGTCCTTCCCCAGAGCTTCAGAATTTTAATTGCTTTCCTCATTTCCTCTGCTGTATGCCTTATTTATTCCACAAAGTGATTGAACCCATTGTTCTTCCTGTTATATTCTCTTTATTACTTATAAATATTACTAGAGACCTAACCCAGTCTTGTTAGCCAAGATAACCTCCTATAATTTCTCAATTCAATTTTCCCCTTTGTTTCCTGCATCCATAGAATTGCCAGATTCTGCTAAGTCTGCATCAGAACTGTCATTTGTTTCTGTCAAATTCTCATCCCCTTCACCAGCACTAATCTAGTTTGAATCACTATCTTCCTGAGTATCCTTATTCCAAGCAATGTCCAAAGGCTAACAGTTAAAGATGCATCTCATATGATGACTTCTGTTTAAAAATTTTTAAATCCTCCCAATATAAAAACTTACCTCTCTAGTTTGATATATAAGACTCTGTGAATCAAATGAGTAACCAAGGAAGAGTATTCTAGGCAGAGAAACAACAAAGAGCTTAAGGTAGAAGTAAGCGTGTCATGTTTGAGTAACAGCAAAAGGTTGTTTTGGAGTGAGCAGAGAAAAGGAGTAGAAGATAGGAATGATAAAACTAAATGGAGAAAAAAGTTTCTGTTGTGCCTTGCAAACTACTGTGAAGATTGGGGATTTATCTCTGAATAAATTTATGAGCTTTTGTAGAAGCTTTTGAGGAATAAAATAATCTATCCTATATTATCAAAAGATATAGTAGCTTCCTCCTAAAAAACTTCATACTTTATTTTAATACTCATCACAATGTATTGAGTTTTTATATTGAATCTCACTTATCTCTGTTCTTCCCACATTCTGAGGTTCTCAAGAATTAGAATAATATTTATATTTGTCTATACATACCCAGGACTTTGCATATGTCCACTAAAACTCATATGTAGATTTAATTACAATGTATTGTTTGTCTAACATATGTCAGGCACAGGGATAAACATTGTTGCATTTTAATTCAACTCACAATAGAAGTCAGATATAATTTATTGTACAAACAGATGAAAACACATATTCAGTGTACAATGCTATTTTGGGGCAAAAATTCACCATATACTGAAATTAGACCAAAAAAAATATCTTATATCACCTAAAATTTCCATATGATTTGCATAAGATTGAGAATAAGAATAAGAAGCAAACAACAACAAAAACAAACATTTTGAAGCCCTAAGAAGACTTATAATCATTGTGTGATTTTATGTGTATTTTAATGTCATAATTTTTTGGTAGGAATCTTATAGAATATTTAATACTATTTTGTTTTCATAAAGCAAATGATATTTATTAAGAATGAGGATTTGAACCCAAAACTAATTCCTGTCAGAAAGAGAACTTCAATGATATTTTTGTCAGCAGGTCTCTACATTACAGGAAATGCATGCATCTATCTATATTTCAGAGATATGTATCTTGACTTATATTCATAACACACTTAAATAGTATTTTTATGAAAAAAAAATACTACCATATTCATAAAAAGTGCTTTTGTATTTAAACAGAATGCTGTCTGTGGTAAAAGATGAGACATTGGCATATCCAAAAAAAATATGAATAAAGATTGGTTTATCCGCTTATTTTCCTCAATCTAAAAATTCTGACTATTTCAGTAAGATCCCATATCAATTTCTCACTTTGGCTTAATGTGCCTCTTGAATGCTTGAAAAGATACATGGGGTTTTAAATTGCAACCTTGGTTCGTTTTACCTTCTCATAGTGGAAATAAACCTTAGCAATTTTTCTTTCTTCCTGTATTTCCTTGTTACCAGTATGCTCTCCTTGTCCAAGGCCAGTTTATTCTCACCTGAAGGATAGTGCCTATCACTTTCCCAAATGGTTCTGCTGAGGGACAATTCTGAAAGATATATGAAAACAATTCCCACTGACAGTATGTGAATTGATACATAGTTACACACATACATTCCTACATACACACATACATACACAGGATAGGTTCTGTGTTGTGTGTGTGCATTTGCATATGGCTGTTAAAAAATCTTAAACTCTAGGATCCGCTGAACCAAGTTTGGAATCTCAAGTTCTTATCATTTTAGCAGCCTGACCCTAAAAATTATCAAACTCCCTACAATTCAGCCTTCATATCTGTAGAATCAAAACCAGAATTTTGAGATGAAACCAGATTGCCTGCTTCACCAATTTCCTTCTGGGTTATTGTCTCAATAAAATCCCCAGAAAATAGAGGAAAGCAAGAGTGGGTGCAGTAAGATTTATTTAAGTGAGAAGAAGAGAGAGAGAGAACTCACTCCAAGCAGGAAGGGAACTGAGAATAAAATAAATAAATAAATAAAAATTCCATTTTAGTATGCTAGTCTAAGGGCTTATATGGTGTTGGGAGATGAGCATTGACCAAAATCTATGTAAAACAGATCTTTAAAAACTATCAAGGCTGCTGGCTGTGCCCTTCAGCCTTTGAGTTTTAATCCTTCCTATTCTTGCTTTAACTCCTATTCAGGTTCATCCCTGCCTCCTCTGGGAACACGGAGTTGGCTGGAGTGTTCCCACAGGTAAACCTCATGGTCTTTGCTTGAAAAGGACCTTTAGGTGGGTCCATGAATTAGTAAGTAATTCCTGCTTTGACCTTTACACAAGACTTTAATTGGGGCTCTTTACCCCATTGCAATATTGTCATCTTCAGAAGTTTCTGTAAGAATATAGTGACACAATGACTTTCAAAGAAAATGGAGGAAACTTCCAGTATTCATCTGCTAATAATAATTTGCTATCAGTTAACGACTATCCAGAACCCATGCATTAATATCTAATATTTCCACACATGAATTGCATGCACTAAGTTTGTATACACTTAAGTAATGTATCAGTATCAAATTAGCTTATATGATGAAGCACAGAAATGCAAACATTTATGCAAGTGCAGTGATAATTTCCTTTGCTTAGTAAAATCTTTATACTGAAAATTTCACAGTAATAGTGTATGGCCATTTTAAAGAAACCTGCTTCTCAAACCTTCCTTTTAGCAGTTGACTACTCTTTCCAATTTCCTGTGATTTACACATCTGTCCACCATGATGGGAAACCATGCCAATAGGTGGGCAGAGGTGGACCAAGCATCGATCTCCATGACATGTCATTAGCCATCTTCTTTCACTTAATACAATCTGACGAGTCTTGGCCTGCTCAATTTTCCCACTGAAGCCACTGTGTTTAATAGAATTAGAACTCCCTCTGCTCTTATGTCATGTATTATGCTTAGACACACTCAGGGTTATCTCTTCTTAACTCATTTTATTTTAGATTATTTCAAGTAATTTTTAATGGTTTTGTTTTGTTAATAACTATATGATGCAAAAAAAAAAATTCCCACTAGCTGTGTAGAAATTGTGAGTCATTCTTTTAAGGAAATTTAGAATGATAAATAAATTATTTTATAGACTTGTATGGAACCCTAACCATTTGGAGCTTTTGTCTGTGATGCTGTTTTTAACAGAATTTTTTTTTCTTTTGTTCACTCAGATGAAGTCTCAGTCATAGAATGGAACATCTATTTGACAACAGACATACTTCCCTAATCAGCTACTCTGTCATTCTTAAGACCTCAAAAGAGGAGCATTTTTGAGACAGAGGAGAGTAAATTTTATCAAAAATATGTTCTGTTGTTAACCGAACAAAGTGCAAGTCATAGAGCTAGAAAGCGTTTAATGGATGCTAGGACTTTGTATCCCTGTCTTTCTTCCTGCCACATTTTTTTCAAAGTGATGAATTTGTTTGAGAACAGACAAATGAGGATGATGGGAACATGAGGTTAAGAGAATCATTCTATAAAATGGGCCCACTGTGCTCACCCTTACATGTTTTCTTTGCCAAGAAGCAATTTACCTGCAGCCCTGCCTGGCCTAAGTGGACAGGATATGTCACATTCCTCAGCAAACTACGTGTTCATTGCAGGAGAAATAGAGGGCCAAAATAATGGTAATAAGAGGAACCCAAGTTACCTTGAAGGGAGGCTTTTGTGACCAGGTCCTGAAACTCCGGAGATAAGGATATTTAATCTTCATCATGATGTCTGTAAGAACTGGTCAGCATGGGCCAAGCTAACATGGAGTTGCCATGGCACTGGGGACTTAAAAGTCTGCTTTCGGTCCAAAGGTCTGGAGGTGGACCTGGGTGGGACTCTCTGGAAACTTCTTTGGGATCCCCAATAAAACTGGAGTACCGGAGGGGCATGTTGTCCCTCTCCTCTCTGAGAGGACCCACTCTCTCCCTTGAGACTGTCCCCTTTCCCTTTTCCTATCCCTTCAATAAACTCTTTCCTGAGCAACATGTCTGAAATCTTCCTGACCTGATCTCACACACTGGAGTTTCAAGGCAGGTCTTCACATTGCCTGAGTTTCTTGGAAGGCCCCATCTCTGTAACAAGTTGTGCATTTTATCATTTAATGTCTACAACAAACATCTCAAATAGTATTTGTGATTTTCATTCTGCACATGAGGAAAACAATGAGCCAAAACAACAACAACAAAACAAACAAACAAAAAAACCTAGCGTAGTTTATGGCTATAAAAATTTTTTGACTTTTGCTTCTTTCCTGCTCTTATGACCCCAGGATGGTGAATGAAATTTCCAGAATTCTATTCACCTTTATTAATACTGACTGAAAGCGCTCCTTTGCCTAATAACAATGAGAATGATAAGAACAAAAAACAACACAAAAGCAACCCCCTTCCGGTGAAGGATTTATAATGATAACAAAACAAGCAATAACAACTGAACATTTACATAGTCTTTATGTAGGTTATATTAAAATTTGCATATGTTAGTGTATACAGTGTGTGTGTGTGTGTGTGTGTGTGTGTGTGTGTGTGCAGGCTCATATTTGTAAAACCTCTCTTCTTTGGCTTTTTTTTTAATAAATGTAAATTTTAAGAAAAGATATATCTCTACTAACATCCACACTGTAATGTTTGGGATTTATTAAGCATATTGCTGTTTGATAGCAGAGTCCATAGTTTCCTTCATAGCTTGTGGCAGACCTTTCCCTGTCTTGTGGAAAACTTACCTAGAAGGCCAATTTCTATTTGTTTTCTTTCTTTCTTTTTACTTTTTTCTTTTTTTTGGTACCAGGGATTGAACCCAGGAGCACTTAAACACAGAGCCACATTCCAAGTTCTTTGTTTTTTTTTTTAATATTTTATTTTGAGGCAGGGTCTTGCTGAGTGGCTTAGGGCCTTGCTAACTAGCTGGAGCTGGTTTGAACTCCTGATTTTCCTGCCACACCTTTCGCTGAGATTACAGGTATGTGCCACCACGTCTGGCCCTCTTTGTTTTTTTGAGTGGTGGTATAGTTTGTATCTAAAGTGTTCCCCCAAAGCTAATGTGTTAAAGGCTTTGTTGCCAACCTGTGGTACTGTTGGAAGGTGTTGAAACCTTTGGAGGTTAGGCCTAGTGGGAAAAAAGTAGGTCATTGGGTGTATGCCCTTGCAGGAGACATAAGGACCTAAGCTCTTTGCTGTCTCTCTCTCTCTCTGCTTCCCGGCTGCAACATGGTAAACAGAACTCTACTGCTATGTGCTCTTGCCATGATGTACTGTGCTGCCATAAGACCAAAGCTATAGGACCACCTGTTCTTGAACTAAAACCTCTGAAACTGGGAGCCAAAATAAACTTCACACCTTCATGAGTTGTTTATCTCAGGTATTTTGTAACAGTAATGCAAAATTGATTAACATAATGGTTTATTTCTTATTGCAGCTGCAAAACATTACAACGAATACTAGCTTAGAACAACATAAATTTATTCTCGGGGATTTCAACAGATCACAAGCCTCACTGGACTAGGTATTGGCAGGGCTTTTTGTTTCTTCTTGAACTTTAAGGGAAAATCTAATTCCTTGCCTTTTTCATCTTTTAGAGATCATCTGCATCTTTTGACCAAGGCTCTTTCTTCACTGTTCAGAGAGCAGCGTGACATGAACTCTGTCTCTGACTCTGACCCTCTTAGAAAGCTCTTTGCAATTACATCAGGCCTACCTGATAACCCTGGATAAACTTCCATCTGAAGATCTTTAGCTTAATTACATCTATAAAGTCTCTTTTGCCATGTAAGGTAATACATTCAAATTTTCTGGGAATGAGGATTAGGACACAGACATCCTTGAGGAAACCCTGCTCTACATACTGCACGTAGAAACCAATTTCTTCCACTGTATTTGTGTGAGTGTACAAACCACTTTACATTTTACATTTAATATAAATTTATACATATTGATTTTGTTGTGGTTTCATTTCACCTCTTCCCCCCAATTTTAGAATCCTAGAGGACCTTGAAATCTTAACTCTTCAATTCTAGTTTGAGATATGTGAAAATATTTCGACCTCTCAATCATCTTTTTTTTTTTTTCCAAAAGAAACGAACTTCATTTTTAGAACACACACGCCAAACCACACAGCTCTTCAGGAAACCTTCAGAGCCCAACTGCCACCACCTGCTTCCCACAAGCCTCTCCACCTCCCCCACTCCTCCTGCTCTTGAGGCCGATTGGCTGGGTCGCGTGGGCGGAGCCAAAAAATGTCCCCCAGTGAGCAGCTCCGTGGTCTGAAAGGGCGGGGAAACAACCCAATGAGCATCACCGCAGAGAAGCCAATCAGTTGGCAGCTAGAAGTTTGCTGGGGCCGCTGTGAGCCAATCATCAGCCGGCAGCTGGAAGTTTGCTGGCAGCTGGAAGTTTGCTGGGGCCCCTTCAGCTGTGGCTCTCAACATCTCCCCCTCTCTGTTTAAACAATAAGCATGTGGCTTGGGGACCGTGCCTGCCTTAGGTTGTCCAATATTACATATGGTCCTTACCCGTCATCGGATGAGGTGACCTCAAGGCGTCAGCCTCCTGTCTTAGGTTGGTACCATTGCAATTGGATCTTACCCGTCATTAACTACCGGTCCAGCATATAGCCACACCTGTGGATAGGTCTTTGTATGGGGTGGGGGTGAGGTTCTTTGCTTCACCTCTGTTGGCCCCCAAATTTTAGCTGAACCACTATCACAAGCAGAAGGGAGGAGAATTCGCCAAGCCAATTGATGGCTCCTTTTGGAAAAATTGTACCACTGATGACACCATCAGCAAAAATTCTCAATCATCTTTTAATTCCTGCAACATTAAGCACAACTTACATTTTTAAAATGGAACTTAAAATTTTTGAGAGAGACTGCCAAAATATAAGTGAGGCAAAGTAATAGATGCAATAGACACACAAGTTACTTTTTTTAAGTAATTTTGTTGGCAGGTAAGACAAGACTGACAGAAACTCCACCAAAGGCTTTACCAAAGGTGAAATATAATCAAGGTTAGGATTTTCTTTTTTTCAAATGGAAGGATTCAGTCCAAATTGTGAGAAGCAAGAGCCTATGGTAGCTGTTAAAAAAAAAAAGAAAAGAAAAAGAAAAATTATTTAAGTCCCTTATCTTGAATCCTGATTGTATTTTAGGATTGCTTTTGGGATCAGATGGTCAGTGTTGTGCATCTTCTACCTCACTGTAGCATACAGCATCAGAGTGATAAACCCATTTGATACCTTCTTTTCCAAGAGGAGAGAGTAGTCATTAAGATAATAACATCCATGTTCTCAGTTTCTGGAGGGGCAGAGAGTTGGTTTATTTGGGGACTATGATGAAGGATGGAAACAGTAAACATTATAAACGATTTATTTAAATTCAGAAAAATTAGAATTCCTCCACTGATCATGATGGTCACAATACCTATAACAAGAGCATCTTGTAAAATTCCATTTCCACAGATCTGAGAGAAAAAGCCAGAAATCAAGAAAAAAATAAAGTTTCTGCAAGATGAAACATATTCTGATTTGAGAAAATTGGAACAAAACATTTTAGATTAAAATCACTTTACCACTTGTTTCAAAGGCTAACCTCCACAAGGTCCCTAGCAATTATTAAATCTTCAATTTTCAAACAGATTAGGTAAAAGAGGGTAAATAACATGAAAGCTGCAAAATAACAAATGTAAATTGTTATTTATTTAAGTTTCAAGCAACAAAATTAGAATAACTTTTAAATCAATGCAATAAATTGTTAAGTTTGCTATCATAAAATGTCTAATGTGATTGCTGTTGCTTCTGATCCTGCTGTTGCCAGCCTGAGGTCACCTGGCTGTCTTCTTTCTGGGTGCTGCTGCCACAGAAGACGCTGCTGCCCCAGATGCAACTGAAGCCGACACTGCTGCTGACCCTCAGAGATTGCTTGGTGACCCTCAGAGATTGCCTGGTGATGCTGCCCCCACAGCTGCAGTTGCAGCTGCTACTACAACTGCCGCTGCTGCTGACCCACTGCCTGCTGCCAACAACCAAAACCACTACTTCTGCTACCTCAGCCTAGATGATTGCTCTAGGGGAGATTCCAGGTTTGGTTGGATGTAGCTGTACCCATTTCAGGACACCAACCAGGGCCTGGGGCCTGGGTGCCAGCAGGTTTACCATCACAAAAGTGTCTGTCTGGGGACTCCAGCCAGAGTCTGCAAGTCCAGTATAGGGGAACCTACAGGTTTGGAGGAGCCTGCAGTCTTCCTGCTGATAGTGCTGGTGGCCCTTGTCTTATTGCTGCATCTTGGGGTTGCTCCTTTGCATAAGTGTATCCCTCGTGGTCTCTCTGCAAGTAGGAGCAGCACTGAGATCTTGAGACTGCAGCGTGGACAAGCCTGAGGTATCTGAAGCCCAGATAAGTAGAATAGAGACTGGGTTTGTGAAGGCTGATCTGGGTTTGGAGACATCAGAGGCAGGGCTAAGAACTTTTTAAACACTGACAGAGACAGTTTGACTTTCCAGCAAGATTTATTTTATTTTTCAATTCATTAATCTCTCTACCATATTTGGAACAGGATTTTTTTATGCATCAGTGTGTAGAGGACAATGATATATGAATGGTGTTTTTCATTTTTGTTGTATGCTTACATCTTTAATTTTTTCCACTTTGTTTATGTTCTTTCTCTCTCTTATCTATTTTCTTGGATTTTCTTTCCAATGTTTCTCCAACCAACAGCCAATCTCTGTCAGCTCCTCTTCCACTCTTCCTGTGAATTTTTTACTTCTAGCTTCTCTCTTCCTTCTTCATAACTATTACATACTACACTACCTCTGTTCTCTCATCCACCATTTGAAATTGTAAACTGTTTTAACAAATTTTGTGTTTGTACTATAGATAGTTATTGAATTCATCCTTCTTGTTTAATAGGAGAAAAAAGTAGATGCTTTAGTGGGAGCTATTAGATTTAAGGCTATATTTTGTGCACTGGATGCTGTTGATGGAACCCTTCAGTGACACTATAGGTCTACAGGGTAAAATTTATGCTGCCTTAGATCCATACTTCTAGATGGGAAAATACACTAACAACATAAAAAAAAATAAGGGAATAAAGTGCCCCAAACAAACCATCTTTCAACAACAGAAGCCACTGATAACACAGTAGAAGAAATGTCCAAGAAGGAGTTCAGATTGTACATAGTTAAATTGATATGTGAAGTAAAGGATAGTATAAGGAGTGAAATCAAGGAAAAAGTCAGGAAGTGAAAGACCATTCAATAAAGAGTTAGAGGTTGTGGGGGAAAAAAAAAACAAGCAGAAATCCTTGAAATGAAGGAATCCATAAACCAAATTATAAATTCAATAGAAACTATCACCAACAGACTAGACCATTTGGAAGACAGAACCTCAGACAATAAAGACAAAATATATAATCTTGAAAGTAGAGTTGACTATGCAGAGAAGATGAAACCATGAACAGAACATTCAAGAATTACAGGATAAAATGAAATGACCAAATTTAAAAGTTCTCAGAATAGATAAAGGAACAGAGATACAAATCAAAGGAATGTACAATCTTTTCTATGATATAATAGCAGAAAATTTCCCAAACTAAAGAATGGAATGGAAAATCAAATACAAGAGGCTTACAGGACCCCAAATGTAACAAAATTACAGCAGACCCACAACAAGACACATTATCATGAGAATTTCTAACATAGAGAATAAAGATAAAATCTCTTAAAGGCTGTGAGAGAAAAAAAATTAAATTATATATGGGGAAAACCAAATCGGATCTCAACTGATTTCTCAACCCAGACCCTCAAAAGTAGGAGGTTCTGTAATAATATATTTTAGGCTCCAAAAGAAAACAGATACCAACCAAGAATTTTGTAACCAGCTAAATTAAGTTTCAGATTTGAAGATGAAATTAAAATCTTCCATAATAAACATAAATTAAAAGAATTCACAATTAGAAAGCCTACACTACAGAGCATTCTCAACAAAAATATTCCATGAGGATGAAGTGGGAAAAAAAGTGAAAATCAGCAAAGGGAGGAGCTACACTGCAGGAACATTTAACCAAATGAGAAACTAAAACAAATCAAAACCCAGAAATAAATCAAAATGGCAAGGAATACAAATCATATCTCCATAATAACCTTGAATGTTAATGGCCTAAACTCATCAATCAAAAGACATAGATTGGCAGATTAGATTAAAAAACAAGACTCAACAATATGCTGACTTCAAGAGACTCACCTCATGGGCAAAGACATCACAGGCTGAAGGTGAAAGGATGGGAAGAAACTTATCACTCATATGGATTGTGTGAACAAGCAGGGGTTTCCATTCTCATTTCAGATAGACTTCAAGCCAAAGTTAATCAGGAGAGACAAGAAGGACATTTCATGTTTCTTAAAGGAAGTATATATAAACAGGACATAACAATTATAAATATTTATGCCCCAAACAATGGAGCATCTATGTACATCAAACAAACCCTTCTCAATTTCAAGAGTCAAATAGGCCAGAATACAGTAATACTGGGTGACTTTAACACACTTCTCTCACTAATGGACAGATCTTCCAAACAAAAACTAAATAAGGAAACTATAAAACTAAATAATGCAATGAATAATTTAGACTTCAGATATATATATATATATATAGAATATTTCATCTATCAATGAGCAAATATACTTTCTTCTCAGCAGCACATGGATACTTCTCTAAAATAGACCATATCTTATGCCACAAAACAACTCTTAGTAAATGCAAAGTAATAATAATAATAATAATAATACCCTGCATTCTATCAGACTACAATGGAATAAAATTAGAAATAAATGATAAAATAAAAAATATAAGCTACTATAACAAAAGGAGATTAAATAATACACTATTGAATAATGAATGAATAGCAGAAGAAACCAAGAATGAAGTTAAAAAAAATTTCTTAGAGGTAAATGAGAATACTGATACAACATACCAAAATCTCTAGGACACTATGAAGGCAGTACTAAGAGGAAAGTTTATTGCATTGAGTGCAATAATTAAAAGAATAAAAAGTCAACAAATAAATGAGCTAACCCTATAACTGAAAGCCCTAGAAAAAGAAGAACAAATCAATACCAAAAGAAGTAGAAAATAGGAAGTAATTAAAATCAGAGCTGAAAGCAATGGAATCAAAAAAAAAGAAACAATTAAAACAACTGATAAAACTAAAAGTTAGTTCTTTGAAAAAATAAATAAAATAGACAAATCTCTGGCCACACTAATAAAGAGAAAAAGAGAAAAAAACTCAAATTATTAAAATACAATATGAAAAAGGAAATATCACAGCAGACATGTCTGAAATATAGAAGATAATTAGAAACTATTTTGAAAATTTATACTCCAGTAAAATATAAAATATAGAAGACATCAACAAATTTCTAGAGACATATGACCAACCCAAACTGAATGAGGAGGTCATACATGATTTAAATAGATAAATTTCAAGTAATAAGAGAGAAAGCACCATCAAAAGCCTACCAACGAAGAAAACCCCAGGACCAGATGGATTCTCAGGCAAGTTCTACAAGACTTTCAAAGAAGAATTAACAGCAATACTCTTCAATGTATTCCATGAAATAGAAAAGGAGGGAACCCTTACAAACTCATTCTATGAGTCTAATATCACTCTTATGCCAAAACCAGACAAAGACACATCAAGGAAAGCAAACTTCAGACCAATATCCATGATAAACATAGATGCAAAAATTCTCAATAAAATTCTGACAAATCACATACAAAAACATATTAATAAGATAGTGCATCACGATCAAGTTTGGTTCATCCCAAAGATGCAGGGTTGGTTCAAAATATGGAAACCAATAAACATAGTTCATCATATTAATAGACTTAAAAATAGGAATCATATGATCATCTCAATAGATGCAGAAAAAAAAGCATTTGACAAAATAATAGCACATCTTCATGTTCAAAACACTAGAAAAACTAGGGATAGAAAGAACATACTTAACATTGTAAAAGCTATATATACTAAACCCCAGGCCAGCATCACTCAAAATGGAGAAAAACTGAAAGCATTCTCTACAAGAATTGAAAGAAGAAAAAGATGTCCTCTTTCACCACTTCTATTCAACATCATCCTTGAAAGTCTAGCCAGAGAAACTAGACAGAACAAAGATATTAAAGGGAGACAAATAGGTAAAGAAGGATTCAAACTATCACTTTTTGCTGATGACATGATTCTATATCTAGAAGATCTAAAAAATTCCATAAGAAAACTTCTAGAACTAATGAATTCAGCAAAGTAGCAGGGCAAGATATAAAATCAACACCCATAAAGCAAATGCATTCCTAGACATCAGCATTGAATCCACTGAAAGAGAAATTAGGAATACTACCCCATTCATAATAGTCTCAAAAAATAAGATAAAATACCTTGAAATCAATCTAACAAAAGAAGTGAAAAATCTCTACAATGAAAACTACAGAGCACTAAAGAAAGAAACTGAAGAAAACTTCAGAAGATGGAAGATAGAAAGATCTCCCATGTTCCTGGATAGGTAGAATTAATATTGTCAAAATGGCCTTACTACCAAAAGTGTTATACAGATTTAATGCAATTCCTATTAAAATCCCAATGACATTCTTCATAGAAATAGAAAAAACAATAATTAAATATATTTGGAAAAATAAGAGACCCAAAATAGCTAAAGCAATCCTTAGCAAGAACAGTGAAGTGGGTTGCCTTGCATGCACAAGGCCTTGAGTTCAATCCCCAGCACCACACACACACACACACACACACACACACACCAAAAAGAAGAAGAAGAAGAAGAAGAAGAAGAAGAAGAAGAAGAAGAAGAAGAAGAAGAGTGAAGAAGAAGCCATCACAATACCAGACTTTAAACTATAATACAGAACTATAGTAATAAAAACAGTATGGTATTGACAACAACATTGACTTGTAAACCAATGATACAGAGTAGAAGACACAGAGACAAACCCACATGAATTCAGTTATATTATACTAGACAAAGGTGCCGAAAACATTCACTGGGAGAAAAGATAGCAAACAAATGGTGCTAGCAAAATTGGAAATCCATATGCAGCAAAATGAAATTAAACCTCTATCTTTCCCCCTGCAAAAAAATCAACTCAAAGTAGATCAAAGACTTAGGCAGTAGAATAGAGACCTTGCACCCAATAGAAGAAAAAATAGGCCAAATCTTCACCATGTTGGCCTAGGATCTCACTTCCGTAACAAGACTCCTTAAGCTCAAGAAGTAAAATCAAGAATCAATACATAGGGAAGATTCAAATTAAAAAGCTTCTTCTCAGCAAAGGAAACAATTAGTAACATGAAGAGAGAGACTACAGATTGGGAGGAAAATCTTTACCACATGCCCCTCCAATAAAGTTCTAAACTTTAGGATATATAAAGAACTAAAATAACTTACCAAAAAAAAAAAAAACAAATAACCCAATCAATAACTAGGCTAAGGAACTGAACAGACACTTCACAGAAGAAGAAATACAACAGATCAACAAATATATGAAAAAGTGTTCAACATCCTAGCAATTAGAGAAATGTAAATCAAAACACACTAAGATTTCATCTCATTCCTGATAGAATGGTAATCATCAAGATATAGAAAACAATAAATGTTGGTGAGGCTGTGAGGGAAAAGGTACACTCATATATGGCTGGTGGGACTGTAAATTGGTGCGAATACTATGGAAAGCAGTATGGAGACTCCTCAGAAAACTTGGAATGGAACCACCATTTGACCCAATTATCCCACTCCTTGGTTTATACCCAAAGGACTTGAAATTAGCATACTATAGTAATACAGCCACATCAATGTTTATAGCAGCTGAACTCATAATAGATAAACTCTGGAACCAACCTAGGTGTCCTTCAATAGATGAATGAATAAAGAAAATGTGGCATATATACTCAGTGAAATATTACTCAGCTTTAAAGAAAAGTGAAATTATGGCATTTTCCAGTAAATGGATGGAGTTAGAGAATATCAGATGAAGTGAAATAAGCCAATCCCACAAAACCAAAGGCTAAATATTTTCTCTAATATGAGGATGATAATTCACAATAAGGTACACTAGGGAAGAATAATCTTACCTTAGATTAGGAAGAGGGAAGTGATGGGAGGGGAGAGGAAGGGATGTGGGGATAGGAAAAGATAGTAGAATGAAACAGACATTATTACTGTATATATATATATAACTACATGACCATATGATTCTGCAACATGTACACTCAAAAAATGAGAAATTATATCCCATCTATGTATGATATATCAAAGTGCACATATGCATTTTACTGTCATGTATAACTAATTAAAACAAATATAAAAATTAATTTTAAAAAGATATCGCAATGGTTAAAGATGCAGAGTGAATGCTGCACTTAGTAATTTACAGGCAGTTGAATTATATAATAAATGTAGGAAGAAACTAAGTAAAACCTCATTGAAATTGCGTTTATCATCTTTCATTAGGCAACCCCAGGAAAGCATGCAATTTGTTTTTGTTACAGAAAGACTGTTCATTCATGCTTGTGCCAATCTGTCTCATGACCTGGACGAGCTGTTCCATCATAAAAATTTTATCTAAATTATCCTCATAATACAATTTATTCATTTCAACAACAACAAAATGTCTAATATGCTGGAAATATATAGGTTAAGTTTTATGATGTTGCACTGTTTTAGAAGGACACATACTAAATTTAAATTAAATAAATGTCTCATTGCCAAATTAGAAAATTATCAAAAACTTTGTAATTTATAATAAAACTGATATCTTTAGAGCATTTTAAGATGCATGATATAATGTTAATTTGAATCTTTGAAAATCAATATGACTGTGTTAGTGTTTACAAATATTAAAAATAAAATCTACCTCATTTTTACTAAATGCATTTTGTAGCCATTTGTATTAAAAAATTATTAACTGATCATTTTATGACCTTGGGTACAATAATTAATGTAATTTATTAAGTGTGAAATTCAGAAATTCTGGACAAAGAAGAATGTTTGACATGGACATACATTGTTTTGGGTTGAACGAGTGTGATGGTTAATTATATATGGCAACTTGGCTGAGCTTCTGTACCCACATGTGCAGTCTGACATATTTTTATGAATATTACTATGGGGACATTTTTGATTGAGATTAACATTTAAGTGGATGGACTTTGTGGAGAGCTGATGGTTTTCCATATGGGTGGGCCTCATCCAATCAGCTGAAATCCTGACATAGCAAAAGACTGATCTGGTTTGAACAAGCAGGAATCCTGACAATAGAATGTCTGTGAACTTGAACTATAGATTTTGGACTTGCCAAATTTTATAATCACTTGAGTCACCAATGACAAACACAAAGGGAGTGATTTATGTTCTAGAAATAAATGAAACAGAAAGGAAAGCAATGGATCACAGATAAGTCATTCTATCCAGAGTAGTATATATCAGAAAGGTGAAAAGTAGCCTCAAGGGTAAGGCAAAAAACCAACATCTTTTAGCTGCCAAGGATGTTGCTACTTGCTTCAAAGTTAGCCTTCATAATTTCCCTAATTCATTATACCATCCTCAATTTTTATATAATAAAAGGGTCTGAAAACTCTTAAGCAACCACAAAATTGTTGATAAATATATAATTTTTTTAAGTTTGTTTTTATCTGCCTACCATGGCAGGCTTAAGTTCATTAGCCCCTCCCCAAACCTTTCATGATACCTTCCCTACCATGAATCAGATATTTGAGTATTGATTTCATGTACTATGCACAGACCGTTACATTAAATTCAAAGTGCACTACTAATATGGTTCACAATTAATAGCCCAAAGAGGATTTGTGCCTCATTACTATTTCATGTGGTATAATTCATATGAAGTGTCATACGTACATATGATATTCAGGTACAGTTTATATGTAATTCAGAATTATCACGTAGAGCTCAGAGGATTAATGAAAATTAACATTCTGGGGATATTTCATATCTGCAGCGATCGTGCTGGGCTCTGGCAAAGGAGAGAAACCTCCAACGGCCCCTCTGTGACTGAGTTTTATTGCCTCAATGATTTTGTTGCTTGTTGTAACCCAATATGTATGTTAGTATACCTCAAGGAATAGGTTGTCGTCCGATTTATTAGTTGGAGTATCTTACATCTTTCAATGGTAGGGAAAATTTTATATTGACATATCCAGAGTTTTTATTGAAGTTATATTAGTCCTATCTATCAGAGATATGCTAGAAAATCTATAACTTGCACCAAAATGTTGCCCATGTGAGCAATTCAGTTTATGAAGTGCAATCTTCTAAGGCAGGCTTAGGGCCTCGTGATTCATTTTTCAATCCATGTGATGTTTAATGATTTTGTCAAAATATAAACTAATACACAGTTCTATGTCCATCATCAAATTATGCCATTCAGTTTATAGCTTAAGCTATGAAGAAAGACACCAAGATATCGAGGTGTGAGGAGTGGGAAATAACTCCAGTCTATGTGATTCTCTTTCCTCTTCTGACACAGGTATTTGTAGTGAATAAGAAGTGATTTGGCTTATTATCACACTGGGAATTGTTACAACGAGTAATGACATTGTTTCATTATGTCAAACATGTAGATATCTGTCTAGGGTATATTGTTGAGCCAAGAAAATGATTATTTAAAAAAAATGAGACTACAAAGCAAAAGGAAAAAGGGTTGAAAGGTCTTTATAGCCTTGTTTAAACCCATCTTGAATTCTATTTTCTAAACTACTAAGCAGTGACTTCCAAACACATTCCTTTTTCTTCAGTGTCAGAACATTCTTGCAGGTTGTATGTGTGCATGTGTAGTGTGTGAGACTGAGGTGAATGCATGCACATGAACTCTTTCAAAAGTTTGATTTAATTCATAGGATGTTTGTCTTGAGGATTATATATTGCTAAATAAGGTCTAGAAAGGCAAAATCATAGAAAATGTAAAAGAAAAATATGATATCTTATTTGGATGATATGAAAATAAAATTTATATGTTATAGAAATAGTAGTAATCAATAAAAATACAGCCTTTTTGAAAAGTCTATTTGTCTTCATGTTTTAAAATAGATGAAAATCGACCTAACTTTTCACATGGAGTTACTTCCTTACTGTCATTTATTTCCTATGCCCATGGTGTGAGCTATCTTGTATTCACCAATACTTCCAAGATCCTTTTGCATTACTCTTTGTATGCCACCCTGGTCTTAGATATGCAGGTTTGAGACTACACAGTATCTCTCTACATGCCTTAAAAGCTCAATTCACTTGAAGGGCACTGGAACGTGTTTTAAGCTGGCTCTTGACCATGCAAAAAGACATTTTTCCTTCTTTATTCTGAGAAAGCAAATAAAGCTCTCAATCGTTCAAAGACTAGCCCAGAGCCTCAATGTTAATTAGTAGAGAGTTTAGACACATATTGAAGCTTGTCAGATTCAAAGGCCCATGTTCTTTGTAATATCACACAGTTCCCAGAAGTTGAAGAACGCCAGCTTTAATGGCGTAAAAATCACAGACATATGTCAGATTTAGAATTTATCACCAGAATGTTCAGCACAAAGATTCTCTCCTCCTCTGCAGGCGACATCCTACCACTAATCATCCTGCCTTTTTCTCATACATAGCACATGATTTGAAAAGCCAGGCTCACATGGAAATGGAATTTACATTTTAAATGATGGCTCTGTTTCTGGAGTACACAGGACAGAATCACCTCTACTTTCTACACTAACCATCTTATTACCCATCATTAGTCAAAGGCTTCTAGAGAAAGCAGACAAGTACTGAAAACAGAATTTTGGGATTTTATTATCAATAGTGTGATTTAAGTGGAATGAGGTGTTGGGGGATGTGGGAAATAAAAGCTATCACCCAAATAAGTTAATAAGTCAAACGTTCTCATAACAGAAGAGATAGAGGAGTAAAGAGTCATCAGTTTAAGTCAAATACCACACACAGCATAGGGCACAGAATAGAGGCCTACCTGTAGGCAGAGCACAGTCCAAGGGGTTTCGTGTGAAAGGAGAAAGCTTCAGAGTAAAAGTCAGAACAGGAACTGCTTTTAGAGCTAGATAACCATCCAAAGACTTCAGTTCAATGGGTATCAAGAACATCCTATCTTAAGATATACAACATTTCACAGAAAATTATAAGTAATACAAAAAAAAATTCAGATGCTAAACTAATAATGAAATAAATGCCATTGAATGGTTAATAAAATTACTTCCTTTTCCATTCTTCTTCATATATTCTAATTATTTTAATTTTAAAAATCTCAGTTTTATATTAATGTGTTAGACACTCAGTTAATAATTGTCAATTTCTCCTATGTAGGAATGTCAGGTTTACATTTGAGACACTTATTTCCATTCAAAGGAAATTAACTGAGCCATGCATGGTGGCATGTACCTGTAATCCAAGTGGCTCTGGATGCTGAGGCAGGAGGATCACAAGTTCAATGCCAGCTTCAGCAACTTAGTGAGACCCTGACTCAAAATTAAAAAAAAAAAAAATAAAGGGGTGGGGTGGGGATGTAGCTCCCTGAGCTAAAATCCCTTGTAACAAAGGGAAGAAAACAAAAGTTGATTTAAAGAAAAGAAACTGGACATAGACATTGTGACAATCATGATGGAGCAATATAATTACTGAACTTGAGAAAGAGCGTACATGTATGGACAAGGAGATGAAACACTAAAATACCTGAGTCTATTAGTTCAATTTCAGAATGAGATTTGAGGGAGGAACTAATACTAGGGAACTAAATACAAATCTAGTGAAGCAAGAAATAACAAATTTGCATTAAAACAGTTCTTGGTCTTCCACTGAAGAGCAAGCCCTGGATACAGAGATGAACCACCGCACCCCAGCACCACCAGGATGTTCCTGTTGTTTGGTCTCTAATTGTAGTAAGAACCTTTCTCAGGTAATTCTTTTGCAGATCAGTTCCTTTCAACTTGACTGTCTATAACATGAGGCTACTCATCGGATCTCCAATCTCTCTTTCCATGCTAGATGCCAGATATTCATCTCTCCCTGAATATTTATCTCCACTTGAAAGAAGCCCAGTTTCTTTGATAATTCCTTAAATTTCCCTTCATCATTTTGATTCTTCATAATTGAAAGACTTCCAGTTCATCCATAATATTTTTAAACATTATAGTCAGAACTGAATTTACATTTTTAGATCTAGCAATATTATTTTAGGGATGATAGATATTATCAATTGAGCATTGTTTCCAAAAATATTCTCCACTTCTGTTTCAACTCAAGTTCACCACAGTTTGGTGGGTTCTATTGATAACTCCAAATGAGATTACTGGTACTTTTTTTTTTTCCCTTAATGGCACTGAACACAACTTAAGTAATCATTTCTTGTAGTCTTATGTGTTTTGCAGTTTAAAAAAAACAACAAAAAGACAAGTCCCTTGAAGAAACACATTCTTAGGAATGTTCTCTACATTGCTCAGGATACATAAATAAGGATGCAAAGAAAAGTAGCCTCACGTATGGGAGAATATTATCGGCTCCCTATTTTATTTTATAATATAGTTTTTAAAAGAGGGATCTCTAAGCTTTTGAAGTCAATAATACACATCATAAAACATGAGACATCTAACAACTTGAGACTGCATAAAGATTTTTTTTTTAAAAATTGCCAATTCCCCTTCACCAATGCTTTCTTCTTCCAATACACCATAATTACTCACATGTTTGTGATGATACCGTTTTGTTACTGTACAGGAAGGTGAAAATCAGTAAAACGTATGCAAATAAAACACTCTTTGGGATTGCATGTGCCTTGCCAAGATGTATTTCTCTAATGTTATTAGAGAGTTCCTTGGCTAAACCACAAAAAGCACAAACTCTTAACTTTCTACCAAAGAAAGATGACTCCAGCTTCTCCAGGTACGCTTTTATTTATAAAGGGCTATGACTGGCAGTCGTCGTGGACAGCAATGTCTTTAACTGAGGGGCAGTACTCAATCAGCAGAAAATCAGGAGGTAGTCCATTATCGAGAGGAGAGATATTCAAAGCCATTCTGCTTCAGTGAACTCTGACCAAGATTAGGCCAAAGCTTCTGGAACATCAATTTGCATACAAATTATCTGAGAGATCTTGTTAAAATCCAGATGTTGCTTCTCTGGCTCTAAGGTGAGGTCTGAAATCTGGCATTTCTAACAAGCTTTCTGGAGGAGCCAGGCCACTGGTTTTCAGACAGTGCTTGATTATTTAGGGATTAACAGAATACTGGGAGATTGGAAGTTTCCAAAATTTTTTTTCCAATCTATTTTAATATTAGAAAACCATGTAGTTTACTAAATATTTGAGCATCTGCAATGTCTCAAGCACTATATTAGTTGCTGGGCATTCAGTAGTGAATTCTTTTCTCCGAGACTGGAATCAAAAACACAGTCTCTTCTTCAAGAATGCTTTGCAATAAGCAAGCACTTTTAACTCAGCTTTGACATTAAGTTAAGAATAGGGATTTGAGACATTAGAAAGGCTTCCATTTTGAGAGCTGACTCTTTGTCACTTAATAGGCTTGACACCTTGGGTAGATTAATTAAACTTTGAGACTGCATTTTCTCATCTAAGAGGAATTCAAAGGCTTGCTTTTAATGCATTTATACAATGGCCTGCAGAAGTAATATATTTTTTTTTTAAAAAATCAATTGTTATTATTCTTGGTCCAGTTTTTTCAGACACTGAACTATGAGATGAAGCTGAACCTGTGAACACAGATATACCTAGGAGGGAATCCAGGAAGGACTAGTGACAGTATTGAAGGACCCTAAAAAAATAGGTCCTTCAAGGACCAGAGATCTTTGTGTGCATCAAATCTTCCAAGCAGTATGTTCACTTCCTATGCCACAGGTGAAAAGCTGTGTGGCCTGTGTGTGTTGAGGGATGGTCCCAACACAGGGTAGTATTGTAAAAGGCAAGGGGAAAAGAGGTACTGTTACTAGATAGGAGAAGATCTGGATACCAGGTGGTAGCAATGATTAACTGCTTAAGTACTAAATCACCAACTTGAGGATCCTAAATGTCTTCCTGACTTGGACCCAGGATCTGAGAAAAATTGTGTTAGGGGGTGGAGGCAAGAATCATTCATTCATTCATTCTTAGACAAAATGTATGGTAAAAGAAATCTAACCCCAGCTGCAGTGCTCAGTTATGCAAATTAACTTTTTGAATAAGGAAGCGACTTGTTCCATGCGGGTCTGTATGCTTCCATGGGATGTATTCATTTTAAAGGCTGTAAAAATGCATGTCAGGGTACTGAGATTGTAAGAGAAAGAAATATGTGGCTGGACAAAAGCACGGGGGAGAAAATGAAGAATATGACTGAAAAGAAAGGTGTGTTTATCATTTGGAGGACAGTTAGAAATCAGTCTAAAGACACAAATTGTGGATAACTTCACATAACACTAAAAATTTTGCCACTGCCTCAATTTTTATTTTTGTCCATATGCTTTGCCTTTTCCTTATGAATTAGGATGTAATCCTAGAAAGAAAGAAAGAAAGAAAGAAAGAAAGAAAGAAAGAAAGAAAGAAAGAAAGAAAGAAAGAAAGAAAGAAAGAAAGAAAGAAAGAAAGAAAATTAGGAGCTATATATGCATTTTTTGTTGGACCATAAGAAAGAGGATCTGAGAGAATAATACACTGATCTGATGCTCCTCTGCTAATATTGAATGTCAGGGATGAAGAAGTAAATGATAGGGAAGCTTTAGGAGAGAGAAAAAAATGTCTAAAACCAAAACTAATTTAGACTAAGCACTCAAGGGCAGTAGAGAGATAATCAGAACACATATTAGACCTGAGAAAGGTACTTTCTCATAACGACCCTTGATTGTTTGAAATCTGCTTTCACAGACCTCAAATCATTTAACGAGGTGCTTGACTGACTGAAGATCAAGTAAGAAGGCCGACCATTATAGGCAGCAGCAATTAGAGGTCCATAAGTTCCACTAGGGAAAACTTTAATTCCTAAGAACAATGAACTTCAGCTCTTGTCCTCATTTGCCTTTCTGATCTTACAGTGGAGTTCAGCATCAGAAGGAGTTTAAGAAACTGTGGCAAGTGCAGTAGATTGTCACCATACTTGGCAACGTGGCCTCCCCCAGCTCATTTATCTTACCACAACAATATTTTGTGTACCTTGGCATTTTAGAGACCTCCTTCATACTCCTTTCTGATAATCATCCATAGCAACTACTGTTCCCTAGTGTGACTTATCTTCACTCTTCATGTAAACACCCATGAATATACCAATGTTAAATAAAAGGAAAAGGTGACCTTGAATTTTTTTTTTTTCTTTTAGCTCTTCAGCAAATGTCATGTCCTTAGTTGGAAACATCTAACAACAAGAGAGGCCATTTTGCCTTCTCTCTCCATTTAACAAACCACTTCCATCTTTCTTTATGTCTGCCTTTTCTCACAGTTTTTCATGGGGCCCAGTCCAAGTAAAAGTAGAAAGTGGGACAGTTCATTCACAGTAAATTGAGATTCCCAGGAAGACATCTGAATTCAATAAACGAGACCCATAAAGACATGCACATTGATTAGTATAATGCATGTCAGTGTACAATGTAAGAACTTTTTTCTTGCTCAGTGTATACCATCTATATTTTTAAAGCAACAATGAAGAAAATGTCATCATTAGCCTAAATAAATAAGAAAGGGTAACTGCAGAATGTATCTGAAATGCAGTTACATCAATGTGTAAACAACTGTGTATTATTATCTTTTATTGTCTACTCTTTAAAATTTGATTATTGAAATTCAGGCAGATTCTGTCTTTGTAGGAAAAAAATTAAAGTAGTTATGTATTCTGCTGTCATGTATAACAAATTAGAACAAATAAATAAATTAGTTAATAAAAAACATAGTAGATATGTGTGTGTATATATATATGTATACATATATATAAGAAATATATATATGTACATATATATATATTTCTTTTTTTTTCACTAGGATCTATGGTCACCACCTATGGGAACAGCATATCAAAACTAGGAAAACTTACACAACCAGGAATTTGTTTTGACTGATTGAACAAATCTTTACCTATCTCCTTTGCCTCCATAAAGACAGGCACAGGCATGAGTTTTCTCTGTTTATTTACTTTCTGCTCATATACTTTGTTGTGGTTTGGATATGAGATGCCTCCCGAAAGTGCCTGTGTTAATGCAGGAGGTGAAATTATTAGATTTTAAGAGCCATTACCTGATTGGTGGATTAATCCATTTTATGGATTAAAACTTTGAACAAATTATTGGATGGTAACTGTAGGCAGGTGGGGCATGGCTGGAGACAGTGGGACTCATTGGGGGTGTGCTTTGGAGATTATATACTTTGTCCCTGGCTCATTGCGTGCTCTCTCTGTTTCCCATCTGTTATGAGCTTTCCTCCATCACACCCTTCCACTCTGATGTTCTGCTCCACGTTGGACCCAGAGCAATGGAGCTGGCTGACCATGGGCTGAACCTCTGAAACCATGAATCCAAAGTCATTTTTTTTTCCTCCCTTTAGTTGTTCTGGTCAGATATTTTGGTCAAGACTTAACACACACACACAGTTAATAGCCATTTACATATGTCAATTTAATATGGTAATCATTTTTATGAAAACGAATAGAAATGATTAGTAACAAATGCATTGTTTATATTTTCTTTAGAACTAACTTCTTTGTTTTTTCTACTGTATTCTCTCTTCAGTGGAAGTAAATGATGTAACTTCATTGTGCACATAAAGAATATGGATTTCTCAACCTCAAATAGCTACTATGTAAAGAAACTGAAGTTCAGAAGCATCACTAACTCAGTAAACTAAAAGTTGCTTTGTGCATTAACCCAGTCATTCTTCAGAAAAAGGTAGTATCATGTAGGTTATGTGAAAATAGTTTTTTCTGCAAATGAGAAACAAAAATGTAAATAAAACTAACAACTACCCTGTAACTAGTTCATTCAAGTAATAATATTCAAAGGGAAAATTAATGTAACTTGGTCTCATACCAACAATTTGGGTTTCTTTCCTATATTATAGAGAATGAATATGTATATTTATTTATAATAAATTTAGAAAGAAACAACAAAGAAGTAGAATACAATAACCAAAAGTGCCAAATCAGATTTCTATACTGAAAATGCCAGTTCTACCACATTGAACTTGGGGCAATACACTTTATTTTTTTAAGCATTTTTGCTTACATGATGGAACTAAATACAGACAACCTCAGGGGATGTTATAAACAACTAATCACAGCTCGAAGACCTTGGATACCATATTATTGCATAGCATGCAGTTCATCCTTACTCTTAGAGGTAAAATATTACTTTATATTACTATATTCTCTTTAGATTAGTCTAGAATCTAGTATTATTTAAAATATAGACATTTTAACCTCAATTAGCAAAGGGAAGTTTTCCCTTCCCAACTCCTATGTCTCATTCCCCAATGGGTTAATTGGAATTGAGGGATTCTGGGAACAATTTTTGGATCTGGCTAAAATAAAACTTGACTAGAACTATGTGGATTTATCAGGATATATTTATTCATAAATCTAGCTTACTGTTTCAAAGTAGGAATGACTTCCAAAGGAATGCCTATCTACCCCATAACAACACACAGATATGTAGTATCTTCATACAAAAATGTCCTATGGCCCCCAGTACCAGAATTATGTGGCAGAAGGGGAAAAAAAGATATAAAATTTAAAGCTAATCTATGGAATAATCTGCAAATTATATGTATATGTGGCATTTAAAAGAAAATATTTACTTTTCACTGAGACCTGTTCAAATCACAATTTTTAATCTCACGAAGAACATACTTGACAATTAAAAAATTAAAAGACCAACTGTCAAACTTGCTGGAGGAAAGACTAAAATTTACTTTCTATTCAGTCTAGAAAACATGATAATCCAAAATCATCATGAGATTATGTAGTCAATAATTACGCTGTGTGCATGTATGAATACATCATAGTCAATTCAATTTTTAAGTATAATTATAATGCACCAAATAAAAAAGTAAATGCATATAAGGAAGACCACTAAAGTAAAGGAAAGATACCAAGGGGAGAGAAAGGAGAATACTGGGAATGAATTGGAGCAAATTATATTATAAGCATGTATGATTATGTAACAATGATTTCCACTATTATGCATAATTATAATGCACTAATAACAACATAAACATGATTTTGCAGTTATTATAGTTTGGGTTTAAGGTGTTCCCGCAAAACTCCTGTGTCAAAGCAGGAATGTTCAGAAGTGAAACAATGGAATTATGCGAGTTGGAAACTAATCATTCCATCCTAGTTTGAATGGATTCACCAGGTGATAGTATAGGCAGGTGAGGCATGGCTGGAAGAGATTGGTCATGTAAATGTGCCCTGGGAATGCTGATTTTCCCTGTAGCCTTTTTCACTTTCCCACTCTCTGCTTCCCTATTTTTATGAATGAAGCAGCTTTCCTCCATCATGCCTTTCCACCATGACACTTTGTCTCACTTTGGACCTAAAACAAGGGAGTTACCCACCATGGGCTAAATCTCCAAAACCATGAGCCAAAATAAACTTTCCTTCTTCTAAACTGTTCTGGTCAGGTATTTTAATCACAGCCACACAAAGCTAGCTCAGCAGTCAAATAACTTAGGAAACAAAAGGTACCATTAAAGTGTTACAAGAAATTAATCAACTTAAAAATATGTTATTCACTTGGATCTTGCAGTATTTTTAACCTTTTCAATTTAGACCAGTTGTGATTTCTCTACTCATTCTAAATACATGCTTTCTCTCATACAAACTTGTGTTCATCCTTTTGTTTTCATTATCTTAAGGAAGAATTTACTCGTATTGAAATAGAGTAAGATCTACAAAACAGGAACAAACTCTTTCTAGAATGTCTTCCAAATAGATATGAAAGGATTTTTCAAGTTTTTTTTTTTTTTTTTAGCAGAAATGCAAACTCAAGCAATTGAGTGTAAACTTGAAATGCAGAGATGGTAAACATGAGGGGACGATGACATCTTATCTCACATTCAGTTGGCCTGTTACTTTCCTCTGGGGCTCTATGAGCAGTTTTACCCAAGACTACACTGCAAGCCCAGAGAATGAATAACCTCTCTTGACTCTTCAGAGCTACCAGGAGGTCTCTTTAGAAAAATGGAACTCCATGAAGAACAAAGCAATAAATACACACAGAGACCTGAAAGGCATCACAAGAATTCAAAAAGGGGTTGAAAGAGCGGGAATAAAGAGACTCTGAAGAACAAAGAGACCAATATGCTTTCATTAGTTAAAATAATGCCCCTCCGCCCTCTTGATTTGCTCCTATCACTCTTTTTATTACGTCTTTAATTGCAAACTCATGCAGCAAATGCACTTTACATGGCAACCATGTGCCAGGAGGATGTGAACTTTGTGATGGCATATCATGTTGAGAAAAACGATAGGTCCAACACCAGCTAATGAAGTGAACTGCTGTATGCTGGCCAGGGATGGGGTCTTGGGAGTGGGGTTGGATGTCCCACTTTCCTGTAGGCTTACCATCGTAACTCACATAAGTTGGACAACCCTAAGGTCTTTAGCCTGTCCACAGGGAAACACTTGATATCTGGATCATGAGAGGCAAAAGTCTCTTCTGCTGAAATGCAGCCCTTGGTCAGTCAGGTGCCACACACTCTGTCAGCCTAGTTAGGGACAGACTCTATTATGTCCCATCCCCAAATGCCAGGGAGCCAGATGTGACCAACTATGACCCTTCATGCCCACATCCATGTTCCTGCCAGTAAGGAGGGCAATTGTATGTGGAAGAAAGTGGAGGTGGGAGGGCAGCTGAATCGGATTAAGAAACTAGGAGACAGGGCACAAGGTGCAAGAAGCCATAGAAGGGAGATGATGTAACATGACATATGAACTAAAGTTCCAAGTTTCCACCATTCTCTTGGACTTCACCTATAAAGCATGGATTTATAGACAAAATTATTGAAAATTCCAGGAAATCAACTGAACATCAAACCCTATAAACAGAACCCTTCTGAGAGAATAGCTCTATGTAACTACACTGATCACATGCCCATGAAACCAGATGTATGTGAGAGACAGAGGAGGCCAGGAAGGCTTCTGAGAAAGTGAGACCTGAAGGATGAGACAGATATAAGAGGAAGACAGAACACTTATGATGATAAATCCCAATTTAAAATTTAGAGAGGTTAATTAATCTGTCTATGACAAAACGAAAATTAGTATGACTGCTGTGAACCACATTCTATACCTGCTTCTACAGGGGAAGATTTGGTTTGCCCTGTTAAGCACCGTAGGAGAGGCAGCCAAGAATAGTTTTCTGACAAGAAGCTATGCATAAAGTTATGAGGAAACTTGTCAAAAGCTGCAGTTCTGTTATGCATTGCAAACAAAACAACAAGAGAATCTGAACACCAATGAAAGCATATTGAGAAGGTTGCAGTTTTGCTGAAATTTTCCTTGGCTTTCAGGCATCAACACAATAACAGTCCGTCCCACCAGTTAGGGCTTAAGGGAAAACACTCTTTGTACAGGTTTTTGATTCTCGCTTTAGCCTCTATCTTCTGTTTTCTCTTCTCATCCTAGAACTCTAAGGTTGGAAAGTAAAGAATATATACAGTTGCCTAAAGCTACCAGGTCACTTTATGCTTCTGAAACTTTGCCCCAAAGAATCTTTATCCAATCATCATCCTTCCTACAAGTCCTTTTTATTAAAATTAAAATTCTTCTGCACATGAACTGAATGACCTTTTTGTTTACAGAGTTAACATTGTGTTTCACCCACATCCCATGCTCATTTAATGCTACTGACTTGTACTTTACCAATCAGATGTTCAGCAGCTATCTCCGCTGTCAGAAAAACAAGATGGCCTACTTTTCAAAAAGTTTTTTTTTCTTAAAAATTCTATACAAATGCATCTAACTGGCCATGTTCTTGAGAGTTGAACAGAAAAACAAAGAAATGTCTCTGTAGGCCATTTTGATGTTGGAATTTTCTTGCCACCAACACTTCCAATTAATGTTCAAGGAAAACTATTTGTTTTGGACAATCATGTCAAAGATACATTTTGTTCTCTAAAAGAATAGCATTTGACTCTAGATAGATAGAAGCAGACAGATAGAAAACAACAGAATAAAGAATTTTTTTTCTTTTCCCTCTCCCATTTCAAAAATAAAATATACATCAAGGATAGATTTTGAGGTTGGTTTGTGTTACTGTCTAGCTATTATGCCCATTAGGTGCTCACAGAAATGAAAGAGATGAATAGAAAACATTGCAAAGGGAAAGGAGAGCCTAGGAATCTGATAAATATAAAGTATTTAACCATATGCTTCATTTTATATATATATCACAAATTGATATTATATTATTAACATGACTATAAAAATTACGAAGTAAAATGTGTATGTATACATTGTGACAGGCTCCAGGCTATTTACTTTGTACATAAAAAATCATTTATTCCTCTCAATAATCTGTTTTGGGTTTCAACCACTTTATTGAGGAGTGAGTGATTGATATACCAAAAGCTGTACATATTTAATGTATACAGTTGATGAGTTTGGGTGTATATACATCCTGAAACCATTATTATAATAAATTCTGTAAACATAGCAATCACCTATAAAAGCTTTCTCACACCCTCTTTATTTATTACTATTATCTGGGTGCATGTTTGAGGGTATGTATGTATGTGTGAAATACGAACACTTACTATAAAATAGACTTTCTCAGCATGATTTTTAGCTATGCAATACAGGATTGTTAACTCTTAGTACTGGGCTATGCAGTAGATCTCCAGAAATTATTCATCTTGAAACAATGAAACTTTATTCACTTTGATGAATATATTCTAATCACCCTATGCCCAGTTCTGGGTAACCCCCATTCTATTCATTTTGTCTATGATACTTGTTATTTTAAATTCCTCATTTAAGTGGTATTGCATAGTGTTTTTTTTCTGTAACTGACTTATTTTACTTAACACAATGAACTTTAGATTATCTCCATGTTGTCATAAATGATAAGATTTACTTCATTTTTTTAAGCCTAATTAATATTCCATCATGTAATCTAAGTATATTTTCTTTATCCATTTATCTATCAATAGACATTTGGATTATCTTTCACTCTACAATTATGACTAAAGTTTCAGTGAACGTAAGAGTTAAAATATATCTTTAAAATTTTTATTTGAATTCCTTTGGATGTACATCTAGAAGAATGATTCCTTGACCATGTATAATTATATGTATAATTTTTAATTTTTTTAAAAAAATTTTTTGGTTCTAGGATTGAACCTAAGGATTCTTTGCCACTGAACTACATCTCCAGTCATTTTCATTTTTTTTTTATTTTGAGACAGGGTCTTACCAAGTTGCTTATGGTTTTAGTAAGTTACTGACACTGGCCATGAACTTGGGATCCTCCTGTCTCAGCCTCTAGAATTGCTGGGATTTCAGAAATACATGGCTTCAATTGTTATTTTTTATTTTTATTTTTTTTAGAAAAACTACCAGGAGTGAAGTGACATCTAATTGTGGTTTTATTTTTTTTATTTGCATTTCCCAAATGATTACTGATGTCCAGCATCTTTTTATATACCTGTTGATCATTTGTACATCTTCTTTGAAGACATGCCTGTTGAGTTCTTTTCACCATTTTCAATTTTTTCATTAGGATATTGAAAAAATATATATGTGTGTGTGTATATATATATATATATATATATATATATATATACACACACACACACACACACACACAGCTGCGGAGCTATAGAAGTTGTATATGAGATTAAGACTCTCAGATATATAGTTTGGAAGCATTTCTTTAATAATATAGATTTGCTTTTCATTCCTTTATTTATTTTGCTGTACAGAAGCATTTTATTTTGTTATGGTCTTACATATATATTTTTGTTTTTGTTACTGTGATTTTAATGTCGTGTTCAAGAAAGCATTGCCAAGAGCAATGTCAAGAAAATTTGTCTATGTTTTCTTTTGGGATTTATAGGGTTTATGGTCTTATGTTTCAATCTTCTCACTATTTTGAGTTGGTTTTTGTGTATAACGGAAGACAAGAGTACAATTCATTTTCTCAAAAACTGGATATCCAGTTTTTCCAATACCCTTTATTGGTGAGTCTATCTTTTCCCTTTATGAAAATGGCACAGTTGTCAGTGATCCATTGATTTAAAACAAATACATTTATTTGGGGGCTTTCTCTTCTGTTCTATGGGTCTATTTTCTGTTTTTATCCTATTGCCATACTGTTTTGATTGCTGTGGCTTTATACTTTATTTTAAAATCAGGAATTGTGATGTCTTCAACTTAGTTCTTCTTGCTCAAAACTACTTTGGTTAGTCTGGGTCTTGTATGGATACATATTTTTTTTTCTTTTTTCTATTTCTCTAAAAATTGTCATTGGGATTTGGTTAAGGATTGCATTAAACTTATATATTTCTTTGGTCAATTTGTACATTTTTACATGATTAGTCCTTCTTAACATGAACATGGGGTATCTTTACATTGATTGAGTCTACTCTAATTTCCTTCAAAAGTGATTCATGGAAAATGTAACAACAAATTGCAACACAATTGTGAACAGTTAAAATACACCCATAAAAACATAGAAAGAAAATTATCCATAGTTCTAAGGTTTTAAGTCTTCTGCCCCCTTGGTTATGTTTACTCCTAATTATTTTATTCCCATTGATGTTATTGTAAGTGGAAGTGTTTTATTGATATCCTTTTCAGATCTCTTATTGTGCATGTATATAATGCAACTAAGTTTTAAATTTTAATTATGTATCCCTTAAATGACTACAATTTGTGTATTCTAACAATTTGTGCTCCTGTGTGTTTGTGTGTGTAGTGTTATCTTTTAGGTCTTCTTCATATAATATCACTCCCTCTACAGATAACTCTACACTTTGTGCTTTCTGATTTGAATTTCTTTTATTTCTTTTTCTTATCTAATCTCGACAGGTAGGGCTTCCAGTACCATGTTGAACTGAAGTCATGAGAATGGGTATCCTGGATTAGATCCAGGTCTACAGGAAAATCTTTCAGTTTTTCACCAATGAATATACTATTCTCTGTGAGATTTTCATACATGGCCATTATTTTAGTGAGGCAGATTCTTTCTGGAGATGTGTTAATCAGTGTTCTCCAAAGAAACAGAATCAGTGAGATATGCATCAATAAACAGCAGAAATTTTATTACAGAAATTAACTCATGAGATCATGAGGACAAAAGTCCTGTGATATGCCAACTATATGCTAGAAAACAAGGAAAGTGAGAGGTAGAATTCAATCCAAATTCTAAGGCTTAGAGTATGGAAGGACAGTAAGGGGGAGACAGAGAAGCTGATGTGAGTTCCTATGTCTGAAGGCCTGAGAAACAGGAGCTCTTATATCCCAGGGCAGGACACTTTGAATGTTTCAGTGAGTGAGAGACAGAGAGAGGGAGAGAGAGAGAGAGAGAATGAGACTGAATTCTCCCTTTCTCAGCATTATGTTCTCTCTGGGCCCTTATCTTCTTTATTCACTCCACTGATTCAAATCTAATTCAAATGCTAATCTCTTTAGAATCAGCCTGACAGATACACTGAGAAATAAAGTTTTTTATCAGTTATCTGGGCAGTCCTTAGCACAAGCGAATTGACACATAAAATTAACGAGCACAATATTTAATTCTCTGAGATCTTACAACAGTCTTGTAAGGTCAACATTATCATTTCACAGAGGTTGAAATTTAAACTCAGAACAGGATTAAAAGATTTAAATTGTGATCTCCCCCCCCCATAACCCATGCTATTGGTATACTTGGTCTAGTAAATACAGGCAACCACAATGATAAAATCAAAAGCAATCACAAAGCACAGAACAGTCAGAGGTATAACTTGAAAAATTCATAAGACTTATTGAATTTGTATCATACACCCATTCTTAATGCTATTGGTATATAATCTCTCCCTAACTGTAAACTTGTTATTCCTACTTGTCAGAGGCTCAAAGAGCACAGACACAGTACACCAAGGGTTATAATGTCTTTGCATCATGGAGCTGGAGTTATAAACCAGTCAATCTCATTAAAGGGCTATAGTCCCAATTGCGTATGTTTCAGGATCATGTGTGTGTATTTTCAGATGTATGAAATATCTACCAATCTTCATATATTCAAGTAAATATCATGTATCAGTTAAATTGAAACACTCTACAGACAATGTGCTAAATGACAATTTACTACTGAGCAGGGAGGCTGAGACAGAAGGATCACAAGATCCAGGTCAGTCTCAGCAACTCAGCAAAGCCCTAAGCAATTTAGTGAGACCCTGTCTCAAACGAAAATTAAAAAGGGCTAAGCATATAGCTCAGGGGCAAAATGCCCCTGAGTTCAGTCCCCAGTATAATAATAATTATTATTATTGTTATAACAACAAGAAGAATATTACCACAACAAAATTACAGGAACAAATATCAACTCTTTGAAAATGATAGTGTCAACATTTATATTAAGTTCATTTTAGATGACGTGACAGGAATCCTTCCATCTTTTAAAATAAGACCTCTTTGGGCTTTGTGTAAGTACATATGTGAACGTGATTCAGTGGATATAAGGAGGGAGTAGGAGTTTGGGTGTTATGGCTGGGTCTAACTGGATTTATTGTCTAAGCACTGCACATTTACTGCAGTCTTATATCTTGGATACTGTATCAGTGAGTTAGGAATTAGTATTCTCATTCTAAAGGTAAGGATCCAATTGTTTTCTTGCTAATTATCATTTGTCTCTTGATGTTAAGACTCTGTAGAAAAAAAAAAAGATGTTTCCAACTGGTAGCTGAGGGAAAGAATTTAACAGGAATATTACTGAATTAGTTTCAGCACTGTGGCATGCAACAAAAGCTATTTATATAGGAGGAATTGGGGGGGCGTTATGTGCAAAAGAAAACTTCTCAAATCAACATTTGTAGGATAATCTTACTTGTTTCCCAGTTTGAAGGAGATACTAGGTATAGCTATTATGTATTAATTTGCTTTCTCTTTCTGGCTCAAAAGCATCTCTATAAAAAAAATAAGAACAACTATTGCTTTCTCTTACTTCTCTCTCTCTCTCTCTCTCTCTCTCTCTCTCTCTGTGTGTGTGTGTGGGGGGGGGAGGGGTGTGCATAACTAGAGCCATTATTAAAATGCAATTTTTACAAAATCCTCAACTATTCCCCCAGAGTTCATTCTTTTAACACAATGGCTCAAGCCTTTAGTCCAGCATTCTTGTTTGATTTTTATTTTTGTTGTTTTGATGCTCTGATTATTTCTTCTGGTTTGCCTGTCGTTCCTTCCCATCAGCCATCTTCCCTCACCATTAAAATGATGATGGTTTCCACTACTATATTCTCTAATAAGCACTAGGCTTGGGGATGACAAAATGAATTTTATTCTTTAACCTATTGTTTTGGAGGGATAATTACTGGATAGTTGCTATCTGTCAATATTCAGCAGATATAATATTATGTTAGAAGTAACTAAAGGAATCTCTACTGTTATACCATGAGAGTGGAGGATGCAAGTAATTAAAAGAGAGTTGTAGAAAAGAACAATAGCTATGATAAGTGGAAAAGGTAATGATGTCTTGGATACATATGGTGGAGGAAATTGACCAAAAATGGAGTTGTACCTGAAGAAAGAGTTATTTTAAAGTGAGTGGTCATGCATGGTGACCATAATTTTGAAGACCTATTTTCCAACACCTGGTCCAGGTAATTAAGAAGCAAACAGCAAATTGCCTTTTTTTACATAACATCCTTTTCTGCCCACTGGACAGCACAATGACAATGGCCCAGTTTCTTCTCCCTCCTCCATATTTATTCCCAGCCATCACACAATTCTCTGTCCACGGATTCATATTCTATAAGGTGACAGATAAGAATCATTTTGCTTTCATTCCTGTTTTGGTTATCCTATACATGAGTATCGGCCTCATAGGTCACTGCTGGATAGTGAAAGGAAGACAAGTAGTTTCCAGTTCACTTTTTTCCTCTCTACTTTCTCTTGCATGTTTCCATGACAAAAGTAGACAATCATTAATCATTAAAGGCACAAGCTCTAGGGACAGTGTGGGCCAACAGAAGTCTTGACTTCTCTATGTGGACCTTATAAGAACTTGAGCACGGATCTAATTTTTCTGTGCCTGAATTTCCCTATCGACAAACATGAGACACATACTGTAACTGTCCATGATGTATGCAAAAGAGAGTTGTAGAGAAGAACAAGAGCTATGGTAACCGGAAAGGGTAATGATGATGAGATACATACTGTTGTGGGGAGCCACTCTAAGTGCACAGACCTTTAAGTCCTGATTCACCATGGGGATCTGAAAGATCACTGTAGTCTGGTACCGTAGTGCCATGACTTGTGACTCAGTCTTTTCCCTCGCTCTGATAACAAGGCTAACAAGGCATGGCCCTAGGAGTGGGTGGCACCCAGAGGGGTTGAGCTACACTCATTACATTCCCTTGTAATCCCACTCCTTGCCTCATTTGAATGGCTGCTTCCCAATAAAACAGTTCCCCATGTGTTCCTCTTGCTCTCTCTTTCCAAGGACATTTACGGTCGGAGAAGCCATCACAGGACCCAAAGAAAAAGATATTTCTATGTCTCTATGTGATTATTTTGTGCAGCTCAGTTCACCTGGAGTGACCCTGAGTGGTTAGTCATGGAATGCGACATACTGTAATATCAGGGCGTTATTGAGATAAAATGAAAAGGCTCCTGGCTCATGGTAACCATCAGCTACCATCACTGATAGGATTTGAGCTTGCCAGCAGGATCACATTAGCTTTTATCGTGCATCCCATGGGCCTAGCTAGCCTTCTCTAATTCTACACTTGTTGCTTACTTTCATGCTCAGATTTAGCATGGGCTTTCTGATACCAGTTCTATCAGTTTAGTTTTAGAACCAAGTATGTCCCTAGAAACTGGAATCTTATGACAGACCCTTTCTCTTGTGTTATCCCTTCATATTATAAGTTGGTTCATGTGCTCTGTTGCTCAAGGAACTTATTGCATGTATTAGAGGCTCCTTGTGGAGTGTAGTTTGAACGGTAAATACGTGAAGTAGTCTTGTGGGAACAGAAATCACGCCAATGTCGACCACTCTCCTCCCACAAATGATCTGCCTTCACACAATACAGATTCAGAATGGTTTAGAACCACAGGCGAAAATCACTCTCTTGGTACAAAAGGCTGCAAAAGAAAAGATTTAGTTGTGAAACATGTTTACCTAGGAGATTTGAGCATGTGCTTTTGTTTCGGATTTTCTCATTTTGCAATCTGCATTGTTTGTACTCACAATTCCTTCTGAGAGGGGCTATAAGCGACTTCCAGCTGGAAGAGAGAGGAGAGAACAAGCAGCTTGCAAGCAAATAGGCAAAGAAATATAGGTTCTAAAATGGCATGTATATGTTTGTGAATGTGTTGTTTTAATACCCCAGCATGGAATTCTTTTGTACTATATATATATATATATATATATATATATATATTTTTAAAATGACCTTGCAATTGAGCTACAGCAATAAGAATGAATAAAGGACCAAAATATGAAGGTCTGGTTTTATCATCTATCCAGAAATATGTGACTTCAGTGTCAGGAAGTTGAGAAAAGCTCCAAAGAATATCAAGATAAAAATGATCCAGCCTCATCAAGTGCCTGCCATATGGGGAGTAGTACCATAGTAAGCTAGTAAGCGATATAACCATTATATCCTTTTTAATTCTCACAATAATATTGGGGAATAAGTCTAATATTACCATTTTTATATAAAAAGATGTACTAAAGCATAGAAAAATTGAGCAACCTGACCAAGGTCAAACTATTAGTATACAGCAAGAGGTGAAATCCAAGCCATCTATCTTTATGTTCTTACTCATTGTTGCCATATTTCACCTCCACTTAGGTATCTAAATTGCAGGATTTTGAACATTGGTATGCATGTCCTACAAACTCCCCCAAATACACAGGAATAAAACTAAGAAATAAAATTTACTATATTACAAAATTTTCCTTAAAGGGTAATAGAAAGAATAACTATACTCTTTTGCCTATATTTCCTCTCGAGTAACTTAATTTGTTTGTATCTCTGGAGAAAAGACTATGCCTGCAATTTTAACCAATAGACATTATTTATCAAGGTAAAAGATCTGTAACCAGAAGGAAGCTCCTTAATTTTAACAAAGTCTTATACTTGATCCAAAATGTAGCTGTGTATAAAAATTTCTTCAAATATCAAATTTCATCCAAAAGCGTATGATAATTTCCCCCAATAAAACAGTATTATAATTGATGCCTTTGCTAAGTCTATCCTTGATGAACTTCAATTTTATCGGGGGTAATTACTGAGCAACAAAAAGATAATCTATAACAGAGTATGAGAATAAGACTTTGTATACGTGGTAATGATGAAAAACAATACCAACTGCTTATTATCTATCAGTGTCAATGCTCTATTAGCTGCTCTGCAACTCCTGTCTTACTTAGTACTCTCAGTGACATTATGATGTCATTTGATACTCTGGGATCCTTGGGAAAGAAATGTCTTTGTAAAAAACCAAGGTGAAGAAGTATTCTCAGAAGTCTTAAAAACAAAAAGAGATGTTGCTAAAGCTGAATTGTAAAAGGAGAATAGAGAGAATTAACTGAAGAAATAAAACAAAACAAAAAATTGTAATGGACCTTGCAGGAAAAGAAAATAATATATGCTAAAATGCTTGAAGGTAGAGGCAAATATGAGGCAATTTGTGAAAAGAAATTGTGGTTGTAGCTTGAAGGCCTTTATGCTAAGTTTGGATGTTATAACTGAGGTAGTGAGGACACAGCGAATCTTAAAAAGGATGAAGATTTGGTGAAGTCTATATTTTGGAAAGATCTCCCTGGAAGATAGACTCAGTCTACTATTTAAACAAGTAGATGTTGAGCAACTGTAGCCTACAATTCTGATCAAAGAATTATTGCCCTACCTCTCTAGATCATGCCTACTTTCTTAGGTTATATTTCTGTTGTATATCAAAACAATAGCACAAAATGGAAACATTAGACTCAGAAGTCTCCAGGTCACAGTGTAAAAATACGTGGCTGCATGCCTTCTAAGGGACTGGCTAGCTTTCTTACTAACCTAGTATTTGTTTGTCTTAGCTGAAACTTACTTTTCACATTGTAAGATGTTCAAATCCTAAGTGCACAGTGTATTTATGCAAGCATTGAAGATGCTGCCAAGAGAATGTATATGATGCTGTGCTCATTAGAAGTGAAGACGTATTAATTAGAATGACCTTTTAATTATGTAGTCATTTTCTCCCATGAGTAAGTTCACGAACAGAGTTCTATGGGAAAGATAAAGCTGGGTTCTAAACGAGAAGGGAGCCTAGTCTTCTAAACGAGAAGGGAGCCGAGTCTGAGATGTGCCAACTGTCATGCACCGGTACATAGGAAGGACCATGGTGGTTTACAGAGGAGGGGCTAGATCGTTTTCATTGCAGAGGACAAAATCACTTTAAGGAGCAAGGAGTATTTGAACTTCAAATTTAGGAATTTGCAACATTTATATAATCCAAACACTATGCTAAAAATAACATTCCAGGCACAGAAAACAGTTATCTGATTCAGATGTTTGTGCCTAAGAGGGCCAAGATCTTTTAATCAAGATCCCTAAAGATCAAAGACTCCTTAAGAAACAGGATGGTACCTTGTGAGAAGTTACAGATGGACTGATGGATAGGTAACACAAACATACATACATCTCCACCGATCTTATAAGGACGACAGTTGTTGTTAAATAATTAATGGAGTACTGAGATTATTATTATTATTAAATAAATTTGCCTTGCTATGGATTAACTCTTCATGGTGTTTGTTTTGGCAACCAGAAAACATTGATTTCACAGCTAATCTTCTGTTCATATCTGACTAGTTTGTTTCAGTAAAAATAATTAATAGTAATGATCCCTGAGTAATATTGTCATATCCCACTTTTATATCCTAAAGCCTTGGCAAAGGAGCCTTGAAAACACTCTCATTTTAATCTGTGATTATAAGTTCTTTGCATTACTTTGGCTTTCATATGTGGAGTTTTAGAATACCAACCTCCCCAGTTTTGTTGTTTGAACTGGTAAATTTAATTTGTAGAACTCTATTAATGAAAACAAATGTGTTGATTTGTGTGAAAATACTCATGTCTAAATCAGTACATTATTTTTGTTACTTTCAAAGGAGATAAAAATATTGAATATTTTCACTTTTACTTTTTCAAAGAGTAGATGGCTTTTGACAATAAAACAGGTTTTAACAAACTCCAGTTTCTGAAATATTGTGGAAGATATTTCATAAGCTAGTACAAGACATTCTGATCAATAACACTGAAATTCAACAAACAAATCTTCATTTGGTGCTTCAAATATGTTGTTCAAATATTTCTAGAAATCTTCCATCTGTTAGACCATGTTAGACCTACTTTTCCCCCTACTTTTCTTGCTAGAGCTACTGATAATTTCTCATGGTGATCTGTAACCCCAGCTCCAGAGCTCAAGCATATTATCAGAGATGTAAGGTTGGCTCCTTTGGGGAAGTTGGATTTCATATTAGTCTTGTTACTTGAGATCTGGTAATTGATGGTATCAATTGCATCATTTGGGTGCAATTCTTAGAACCTGACTTCTTTCGCTTCAGATGTCTTTACCTAGTATTACACTGGCTTAAACTTGGACTCCAGTGTATATAGAGTCCATGCTAAAAACATGAGTGACCTTGATTCACTCACCTTCCTTGAGGACCATTTATTTCACATGTGTAATCATATTAGCCATCAAGGACACCATTCCCTATGACTGCCAGTGGGTTTTTGCCAATTTTTGATGCTATTGATTCACTGTCTCTGGTTCTTCCCAACTCCCAAAGTCCATGTTTTATACCACATAGCCTTGCTATCCCTTTCATTTGAGAAAGAAAATGCTTCTCTGATACTTGAGTTGAGCTCAGCCTTGCTTAATGATCTACAAGAACCAGAAATCTTTGAAACCCCTCCCATCAAGGAGTTGGGACTATTCCGCTCCCACCAACCTAGAAGCTCAGACAGCCTTAATGATGAGCTTGTAGCTAATAGATTATTTATAAGACACAAGGGGTAGCTGATGCCATATTAGTAGAAGTCATCCAGTTTCTGCCTGGTTTTTGAAACATTTGTTTGAGGAGCTATGAGTTGTCATGTGAGAAGTCTTTTATTACTCACTACTTTGAGGCTGGAAAGGCCATCCTTAAACATTTTATTCAACAGTCTTGGCTGAGTCTGTTCCAGAATTATTCCAAGCCAGACCAGAAATATGAAAGAATACATTATCTTAGAAGCCAACCCAGCTATTTAAGTTATTGTGCTATCCCAAATGAGCACCAGCCCTCATACAAAAACAAATATCCATGCTATTCTCTTTCCAAATGACTCTCCAACGGTAATTTTCAGGGTCAGCAACAATTGTCTTATATAAATAAATTTTGGTACTTGATTCACAGTAGTAGTTAACCAGAAAAACCATGTGATTGCCTTGGCTGACAGATATGGGTAGAGGTGAATGTGTACCACGTGTAGTTCTAAATCTTAAGTGGTTTTACTCAACTCATTTTTCTTGTGCTACTGTCCTTGCTAAAATAGGAACATGCTCTTTCTAGCCTGTTATTATACACAAGGCCTTAAATACACAGAGCAAATCTGCATCTACTGTGCTGTGACTGCAGAGCTTGAAGCACAAATGTCCAATCAGATCCAGACTACATCAGCAAACCACTAGTCAGCTTACACACTCACAGGTGAGAGTACACAGCAAGAGCAGAAAAATACACCCCCAAATTCTTGCTGCCATTAAAGACAATGGATGGATTGAGAGTGTCTCCTTATATAGTTTTGCCATGTCTCTTTGCATTTTGTACTTTCTGAATTTTGGAGATCTCCATCTCAGGGATGAAATCCAGGCCTGTCTGATATTTCACATGTACTATCATCCTACCAAGGCTTTGGTAGAGTTGATTTAAATTGTGAAACAGAATCCATGTCTATGGAGTAATGATTCGGGTCACCAGGATAAATAAGAGGATAAACATTCTTTCATCGTTCCCTCTGTGGTACTTCTAGCGTCCTCTTTCATACCCTTGACTTTAAACAAGTTATTCCTCACTGATTCAAGCGCTCTTTCCTACAATACATCACAATGCTTCCCTCAAAAAGCAAAGGCTATCTTTCTCCCAGTGAGACCTTCTTTTCAAACCAATAACTGCAAAAGTGCATTTTGTGGCTCACTTGCTCTCACTTGTTCTCTCTCTCTCTTGCTTTCATGATTGGGGCATTTCAGGATTATTTTCTTTGCCATCTGTTCCTCAGAAAATGATGGAGGCTACAAAGTTCATAGTTGTATAGACATGTAGGCTGATGGCATCAGTATTTCTTGCTTGCATACAGCCCCCCAAAGCTCGAAATCACATTTGCTCCTAAATTCCAATTGCAAAAGCCAGATGGAGAACTGAAATACAATGGAGCAAGATGTTTAATGCCATTTCAAATGTTTAATGACTTGCCATTGGTAGATAAAGGATTAGGAAATTAAGGAAAGGTACAACAGTCAGGAAATATAGGGACATTAGGCCCTGTAAAATAAAGTTTTATAAATGCCTAAGGGTCTGAAAGAAATATTTTCAGCATTATAAAATAGAAGTTCGAGGAAGGGTCTTTGAGAATACCTTTATATTTTATAGATTCAAGTTTCAAATGCTGCATAAACCTTCAGTTCAATTAAGCAGCACCACTAGGGCCTGATCTAAAATAGAGATCATCTGACTTTTTCTTAATTGCATTGATAAGTAAGTGGTGGAAAGAAAAAAAGAAAGGAGAAGAGATAGTAGGAAGAAGAAAGAAAAGGTCAGCAGAGAATGAAACAGAAACAGAGTGTTGTTCATCAAAGAAAAAAAATGGTTAAGGATACCCCTTTGTCCCTCTCCTGGCAAGAAGAAAGATTGGAACCTATGAATCAGACATTTTGCTGGTTCACTGGGTATCTCATTTTATTTTCCAAGAATTAGCTAAAAATGAGGATGGTTATCTTAATTTATAATGAGTGGAAAAGACTGGAAAACACAAACTATTTTCTCCAGGATCTTATTTATAAACTTGATCACCCTAATGTCAAGTTTTTTTAAAAATTATCCCATACAGCTCCAGGACAGGGATACATAAAATGAGGGTTTGCATGAAGAAACCAGAAGGGAAGTGTGTTAAAAGCATAAGTTTGCAGGTCAATAAAATCAGACTTCGAGACTTTGCTTCACCATTTATTTGCTGGTTCACCTTGAGCAATTTATTCATCACTCTGAGCATCAATTTTCCCATCTCTCAAATGAAGATTATTACGAGAATTGAAGGCTGTAATTTTGTTACAGCAACTGGCGTGTTTAAACACTTATTTAGATGGATAGATATTTAGGTAACTTTAGATGTTATACAGGAGAAAAATGAAAAGGAGGAGAATGAAGTTTCTTCAGAAACAGACAAAATGAAACAACCAAAGACACACACACATGCGCGTGTGCGCGCGCACACACACACACACACACACACAAATATACATACTTATTTTTTTAAAAGGCAAAACGAGAAGTAACAAAAATACTTTTAAAAACATTTGTGATAGCAGCACTGGCATTTCCTAAGCTCCTACCTGTGGTGATGAAGCTAGCGGTTGTGGCAGTTATACAAAGCTTTGATTGTTCTATAATTCTATAATTGTTCTATAAATTCCAAAGCTTGTTATGCCACAGCTATGAAACTTTGGGCACAGTAGTTAATGGAGGCTTTATGGTTGCCTGCGTGGTGCCAGGCTGCTACCGTCTTAGAGAATAACATTTAAAAAGAAATGAGCTTCATGCAATAGGGTTTTTCATACAATGAAATTTTATTTATGCAAAACGCAAGAGTGTTTAAGACCTCAGTCACTTGAGAGTATGGTCAACTGGGATTCCATTACATGGCATTTCTTTATAATATGTGCACCTGTGATTCATACATTTTGAGATTTCTTTGTATTTAGTAAAGAGTCTGGGAGATAAGAGGCTTCAAATAAATAATTTGAGAATTATTCTTCTTCTCATAATATTCCTTCAAGATTTAATGCTGGCATGGGCTACATAACTCAGGATAACACAAAGATAAATACAACAAGACTAGGAACATGTATTCAATTTCAGTCTCTCCTTCTAAACACTCAGATGAAGAAATCGAAATGTCCATCTCTTCTGAGGCTTACCCCTCACAGGGGTAGGTGTAGGGAGTGATTTATTCTATATGCTACATGAGCCAATCCAAATAGCCTCCTCTGATTGCTCTCGGGTGAAGCCAGTCTTCTTAGTTGCCAATACCAACGAGGTCACTTATTGGCTGATAACCTTGAGAAAGTTATCCTTGTTTGCTCATGTTTCCTCATCTATCCCTGAGTCAGAATAGTGCCAGGTGTAGAGTGACTACCTCCTAAAATGGTTTTGAGGATTAAGTAAGTAATTAAATCATATGGAACAACATGGACATGAAGTAAAATACCAAATTTATATGTTAGATGCTATTGGCCATATTCTAAAGAAACATACAAAGGCACCCAAGAATTTTCACTGAAGGAAGGTGAAGGAGGGGTTACATGATTTTCAGTTTAATAAAACTGCCATGTGAAGAGGTATTTGCTTAGAGGACATTGCTTGGACAGCCCCAAAATATGATTATGGCACAGGACAAGTAGCAGCAAGAACTGCCTTTCACTAGATAGATGAGTTACACCATGGCATGAAGGGGAGACCCAGAATGGGATCCTATGGAGTGTAAGTATGAGAAGAAAAAAAAATCTCATGAAAATAAAGAACATCAAATCCTGCTATTTCCAATTGTTCTAGCTCCTGAATCCAAAATGAGAAGGTCAGTTGAGTTCTCTGTGGGAATTCGTTTCACATTAAGTCTGAACACAAATTGCTCACTTGTTGATGGAAACCTTGCAAGAATATAGTAGGTATGGATGGGAGAACTGTGTGTGGATGGGGTGGTGGGGTCAGGGGTCATCCTAAGGAAATCCTGTAGCACCTCTGACCAATAAAACTTGCTATGATAATATCAATTTTCTCCACCTGCACTCTTTAATAAAGTAGTCACTAGCCACATGTGGCTCTCCAGCCTGTGAAATGCAGGTTGAACAATGAAATAGTAAAGCTTTTCAACCATCCTGATACTTAAAAAGTAGCTGTCACATCTCAGGGAATGGTGCCGAACAAGAGTCAATTGTCTAAGTTTTAGAAGCGGCATGTTCTCTTCCCTTTGAGTAATTTTCTTTCTAAACCTCCTGGTCTGCACAACTTCACAGGAAAAAAAGATAAGTGCCCATTTTATTTTAGCTCCTCTTATTCTTGGCCCCAAATCCTAATATATGCAGAATAAGATCATGTTCTATTCCCAAAGTGATTTAAGTTGAACATCCATTCCAAGTTACAGTATGCATTGCTGGGATTCATCCACTTCTCCTATAACTCACGGACTTTTCTTTCTTTCCATGACTGATGAAAGCTAAATTATATTGAATCTTCCTATATGCCATGCACTATTCTAAGTGCTTTTCAAAATAAGTCCATGTAATCCTTAATGTCAATCATAAGGAATAGCTATTATGACTGATCCCTCTCTACAAAGGAAATAATTTTAGTCACATAGAGCATTTGAATAGTTTTTCCTAAGTCAGATGTCTTTTAACTATACCACCTAGATTCATGAGGCAACACCCATATTCCTAACCACTAAAGCCAAATGACTAATTTAGTCTTACTTACATGAGTTGGGGGTTTCTGCTAATATATAGAGAAGCATTTAGCCCTGTTATATCAAGATAAGTTTTGCTAGCTATTCAGCCTTTTATAGGTACATTTCCAATAACTAGAATTCTAAGAATTAATTTTTCATAAATTTTACTTTTATACATTTATGAACTTCTCATTTCTTTTAGCTGAAAGGTACTATTTAAATATCTGATGTCTACTTTAATTTTTTGGTATTATTGTAAGCATCATAGCAAACATGTACTACACACTTTCTATATATTGCATCCTACTCACAATTTATAAGTATTATCCCATTTAATGCAATCACCACCTCAATTTTTGAGTACTATCTTCATTCCCAACTTACAAATGAGGAAAGTGAACAAGTCACAGAGGCAGGGAGTTAACCTGAGTCTGCCTTGCTTTACTAACTGTCCTGATGAGCCACACACTAGAGTCCTGCTTGTCATCATGCCTGTGGACAAAGCTGATCTTTCTATCCAATCATGGTTGTCAACCTGCAAATCGGCAATTTCCTGTTTAGGTCCCAAGAAATATGCCATCTCTTAACAACATATAACTTTCTCTCCTGCCTCAACACATACTTACTGCATTTACCTCTAGGCAGGTAAGAAACATGCATTTAAATCTCCCTCTGACGAATGTTTCATGTAGCAACACTGATTCCTCACTTTAGTTGTGCTCTTCACATAAAGTGCTTCAGTTAAAGTGGTGAGCAAAGGAAGCAGCATTGGAATATGGACTGGCACTGAATAAAGAGAAAAAAAATGAGGAAGAGAAATAGTCTTTGCCAGTGATGGAAATTGCAAATCCTAAATAGGAATTTAAACTAGCTTTTACCTTCGAGTGAACAAATGCACAACTTTTAACAGTCTACCTTTACATCTTAAATCTTAGAAGCTTGGTATCATTAAGTGACTCAGTGCAATAGTCCTTCAGGAGAAATTACACCCCATCTAAGAAATAGTGACAAATACTAGATATAGTACTCTCCGTCTAGTCAAACCACTGCCTTGGAAAGCATTAACATTGCCTGCTTTGATTCACGTTGTGTTTCTCTGCCTCACACACTAGTAGGCTGTTTATCTTATTCAATGGCAGCTCAATATCAGACTGAGCTATAAAGAATTTATTCTATACTCCTTCCCTAAATTATTTTCTGATCCAAATGTTAAATCCTTGTTTTATTTAATTTCAGGTCTCTTTTATTGTCTTATTGTTCATTTCTGTCGTCTGATCAGTTCTTTATTTTCTCCACACTTTGAGGATGGGGAGAATTTCCCTGATAACATCCAATAGAAAACTAGTCTTCTATACTAATTTCCAAGATGGAAATATATTTATAACCAACCTCTAGATTCCTATAAAATTTTAATTCCTCCATAGCAAGTCCATATCCTCTTCTGGAAGAAACTGTCTGACTAACAACAGTTTCTGTCCTTCTGGAAGAAACTGATTCCCATCATAGAGAGAAAGTGTTAAGATGCTTGCTTTCCAAACCTTGTCTGTAGCTCAGAACTATCAAGCATCAAGTTTATGGCCAATGAGATAAACAAAAAGAAAAAGTTTACTTAAATTATTTTGTGAGAATAATTTCCCTCCCTGATAGATGCCCCTAAGAATTATCAGACTTTCTTTCATTCTATCATTGGAAGTGATGGGCATGGGATCTGAGATTCTGTGACACACATCTTGTCACCAGGAATTATAAGTCTGGGAATGAAAACCAATATGCAGAGCATAATAGGACCAAAGAGAAAAGCCATTTTAGGCTTTCTCGGGTTTTAAGGAATTTCTTTTCTTTCCAATCTACAACACAGTAACTGATCTCTGTTCCAGTTGTTACAACTACAGCAGAAAGATGACAGTAAAAACCTCTGTTCTCCAGAAGATTCAGAAACACGAGCCCTCACAGAAAACGGGGGACCAATAATTCTTCATTTATTGATTGAATCATCATTAACCTTTGATCATGACCATTTTGGCTTTGACCTCCAAGGATGGAACAGGAACAGGAAAGGAAACAGTAATGATTAGCTCTTCGACCTTGACTTTGTTGGTGATCAGTTTTACCATCTGAAAATGAAAGTGTAGGACCTGAGAGCTCCTCACAGTTTCTAAAATTCTATCCTTTTCATAGGTGGCTTTGGAAATATTGAAAAACTTGAAAAACGGGCTTTCCTAAATTTAGTCTAGGTATAACAATGCAGCCACCAGGATTCCTCATCCGACTTACAGTGAAGTTTTCACTCTCCGAAAGTATAAGAAAGGTTAAATTTAGAAATGAATGATGATAACGTAATTACAAGCCAGCACACATTTAAAAATAGCATCAAAAGAATTAAAGGAGCATTCCGCTTCCTAAACACGATTTTATTTCTGGGCTACTGGGACAAAACCACAGACAAGATTCAGAGTGAATGGAACTGAAGGGAAAAGGGGGGAGAGAATAAAAGTAAGAGACTTCCAAGAATTGACACCAAGACAAACTCAAAGAGTGTTTCCTGGATTGGCTCCATCAATAACTCAAAATTGATTCCTTAAGATGCTGAGTTCTAGGTCTCACCTCCAGGTGTATGCAAATGAATTGCAAAGCAAAACTTCAAAGTTTGTATTTTAAGGAGTGCACCTGAGTAAGTCTCCACTTAGGTGAATTTTGGGAACCACTGCTCAAAATGTTCTCTGTCATAGTGTAAGCCACTAGCCACACATGGACATTGAAATTTAATCACTTACAAATTTTCAGGTAAAAATTCAAAACTTCAGTTCCTTTGTTGCACTACTCTTCTTTCAAGTGCTCCATAGTCACATGTGATAGCAATTACCATATTAGAAGGCAGAGACAGACATTTACATCCTTACAGTGAGTTCTGTTAGGAATGACAGCATGTGCTGTGTTCATTAGCTATATTGTCAATCTGTCAGTGTCCCTCCCTCCACCCTTCTCCATGTTCTATCCGTTTTCCCTATAAAATCATTTTACCTGTTTCTTTTTTAAAAAAGTCTGTAGTGAAGCCATTCTATTTCTTTTACTTAAAAAAATTAAATAAGCCGTGTATAGTGGCACATAACTGTAATCCCAGCGTCTCTGGAGGCTGAGATAGAAGGATCCTGAGTTTAAAACCAGCCTCAGCAAAAGTGAAGTGCTAAGCAACTCAGTGAGATCCTGTCTCTAAATAAAAGAGTACAAAATAGGGCTGGGAATGTGGCTCAGTGGTCAAGTGCTCCTGAGTTCAATCCATAGTAAAAAAAACAAAAAGTAAATAAATAAATAGATAATTAGAGATAGATAGAATGTTTTCTGTCATTATTGAAGTCCCCAAAGCATTATATTTATCACTCTATACTCAGTATTTATTCAAATTTTCAGAATTCACATGAAACTCATTTTAGCAATTGCATTTTACTGAGTCTGAATCAGAGTCAGTCATTCATTTATTTAATCAAAAAATATTAATGGATTGCTGCTAAGGTTTACATATGAGGGGTTCCCCAAAAGTTCCTGCATTAATACAGGAATGTTTGGAGGTGAAATGATAGGATTGTGATACTGAATGGACTAATCATTCCATCCTAGTTTGAAAGGACTGGGTGGTAACTCTAGGCAGGGAGAGCATGGCTGGAGGCAATGAGTCACTGGGGGCTTTGCCTGGAAAAGTGAATCCGCCCTATGGCCCCTTAACAACTTCCCTCTCTCTGCTTTGTGGCTGCCATGTGTGAGCAGGTTTCTACCATGCCACTCCACCACGATGGTTTGTCTCACCTTGGTTCTAGAGCAATGAAGTTGGCTCATTATGAACTAAATGTCTGAATCCCTAAGCCAAAACAAAGTTTCCTTCCCCTAAGTTACTTCCGTTACTTTGGTCATAGTGATGAAAGTTGACTAATAAAACTGCCTATGAAAACTGGGTGTGGGGAGTGCAGCACTGTATATAAACACACAGACACACACACACACACACAAACTTGTCTCCACCATTATTTTCATTTTTGAGTGCAACAGCAGGTAGTAGACAGACCAATAAGCAAACTGTGTAAAGAATCTATACCAGATGGTGCTACTAAGCAGAATATTTTAGATTCTTTTAGCAGATAATAAATACTGGAGGAGTAAGATAAGACTACCTAGCTAGTAATTGGTATCAAGATTTACATTCAAGATAATTGATCTTGTTATAGAGTTCTTGGTTTCCAAACAACTGTCTGGAAACTTGAAAAGAAATAGAAAAGTCTTACCCCAAATCACCAACATTCCTTTCTTTTAATTAACTCTATGTATTTTTAAAAGGGTCAGAGTCATTTTTGGAACAAAAACAAACAAACAAACAACAACAACAACAAAAAAAAACCAAAGCATGACTGTGTGAGTACTTGGAATTATATGGGAATGTGTTTTATAACTTGAGAAAGAATACAATATATAGCTTAATTGAGAAAAAACACAAAAATTTAGGCAGGTTACATGATAAAAGGAAATATATTTCTATCTCAATTCTTTCCAACTTACTCTGCCAAAGTAGTAGTTACATATTTTCTTCTGCACTTTTGTACATAGTACATTCTTCTTTGAAGTTCAGACACATAGTTCTGAAGCTCCTTCCTTTAACCTCATTCAATTATATTATTTTATTCTATAGTGTATTTGTATATGCAATGCCAAGTATGGAAAAAATAAAAGGGAGTGACTATTTCATTGAAAATGGTCTAAATCTGACTCTGAGGTCCCTTCCCTCCAGGTTAGTGATAATTTTAATACCAATAATTTGTGTGCTTGTGTGTGTGTATATGTACCTATATACATACATATACACACACACAGACACCCCTGCCCCTGATACATACTCAACAAATTTGAAAAGCCAGCTTGCATAAGCATAGGTCAACATTCAAAGCCATCACTATTACAATACTCACTATTTTATACTTAAAGTCAGAAGCTGAGATAATTAAAGGACACATTTACAAGAGAGGAATCTGCAGAGGCTTAGTGCTTAGTGCCTGTCTTCCTGAAGCACCTGTCTGAGCCATCTGTATGAAGTCCTTGCCACTCTACTGGGAGCAGTTTCATAAATCAAAGTGTGCATCTCCCCATCTACCAGCAGCTGCCAGAGAACTAGCCATACCTGCCTCTGTTCAATCCATTCTTTCTTTCTGACTCAACGACTAAACTATCTTTTCTTCTTCTCATCCCATACTCCCCGAGAATCTCTCTTCTAACCCTCCAGCTGGGTTATAAGCTCTCCATCTGTGACTTACTCCATGATGTCTTAGGAGTTTCTGCTTCCTTCTTCCATTTTTATGGACACCTATGATTGCATTGGGCTCTTGTAGATGATCTAGAATAATCTGCTCACTTAGAGTCAATTGAGGGCTGGGTTGTAGTTCAGTGGCAGAGCATTTGTCTGGCAAGTGTGAGGACTGGGTTCAACCCTCGGCATCACATAAAAATAAATAAATAAAGTCAATTGATTAGTGACCCTAATTCCATCTGCAACCTATTCCTCCTTTGTTATATAGCTAATATTTCACAGGCTTTAGCTATTAGGCCAAGAGCATCTTTAGGGGTCATTTTTCTGCCTACCAAATATTTTTAATGCCCAACTAATAATAACAAGAAAAACAACAATGAGTGAATTGAAATTATCCTGACATTCAATATTCTAATATTGAAAACTTTATAACTTTGATTTTAAGTTATAACTGAAAAGCACAGAATGCTGTTATTTGCTATGGCTTCACTTCTTTATGGAACAACATATGGATTATTTAAAAGTCAAGGTAAACCACATATAAATGGAGTCAGAAACAATGGACCCCTCCTAGAAATTATCAGTGGGACTCAGACATGCAGTTATACGTATTTCTTCTTTCCTGTGCATCCCTATTTCAATACTTGTTTTGTTCCAATCTGGAGGCTTAGCTCACCCATCTTCAATTTCAGCTATCATTATGCTCAAACTAAAGAGAATATTGATGAGGGCATTGGGAGACCAGAGTTTCAATCTCAGCTGTGGCACTGGGTAAGTACAATTCCCTGGTCGATTTACTTGCTGTCTCTGACATTCAGTCTCTTTATATGTAAAAATCAATGAATTAGACTAAATAATAATAACACAAACAATCATTTATCAAATAGGAATCCTGACAGCAAATGCTGGATTTGGAACATGCATACCATACAATTCAATCCTCAATAATTCTAGAGTTGTTATTGGTGTTTTAGAGATAAAGAAATTGAAGCTCAGGGAAGGCAAGTAGAATTTCCTAAAGTAACTCAGCTTATATATCATGACATTTAATATGCTATCTCATATAATATAAAATATTTTCATGTAATATGTAAAGTAATTTTTTTTCTTATTTAATAAACTCAGTGTCGTCCTGTCATTCAAATGGTGATAATTGTGAATGTTTATAAAACATTGCTTACATGCAATATATAAGACATGTCTCTGCAATAAAATAATGTAAATATCACAAATTCCAAATGAGATGTTTAAAATTGAGGGTACCAGAAGGCTCAGTTCCTCAAGCTGCTGGGTCCTTGCTACAGGCAGATTTTAGCTCCGATTAAATTAACGCTTGCCCAAACATAGGAACAGAGCCAACCTTAGAATCAATGTCAGTTAAAGCTTTCAGTAATTCCTATTTTCCAGTGTGAAAAACAGTCAAATTCTTTTCATCACTATACAAAGTTAATAGGGACCGTTGGTTCAAACACATCTTACTTTTGAACTACAGCATTTAGAAAATATAGCTAAAGGAAGAACAAAAGACATCTGAAGGAAACCATTTTTGCACATCTATTTTACAAGTTGTTGGTTCAAACGAAAGCACTAGAAGGTCAACTGGGCAGTATGAGTTCAAATAGCATTTTTTGTTTTGCAAGCTTGCCTGATTCTCCCATATCCAGCACCCTAGAGCTGGGTTAGAGGTATCTCCATCTGTGACTTACATAATAATGAAAGCCAAGAGTTACAAAGCATCCCAGGTACCAGACACCATACTAAGGGGGTTGTAATAATGATCTGATTTTTCTTAACAATTTTATAAAGTGTGTACTATTATTAATATAAATTTGTAATTGAAGTGACGAGGTGCACAAGAGGTTAAACAATTTGACAGCTCACATTCCATATGGTTTCAGTTTAGTAGAAAAACTTTGTTGCATTGAATAAAAATCCATTGTTTTCTGTCTCTTTCTCCATTACTGTGAGTCATTTGAGCAATGGACCCCCTGTCTCCGTTTTCCTCCTTATTTCCTTTTCCTCTGAGCAGCACAGAATATTTCCTTTAGAAGATGATAAACAAGCTATTTTAAAATTAATAAATCATACTACATGGAAATAGAGACTTCATCTGGAGGTTCGTCTCTCCATGTTGGTTAGCATCCATGATCACCATAATTCCTGCTTAGCAAAATAAAAACCATAACAGTCCACATTGTATGTTTAACATTTGTTAGCACATGACTCAAAATAGCTAGGAGACAATCACATTTGGATCACTCGGTAGTTTTTCTCAGCCAAATATAGTGAGTCCAAAACCCCATTGGTTAACATCTATCAAATATTTAATTCTCTGTGTGCATTTGAAGTACTGTAGTCAAGGGAATAACTTCTGTTCCCCAATCTGCTTTCAATTTAGCAGGTTCCTAAACCTCTTGGACCTTCTTAGGAGCCGTTGTCCTACTATCAGCCAGAAATCTGGAAAGATGAGATGCTAAGATCTAACATATACTTTAACAATATGTCTGTGAAATATTCTTATAAACAGCTAAAATTCTCGGAGGAGTTTTTAAAGACTACTGATCTAAGTATTGACCTTTCTAAATGGCATCTAAAGATATTCTGAACTCACGGTCAATAAAGTAGTTAACTCTCCTCACATGGGCAATATTAGCCTAGAGAAATAATATACATATATAAGGATTGAGAAATCAGAAGAGTGACCCAAAGAAAGCCTGGACAGCCAATGGTAATAGAGTGGAAAGTCCTCAAACCTAAACAAAAATTGCAATTGAGTGATTTCTGTACCAGCTGTCCTGCCTTGTATAGCCAATAAACTATTCAGTTACAATTTTGAATTTTATCCCTTTTTTTTTTTTAGGTAAGAAGAGGCTATATGGAGGAGAAATGCTAGTATTAACCCCTCAGCACCCAAAACTAAATAAATTCCAAAGTCACCACACTACCTATTAACTTGATTATTGTCATTATCATTATTATTACAAGAATACTGTAATCACTACCCATTGTGTTAAGAACCTTACATACGTTACTTACCTAGTTTCATAACTCCCTAAAACATCTTTATGGTCCATTGGACAGTTGGGATAATAAATGTAACTCAAAAGAGATAAAACAATTTACTCAGTCAATTAATTCACCACAACCTAAATTGTCTCTTTCCCTCTGATTGAATCTGGTATTCATAATATCAGTTGGGGATAATGACTGGCTGAACTCAAACTCTGAATCTGCTGCTTCCTAAAACTTCTATCCAGTTTGAGTAAGCAACCTTACATCTCTGAACTTCAATATATTCACTTATAGTGATAATAATAACAACACAGTCATCAAGATATTTATTTGTGAACTTAATATTACAATGCATGTAATTATTATTACCAATAATTAAAAAGTTCCAAGCATAGTAAATAATAAATAAGTAATCATTCACTATTATTATTTCTTTACCTGCATGTTCAATAAAAATGCCCTTATTCGTTCATTCACTCATCTGTACAAACATCAGATGAATATTGAAAATCTAATCTATGCCAAGAACCGAGCACACACTGATAACTGAAACACAAAATGTCACTACCTTGGAGGAAATTTTGATTTCATTAGTAGATTAATATTACCTATAGCAAATTCTAAGAAATTAAACAGGCTTACAGGCAAGAGTGAAAGATGTTAGCCCTTATATGATGAACAGAATCAAGGACACTATCTAAAAATAATACAATGGAATTTTGGATTGATGAGCTTCAGGAACCCTGCTCTTCTGTGAGCTTATTCACTCACATTTTGTTTACATGATATCAAATAACTTTGTTGCATGAACCAATTTAATTCAAAAATTTATCACAATGTTTATGTGGCATTGCATTGACTCAACATGTTACAATTTAATCTTTGCACATATCTCTGTGACATCTCCCCCAACAGGGAAAAAGACAAAATGAAAAACAATTAAAACCATGGTCAATGTGCTTTGCACTACAAAAACAAAATGTTCATTTTTATGTTTCATCTTCCAAATATTGTTTTGTTGTCTCTGCAGTAAAGTCAATGTCATAGGCATCTGTCCTTCCCAAATTAGCCATCAGACATGGCTTTACCATGATTACCCTGGCTTTGCTTTTATTTGACATCCAGATTCCACTTGACTGATTATAGATTGTTTGTCACCTACCTGTTATTTAAAAGCACATATTTCTGCTTAGTGAATTTCCCAAGCTACTGTTGATTTCAATCAATTTTATTTAGCTCATTTTTAATTCTCTTCATGCCTAGCCTAAAAAAAAAATGTGCTGTGTCATTTGAAAACTGATTGTGCTGTGATCATAGCCATGTGGAACATCTGTACTTTCTTTGCCGTGTAGGATAGCAAGGGGAACAATATTAGGTAGTAACTCTAATGAGGTGACAACATAATATGTTAAAAAGAGAAAAGAACAAGGGCTCCAAAGATCTAGACACAGCCTGATTACATCATTTCTCAACTTAAATTACTCAGTGGTTCCTAATGGGCTACCAGGTAAAGTCCAACCTCCTCAATATTTATTAGCCTATCATGAAATGGACCAATTCACTAGCTCCCAGTGTTGACAACTTTATATCCAATTATATCTCAAACTTTTGTGTTTTCTCATTCTTTTCTCTTTAAATACACATTGCTATTTCTCTCTGGATTTTTCCACCAACCTAGCTCCTTCTTACTCTTCAAGATTTAGTGTAGACTCTACCTCCTTCTTAGTGGCTTTTGTCCACCATAGTTTCTGAATACCTTAGGGAATTTTTGATCCAATAGATGATCATATCTACTAAATAAGCGATTTGTTTTAATCCGTCATAGTAAGCCCTGCAGGCTCAAAATGATCAACATGAGGAAAGTTTATACTACTGCAAGATTCCTATAAACAGGAGGTGAAATGTGTGCCCCCAAGTAAACTGTTTGCCATCTCTAGAAACTAGCTACCATTGCAAGAGTGAGTCCTCCAAGTATTAGCAAGGACCCAAATAGTCAAAATATCAGAAAATAAAGAAAAAGGAAAACATGATTAATACTATGAGATTCTTTGGAAAAATCATTAACGTTAAAATTCCAAAGCACCCAGGTAAAGGTCCAGTTCAAATAAGAGGGGTGGAGTAGTTTGTACAGGAATAATTTTACTTTAGATGGCAACTATACACTGCATGCATTGAAATCAAGAGCATGGAACAGCATAAAGGAATTTAACTCTGGATAGAAAATACATTACATCACTAGATAAGATCTCTCTTAATAGTCTTTTCCCTGAACTTTCTCCTGGTTTCATTGTGTGGGGCAGCTATAACTGAGGCAGAAATAATCTATAATATTCTCTGTGGATTGAGGTGTCAGAGAATGGAGTTTAGGATATCAAAGTCTTTAGAAATCAAGGAGGCAATCATGGCAGGTAGAGTCTTTATTTTGCACATGTATCTTACACAAACCTTTAGGACTGTTCAGGCACATGCAGGCTCAAAGAATCTTCTCAGATTCTAGCAAAAACTAGAAGCTGAAAAATATGACCAGAGGTCTTGGTTATTGACAACAACAAGGGAAAATTGAAATTCAAATTCCACCCAGTTAAAAGGTTGTGTTAAATATGTTCCATTGAAACTCCTCAATGGGCATAATATTGGAATACAAATTGTATCTTTGGACTTAGTAATATCCCTAAAGCTAAGGGAAAAACTGGCACTGGCACTGTGTCATAATGTATAAATTAAGCTTTCACAAAATGTGAAGATAATCAATTATTAATATGAGTGTCTGATTCAACTGAACTGTTGCATGCATCAACATTTCACTTCTTTTATTGGTGAGTTGTGTTACAGAGTAACAAGATAACACAGTTTTCTCCACCCACTCTTAGAACTAAGCAAGGGTTTTGATTTAAATCAGGTTAAATTTATCTGTTCCTTTAATGGATATTTTTAGCCTAAGATTTATTTATTTATTTTTAAACTGATTTTAAAAGCATTCTGTTTTATTTTATTAGTCAAGCATGTTATTTTCATCCTAAATTTTCTTACATTCATAGGATAGCTTCTAAAAAAAACTGTGCATACATATGTGGTACAGTGTGATAATTCGACATATATATATATATATATATATATATATATATATATATATATAATATGTAATGAGCAAATCAGGGTACTTAGCTTTTCCATCTCTTTAAATCATTTTTAAAGTTTTGTTGAAGATCTAATAATTATGCAAATTTATGGGGTACTAGAACTAGATCATGAGTATTTTCTCCTATGTTTTAAGCTTAAAATCGTGGATTTAAAAGGTTACTCTATTCCATTGTATGTCTTTTGTAACTTGGTGAAAAATAAACACCACTTAGCATAATTGTGTGGTTCTATTTCTGGGTGCTCTATTCCACTCAATTTCTAATGTCCAGCCCTCTGTCATTATCATACTGTTTGCTTAGCATAAATATAGTATAAGCCATAATACTTGATAAAGTCATTTTATTTATCTTGGTCAAGACTGTTTTAGCTATTCTAGGGCTTATGTATTAGTTTTAGGCAGTTTTGTATCACTGTGGCCAAACGATCCAATGAGAACAACATAGAGAAGGAAAAGTTTACTTTGACTTATTGTTTCATAAGTTCAGTCCATGGTTGGCTGACTACATAGATATGGGCTTGAGGTGAGGCAGAACATCACGGCAGATGAGCACAGTAGAGGAAAGTAGCTCAGAACATAACAACAAGAAAGAAGAAAGAGAGCTCTGTTCACCAGGGACAAAATATATACACTGAAGGTACATTCCCAGTGCCTTACCTCCTCTGGTCACACCCTACCTGCCTACAGTTACCACCGAATTAAACCATATCAGTGGATTTAACCCCTGATTATGTTACAACTCTCATGATCTAACCATTTTACCACTAAACATTCTTGCATTGTCTCATATACTAGTTGTTGGGGAATATCACAGATCCAAAGATAACAGTATTTCCATGAAAATTCTGGGACAATTTTATCTATGTTCACAAAATAACTTTTTGTGGGATTTTGATAGGAATTACTTTGGTCCTTTAAGAGCCCTTTTGGGAGGACTGGCATTAATACTGAGGTATTAATTTATAAATATAGTATGTATATTCATTCATTAAGATCTTTTTTGATATTTTTAAATCAGTATTTTAAATTTTGGAATATAGATCCTGCATATATATTATTAAGATGTAGCAAAGTGTTTTATTTTATTTGGAGTGATTATAAATGGTACATTTAGAATTATATATTACTTATTTAATTATATATATTTTGGGGGCATAGTCTAATAATTTGACACATGTATACAATATGTAATTATTAGATCAGGGTAATTAGTATTTCCATCTCCTTCAATGTTTTAAACAGTAACGTTTTTCTAAATTTGGGATTGTATATATTCATTGCAAGTATGTAGCAATGTAATTCATCTTATTTGTTTATATTATATCTTGTAACCTTGATGATCTCATCTATTATTTGTAGGGTTTTTTTCTTGATGGATTCCTTTAGATTTCAACATGGATAATTATGTCATCTGCAGACACATGTTTTTTTTTTTCCTTCCTTTTCAATCTTTAAAGCTTCATTTTTCCTAACTTATTGCAGTGGCTAGAACTGCTAGTACTTTGTTGAAAACGTGTGATGAGAGTGTCTATCCTCACCTTGATCTTCATCTTACAAGAAAACATTCAAACTGTTATTGGAAAAAATGATGTTAGTTTTAAGGTACTTGGAATGTGCTCTTCATCAGTTTGAGGTAGCTCTCCTCTATTCTGAATGCATTTTAAAAAATTTTTGTTAATGGATGCAAGATTTGGATAAATACTTTTCCTGTGTTAACTAATATGATGATATGGATATTTTTTCTTTCTGCTATTGATAGAGTGAATTACACTGATTAACTTTAAAAGGTTCAATCAACTGCTTACCTAGAATAAATACCAGTTAGTTACGGAATGTTCTTTTCTACATATTGTTGAATATTATTTGCTAATGATTTGTAGGCAAACTTTTGAATCTACATTCATAAGTGATACTAGTCTGTATTGGTTTGTAGTGTACTTTGTTTTCTTTTTAAAATGATCTTTGGTTGGTTTTAGTATCAATTTAACATTCTCTTCATAAAAGACTTGGGAAGTGTTCTTTTCTACTTTCTGAAAAACACTATGAAAATTGGTACTCATTCTTCTTCTGTTTGGCAGATTCTGTCAGTGACAATTTGGGCCTAGACATACATTAAATATAGAATATACTTTCTGTAACCATATTAGGAGGCTCAGATAATCCATTATAGTTTGGTTGAATTAGAGTAGCTAGTAGTTTTAAAAGAACAGAAACATTTCTTCTAAGTTATGTAATTTATGAGTGCAAGGTTGCTATATTTTCTTATTGTCCATTTAATACCTGCAGAATCTGCAGTGCTACCCCCTCTTTCATTCTTCAAATTGTTGACTGATGTATCCATTATTTTTGTTTTTTCAGCCTTATGAAATGTTTATAAAATTAATATTTTATCTATGAAGTAGCTTTTATCCTTGGTATTCTCTATTGCTTTGCAATTTTAATTTAATTTGTTTTCCCACTTATATTTATTATTTTCTTTCTTTTGCTTGCTTTCAATTTATTTTGCTCTTATATGTTTTGTGATGTGGCAATTTAGATTATTGATTTGAGGACTTTCCTCTCCTGATGTAAGTATTTAGTGCTATAAATTCACATGTCAACACTGTTTTATGCACATCTCATGTATTTGACATGCAGTATTTCCATTCTCATTCTGTTCTATGTAATTTTTTTTTGCCACCAAGACGTCATCTATGCAAAACAAATTACTATAGTGTGTTGATTAATATCCATATGTTTAAAACTTTTCTTGTTGTCTTTCTACTCTGAGTTACTGGATTGACTCCATTATGGTCAGAGAGTATATTATGTATGATTTAATTTCAATATTTTAGATTGGTTAAGGTTTGCTATATATGGCTCATAACATAGTCTATGTTGGTAAATATTCTGTGTATACTTTGAAAAAATGTATATTGCTGTTGTTGAATACAGTACTTTATATATAATAAGTAGAAATACATACATACACACACATATATATATATACATATTCCATTTTAAAATTTTTTTACTATTTTTGAGAATATGATTATGTATTTTAGATCCCCTATATCCTTGATTTTTGTCTGAAATTTCTATCAGTTGATAATAAGAATGTTAAGTAGCCCAACATATTAGTGGCTTTTTATATTTCTTCAGCTCTAAGCTTTTTATTTAATGTATTTTGAACCTCTGTTGCTTGAGATATAAGTGCTTAGGACCTTCCTGTCTTCCTGCAGGATGGATTGACTTAACATCATGCAATATCCTTGTGTGTCACAAGTAATTTTCTTTTCTCTAAAGTTTACTTTATCTTATATTGATATAATTATCTCTCCTATTTTATTAATGTGTTCATTGTGTCTAATTTTCTGCTGTTTTATTTACCACTGAATTATGTCATTAATTTAATGGGAATTTTTTTAACTGCATATAATTAGGTTGGTGTGTGTGTGGGGGGTGGAGTGGGGGGTTGTGGGCTGTGGATTAAACCCAGGACCTCATGCATATGAGGCAAGCTTTCCCCCTTGGAGCTATAGCCACAGCACCTAGTTTGGTCATTTTTAAAAATCTATTCCATCAATATTTGCCTTTTAATTGGTATTTTTGGAACATTTATATTGAACTTAATGATATGTTACTACTTAAATCAACCTTTTTTTCAGTTTATATTCACTGTTTTTCATTCTTCTTTTCTTGTGGATTACATAAACAATTTTTAATATTCCATTTTATTTTTTTTACTATTTTTGAGAATATCTCTGAAATATTTGTGTAATAATTCTATAAGTATTAAATGTGATACATACATATGTATATCTACATATCAACTATAACCCACCCATATATATGTTATCACAATTTAAATAAACTATGGAAATTGTTCTTCTATTTAGTTTATCATTCTTACATCTCAATATCATTGTCTTGAGTACAGATGGTTTCATATTAATTTTAACCATCAGGTATTATTTAGAAAACTCATGGAGAGGATTGTCTATTATATTTGCTTACAAATCACCTTTTACTAATATTCTTTCTTCCTGGTCCTTCAACACTCCACATTTAATCCTTTTTTTTTTTCCTTAAAGAATAACCTTTGAAAAATCCTTCAAATCAGTCTCTATCTCTAGGAAAAATATCATTTCACTGTGGTGGCTTTCAAGAATTTTATTTTTTTTCAGATGTCTCATTATAATGAGTTTTGGCACTGATTTCTTTTGAGTTTATTGAATGTAGTTTGTTCAGCTTCTTGTACTTATGGATTTATATACTTAAGCCGATATGAGAAGTGTCTTCAAATGCCTTTGCAGTCATTTCCTATCTCACTCCTCTGATTCTTCTGGGATCTTAAATTATCTCCACTTATTGTGAAAGCTTCAAACCTTGCAAGGTGAGGGATTAACTGGAAAGCAAAAAGAGGGCAACTCTTGAAGTAATCAAAAGAATTCCAGAAATAAATTGATGTAAATGATATTTATAGCATAGAATTATAAGCTATGATCTCATGAATACTCCCTCAAAATTAGTTTTAGATAAGGTAAACTTCAACTAGGTTTAAATACATAACCTAGTTTATTAAGAAAAAAATCTTAGATCAAGACAAATAACATACAACTTGTTAATATAATTTTTTAAATCATAAAAGAGTTGACATAGAACAAGGGGCAAGGTTACAGCTCATGATGTTGCATTGGAATTAACAGTTTAGTGATCTCAATCTCATTAGGCCAGTAGTCGTCAAATTTTAATTTGATTAATACAGTGTGGAAAGCCTGATTATATGCAGGTTGAGAAAAATTCAAGCTACTTAGAGTTGATTCAGTAGGGCTGACATGGAGCCTAGAAATGGTGGTTTTAAAAATCATTAGCAATCACCAGTCAAATGATCATCTTGAGAAAACAGAGGTTGTCTTGTTCATTCTTATTAAATTTGGTTACCCAGAGATGCTCATGGAATATCTACAGAATAAATAAGTGAATGAATGACTACTCTGCACCACCTTTGTGGTTTTGACTGTGGATCTACAATTTGACCCATGGTTTTGGAACTCACTTTGTGAAGTTCAACTGTCTTTGAGTAAATGTCTAGCACTCTCTAGTCTGTCTCCTAGTAAAGGTCCTAATGAATTTTCCTGAAGTCAACAATCTAGTCTTACATGGTAGGCTAAGTGAACAAGTAAAGCAATGTGTGTCATGTTCAAAAATGACAGTTCATATGGCCATGTAGCAAATACTTAATTCTACCTGTTGGAATAACTATGCCTACATAATAAATGAATAATTTGGAAAGTGTGCCCTTTGTTTTGCAAGTCATACCTGAATCTCTAGCTTGCTGTTTTAAAATTATTTACTACCAGAATTTATGAGCTATGTTGTCATCATGTAGTCAAATGGACATATATCCTTTAAATTTTTTTCTTTCCCTTCATGACATGAATTGGTTTTTCCTTTCACATCTTTGTCTACAACATTACATCTTCAAAAACCAGACTACTGGGAATCAAAAAAAAAAAAAAAACAAACAAACAGAGTCTTAAATGGAAATTAGGAAGAGTTGGATCCATTTCTAATAACACAAACAGTACAGAGCATCCTTACCAGCATTTTACTACATGGTATTAAGAAACTTCAAGAACATCAAGTGTGTTTAATTCTGAGACTGTCTATAGATCTTGACACATGGCATGCTCTTCACTGAACACCATGGTATGCAGTGTGAGCTACTTTGGTAACTTGCCTATAGGTTCTCCCTGGAAAAGCAAAAAATTCCTGTCTGTTAAGGTTTCTTGTAAATTACCTCATCCACATCCCAGCAATTGCTGCATCCAGATGCCTGGCTGTTGCTGTTTTCTAGCAAAAGCATCTGGGCCAGCAATGATCAGGCAGTTTTGTCTGAGTCAGTTATGTGGTTAAATGGATAATGGACTAGCTGGGATGCCCGAGTCTTTCAAATGTCAATTTTTTTTCTGACTCAAATATTCAAGTAATTTATGCATCTTTTGCTATTGTTGATAGCATTTCTGCCACAATCCCTTCACGTGACATAGTCTATTTAATATGATGGGGAGGAAGCTTCATATTTTGATTTGCTTTAGTAAAAGAGTCTGAATTCAAAGGTGATTGTGTTTACAATTCAGTTCTTTAAATATCAATAAAATACATAAATCTCTGCTTCCCTTTTTCTTATTTTTCCTTCTCTATGTTATAAACATTTGCTATAATTATATTTGTGCATGTTTTTATGAACTACTCAGGACTTCAGCAGTTAAACTGTTCTAATAAACCAGGAAACCACACCCTAATCTTAAAAGCATTAAACAAATTGAAAAGGTATCTTTATTGGAAATCAAAACTCAAGCAGTTAATAGCCTGCATGCATCCCCCAGCGAGAGGTATATTTTGTTTCAATGGTGGCCACAAATGTGGACAGAAATCATTCTGATTTATTGTGAGTAAGATAGAAATTTCTGATTACTATCCTGTCTCTGCATGAAACCAATCTCCTTAGAAAGACCATTTGAATCTGGGAAATAGAGGGCAAATGTAAATACGAGTGGAGGTTAAAACTGTTGCTATGAGTATGAAGTCATAAATTATGCAGCCTAGAAATTCATTATGTTGTTTTTGTCACCAATCTCCTGAGCTGTATTATAAAAAATTTAGAAAAAATAAAAGAAAATGAGATTTAAAACAGTGAAAATTCTCCTAAAAGAAAATTGGGTTTATTGTAGCATTTCCTAAGGAGATTGCCTCATTGTAAAATTTACTTCATGAACAATACATTTCCAATGGTTATAGTCAAAAAATATTTCTTGTGTGTGTTTGGGGTGTTTTTTTATTTTTTTATTTTATAACTTGTTTGACTTTCAAAGGACTTTATCTCCAATTATCAGAATTTATTATGATAGTTTAAGGGAAACAACCTATTGTAGGAAGAATACAGTGTTATTTTCCAACACACAGAGTTTTGGATCTCAGCAGATATATTTTTAAGCTAGCTAGCTGCTTTGGCTTCTTAAGGCATGTTTTAAAATATTTCTAGTTTACATTCCAGCATATTTTAAGTAAAAATACTCATGCCTTCATCTATTTATCCACTTAGTACTTGATGAAGCATTATTTGAATATTCCTGTAGATAATTTCAGTTATACCTCCTGGAGTAAGTTGCTCTCAGATTTCCGTTTTCTCATTTGAAAATTTGGAATGATGATCCTGAACTTCCAAACTTACAAGATTTTGCAACAATCGATTCTGAGTATTGAGTTTTAACTTGCTTTTTGACTTCCATGGCAGTGTCAAGCAGGGATGATGAGATAAAGGAGGAGGATTAAACTGTGAGGATGATGAAAATTTACCAGATTTGTACTCCTTGTTGTAGTCAGAATATTAGAAATCTGTTATGCATTAAGAACCCACAGATTGGAATAGGGATGTGGCTCAAGCGGTAGCGCACTTGCGTGGCATGCGCCGGGCACTGGATCCAATCCTCAGCACCACATAAAAATAAAATAAAGATGTTGTGTCCACCGAAAACTAAAAATAAATAAATAAATAAATATCTTAAAAATTCTCTCTCTCTCTCTCTTAAAAAAAAAAAGAACCCATAGATCATGGTAAAATTTTAAAAATGATTTTCAGAAGTGTTATAATCCAGCTTTTTCATCCTTCCATGTTGTGCAGAACCAGGGACAGGCCCTCTATGTGAAAATATCAACCACAGTTTGTTAATGCCAAAAGGAGGCATAAGAGGGTAACCCTAATCTCAGCAGAAATTTATTTAGAATGAGAATACTAGTTTAAATTTTCCTTGGAATTATCCAGACAAAACAGCCTATGATTTTTTTTCTCTCCCTTACTCAAGGTGAAAAACATAATGAGTGGTGACTTCCTGCTCTGAAAAAAAGCGGGAAAGTCAAGTGGATAGCCCCCCTTGAGAGGGAGATTAAATGAGATAGCACATTTTTGAGTTTGCGTCAAACTTGCTTCTTAACTGGTACTTCTCAAACTTCTTGTAGATGCAAACCATCTAGCTGTCTTGTTTAATATCAATCATTTCTTTTGGAATCCTTCTTAGAGTTTCTATCTCTGCTTACATGACTTGCTGTGGTTTGGATCCAAAACACTGTTCAGAAATGGAAAGTAAGGACTCTGAAGTTATCAGTGGTTAATCCATTAATGGATTAATACTTTGATGTTGTGACTGGGAGGTGGTAAAAACTGTAGAAAGTGGGGCTGACTAGAAGAAAGTAGGTCCCTGTGGGCAAGCTTTGGAAAGGTATATCTTGTTCCTGGCCACCATATTCTTGCTTTCCTTCTCTGAGGTTTATACTCTCTCTGCCCCATGCTCCTGTCTCCATCAAGTTCTGCCTCTTCTCGGGTTCAAAGCAATGAGCCCCCTGGCCATGGACGGAAACCTTTGAAACAGTGAATCAAAATCAATCTTTCTTTCTTTAAGCTGTTTTTCTCAGGTATTTTATTTTAGCAACAAAAAGCCTGAGTTAACACAGTGCCCATTTGTACTTTGATAATGTCTACTTTATACATTATCAAATTAGAGTTCTTAACATTATTTTTTTAAAGAAAGAGAGAGAGATTTATTTTATATTTATTTTTTAGTTTTCTGTGGACACGACATCTTTATTTGTATGTGGTGCTGAAAATCGAACCCAGCACCCCACGCATGCCAGTCGAGCATGCTACTGCTTGAGCCACCTCCCCAGCCCTCCTAACATATTATTCATAGCTACTTTATGTTCTCTGCTTTATTACAAAATCTCTACCACAATGGATCTGGTTCTGATGCTTGTTTTGTTTCTTGAGAATGTTTCTCTTGACCACTGATATGCTCTGTATTTTTGTAATTGAATGCTGGACATAAAGTAATATGTAAGAGAAGCTCATGTAGTTACGCTTTTATTTGGAGGTTTCATCTTATACGGCTAGGGACTACGTTGTGTCTAATGTTTACTGGAGATTGCCAGAATCTTCCAATTGCCCTATGCTGTTGTCACTGGACTTCTCTAAGAACTCCCTTCAGAGGGGGCTGCATTCTGCAGATCTTTTACTGTGACCCACTATTAAATTGGAACATGCTGGTATGGTCACAAGTTATCAGGGAGGGAAAGTATTACAATCCTATGATGATATTTTATTCTTTTAATGATCTCATGTTTCTAGACTCTAATTTTCACCAGTTATCCACTCCAAGTAATTTTCCCATTTGACGACTCCTTCCCCACTGAGACATGAATTTGATGGGGGCTGAAACTGGAGAAAAGCCCTTATTCCCTGAGGATCAATGCATTGACCCCCACAGTACAGGTTGCTGTTTCCATCGTTATAAACGGCATGTTTCACAGGTTTTTTTTCTTTTCCTTCATGAAATCCAGTGAACTTCCTAAATGCAAAATCCATAAAACTATAAAGTTCATCCTAAGAATGGAGATCTGAGGAGTTTCTCTCGTTCTAGTCCTTCATCCCACCTCCTGCAACCCACCAAAGCTGCTATTTAAACATCTGTTCCAGTTATGACTCCAGGTGATCAGATTTTGATTATGACTACTTGGATTCTCCTGCCCCTCCAATTTTATGGTGGCATTTCCTCTGCAACCTTAGTTCTCTGAGGTGCCCAAAAGAAACTGACTATTTTGGGAGGGAGGTCAATGACTTCTAAATTCCTTACATGTTAAACGGAATCCGGTGATAGCCTAGAGATCTTGTTAAACCAGCAAATTTTATTTCAGTAACTACAAACGAGAGAGAGAGAATTTACGTTTCCAACAAATCCCTGGTTGGTGCTGATGAGGCTATTCTGAAGACTTAGGGTTTCTAGATTTAACAGTTAACCTACAAGAAATCCCAGTTAAATGTGAATTTGGAATAAGCAACAAGTACTTTTCAGTCTAAGTATGTCCTAAATATATGGAACAGACTTCACTAAAAACATTATTCATTGATTATTGAGATTTACATTTAACTAAACATTCTACGTTTTCTCTGGAGAGCCTATGAGGATCGCAGTTTAAGTACGAACGTTCTAGACTCTTATTCTTCATAAAAGTGTCTACAGTTTTATCTGAGGTTGTGATTAATCTTGTGAAACCCTGGATTGTGAGATGAGATTACTAGAAGAATAAGTAAGTCCATTAACATTATACAAACAGTATTAGGGTATATGAGTAAGAGCTAGGAATAGTTACTTTGTGTTTTGTTTTATTCTTTCCCCACTCAGAAGTAAGAGAACATAGTTATGTTTTAGTGTATATTGGTTGAACATATTTTTCTTTAATAAATAAATACATACATATTTTTTAAAATTTTATGTGTAGTTGGACATACCTTTATTTTATTTATTTATTTTTATGTGATGCTGAGGATTGAACCCAGCACCTCGCACGTGCTAGGAAAACACTCTACTTCTGAGCTACAACTCCAGCCGCAGGGTGAACATATTTTCTATTACCATTGAAGAATTCAATATCCATTGCTGCATGTTTATTTTAAACTTGTAACAAAACAGAGAGAACACAAAAATGAATTTTATATTCTGTTACTGTGGTTATTCTGAAAACAAAAAAAAGTAACTGCAAATGGCTGCATTTAGGAGATAGAAGAGAAACTGAGATGAATTGAAGGATACTACTGTTTTCACTTTGAAGGGTGACAAGTAAAGGTGAGCCCTATAGAGTTAATGAAATAAGTAAAAGATATGAAGAATGCTTTGAAGATAATAAGAAGTTAATTAAAGTTAGTAATACACTATATATAATATAGTACAGACTATATTATATATACTTTGCTATATATTTTATAGTATTATTAGATATATACTATATACAATATAATATAATGTACAATTTTATATAATATGACATATGATATTAATGGAATGAAGAGTTTGTAAAATGACATTCCAGAGCTAAATATTGTCTAGCATAAACAATGGACAATACTTAAGTTTTGTATAAAGATAATGGCAATAAGAGTATCTTATTTATGAATTTAAAGACTATAGAAAGACATAGCTAGAAGAAAATTTGTTGAATAGAGATTATTAGTAGGGTGAGAAGGCCTAGAATGAGAAGCTTTTTCTTTACACTATAAGTCTTTCTTAACAATTGGGTTAATTTTTAAAACATCTGCATTTGTTACATTATTGCCTGTATAAAATGTTTAAAACAATTTACAGCCTTTGGTTACAAATTTTAATTTAAAAAATACTGAGAAAAAGAAGTGAAAGCCTACACATTATAGCATATCCTCATGCTAATACACTTCTGAAGGAATGATTAAATGAAGGGGATATAGGAAAATAGGTGATCATAAGAAAAAATTATTGGTCTCTGTACCCACTAAAAATAATAATTAACCTTAACTCTATAATATAAACCCCTCTCTTCATTGTAAATATGGATTACTTCCCTTAAAACTATGAAATATAACATATAGAAAAGGTCTGATGTTTCTTAGGTTAAGAAAGACATTTTCCCATATTGGCCTGGGCATGGAAAAGAATGGGGGATGGAAATTAAAAGAGTCCAGTCTTGCAGCAGAAGTGATAATATAATAGTCACAACAATTATTTAAGTCTGACTCTGATAGATCCATAGTAGAATCTGTGTGTAGCTCCTCTGTCTCCTCCAAGTTGAAACTTAGAATAACTGTCTTTTCTACCATATAGAGAATCAGAATAATCCAATTTATCTCCTATTCATTAACTTTCTAAGTTTGTACCCTTTCCATTTTTTCTATATTGCTGAGGTTTTACGAATACCTCTCTTATCTCCTTCCTCCCTCCCTCTTCCCCGTCCCCACAGAGAGAGAGAGAGAGAGAGAGAGAGAGAGACAGAGAGAGAGAGAGAGAGAGAAATTAATTACCTGGCAATTTGTCAAAATTTATGTGGTTATGTGGGCACATGGTTTTTTCTTCCATTAATGTACTTATTTGTTTAAATACTTTTGTTTTGGTGTCGTGGTTAAAAGTTTTGTGATTTAAACTGAGGAAGTTTTCTTGATGTCATCCACTCCACATCCTAAAAAAAGAAAAACAAAAAATCCCAACAAACAAACAAACAAAAAACTTCTCTAATGGTCTCTGGAGATTGAACCATAAAAAAAAAAAATTGTGTTTTTAAAGAAAATCACTCTTTTAAAGTGGTCCACTGGTCCATAAATTTGGACACTTGTGGCTTTTTGAAATTAATGGCATAAAGTTGAAATATAAGCAATGTAATTGCTCATATCTGTAGCAAGGGTAGTTAATGTAGGATCTATTAGTGAAATTCAGGTGATTTTTGACTATAGACCAAAAAAAAGTAAACCGCAATTCCATCTTTATTTTTATCACTCTTTAACTGAAATTCTTCATTTTCCTCAAATAAGAATTTGGGCAAAAATATTAACAAACCACAGTTTGTTAATATTATAATAAAACTAGATCAGGTTATTCAATATTTCAGCTAAAAAGCATATATATATATATAATCAAATTACAAATTTGTATGTTTTATATTTTGATCCAATGTGTTTGGTATAATTGGTTTTCATTATAACAATAGGTATTTTGTTTTATATATTTAAAAAAGTATTCTGAGATGGGGTCCTTAGACTTTGCCACACTTTTCACAGTGTCCAGGGCATAAAACCTTTAAAAGTCCTGCTATTCTAGAGTTGGTTCTGCAGTGGATAAAAAAATACTCCTAGAAAGTGGGTAGAAAGGCAGCATGACTATATTGTCACTGCTTCTTAAATACTTTCATTTACGTGCTATGGTCCCCCACCACACCAGAAACAATACTGTGTATCTATTCATTGTAGATCAATCAATAAATAGATGTTCGATAGACACATGTAAATAGATTGATTTGGAGGAAAAGAGATACAATAGAGAAAAAGGCAAAAGATAAAAATAATCAAAGATAAAGATATGATAAAATGTAAAAGAAAAGAATAAGATGGAAAATAAAGAAAAATGATGAAGCTAAAATAGGCATTTCTTCCACTCTCTTTCTCAAACAGTAGCTCTGAATGTCCAGCTGACTGAATTCTCACCATCAACTAGAAAATATCACCCAACACTTCCTTTGTCTCTCAGCTCATATTTTATTACATTGAGGTTTCTCTACCTTTTGTATTTTTAATTAATTTATATTATTTAATACTTCTAATATTTTGCAAAATTTCTATGGTTTAAAACCAACTCCCTTTCCCCTATATATAGTGACTCTTTTTAATGACAAAGCTGAAAAGTAATGGTGAAAATAAAACAATGTGTTCAAAATTCATGTTGTATATTTATGTAATGGTTTAGTTCTAATATCATTGTACAGTTGCTTCAGTGTTCAAAATTCTAAATTTTAATTTTCTCTTTTGGATTCCTCAAGAATACAATATATCAATTTAACATGATGCTATTTTAATTTCAATGCAAAAAAATACACAAATAACTTGCAACCTACTATGATAGAGATTTTGTTTAATCTGCTCCCTTGTTTGGAAAAACACACACACACACACACACACACACACACTAACAGCAATGTCTAAAGCCCTCAGAAAACCCTTTTTTCTATGAGAATTTATAATGGAATCAGAGTATTACTGCCAAAAGTAGCTTCACTTTAATTTATGACAAATAATAAATCAATCATTAAAATGATATCCATGCATGAATAAAATCAAGAGACAAGAACTGTGACAGCATTTTAAGTAAACTTTGTAACAATCCTCAAAAGCCCAATACTTATTGCTTATGCAATGCTGTTTTTATACAACCTTGTATTGAGCCTCTTTAATTATGCCATGGTTGAATTACAATTAATATGTAAATAGAAACATAAAACCAGGTTTATCCCATGTAACAATCTGTACATGCAAACATCCCTCGAAATCTTCTCCTTGGAAAATCCCCTGGGTTGCTTTGGCATTCCATTTTTCTTTTCCTTTAGCTTTAGCAATCTGGTTGACAGTTAACTCAGAGCAGAGTGTGTTCCTCCTATAACCTGTTTACAAATCTTTAACATCTGGAAAAGCAAAATTTTTCTATCCGTCTTACCGTCCTCCTGACTCAATGACATCAAATGAATTTATCATGACCTAAGGTAGGATTGAATTTTACATGTTTGTTGTTGTTTTGTATCTCAAATGATAATAGTGATTATAATAATTGTCTCTGGCAGGCCATGAAAGCATGTTCTGACCCAAAATTCCAAGGCTGTTAACATAGCTTATGTATGGCTTACACATGAATCAGAGGATAAATACAGAATTCAAGGCTATGTCTAACTATTATATTTAATTGTTTGTCCCTTCTGATTTTTCCCTTAATTTAGGTATTCAATCTTCACTTTTGTTTTTTAGTTATTTTCTGCCATCATGCCAATGCTATGGATATTTGGAATCACTTGATAATTTATTTTGGAATGAATGAGAGAAATTCATCAAAAAGAAATAATATTAAAACCCTAGAAGAAAATAATAGTGATTAAATGATGTTGCTCGGTCCTTGGCATCCAGCAAGCACATGTCTCCTTTGTCAATAGAACCTGATCCATCAAAGGACTTGACACATTTTCTTACCTTAAACCAAATATGGTAACCAATGCGCTAAACACAGCATTTAGACCAGGGATAAAAATGAGACCCAAGGATGGTCCTTTAGAATCTTTTTGAGGGATGTTAATGATGGAAGATACAAGCAAGGATCTCTCATCTCCTGGGTGAGGGAGATGAAGCATTGATTCTGTCCATAGTCTATGTTTCAGCCACATAGAAGAAATCAATTGCTGCAGGAGAGAGCTGGACCAAGACTCAGAGAGAAGCAGAGACAAGACTGAAACATAAACAAACAGCAGAAATCCTAGTGGCAACTGGGGTATTGTGTGCCAGCCATTAAGTTTTCCAGAAATATCTTTAATTCTGCCTGAAATTATTTGTTATTATCATCCCCAAATAGATCCCTCTAAGTTTCTTTTCCTTACGATGGAAAACAAAATCTGGGAGGAAAAAAAAAGATTAACAGACATTTTTTGTAGGAATAATAATTGGAAACTTTAATATATTTCCTATACCTTTTGCAAGATGGAATACAGAACTGAAATAATTAACTTTTCGCAGTGAGTTATAGCTACTAATGAGATAAACTTCAGAAAAAATAATACCATGTCACAGATAGAACTTCAGTTTTTCATGTTAAAGGCAATATATTTTGCATAACAATAAAGCAAATACCTGAGTTATAAAGGCAAAAGTTACTATTTTCCTATAAAATATTCATTTTCCTTTATTTTATTTATTTGTTTGTTTTTTGTTTGTTTGTTTGTTTGTTTGTTTTGTACCAGGGATTGAACCCAGAGTCTCTTAACCACTGAGCCACATCCCTAGCCCTTTTTATTTTGAGACAGGGTCTCACTAAGTTGCTTAGGGTCTCACTAAGTTACTGAGGCTGGCTTTGAACCCATGATCCTCCTGCCTTGGTCTCCTGGGCTCCTGGGATTACAGGCATGTGTCACCTCACCCTGCTCATTTTCTTTTAAACAAAATTTGACTGATGTGATTCTAAAATCTGTGTTTTACAGAGTTGCTGTAAAAAAAGTTGTAAGAAGAAATTGAGGAACGGAAATTACAATGACACTCTTTGAAGGGAGTTACATCAACTAACAACTATCTTTACTTCTTAATTATCTTTTTTTCTTCACAACCAGAACTAGAGTCATATTCCAACTCTGGGGAAAAGACCAAAAGAACCACAAATATTTTTATCTTCATTTGCTTAAGCTACTAAATCAATGACTACCTACTTCTATAATTACCATCATATGTAAAACATACATGCTTATCAGTGTAATTCAACTTAGTTGTCACTCTACTTAAAAATAAACACAATTACAAAACAATGCATGTAGAAACCAGGAAAATTACCTTTGAATTCAAATATCCCCTTTGGTTATAATCTGGTTATTTCAGAAATTGATATTAATAAAATATCATATGCATACAGATAATTATATGTAAATATTTCACAGTATTAATTACAGAATTAAAATATGGAGATTAATTTATAGATTTTTATACAAATTATTTGGCTTCAATTTTATGAAATATTGCCATCTTTGATAATAATAGTTCTAAAACTGTTCCATGCCATGCAAAATTGTTTATTGTAGCTTATTAAATATAAATATTAAAGTCTTTAACAACTTTTTGATTTTTCCTAGAATAGGCAGAATATGTATAGTAATGTCCCTAAGTAAGGATGATAAATATGTCATCTATTTCACAAAAGAAGACACACATTGAATATTAAAGAATTGTGTTCAGGATGTTGCAGAGCTAAGAACAAGAGCAAATAGGGTTTGGGTTTGTAGCTCAGTGTACTTAGCATGCATGGGGCCCTGGATTCAATTTTCAGCATCAAAAAGGAAAAACAAAATAAAAACAGTAATCTAACAGGGTTATATGTGATATCAATATTACAATTTTAAAAAATATGAACCAAATTAAAGATGGCATATATATATAATATTTTAGAATAATACCACTGTATTCATTTAAGGGAGTACATTTTGTCTATTAATAAAAACACAGAAATTCTAAATTTCTAATCATTTTTATGTGACTTTTGTTTGAAGAATTGTACAATATTTTTCAAGAATGCATGGCATAATAGGGATTTCAGAATCTTTTTCCCAAGTGCAGGTTGTACAAATAAAATATCTCAGCCATTTCTGTACACACCAATCCTGACATTTATTTTAGCTTCTAATAGTCCAGCATAGCAGTATGAGGGCAGCACAAAATCAAGTCATAAATAACAATGTGCTCACCTCTCTCTCATCCAATTATTACCAATAATCAAACAAGCTATTTATTAATCAATCTTTCAAAATCCCCAAATTCTTAAATATTGAAAGAGGAAATAGAAGCAAACTCTCCAATGGCACTTCTCATCAGTTGTGGGTATAATGGACTATGAAAGGCATTCTTCAATTGAAATCTTCATCATCTTCAACTAACCACCCCTGAAACTTATGGAGGCTAGAATTCAACTGTTATTTTTGAAATGTTATAAATAAAGTCAAACAAAGAGCAAGACAGAGAAAAATCCCAATCTGCTACCTAAGAACTACTCTGAACTAGCATTGTTGTGCAGAAATAATGAACCTCAATCCTGATTTGTTTCATACAATAGTCCCACATCTGATATGGTGACTCTCTAGTCAGAAAAAGATAGGGTGGGTAACTACCTCCATGGATGTACAGGATTATCCACTGAGGCCCTTGAGAAAGTATTAGAATCTTGGTTTTTTTATAATATCTCTATCTCATAGTGTTATATATTTAATAATGTATAGGCTACAATAGTTCCTGTTTTGAATGTACGAACACATAACCACAATTTATCATAATACAAACTACAGATTCCAATTGTTTTCCCTAAATTTAAATGTTCCACTCTTCTCTGGAATGTAAGTGTAATTTTAACTTACATAGCAATGTGGCCCAGCAAAATACTTCATTTCTTTTCTTTTTTTTTGGTAGTAATTTTTTTTTTTTTTTTTGGTACCAGGGATTGAACTCAGGGGCAATTGACTACTGAGCCACATCCCCAGTCCTATTTTATATTTTATTTAGACAGGGTCTCACTGAATTGCTTAGCACCTCATTTTTACTGAGGCTGGCTTTGAACCCTGTGATCCTCCTGCCTCAGGCTCCCAGGCTTCTGGGATTACAGTCCTGCGCCATGCGCCCAGCTTTTTTGCAGTTCTTTTGACCATGTGACTAATGACTGAACACTGAGGAACAATCAGGTTTTCTGAGCTTTCCTAGAACACTGCTTGAGTGCCACTTGTCCTATTGCCCTTTGCTACTATCTGGGATAAGGGAAATGCAGCAATATCTTAAATCATGAAGTTATCTTGAATAATGACAATATATATATATATATATATATATATATATATATATATATATATATATAGACAATTTAATGTATATTATTCATGTATAAGTGAAGCCCCTTGGGTATGAAGTCCTAATACTATGGCTTACCTTCAAAGAATCAGCATGAACGTCTACACTGCTTAAGCCATCTTTTTTTTTTTCCCTGATTAAAGTTGCCAAACCTAAATATAATTGATATGGAAAAACATATGTTTAATGTCCCAAAACTTTTACTTGTAGTTCCTTGTAGGTTGCATGATTACAAAATTTTGGAAGCCTACAACAGGAAAATGATACTGATAAATTAAAATTTACTCCCAAACCCAAGTCTTTGGCAGACAATATTAATTGAAATGTTTCATAGTATTTTTGTAATTAAGTAAATGAAATGGGTGTTTATTTGGGGTGGATGAGGTGAAACAACTGTCTGAATACCATTAACTTGTAAGAACTATTAGCAGCTGTGATCTTTCAATGGTAACATATCCATCATCAAAGTCTTTGGATATAAAACACATTGGTATGCAAGTTTTCTATCCCTGTGATTCTTCTTTGTTCTAAGAAAGTAAAGAAAGAAAACTTCCATCATCTGTGACATCAGTCTAAATTATAGTTTCACGTGATAGATTAGCAAGAAAAACTGCAGCATTTGCAAGAATTGGGAATGGCATTTCAAAATTGAGATTTCATGCATACAGCTCAAAAAGCTACTATTGAATATGAAATTCTCAGTTACTCTACTATATGTTTATGAATAGCTATAAATATTGGAATATCTTTGCTTGGCCCCATAGTTTTTTAAAACAGCAACTGAGCTTTTTGGATACTCCTTAAGTATTTAATTAACAGTATATCAATGGAGGATACATTAGGCATACCAACCACATAAAGCCAATGAAATTTTGCTTTGATTCTTAAATCTGCATTTATCATTCTGCTTTGTTAAACAATAATTGATCACCTTCCAGTTTTTTTTAGCAATGATATTTAAGAAAATTGAAGCAAATTAGTTATAAAGAGGAAAATCATTAATTTTCAGATTTATTCACATAGGAAGGATGTATGAGTGAAGTATGAAACAATTACTTCAATATTATAAAAATAGACATTTATTAAATAGCTAATATTTGGAGTCAACATTATCCACTAGTGATGGCCATATTAAGTGTACTAACCAAATATTTCCCTGCCTTAAAGAAAAATCTCATAATTTGAATCTATAGAGAAATAGTTTTGATCATTATTTTTTCTTGAAAATCTGTAGTGCAATCCGTATAGAAAGAGTTTTTCTCACTCTTTAGAAATAGAAAGCAGATGAAAAATTAAAATCTTTGAAATAAAGAAAATAATCTCATTTTATATAAGTTTAATAAACTTTGAAGGAATAACATCTTAAAATAATTCAATGTAAATATTTAATGCAAATAAAATTTAAATTATTGTTAAACAGTCTAATAATTTTAGACAATTTAATGCCATATTATTTATGAAGATGGCCTTCAGTATATAGTCTTACTGCAATTGTTTATTTGAGCAATAAAAGCTATGTCTCCTAGACAATTGTACTTCAACTCCCAGGCAATTAACATGTCTTGCTATAGAAATAAAATATGCAATGTATTACCTTAGGAAAATTCATACTGCAATATGTAACCATGTGTATAATGTTAAAAACATAAAAATCTCATAGATCTCACTGCATTATATTATTATTATATCTTATTATATTTTTACTTTATGGGGATTTTCATCTAATCTATGGAATAAGAGACTGTTTCAATGTCTCCCAGATGAAATATAGACAATAAAGGGTAATGGGTCTCTGATATGACTGTGGAACTAAAAGAGGAGAAAGTGGGTTTTAAGATAATCATTCAGTTTTCTTTTATCTTTGTAAGTGTCAGAGTTACATGTTGCTTCCATAGCAAGTGAACGAGTCTGGAGAGTTTGTGAGATGCTTGCAAGTTACACAATTCTGGTCTGACAATGGATGGGGCCATGTGTATTGAAGCATATGAACTCTGAATCTCTGAGGACTTTGGGGGTTCAAATGGAGCTTAACCAACCTTATTATAAAAGGTTGTTTATCTATGTAATGAATGTTCCCTCATCACTGTAGAACTTAAGCAAAAAGGCAAACTATGATCCATCACCTTTGAAACCTGCTGTTTATCCTTTACTATTCCCGGAAGTATGGAGACAAGTAGATCATCTCTGTTTCTAGCCAAGGAAATGCGGAAGGAGGAGCTCAATCTACATCACAATACCTGCCTTGATGTGAAGGAAATTATATATATTTGGCAGCCTTGAAGAGTTTGTAGCAGTCTTCAATTGTATTTTTGAGAGTTGTGTTTTTGAGAATTACAGAATACATGGCATGTGTTCAATTTGTATATGTCAAAGAATGGATGACAAAACCTTTTCAAGTTAAAAAGGAAACTTAACTGTTATTTATTCTGTCTCTTTCTTTGTTCATTTATAAAATTTCCACCATTCATTATTAGCTTAAATATTTGAGGATTTTAAGTCACCTAAGAATCACCAAGCTGTCACTTGCCATGACAGGGTGCCCCACCTTACAACAGCCTAACTCCCAGGCAGGGCGTATTTCTTCTTTTCAAAGACATTTATATAACTCAAAGAAGAACATAAAACCAACTCACTTTTCTTTTATTTAGTTTTCAGGGGTAAATGAAATGTGTCTAAACTCCTTTTTAATGACTTCATTTTTATACAACCATTTCTATGTAATTTAGCTGTATGTTTTTTAGAACAACTTTCCAAGGACACTGTTTTGATAAAGACCTAGTATACTCGGGAGAGAAGTATGCAGGAATTCTCAATTTAAAGATTTGTGACATCTTTAATTCATGAAAACAGTCTAGGTGAAATTGAAAAGCCCCATGCCCCCAAAGATTCACTATTCTTTCTAGCACAGAGTGTTATTTTAATAATAACTAATTAAGTTAATAGTACTCATTATGTCATTGAGCCATGAAATTATAAATCTCTTTCCTCCCTTAGCCTCTTTGACCAGAATTGTTGAACAGCCTGACAGTTTACAAATCCTATCAGCAATATTCAGAATGTATTGTATCTTAATTGAATTGATTCAGTAAATAAAATATAATTCTAATCAATAACATGTTGCATCAGCACTTTCGATTTCTTTCAGTATGCTTAAACAATTGATTTTTTTTTGACAGAATGTAATCTAGTATACATACTCTACACTGGTATGGAGGATATGCATTTCTAAGAGAACTATTCATTCTGGTATGGAAGTATTTTGAAACTCTTTTAATTACTTCAGTATCTTTCCTGACAGATAATTACAGTATATAAAACTCCCCACCTCACACTCTCCATGTTCATGCTAAGGACTTTACCCAGTAATATAATTGCTAATATCAATATGTAGATGACTCCTTAAACTCATCTCCAATTTTCTACTAGACACCTTGAGCTCCAGTTTCCTTCTGGTTATTTCTAACTGGACAATCCATTAGCACATCAACGTATCTAAAAACAAACAAACAAACAACAACAACAACAACAAACTTGTCATTTTTCCACAAATCCTGTTCTTTCTGGATTTCCCCGGTTGCATCACCAAAACTGACAGCCCTGTGTAGTCTTCGACTGCCTTCCTTTTGGCTGTGTTCCTCTATTATCTCATCCATGGTGTTAAACGTGCACTCCTTCAGGCACCTACTGAATTCTCTTGACTCCTGCTTCATAAAACTATTATATTGGCCCTTAGTTCTTCGTTTGCCTAGCTAAATCCTATACCCTCTACTCAATGCATCTTCCCTCTGACTAGTAATACTAGAAAATCTCTTTTTTTTTCTTTTGATGCAAAGCTCTCCTTGCACTGCAATCTTTGTGGGGAATAGGTGGTTATAACATTGATGGGGTGGGGTGAGGCTTATATCTGAGAAAGGAAGAAACTCACCTTGTTTCACAGTTTGTAGCATTCTCTTGTCCTTACATATTTATCATAGTCACAGTGCAAAAGCAGGAGTGGCCCAACCCAAAGGTTGGTTTGGATGTTGAGATTGATACCACACACGTACACACACGTACACACATGCACACATACACACACATACACACACACACACACACACAAACCACACACACACATACCCCAACTGGTTTTGACAAGATTTATAATTTAAATGGTTCAAGTCTCTGGAGAGAAGAAAAACCCTGGCTTAGGGTCTTTATTATGAATAGGATATACTTTTGGGATGAGAGTCACCTTGGGAAGACAGGCACTTGTCTGAACTCAATCGCTGCCAGCACTAAGGAAGAGAGCCACAGGCTTTCTTATTCAGATGTGAGAACAAAGGGAAAAGGGAGAGTTAAGTTTTGAGAGCTGTCAATGCTCAAACAGCAAAAATAAATAGCCTTGTCATTACAATATTAAACTGTAATGAATATATTCATTATGCTTTGTTTTTTTATTTTTGGAGAATATTAACTAAATATTTTAATTTTATTTTTATTGGTTCATTATAATAAAGTGAGATTCATTCTTACATATTTGTACATTCGTATAATATATAATTACACTCAAAATTATATTCCATCCTCAGCTCAAGCCAAGCTATCAGTCAGCAGAACTGCTATACTACTAAAAACTATTCTAGAGCCATTAAAAAATATGTGATTAATCAGGTTTTCATCTATTTTGCATGAAAAAAAGCCAACAAAGAAAATTTGGATTTTATTCTAATATATATTTTAAGAATTCAATATATAAAGAATAATGCTTTCTAACATGATTCACTTTGGCTGATTTATTTCATTGATTTTCATTGTTTGATGCCTTTCTCCCTCTTTTTTTTTCTCTTTTGTCAAGATGGTATTCATAAAGAAGGTTGTGATCCACAAACCACATCACTTGGGCAGGGGCGTTAGCAAAGCTATCTACCTTATATATAGCAGTAGGGATAAACTGAGGCACTGATGATATATCCACTAAATGATTAAAAAGCAGGATACTTAACCGAAAGTTTATGTATAAAACTATATGATTTTACATACTATATTGCATATGATGCATGCTATACAATCAGAAGTCTGCAAACTAAGATTTGTGAACCAAATCCTGCAAAGTCTCCTATTTTTGTAATTAAAGCTTTATTGTACACATTGCTCCTTTCCCTCTCCAAAGGCAGAATTTGGTAGTTATGATAACTGAACCTATATCTGCGAGGGCTCAAGTATTTACTGTCTGCTGTTTGTAGATAAAAGTTGAGGAACATTCATAAAAAGAAATCATTGAGTCCATTTTTTAATTCTTAAGTCCAATGAGAATACAATAAAAAATATTACTGAACTCAAAGAATGACCCATTCTCTAAGAAGACTCAAAGAGAAGTTAAATTCATGTGTCTGATACGTGTCTAGAGACCTGAATTAAAATCTTGATTAAAAGAGTCAATTTCTTCCAAGCAAATCTGGATACTTGACATGTGCCACACACAGGAAAAACTCAAAGTGAACCTACAGAATAAAGGCCAAGAAGCCCTTGATTTAATGAATTCATAAATGGAATGAAATGGTTGCCCCCTTACAAGGGTTTTACAACTGTATTCATGCAAAGCTGTCATGTGCAGAGTATCTTTCCCTTTAAAGAGCCTCCTACGTTATCAAAAAGAAAGAAGAAATAAAGTGAAATTACACATCTACTCATGATCCTTTCACAAAACTACGAAAAAGTATCAAAGAAAGGCAGGTATGCTTGAAGTCATTTCTGAAGTAAATCTCTAGATGATATATAACATATCGTAGTAACAGTAAGTTTTAACCAGGGTAAAGTCTCAAGAGCTTGTAGTCCATAGTTATACAAATAGAATTTAGATTCAGGATAATAAGTTGTAGACATAACATGTATAAAGTACCAGATATTATCTTTGCTAAAGGAAAAATTAGCATTATGTAACTAATCATAAACTATTTCCTTAGACTTTAATGACCTCTGATATAACATGGTTTCCTAACCTTATTCCCCCTTCAATTCTTAAGTTCCTCTATCCTAAATTATTCTATTACTTTTAAAAAATTGAAAATGTTTTAATTCCATTGGTCTCTGACAATATAGGTCCATTGTTAGAGGAAGAACAATGCTTCTCAACTACATCTAGTTGAAATATGCACACTCATGGTTAATACCATCCCAAGCAAAGGCACCTCGGGACTCCATCTAGTTAAACAGTGTGCAAAAATCATCAAATATACAAAAGTAAAGATAAGGAGTCATTTTTGAATGTAGAATATAATGACTCAATCAATAACTAAAAACATTTGATTTCACTTCAGATGGCTTCAAGATAAATCCCTTTCTATGGTTGTTGGATAAACATGTAGAGCATTTTCATACTTCAATACCTTGGTTAACGTTAGCTCTTCTCAAAAATGTCCCATAAATATTTCCCTAAAGACATAAGTTAAAGAAAGAATGATCAAGAAGCATTAAGGGTACAACTTGTCTTGACCAACTATCTTCTCATCTTCTGCAAACCAAATAGTTTACTCTGATGTCTCTTATTATATTTTATAGAAAGCATAGAAAATCACCATTCTATTCCATATGATGAATGTTGTTTTAATTAATAAAAAACATTTTTAATTACTTCTGAGATTATGTTGAATTCATTAAATTTATATATATATATATATATATATATATATATATATATACACACACACACACATACACACACACACACACACACACACACATATATATGAAAGATACATGCAATGCAATATATTACACCTAATTATACATTTTATTTCACCTGGACCATAAAGCCCTTGTCCAGGAATGATCACTTACATGTCATTGCATTCTCCAAGTCATTGAGAATTATTATTTCTAAAGAATAAATATATACTAAGTGAATAAAGGTAATAAATGAAACTACTTGTTTAATGATTCAAACCCATATTGAAGACAGATGTTTTCCAGTATCTTTAGGAAAAAACACATTACTGTAATTTCTAAGCATTAATGTATTTCTCCTTTCAGTACAAATCCATCATCTTTTAAATGTGGGGTAAGCATATGAAATTCTCATTTCCATTGTTGATTTGGCAGTTCTGAAGCAAGTCCATCTGTTTGAGGGAGGATTAGGAGGGTAGAAGAGCAAAATTGTGACCAAAAAATTTTCATTATTTGGAACTGCTGTATGACTGGAATGTTATCATTTTGGATGTACTATTTTAATAATTAATAGGCTTTATTTTAACACAATGTTAGATTTACAGAATAATTGAGCAGGTAATACAAAGAGTTCTGCACACTGAACCCTTCTCCACTTTCCACACTTAGAGATTCCTCTCATGTTAACACCTTGCATTAGTGTATCATACTCATTACAATAACGAAGTGACATCAATATTTTCTTCTTGTTATTATAATCCATGCTTTATGTTAAAGTTTACTTTTTGAATTCTGCATTTTAGGGGTTTTGACAAATGAATATATATTGACATCTATACACCATTACCATTTCATATAGAACAGTCTATTTGATATAAAAATTATCCTTTGTGTTGGCCAGGTGCAGTGGCACAGGCCTACAATACCAAAAACTGAAGTGGCAGAGGCAGGAGGATGGTAAGTTCAAAGCCAGTCTCAGAAACTGTGAGACTCTAAGCAATTTAGCAAAACCTTGTCTCAAAATAAAAAGGGCTGGAGATGTAGCCCATGTTAAAGCATCCACAGGTTTAAACCCTAGTTTCAAAATAAAACTCCTCTGTGCTCTTCTTATTTATCCCTCTCCACCTCCCCT